>NC_034016.1:1032683-1739357 GCF_000346465.2 Prunus persica | reverse complement strand
AAAAATCCCCGCGTCCCATTTTGTCGCGCAAAGTTTGCGTGACGAAACATATGGTCGCGCAAAGTTTTGGGCGACGAAATATATGGTCGCGCAAAATTATTTAAAAAAAATAAAAATCCCCGTGTCCCATTTTTGGTACCCGGGCAAAATTTTAAATTTTTGCGTGACGAATATAGGAATATTGGTCGCGCAAAGTCTAAAAAAATTATTTAAAAAAAATAAAAATTCCCTCGTCCCATTTTTGGTACCCGCCAAAATTTTTAAATTTTTGCTCGACGAAAAATACATACTGGTCGCGCAAAGTCTAAAAAAATTCCCGCGTCCGATTTTTGGTACCCGCCCAAATTTTTGCGAGACGAAAAATATATATTGGTCGCGCAAAGTTTTTAGCGACAAAAAATATTGGTCGCGCAAAGTCTAAATTTTTTTTATTTTTTTATAAAATCCCGCGTCCCATTTTTGGTACCCGTCCAAATTTTTAGAGTTTTGCGCGACAAATTGTTGGTTGCGCAAACTTTTGAGAGACGAAAAATTGGTTCGTAACACAATATTTATAAAAATAATTGTTATGAATAATAAAAATAAAATTAATTTATTTTACAATTTAAAATATAAATAAGGTTAAAGCTGCTTAATAAATATATATACTATTCAATTTCTTAAGTGTTATACGTACAAAATAAATAAATTTAAAGCTACTTAATAAATAAATATATATACACACACCATTCAACGATCCAACCGTCAGACTTATTTGTATATACTTCAAGATCGTATACCCCAAAAATCACAAAAAACAAACATTCAGAGATCTAGTAACGAGACAAAACTTTTCGATGGTTATAAATGAAAAATTACGATTTAACGGTTATTTTAACTCCGATTTTGATGATTTTTTTTTACAGCTACACTCCTTGACCATATATGAATACAATGACTGAATTTGATCTTCAATTTAAAATATTTACACTAGTGGATACCACAAAATCTTATGTTATATCTAACGAACGTATAAATAACCTCTTAATTGATAGTGAATATATTGTTTTCATGGCATATGCATTCATCAAAACTAGTTTCAACGATCCAACCATCAAACTTGTTTGTTTATACTTCGAGATCATATACGCCAAAAATCGGAAAAAATAAACATTCAAAGATCAAGTAATGGGACAAAACTTTTCGACGGTTATAATGAAAAATCACGATTTAACGGTTATTTTAACTCCGATTTTAATGATTTTTTACAGCTACACTCCTTGACCCTATATGAATACAATGACTGAATTTGATCTTCAATTTAAAATATTTACACTAGTGGATACCACAAAATCTTATGTTATATTTAACGAACGTATAAATAAACTCTTAATTGTTAGTGAATATATTGTTTTGATGGCATATGCATTCACCAAAACTAGTTTCAACGATCCAACCGTCAAACTTGTTTGTTTATACTTCGAGATCATATACGCCAAAAATCGAAAAAAATAAACATTCAGAGATCAAGTAATGGGACAAAACTTTTCGACGGTTATAATGAAAAATCATAATTTAACGGTTATTTTAACTCCGATTTTGATGATTTTTTTACAGCTACACTCCTTGACCCTATATGAATACAATGAACTAATTCGATCGTCAATTTAAAATATATATTTTCTAACAAAAACCCAATCTGAACAACAATAATATATTTTTCTAACAAAAATCCGATCCGATCTAAAATAATAAATTTAAAGCTACTTAATAAATATATATACTGTTTAATTTCTTAAGTGTTATGCATACAAAATAAAAAACAAAAATAAATTAGTTTAGGCGACGAAATGTTTGGATTACGTCATGCAAAGATTTTAAAATACATATATTTTATTTTTATAAGGACTTTGCGCGACGAAGTTCATTGTTGCGTCGCGCAAAGTCACTTTGAGCGACGATGTATTGTTGTCGCGCAAAAGTTTGTCGCGCAAAGTTACTTTGCGCAACGAATTTTTTTTTGTCGCCCAAAATTTGGTCGCGCAAGACTTTGAGCGACGATGTATTGTCGTCGCGCAAAAGTTTGTCGCGCGAAGTGACTTTGCGCTACGAACTGTTTTTCGTCGCGCAAAATTTGGTCACGCAAGACTTTGAGTGACGAAGTTTTGAGTTTCGTCGCGCAAAGTGACTTTGAGTGACGAATAGTTTTTCGTCGCGCAAGGGGTTTTGTTTACTAGTGTTAATGGTTTTGATCATTTAACCAATTCGTGTTGCTAGGTCCATCGTCACGAAAAGTTTTCGTCTCATAACATCCCTTCGTTCTAGCTTCCAAAATTGTTTTGTTTCAAGGGACATATGGCTTGTATCCATGACCATAGTTTCCCGATCCCTTTTTTCAATGTTTTCATGGCGTACATACTCCTTTTCTTTGTGTATATACTTCATTTCTTTTGCATATTCTAGTTGAATTGCCTTCTCGTTTTCTTGGGTTTTCATGTCTATTTCAAGTCTCATGGCGTTTTGCCTTGAAATTTCCTCCAAAAATTTAGATGCATTAGTAGAATTACTCCGCCTCTTCGCCTTCGCCGCTTTCCTCCCAATAGGCATCGGCTTCTTTTCGATGGGTGAGTCTTGACTCATCGGGGAATCCATAGGCGAATCCGATGCCGGTGAATCATGGAATGACGTCTCGTTCAACACCACCGTTGGAATAATTGGGAATCTCTTACAATTCTTCACCGCCTCCCAACATTGGATATGGTTGAAAGTTTTTTTTCCTTGCTTAGTAGCACCATACCACATTTGTGCTTGCATAATCTATATATATAAAACAAATTGAAAATGCAAGAAACTTTAAAAAATATTGGCAATGCAACAAATAAAAAATAATAATAATAATAATGAAAATGCAAGAAATATTAAAAATATATATATAGATATTGCAAGAAACATTTAAATAAATATTGGAAATACAAGAAATATTAACAAAGTATAGAAATTGCAAGAAACATTTAAATGAAAATTAATAAAATGAAAATTACAAATAATTTACCTCATTGCTAAGATTTTCCCTGTTTCTATGGTTGTCTATCGCTTTTGCCAAGGCATCCCTCCATTTCGCCAACTCTTTATTGAGAATTCTCCACCTACTAGATAATGTCATTTTAGTTTGGGTCGAACCCCCTGATCTTTCCCAAAATTCGGTGTGAATTTTTCTTCACATATGACAGAATTTCATCTCATTGCCCGTTACAGGACAATGACTAATTTGGACCCAACACTCACACAACAAAACATCTTCCATCATGCTCCATGCCTCTTCGGTTTCAATAGAAGAAGCCATAATATGATAGAGAAAAAAAAAACTTGAAAGTGAAAAAAATATTGAGTAGAAAGTGAATAATAGTAGAAGGAGAAGAAAATGTATGAGGATTTTGTGTTAAAAGTGAAGAGTATTATTGGTTGGTATTTACAGAAAAGAAAATCAGTAATTTTTTGGTTTTTTTTTATTACACAAAAATTGGCTGATGTTGGATTGCTGGAAAAAAGCTGATCTGAGAGCTCAGTGTGCGCCATGTGGAAGAGAGCCATTGGCGGGACTGTAGCGGGCGTGTCAATTTTTTTTCAACTCACGTGCCAACGTTGAAAAAATATGAATGCTAGGGATGACGTCGTCGTGACATCAGCTCGCTGACGTAAGCACCAAAACTCGAGCTGGCACTCAGGCCAGCCTTGCCCTCGAGCCAGTCCAGTTCGCTGGGTCCCACCATCTGCCCGAGCCTCCTTTTGTTGCTGGAAACAGCATTTTGGGGCCAAACCCCCCCTAGCCCTCCCCTTGGTCCCCTTGCTGGAAATGCTCTTAGCCGATTGACAAAATCACTTCGTTGTTCCATAACCTTTTTCCCTGATTTTTGTATATTGCAAGACCTAGAGACGAGAGCGATGTATAAAATTCCATCCTATACTGGAGCATGTTACTTTCTGACAATTGTTGATGATTTTTCTCATACTACTTGGCTTTATCTCATGTGACACAAATCAGAAACTCAACCACTGTTAAAATCCTTCTTTGCCTCTGTTCAAACTCAATTCCATCAAAAAATAAAAATGGTTCACACTGATAATGGAAGTGAGTTTTGTGTTAAAAATTTCATAAAATGGTTGATGTTCAGTTTAACACACAGATACAGGTGTTCCGCAACGACAATGGAGGTGAATATTTGACCTCCAAATTGCACAAATTACTTGAATCACCATGACATCATCCATCAAACTACACGTCCTTATACCTCACAACAGAATGGCATAGCCAATAGGAAAAATCTGCGCCTCCCTGAGGTTGTCTGTGCATCCGTACTTGAAGCACATTTACCATCATCATATTAGGGAAAAGCTCTTTCATTTGCAGCTTAAGCCTTTAATCAATTGTGTTCCGTCCTGAACAGTCATCTTCCAAACACAATTCCATACATTGACCACTCTCACCGTGCATGCCCTCCCGTTGCGAATCTTCCCTGTCAAGTATTTTGTTATGTTGCTTTTTTACACCTTTACAAGCATCAAAGTAGTAAACTTGATCCCCGTACTTTGAAGTGTGTTTTTGTGGGTTATGCATCTGATCAAAAAGAGTATCGTTGCTATAACCCACCTACTTAGAAAATGTATGTCACCATCGATGTTGTGTTTCAAGAGAATGATATGTTTATTCCTCACTTCGGGGGGAGCACTAGAAGGAATTTCAGACTCTTTATTATAGCTTCTTCAATATAGGAACAGTGAATGACTTGGATTTAAGTGATAGTAACTTGGACATAAGTGGTGATTCTCATTCACCTGAGAATGTGGATGTGAATGACTTGGTTTTAAATGCTAGTAACTTGGACAGAAGTGGTGATTCTTATTCATGTGAAAATGTAGACAGGAATGACAGTTTGATGCAGCCTGCGTAGTCACCAATCACCATCACTCCATCTTTGCCATTGCTAACCGCTGCAAAGCTGTCGTCCTCCTTGCTGCTGCGTCCGTCTAATTCTGATACCCATAATCATTCGTTCTCAGTCACTGATGCTTGCAACACTAAACTACCCCAAAGTCACCTCCCGAACCCTATTAATAAAGGTATCCTGAAAACCCCAAGTGCAATGTAAATACCCTATGAATAATTATGTGTACCCATCATTTGTTTCAATCAAATAAATACCCTATGAATAATTATGTGTCTACCCATCATTTGTTTCAATCAAATAAGTCATTTGCATATCAATTATCTACTGCATCTATTTTTAACAGTGTGCAGGAAGCGTTAGCTTACCCTCGTTGGCAAGCAACGATGAATGAAGAAATGAAGTCCCTAAAGAAGACTACCTAGGAGATAGTTGATTTGCGAGCTGGCAAGAAACATGTGGGATGTACATGAGTTTATAAAGTAAAGTAAAAGACTGATGGCGTAGTTGGTCGATTCAAAGCGAGATTGGTATCAAAAGGGTACACTCAGACATATGGAATTTATTATATTTAGACTTTCGTGCTAGTAGCTAAAATCAACACGGTTCGAGTATTGTTGTCCTTAACTGCAAATTTGGATTGACTCTTACAACAATTTGATGTGAAGAATGCCTTTTTGCATAAAGAACTAACAGAAAAAGTTTACATAGATCTCCTTCATTGGTGTGACGTTCCAAAAAAATATAGTCGAAAAGTGTGCAAATTGAAGAAGTCCCTATATGGGTTGAAGCAGTCACCACGAGCATGGTTTGACAGGTTTTCGAAGTCTATGAGAGAGTTCAATTACAATCAAGGTAATTCAGATCACACCTTGTTTCTTAAGCAAATGTAGGATAAGCTTCCAGCTCTAATTGTGTATGTTGACAATAAGGTTGTGACAAGAAATGATCCAGAATAAGGAAAAGTGTTACAAGACTATTTGTCCAAAGAATTTGAGATGAAAGACCTTGGTTCTCTGAAATACTTTCGGAATCGAAGTGTCACGGTCTAAATCATGAATTTTCCTATCACAAAGAATGTACACTATAGACTTGTTGAAACTAGCATGTCTGCTTAAGATTGATCCGAACCATGTATCGGTTGATAAAGGTTGATATCAGAGACTTGTTGAAAGATTGATGCATCTAGCTCATACTAAGCCTAACCTTCACTACACCTTGAGTGTGGTTAGCCAGTACATGCATGATCCTTGTGAGCAACATATGAAGGTAGTTATGAGGATATTGCGAATTTGAAGGGGAGTCCATGAAAATAATTTTTTATTTATTTACAAAAAATGGTCATCTCAAAGTTTAAGGGTATACCAATGCAAATTGGGTAGGATCATTTCATCAGACGCTCTACGTCGGGTTACTTCACTTTTGTGGGACACAATCTTGTTACATGAAGGAGTAAGAAGTAGAATGTGGTTGCTCGTTTGAGTGCAGAAGATGAATATAAAGGCATGACACTAAGAATTTGTGAGATCCTATGGCTTAAACTGTTGTTACAAGATTTGGGTTTTGCATCGAGTTAACCAATAAATTTATTTTGTGTTATATCAAGCTGCGCTTGATACTGCTCATAATCTTGTGCAGCACGATTGGACAAAACATGTTGAAGTTGATAGGTTCTTTATTAAGGAGAAATTGGAGGAAAAAATTGTTGAAGTGCCCACAATCTGGACAGAAGACGAGTTAGCTAATATACTTACTAAGGTAGTATCGAGTCATGTTTTTTCGAAGGTCTTGGACAAGTCAAGCATGCGTGATATCTATGCACCAACTTGAGGGTGAATGTTGACTTTTGTATTTGGGTAATTACTTGTAATATTAGGTTTCCTAGTAGTAGCCCTATAATTATTCCCTGTGATTGCGGATTAGGGTTGTAACCACATGTAAATTAGAACTTGGAACTTGGATGAAAAGAGGATTCAAGATTGGAACTTGGCCAACTTGAATCCAACTTATTCTAAGTTACTCTAGAATGAATCGAATCGACGAAAGGAGGATTCGAACTTGGAAGTTGGATGCAAGGAGGTTGGAGCTCTGCCTTCACTTTAATCCTTCGAAAGATGCACAACCAGGATTCTTCCAAAACAGTGATAGAATTTGCACATCGGCATGCTTCCAGACAGCCAATGCTAAATATAACCAGAGCACAAAGCTCCAAATTCGGATTCCTCCATAGATTGGTAGAGAGAGAAAAAAACATGTCGAAATACATACTTATAAAAGAGAAAATCTAAAGAAAATATGCAGAAAATTTTATTATCATAAAAACCATAATAGCAAAGACAAAAGTCATGAACCTCATACTATCTTAAGTTGCTCCTCTCAAAATTTGTAAAATCCAGACCAACACAATTATTCTTAAAGACATCAGATAGATATATAAATAAATTCTCTCCATTATCACATAAAAAGTCCCAAGTTGCTCTAATCCTCCATGCGAATGATGCACCGGATGGACTGTCCTGAAAGCATCAAATCAAATGCTTTGTTGATCTCAGCGAAAGGGACCGAGTGAGTGATAAATTTATCCACTTCCAGCTCCTGCAAGATCAGTACACAAGGTAGAGGTTTACAACATCATTTTGAAAATTAAAACAGTCCCAACTAGAACAGTTAAAGAACACAACCTTAAATATTGTCCATCTAAGAACACATTACTTAAATAGCAAAGTTCTTGGTAGGTTTGAAAATTATTCACAAACATGCTTGAAAGGAAATACGAACTTACCTTATTCATGTACATCTCCACAACACCGGGCAGATCGGATCGGGGTTTGTAGTTACCATAGAAGGTGCCCTTAAGAGTCCTCTCATTCAAGAAATTCACTGGATGGGTTTTGAATGCATCATCTTTATTAGGCACACCAACGAGTACAGCAATGCCCCAACCCTAAATTCAGAGAGGAAGGAGAGTTCAATTTTAAACCTCAAAAGCAATGTGGTTGCATATTCTAATATCGTATCAAATTAAACAACCTACAACTCTTATAATTGCTTACATCATGAACACATTCAAATGCAGAAATCATCGCCTGGACGCTTCCAGTGCATTCAACACTCCTATCCACTCCCCCATCGGTCATTTCAGCAATCACCTTTTTGTCAAAATTCAAATGTTAAGTCTTTGCTAACCAATAATCACCAACATAAAAGTCCAATAGTCTCTCTTAAACAATAATCACAAGCTTATCAAGTACACAAGGGAGAAGTCGTTATGCATTATTTGGCTTCAATAAGATCAGTATTGTAAACATATTACGAAGGCAAGGGGCAATCTTTAGGTCAATTCCTCAACAGGTGAAGGGATAAAAAAGTCTGTAACTAACCTCTTGCACAGGTTTGTTATGATCTTTTGGATTCACGAATTCATTCACGCCAAACTTCTTGGCTGCCAGTGAGTACAAAAAAGCATGATAAATGAGCCGATGACAACTTAATCTAAACCGGACATGAAGCACAGTAAGTCCTTGGATGGATATTTAAAAAAGACTGACCTTCCTCAAATCGGTTGGAATTCAAATCAACTCCAATGATTCTTGCAGCCCCAGAAACCCTTGCACCTTCAGCAGCCTAAAAAGTAACAAGGAAATGAACAAGAAAAATCATCATGATAATCCAAACTAGCAGGAAGCAACATAACAGAGGATCAAAGCATAAGAATGACTTACAGCAAGACCAACAGCACCCAGTCCAAAAATGGCAACAGATGAGCCCTTTTTGGGTTTTGCAACATTCACAGTGGCACCAAAACCTTTAAATGCACAAAACAGAAATTGATTAGGGAAAACAAAAACAAAGAAACCACTCATCTTTTTTAAGAATGTAACCATTAAAATGTGATAAGTCTTTCAAACCTGTGCATATTCCACAACTAAGAACACAAACTTTTTCAAGAGGGGCTGCAGGGTTGATCTTGGCGACGGAACCAACATGACATACAGTGTATTCACTGAAGGTAGAGGTACCAAGAAAGTGATATATTGGCTTTCCATCCTTGGAGAACCTGGACTTGCCATCACTGAGCATAGTACCCCTGTCAGTATTGATCCTCAGGAGATCACACATGTTGCTTTCCTCTGACTTACAGTGCCTGCACTCCTTGCACTCCCCCGTGAACACCGGAAGGACATGGTCTCCTGGTTGGAGATCAGTCACACCCTCACCTACGCTTTCCACAATTCTAAACAAAAAATTGCCAAGCAAGCAAAATTTAGGAAACTAAAAATACTTTGTCAACAAGGGAAACTCAAAATTTAGTAAACATACCCTCCAGCTTCATGACCGTAAATGCGAGGGAACAGTGGGTGTTGTCCCTGTGACATAAAAGAGATGATTCAGTTCCAAAAAAGAATGCCATGTACAGGAGAGGCCCCTTGTTGTTTCATTTGAGGGGAAACATGTGTTACCAAAATAATAAACAGATGCTCAATCATGCTTAATAATGTAGTGAGCAATTAGGCAGATTATAACCAAATCGTTCTCTTTTGCCATCATGAAATGGATATAGTTCAACACAATGCCAGTAAAAGCATAAGAAAAATTTACTTTGGCTTCCCAGAAGTAGACATCAGTGTGGCAAAGAGAGGTGAAGAGGATCTTCAAGCGGACCTCTTCTTTCTGTGGTGGTGCCACCTCCACTTCCTCAATTGATAGTGGCTTCCCCGCTTCCCATGCCACCGCAGCTACAATCCACAAATGCCAATGTAATTAGGAAACAATACATCCATTTAATCAATATTATTAACCAACTAGAAGATCAGTCCCCTGCCAAGACAATTGACCAAAAAAATTATGGTTTCTTTCTTCTGTTCAGTCAAGTTTAGAAATTTCCAAACTGAAATTGGCATCCCCATCAAATCCAATCCAAGAAAACCCAGATCAAAAGTCAATCATCATCATTAATTGATTTATAAAACACTTTAACTAAAAGAGAAGAGAAAAAAGGAAAAGATCACCAGGACCATGTAAAAGCAGAAAAAACACAAAAAATAAAACTTGATCAGAAAAATGAAAACAACAAAAAAAACTGAAAAAAACTAAAAACATAAATGGTATTCTGTAAAAATGAATGAAATAAGCAGAACCATCTAACAAAGGAGAGCAAGAGGTCGGGGTTTACCTCTGCACTTGATAACCTGACCAGCTGTAGACATTGTATCAGAACTTTGTGATGTTTATCTGTTAATTTACGATAAAAAGTCTTGTGTTTTTGGATGTGGAAAAGTGAGAATGTGAAGGCACTATTTATAGCGTGATTTTGACAACCGCTAAAGAAAGTGGAGAATAATTATTATTTTTTTGTTGTGATGAACAAGAAAGTCGAAATTCAATGTAGGAAAAAACCATTACGTGCCCATTATTCCTCCTTTCTAATGGAATGAATCAGCCTTTTCAAGGAAAAAAAAAAAAAACTATTTTCCATCTTAGGGTTATTACTTGGATTGGAGTCCAAACATTTTGTCATTAACTCAGTGTGTCCGTAGGTGCGTGGAAAGAAAATTACTTTTAAATTGGAAAAATAGAAAAATAATTGTACTCGCGCAACTGTAGTTTTATAAATAACTAGCTTCTCTGCACGCGCTTCCGCGCATGCGAGAGGTTTTTTTTTTAAAAAAATTTAAATTTATTTTAGAATTTAAAAAAATAATGGATATTTGTGTTCCATAAAAATAGGATCCATTATCTGAATTTTCTTTTAATTTTAATTTTTTTAATACGAAAAATTGTGAATTTACCATATTATCCTCATTTAATTAATAATTTCAATTCTTAATGTTTGCATTAACCAAGGGCATTTTCTGGTATTTTGAATGTTTCACCATTCTCTGCCTTTTACTTTATATATATATATAAATAAATAAAAACCACTGCTCTCTAGTGGTATATCAATTAGCCATTTAAACAACCATCATTTGAAAAGTTTAATAGCAATGGAGAAAATCAATTGAAAGTTCATATGGTGTTAATAATAATATTAGGATGGATGGCTAATTCAAGGTGTAGTCCAAGCAGAACATGCTCGTTTACCATCTCTTTCTAATCCTTCACTTCCTTCCCATGTTCTTACACCTACCTCAATTGCTAAAGATAATCTTTCCAGCATAAAAAATGGTGTTATGAAAAAACATTAATATTCTTCACCAAAATAGACGAAGAAAAAAGATTCATGTTTAATGTTACGAGTGAACTTTCTACGTATGTGTAATTATTCATAATCACCATAGTGAAGGAAGCACAATTATCCACAAGGCAAAAGATAAAAAAAAGACTCTGGGAAATGTTTTGACAATTATTTCAAGGATTGTCGTTAAAAAGCTGGATATTTCCCAAATTAGTGACCTGATGATAAATTTTCCTATATTATCCTTTGAGAAATTCGAAACACATAAATTCCGTACTTTTTTTTTTTTCCAATTATAAATAAGCGTGCAATTTGATACGCAAAAATGCTAGTCATATTAAAGACGGTGGCTCTGGGGGTTCTCAATGTGTGCCTTTTACACAGCACGGGGCCCCATTTTATGACTTTGTACATTATATTATTATTATTTGTTTTAACTTTGCACCTCCAAACAAAAAATAAAATCTACAACATTCCTTTAATTTTGCGTACACATATATATTAATATAACATATATTTTGAAGATTTCTTTCTTTCAGCAGTTATAGCTAGGGTTGGCAATGGATCGTGTCATGTTGAGTTCGTATCGTGTAAAGATTATATATGTGTCAGGAATGCTCAACTCAAACCCGACCCGTTTAATAAACGTGTCATACACAGATTGACCCATTAAGTTCTCGTGCGGATTTTGAGTCGTGTCGGGTTGACCTGCTAAAAAGTAACAACTAAAAGACATTAAAAATAATTAGAAAAATGAAGAATAAAAAAATAAACGGGTTAGTGGGTTGGCGGGTTAGACATGTATTTTAGCGAGTTGGCGGGTTACATAGGTATTTTAGCCGGTTGGCGGGTTGACCCACCACAACTCGTTTTGTTAAACCGGTTAAATAGGTATTTTAGCGGGTTGATCTGAATATGACCCGAATTTTAATCGTGCGGGTTTCGAGTCGTGTAACGGGTCGTGACCGAAATTGCCATCCCTAGCTATAGCCCTATAGGTTTTAGTATTTATAAGAATTGTTTCGCAAGTTTCAACGAAAAAAAAATCTTCAGTATTTATTGACGAACTTACGAATTTTTTAATGAAGGTGTAATTTTTAAAGGTTTAAAGTTTTTTTATAAAAAAAAAAAAGGAGTGAGTTATAATTTATATAGTATATCATTTAATATGAAAATCAATATTAAATCATCAATTAATCTAAAGAAAATCAATATCAAATTATCAATCAAACAAACAAATAATAATTGATCATACCTCAAGTCTTGAGCCACCGCTTCTTCCTATTCAAGTTTGTCAATCATACGAATATAGAGATAAATAAATCAGAAATAATAATAATAATAATAATAATAATATGAAGAAATAACCACACCAAAAAAAAAAAAAAGGAATGATGGGTGGTTGCTGAAGAAGAAAAACAAAAAACCAGACCTTGAGTCAAAGCTCTTAGGTCCTGTTTGGTGGGATGGACTAGATGAGACTTTTTCAATTAAAATGGACATGGATCCTAGTCATTGTTTGGTGGGCTTATAATGTATCATGGATTGGATGTGGTTATTGGACACCAATCCATAATAGCAAGGGCTCCAGAACCCATCGGTAGACATGGGTTTCGAAGCCAGCCAAGTCATTTTGCAAGCATGCCTCCTCTCTCTCTCTCTCTCTCTCTCTCTCTCTCTCTCTCTCTCTCTCTCTCTCTCTCTCTCTCTCTCTCTCTCTCTGCTCGAGTCAACCCGACAGTGACGTTTCACAGAACTCTTATCTCATCGGCGTCGCGGATCATCGCATCTTCCAATCGATCCAGCCAAGCTTGAGATCTGATTAGAAGGAGGAGCCTTGCGATTTTTATTTTTTTTGTATTTTTTTAAAATTTTCTATTTTTGTTCTAGTCCTACAAGCTCAACTTGGTGTTTATTACACCAAACAACTGTTTAAAATCCAGTCATATCCTAACCAGTTCAGTGTAATACATCTAATCCAATTCAGCCTAGCCTACCAAACGAGGCCTTAAGTCTCGAGTACCAACCCTTGATTATTATCATATCAATAATAATCAAGTTATCATCAATTCAACGCAAGGCTTGGGCTAGCTCCTTCAATGCAAGGGTGATTGTTTGTCTTCAATTCAAGCTATAAGTCATAGGCAGGTTACATATTTTTTCTTCTTCTTCAAATTTTTTTTTTGGTCCTGGTCCAAAATGACGTCATTTTGGTTAGGATTTATAAAAGAATTATAAATTTTAAAATTACAAAAAAGAAGAGGATGCACGCTGCTCGCAGCGAAGAATAGCTCGCTCAGTCATTTAATCAAACAGTTAGTGGACACCTCCTTGTGCCTCGGTAGGTTCGTCACTGTCAATATTGACTATAACACACACACACACACATATATATATCCGTATAAAAATAGGAATTATGTATATGATTTCAATTGTGATAAGCACAACCATTTTCGAATTTAGGTTTAACGGTTTTTTTTAGGTTTCTTTGCTCTTTTGAATTGTCAATGGGATCTATCCCAGTGGAAAAGGACCTTAACTGGCAAACTAGTGGTCCCTCATGGCATCTTGCATTATGTGTGAAAAAACTCCCATTTTCCTTCCTAACTTTGGCCCAAAATAAAAATATTTGAACTTGATCTAATCTACAAGGAGGGATTCGAACTTGGGTGCATAGATATGGGTTTACTACCCTAGCTATTCTTTTAGGTTTAATAAAGTGTTTCAACTCAACCATTAAATTTAGGACCAATCGGGTGTGTTGGATTGGTCCAGGTCTTTGGTGTGCTCTTATATGCATGATAACTATGTGTGTGAGTTCCCCCTCCCCCTTTCTAAATTTTGCAACAAAAAAACAACCATTTTGAAGTGTAATTAATTTCAATTTGATACTTTACTTGTACTCGGCATGTTTGTCTCCGCATTTTTAAACACTCGCATAGAAAGAGGAAACAAAGAGTAGACACAAGCTCTAGAACTGAGACGAAGCTCATGGAAAAAAACACCCATTTTAGGTGGGGAGAAGCCATCGACTCTAAATTTGGAGGAAGGGTTGGGTTTTTTTTTTTTTTAGTACGAAAGCTTACAAGAAACATCTAGGGGTCGTTTGGTACGATGGACTGTCATGAACTAGACTAAATCCTGGGACTGTCTTAGATTAGTTCGGATTGGCTTAAGTTGGATTAAGTACTGACTTACGTTTGATGATGCATCTGACTAAGAAGCTGGATTGTAAAAATAGTGAAGACCTATTTTTGGTGCTGTGTCGGACTAAAAAATAAAAATTTTAATATTTAATTTTAATTAGAAATTTTAACCTAAAAATAGATACATATAAAACTATATATAACTTTAAAATAAAAAATTGAAAATTATAAATATATTGTAGCATTTTGTGCTTTCTTTTTTTATTCTTAATATTTTAAGGAATTTATAGCTTTTTTCACCCCAAACATATCATTACCCAAAGCCCATTTTAATACCATTGCTTAAGACCCAAACCCATAAACAGATCTATGAAAAAAAATCTTAGGAAACGACGTCGTCACCCAAACATATCTTCTTCTTCCTCGTGAGCGCCTCTCTCTCTCTCTCTCTCTCTCTCTCTCTCTCTCTCTCTCTCTCTCTCTCTCTCTCTCAGCTGGATATATTGGGTTTTAAATCAAAACAATCTCATCATCATTGTTTCTTCATGGAAAGATAGTTAAGGATTGGGAGAGACATTGATGGGTGGATATCCTAGACGTGCCATGAGCTTCAATATCAAAAGATCCAATCTAGACGCTCCGACTATAAGGCCAACTATTAATTTTATGAAAGGACAATTTTTGCATCAAGATTCAGTTATTTTTACAAGATCCATGCTTCTTAGGAGATGAATCTGTGGGTGGCTCTTGGGATTCTCGGTGCTGGGTTTGTGTCCGTGGCTTGAAGGTGGTGGTTATGGGAGAAGAAATGTGGGGGCAACACTGGGCTTTGGGTTTTGCCACAGTCGGTTGCGTCTATGGTGGTGTGGTTTTGATTCAAACCAAGGATTCCCATCGGACTCGCGTGTTCAAAATAACACGCTCGCTATTTTGCGATCCCAATTTCGGGCTCTCTATATTAGACACACGAGTCCCCCTTTTTTTTAACTGTTGGACAATATAGTCTCATTTAAGTTAATCCATTCCTTTGCCAAACATGAATTTCAAGTGCTATTTAACACAGTCTAGTCCAATGAGGCATAGTGAGACATACCAAACATGCCCCTATAGTACTAATATAAAATCTATCACACATATTATATAAATATAGAAGAGAGCTCTTGGTTTTGTTTTTTAAAGTACGAAAGCTTATAATGTGTTATAATAGACATCTATAGTACTAATATTAAATATATTATACATATTATTTGAATAGAAGTTGCACTCTGTTATAATTTCAAGTTTGTTTTATGCAGTCTAAAAAAAAAATTTGAATTTAAGTTCTATGTTATTAACTAAAATGTTTTTCTCAAAATTATTAATCCTTGTAAGTCTCTTATCTTTCTCTCCTTTTGTTCATGCTCAAACTTGTCTTGTTCATAATTGTTTTGGTCACACAGATTTTCCAGACAATAAGGCATATGAGGAAATCCTGGCGACAATACCGACAAGATTTAATAGAGAAACAGCTGAGCTAGGAAATGTAATTGTAAACATTGACAGACAAGAACCGAATAAAAGTTTATATGGGCTCGCTAAGTACTGGGGATCAATCGTCTCAGAATTCGACCGTATATCTTGTAGAAGATGCATCAGTAGAGCAAGCCTAGAGGTTAGAAAGCGTTGCCCTCAAAGTCAGGAGCTATAACTTGGTACAATTTGTGTTTCTTAAAATACTCAGAAAAAGATTTCTTAGGTAAAGGCGACACTGTTAACGGGATTTATTCACTGAGTACTAAATTGGATGATAATCCCTTGTTGTTTAATACGAATGTTCAACATTCGTTTATGAGATTATGTTTCGAAGCTTTTCTTACTGCACGTATGTTTGCTCAAGGGCACGCTGAACTTTTTGGTGGTGACATACTTTATGGTGCGACTCAATGCACTAGCGACCTTTCACATACGAAATATAAGATGTAGAAATGAGTGAACTTACAAATGAAAGCAATGGAAGGAGAGGTGGTTCTGCGTATTTTGGGAGTTCATCATTTTTTATGAATAGAAATGGAGCATAAATATGCCATTTGTAGATGACCCAAATTAAAACAATAATGTTCCAGCTAGCCAAATTATAAGTTATGTGGAGTCATGCTTCTTAGTTTGTTTGTCTAATAGTTTTTAAAACTTCTTTAGGAATTTTTTGTCGTTTATTAGTTTTTTTTTTCTTTTCAACTTTCAATATGAATTCGTCATTTCTGTTGTTGCGTGGCAGATTTGTATAGGTTTGAGTGGGCATGCTTTTGGTTGCTGAACATTGACTTTAATCTGTTTGTGGATTGTGCTTGATTCTCTCCATATTAATTCAATTTATTGTTGTGTTTAGTCACTAAAGAAACTTTATTCATAGTTGGACCATTGTTCATGTTCCTCTTATCCATAAAATACTATCGCTTTTAGAAAGGAAAAAAAGCCCATTTTGGATTTCAGTTTTGAATATTGATTCTTTCCTTCCTCTCTTCTCGTACCCTCTCTGTCACACTATTGCCTCTATGTGTTAGATTTCAGTTTTGAATATTGATTCTTTCCTTCCTCTCTTCCCGCACCCTCTCTGTCACACTATTGCCTCTATGTGTTTGATTTCAGTTTTGGATTTCAAAAAAAGAAAAAGAAAAAAAGCATAACAATAGCCTGTTGAACAAATGCCTCAGCAGAGAGAGGATAAGGTCAACTGCAAAAATGGGAGATTTTAGGACCAGCTCTTCTATTTTTTACCCAACATTTGACACAAGTTTTAAACCATTGGATTGATGCAATATTAATGGTTGCGATTAAATCTCACAATTAATTTATTATAATCTTGTAAACAATACTTTCAGTCAACATTATTATTATTAATCACCAATCGCACACTACCCCAAACTCTCAATCTCTCCTCATCCAACTTTCTTCGTCTTTCTACCTGTAGCTCCTTCTGTACCATTTTCTCGGCTCTCTGAGCATTAGGGTGGGCAATCAGTACTCATCAATGGCTTCCAGTCTATTTAAAATCCTAATCAGATCGTCCAAATTGGGATCAACGGGACCATAAATTTCAGCCTCGTCAGGAGACAAATCAACAACCACACCGCAAAATGGATGCAAGATTGGAGTTGATCAATGAAGTTCCACAGGGCAGGATTAGATGAAGAATACTATTTCGGCTAATTTCGTTGTATTATTTCGGCTATTTCGGCAGGAATATATACATAGGGTTACAACCCTAATCCCCCTATCACATAGAATAATTACAGTGCTATACTAGGAAACCTAATATTGCAAGTAATTACCCAAAATACAAAAGTCAGCATTCTCCTTTAAGTTGGTGCATGGATATCACACATGCCTAACTTGTCCAAGACCTTTGAAAAAACATGACTCAATACTGCCTTAGTAAGAATATTAGCTAACTGGTCTTTTATCTTGATTGCAGGCACTTCAACAATTGTATCATCCAATTTCTCCTTAATAAAGAAACTATCAACATATTTCGTCCAATCGTGTTGCACCAGATTATGAGCAGTATCGAGCACAGCTTGATTAACACAGAATAACTTTATTGGTTGACTCAATGCAAAACCTAAATCTTGTAACAACAGTTTAAAATGTAGGAGTACAAGTATTTAAAAAGTTTAGGGAGTCCATTGTGGAAACGCAGGGAACCCATTGTGTATTTGTATCTCTAAGACCCACCTTAAGATCTAGCCTGTCCTGAAAATATTATATTGTTGAAGTAGCATGTAATGTGCTTATATGATCCAAATTATTTTAGTCATTTAATTAGGATCCCTGTTAATTAGAAAGAGAAAAGAAAAGAAAAAATCGTGATCATTCTTGAAACGCATAGGTCCACTACCAGCACCTATTATCCCTAAATTAACCACCCAAGTCCATTTTTATAGGTAAGGTCAAGCTCAATAGACACTTCTAGGTGCATGATTTTGTCTTAATAAGCCTAATGAGCCACCTCATGCGTTTCAATCTAATTGGGTTGTGAAACATATATTCTTAAATATTAAAGATAAAATCCCGCACCTATAATATAAGGGCTTGTTGGACATGACTTTATCCATAAAATTGGACTTAGAGACAATATCAATACTAGTAGTGGATTTATACAAATATTATGTTAGTCTATTTATTTTCATATTAAAGAAAATGTATATAAAAAGTTGAGTAGGGTTGATGAAAATGAATGACTTTATTCATGAATATTATATACCAACTTCGAAGATCCCCTCAAAGAATGTTGCACAATCCACCATCATAAGGAGCATATCTGAAACCAACAAGCTCACATTGATTACAACATGGAGGGAGGAGGAGTATGGAAGGCTTAGGTTCAGGAGGCTTAGGCGGTCCGACGCTGATAATTTGTGCAGTCTTTCCGATCTTCCTCAGTCGTTTGACCACCAACACTGGGTCAACATCCCCCACAACAGTTAACGTTCCCTTCTGTCCATCCACAGCCACTATATCTATACCTGTTCATCAACTACACAATAAGAACATGTCTAATACATAATATAATAAAATGTAGTATAATATATATATATATATATACAGAGAGCTTCCATTGAGGGATCCCTCAAATAAGCTTATTTGAGGGACACTCCTTGTAGGCCCCACTCCGGATTGTATTTCACTAATCCAAACCGTCTATTTTGTAGATACTCATTTAAAGATCATCTCTACAAAAAATCACTTGAATCCGATATCATTTGACCACTCAATTAAGTTATTGAAATTTTAGCATTTTCTTGAAGTACCGTGTTCATTGATTTTATAAGACACAATTGGATGTCGAAACGGTTTCCGATTTGTCTAATTTTTTGTTAGGATGATCTATGAATGAAGACCTAAAAAATAGATGGTTTGGATCATTGAGAAAAAAATTGTAGGGTACCCTAAAGGGCGTCCCTCAAATAAAATTATTTGAGGGATCCCTCAATAGAAGGGGACTGTATATATATATATATATATATACAGTCCTGATCTCTTGGACCACAGGAGTCCAAGAGATTGTGGGCACTCACCGATCAGGGCATCTTAATATTCTTGTTCAAAAAAGTTTCATAAAAGGACTCCCTGAATGAGAGAACCGTGGAATTTACATCCAACGGGGAGTGCCCCCAAATCTCTTGGACTCCTGTGGTCCAAGAGATCGAGACTATATATATATATGTGTGTGCGCGCGTGCCACTTATATTAAGGGAAAGTCTTCATTAAGGATTTTATATTAAGAATCGGTTAAGGACTTCAAATATCAATCATTGAATTACGTGTACGACACATAATAATAATAATATTTAACCCAATATATAACATTGAACGGCTGAAATTATAATTTCTGAACCTGTCATTCACACAAATTATTATTCGAGAAGCTCCTCTTACATTAATTAGCAAATTAAAACTCCAAATCATTGAACAAAAATATGCTACACTAATTTGAAATTTTGTATGAAAACAGTAGATGTTTTTAAGCTTACATTTATAAAAAATAAAAAATAAAAAAGAAGAAGAGGGTAAGAGAAAGGACTTGTGAATGGAATTACCTGGAAGTTTGGTGACTGCTTTTAGTACATCTGTTTTGCAAAGCTGACAATTGATAGTGACTTTTATCACGGTTTTCTACGTATTCACAGAAACATCATCAAAACATAGAATATTCGCTCGTGAAATTATTTGTACAAACACAAATATAATTACAATTTTATGAAGGAAAACAAACTAGAAGTTGTGACCAAAAGAAGCAACGGCATGTGTTTTGGTATTACCTTCATGGTGGCAACTGTATGTGAGAACTGGGTTTATTCAACTATCTGCATTCCCCCATTGATTGTAGCTGAATCAAAACCGACCAATTTACTTATATATACAACTCCCTTGGGCCTGGCCTCAGAAATGAAAATATATTGGTGAAGCATTTGACAAGAACTTCTTAATCTGACATCACTGATGAAAAGTTCTAATTATAAATCCCCCTCCTTAATTATTGAAAAAACCAACCAACTTGTTAATTAAGTACACTTTGACTAGGCAATTAATCACCACCTATGTGAATTCAGTGACATTGACTTCTTAACTGATGTATGATGTATGCATATAGGCCTAAGCATCTACAATCACGCTCCCTATTTTATCATTAAAATTTAGCTAAAAACATACCAAAGTTATTTTAGGAGCTCTTTATAAAATTAGAACTCCAATCATACTCTCTGGTTTAAGGAGTCATAAATACTATAGTTATTTTTTAATTCAATATGATTGGTCCATCCCTATAAAAACAATAATATAAAGATAATTAGCATTAGTTAAAAGTTTAAACTATGCATAAAACAAAGCAACATTAAATTATAGGGAATCACTAGGGGTCTTTTTTCTCTCCTCCCTATTTTAGGAGTTTCTAGAGGTCTCCCTATTTTAGGAGGTGGATAGGGAGGGAGTATGATTGGAATTGTATTTTTCTAATTCCTCCTTAGAATTTATCTAAGGAGGTGGCTTAGGGAGCCCATTGTGGATGCTCTAAGAGCATCTACAATCATGCTCTCTACTTTTTAGTTAAATTTTAGCTAAAAATATATAAAAGTTATTTTAGGAGCTATCTATAAAATTTAAACTCCAAGCTCTTTAGTTTAGGGAGTTATAAATGCTATAACTCTTTTTTAATTGGTCCATTTCAATTTAAAATAATATAAAAAATAGTTAGCATTAATCAAAGGTTTGAAAAACTTATTAAATAAAGCAGCATTAAATTATAGGAAGTTATTAAGACTCATTTCTCTTTCCTCAGATTTAGAAGCTCTTAGAGGTCTTCTTATTGTAGTAGGTAGATAGAAAGCATAATTGGAATTGTATTTTCTAATCCCTCCTTAAAATTTATCTAAAATAATTTAAAAAGTTCATTGTAAATGCTCTAAGCAATTGCACCTAATGACACAGAGTTGTATGATTCAAACATTTTCCAAAGACATGTAAACATAGGAAATTGGAATGCATGTCAAACGTGATTGTTCAAGGCAAACACCGCTGGCAATCAATAAGCAATTTAAATTGAAGAATTCAACACCATTTTAATTAATTAAGTATGTCGACTTCTCCTGTGATGTAAACAATAACTAATCCATCCAATCGATCACATTACTTTCTAGGGGATGCAACCTCAACCTTATCATTGGATGAAGCAACTTGATCTACTCTTAATTATTTTTACAAACGAATTTGCACCAATTGCTTAAACCAAATACGAAAATAAAATAAAATAATATTTCTTGGGAAAACACCTGGTGATTGATTACCCATCAATTGTTTTCTGCGAACCTCTTATGTCCTAACTCAAAATAAAAAGTAATTTTTCATGATACCCAAAAAGGAAAACTTTTGCTTTGGCATCTTTAGGTCATTCTCTGATCCCATCTAAATTTTGTGTCTCTCTCGGTTGTGAATTTTTTTTTACGTGGACCTTTTTGAGCATGCGTGCCCTCGTAAGTCTAAGTTTTGTTAGTCTTTCCTCTTTCACATTAAAAAAAAAAAAAAAAGGAAAAGTCAAATGTTATGGTAAGAAAAATAAGAGCGAGCTTTGTCTTTCACATCATCATCTTTCAGCATCCCTCATTTTTCTCATATATATGCTATTCCTTTTTCTCTAACAACTAAAAACTAAACATGGAATGGTTACGCAACAAACACTTAATTATATAATATTTTTTGTAATCCTGAAAACTATAGTAATCATCTTTGTCTTCACATCAAGGACAACTGACTTCTAAACAATTAATTTGAAGAGTAGGACAACTAGACTTAGCCACTAGAGACACCTAGGGGTCGTTTGGTACACATGCTTGGCTTGGACTGGATTGGACTAAATTTAGTACCATGTTTGTTTCATTTAATTCTAGTCTTAGATGGGACTGCTAATACCAGGCCCACCAAAAATACCTCACTAGGAGGGGACTACTAAACCCATGTAGAAAGGGAGGATTAGCTAGTCCTATGTTCACCAATATATAAGATGCATATATTATATTGTAATACTAATAACATATATTATTATTATTATTATTATTACATACAAATATACTATAATGTACATATATACATGTATATACACATATACATGTATATATATAAATACATATATACATATAATATATATATATATATAAATACATATAGATATATACACATATATTATTATTATACTATACTCATATACACATACATATTAATATTATAATAATACATACATGTATACATGTATATATGTAATATATATTATATTATATATTAATGTACATATATACACGTATATACATATATATAAACACATATATACATATATAATATATAAATACATATAGATATATACACGTATATTATTATTATAATATACTCATATACACATACATATTAATATTATAATAATAGCATACATGTATATATGTAATATATATAAGTATATATACATATATGTGTATATACAGAGAGCTTCCATTGAGGGATCCCTCAAATAAGCTTATTTGAGGGACACCTCTTGTAGGCCCCACTCCGGATTGTATTTCACTAATCCAAACCGTCTATTTTGTAGATACTCATTCAAAGATCATCTCTACAAAAAATCACTTGAATCCGATATCATGTGACCACTCAATTGAGTTATTGAAATTTTAGTACTTTTCTTAAAGCACCGTGTTCATTGATTTTGTAAGACACAATTGGATGTCGAAACGGTTTCCGATTTGTCTAATTTTTTGTAAGGATGATCTATGAATGAATACCTAAAAAATAGATGGTTTGGATTATTGGGAAAAGAATTGTAGGGTACTTTAAAGGGCGTCCCTCAAATAAAATTATTTGAGGGATCCCTCAATAGAAGGGGACTGTGTGTATATATATATATTATACCCATGTATGTATTATAATATACATATACACACGTATATACACATATACATTATATATTTATACTATATGTATATATATTATAATATACATATATACACGTATATACATGTATATTATTATTATTATTATAACATACCCATATATATTATATATTATATTATACATACATATATATAAATATATGTATATGTATTATACCCATGTATATTATAATATACATATATACACCTATATACACTTATATATATGTATGTACGTTTATATTATTTAAAATATATAATATTATTATAATATACTTATATACATGTATATATACATACATATAATATATATATATGTATATATACATATATATATTATATGTACATATATATATTATATGTATGTATATATACATATATATATTATAAAATACATATATACATATATATAGATATTTTTAAAAAAATAAAAAAAATTCTAGTCCTAGTCCAAGCATACACCAAACGCAGGATAAGTGTTATCCAACTTAGACCAAGCCAAGCCAAGCCAAACCAGTCCCTAAACATAGTCCATGCCAAGACAGTCCTGTGTACCAAACGAGCCAACGTTTTCGTGTAAGCAAGCACTGAACATTCTGTATCTAATTTCAAACACTGGAAAATATTTATCTGTAAATGGAAAATATTTGCCTTTTTTTTTTCTTTTCTGAAGGTTTAATTTTGTGCTTGTTCTAATTTTCGATGAATTATTTTTGCATACTCTTTAGAAAAAAGATGAAATCTTTATAACTGTTTTTGGGTGTAGGGATCAAATTTTGGGTGGATTTGGCAATCCTAATGTTGTTTATAAAAGCCCAAACCTGAACCGTGAGACCGAACTCATTCAAACAAATTTAAAATGTTTTAGGGAATACATGAGTCTCTCATAATAAATACATGGCTCCTTTTCTCATTCTCATTTTAGTGATTGGCTTCTTATAATTTACATGCAAGGCGTGTCTTAGTTTCTCATAAGAAATTCGTGAAGTTATTTTTCTTAAATATGTGATTTGATGAACAAACATAAAAATGAATGAGGTGTTGGAGGAAACTAATCCATTTCAATTTAAACAAAATACCAAGAGCTTTTTAGTCAGAAATTAGACATCTCTATGATTTTCATCCCTAAAGAATATTCGTCTAAAGATCCCTTCTTCCTCTTCACTTCTCTTTCTCCCTGCAAAACAATATGAAGTGAAAAGGCCACACTCGAGGGGTGTTGGCTAAAAGTCATCCGATGCCTAAGTTAAGTCACGTGTTTGTAGGAAAAACAATAGCTAACAAAGGGTACGGAGATTTCTCTCGGGGAGAATCGGGTGGCAAGAGCCTTATGTGTAAGAGGGGAAGAGTGTGGCAGCTAGGGTTCGTGAGAGAGGATTTCTGCAGAGTTTCAGACAGAAGTTTAGACGTACATCAACCCTTAGGGCATGTTTATGTATCAGTAATAGAGAAAGTAAGGAATCAGAGAATTTAGGAATCGAAAAACTACTGAATCAGTATGGGAAGAATCATTCCCATTAAGCTGTTTACTAAATGTATGGAATTAGCAAAGGAATGGGGTTGATTCCTATTGTTATTGTTTACTAATTTTCATGAATCATAATCCAAATTAATTTGATTACTAAAATGCCCTGTACATTTTCACCACAGCACATATATAATTCTCAAATTGGCTAAGGAGACCAAACTAATAATTCTCAAATTGGCTAAGGAGACCAAACTAATCATGCAGCAAACCAGTAAGGCGGTGCAAACATGAGGAATCAATATACTGAAATGAACAACAAGAGCCCAGTTCAATGATAATGTTAATAACACCTTTGTCCAGAGCCAATTTCAAACGAAAAAAATAAACTCCAATAAATATATATATATTTCACCTACGTAACTAGTAAACAATCAAATAATAATAACCTGCATAATCTTCATACATTAAATACATGGAACTTCTTGAAAATGAGTTTTTATATTTCTTTTCAGAGTTGGAGTGTCTTGGAACTTTTTGGCGTTAGTTTTTATTTTTTTTAGGGTTTGTGGTGTTTTGGAATTATGGTAAAGTGGAAATGGTATTTTTGGAAGTTACTAAGAGAAAACAGGAATGAGAATCGTATCGACTACTCCCCCCTAGTTGATCTGATACCTAGTTCTGAGGGGATGTGATTATGTATTTTGAGGTGGGGCCCACTTATTTTTTCATTCCTGATTGCAAGTAAACGCAGGGAAAGTTAAGAATGTAAATCATTCCCTTTCCTCTCATACCCATTACTGATACGTAAACGTTCGCATAGTGTAGCCACATATTTATAGGAGCCTGGGAGGCTAAGGTTTCGGAAGAATAATTCCACATATTGAAATGGATTATTCTTCCCCAATTTGTAGAGATTGATTTAATTAGGGATTTGATTAAAATCAAATTCCCAATTAGGGTAAGAATCAAATAATTCCCAAATTGATTGGCTTATTTATTTGACCTAGGTACCATAGATATTTTTCTTCCTCAATTATCTGTTATGCACAAGCGTAGAAGCTTACATAAAGAGTGAAGTTGACATTTTGAAGGGAACAAGTGAAAGGATAAGAAATTATCACCTACCTAACACAATTTGCCTAACAAAAAAAAAAAAAAAAAAGGTTTTTAACTGTAGACGTCCTTGAATTTTGCCCCCAGTTGTAAGTGGGTCCGTGATTTTTTTTTTTTTTTGAGGTAATTACATCCTTTAACTTCACAAGATTGGGTCCTGTCATCCAAGTCTGTCAATTTGTTCGTCAAAATGAGAGGTAAAAGCGTCATTTTGAGTTGCAAGAGTCTCCTTCACTGGATAATCCCGCGTGTGAAGTTCAGTAGGGAACCAAATGTTAAAAAACAACAATAATAAAAAGAACATCAGTTCCACTTTGTCTCTTAAACCAAAATTCGTTTTCTTTTTCTCACTGAAAGTAATTTTCAATCAATATCTATAAAAAAAGTCTCATCCTTTCTCACTTTTTCTACCTAAAACCCTCTTTAACAAACAAATATCATAAAAAAATGGGACAAAATGATTCAAAGGTGGTGAGGGGAGAGACAGACCTGGCAACCGACGACGGCAACAGAGGGAAAAGCTTCCCACAAAGAGAAAGAATTATCACCCCCTCCATAGTCACTCAGCACAGTACAAGCCCTCAGTATCCTCTTCACCAACCCGATCAAGCATCGCTGGGATTTCAATATGTTAAATTTTAGAAAGACGTGTCAGTGGCCCATTACTAACAACACCGATATTGTCCCCAACTTAACCACCTACAAAGCCCAGTAAGTGTGGAATTTTATCACAAAAGGCCTCAGTGTTATTAGTAGTAGAACCATTCATTATATTTTGTATTTTATTTAGTCAAATTTCCGATGTGGGACTCATATTCTTCAACACAATACACTAAATTTCAGTAGGAACCTTAATACCTATCTCTCTCGCAGCTACCAAGACCTCCTAGTCAAACCCAATCCCCTAAAATTTTCAACCTCCCTTTTTATCTTATTCTCTGGCTTACCCAACCCATCCTCACTCTGTCTCTAGGCAGGCCCATTTGGATTTACGGTTGTTTTGGTTTATGGTTTAGCAGAGCTTTTGAGGTGCCTGAGTCTCAGCTTCTCAAGAAGAAATGAGTGCTTCAAGGGTTGGGTTTCTTGTTCTTCAGCTTCAATAGCATTTTCTTGGTTGGCCATCTTGAAAACTCCAATATATCCTTCACAACAAGAGCACGTGCTATTCACACGATCAAACTCGACGGATTTTGTTACGGTAAGACTCAATTGGAATTACTTGTCGAGTTAAAGGATGTAATTGCCTCAAAAAAAAGTTCACAGACCCAATTGCAACTGGAGGCAAAGTTCAGGAATATCTACAGTTAAAAACCCAAAAAAAAGAAGAAGTAATGTTATGTATCAATATTGTGACCACAACTGGTATAATTGCTTTGGTGCTCCGGATGATTGGAAAGCTGCAAATCATGGTTCTCTAATCATTTAGTTGCAGGGTCAAAATCTATTCTTCGAAAGGGGGATTTGAAAGAGGAATTCGAACTTGGAACTTGGATGCAAGGAGGCCAAATCTCTACCTTCACTTTAATCCTTCAAAAGATGCACAACCAGGATTCTTCCAAAACAGAGACAGAATTTGCACATCGGCATGCTTCTAGATACCTAATGCTAATGTATAACCAGAGCACAAATCTCCAAATTCAGATTCCTCCATAGATTGGTGAGAGAGAAAAAACATGTTGAAATTCAACCACTAATGCAAATTTTTGAAGAACCCTAAACCCAAATGACCAATTTCAAGCCCTAATATGAAATTAGGGGAGTTTCAGACGAGCTTTTATGCTCAAGGATTTTGGGTTCAAGAAATTGCCCCTTGCACCGTCAAAGAAATTGGCATGAATATTAAGTTGTCCTTGAATTGCTACAAATACAAAACTATAGGGTCAAAAATTGACGGAATTGAAACTATAGGGTCAAAAGTGGTTGAAATGCCAAACTACAAGGACCAAAAATGACTTTTAGCCTTTCATTTAAGTACCAGTTTGTCCCAAAAAATAAATAAATAAATATTGTGACCACAGCTGGTATAGTCGCTTCGGTGCTCAAGATGATTGGAAAGCAGCAAACCATGGTTCTCTAATCATTTAGTTGCAGGGTCAACAACATTTAATCTACGAAAGGGGGATTCGAACTTGCATCCAACTTATTCTAAATTACTCAAAAATGAATCTAATCCACAAAAGGAGGATTCGAACTTAAATACATCCATCGAAACTTGGAACTTGGATGCAAGGAGGCCGGATCTCTGCCTTCACTTTAATACTTCAAAACATGCACAACCAGGATTCTTCCAAAACAGATATAGAATTTGCACTTCGGCATGCTTTCAGATACCTAATGCTAATGTATAACGAGAGCACAAATCTCCAAATTCGGATTCCTCCATAGATTTGTAGAGAGAGGAAAAACATGTCAACATATATATTTATAAAAGAGAATCTAAAGAAAATATGCAGAAAATTTTATTTATCATAAAAATCATTATATCAAAATTTGTAAAATCTTAAAAGTCGCTCCTCTCAAAATTTGTAAAATCCACACCAACACAATTATTCTTAAAGACATCAGACAGATATATAAATTCTCTCCATTAACACGTAACAAGTCCCTCCTAGTTGCTCTAATCCTCCATGCGAATGATGCACCTGATGGACTGTCCTGAAAGCATCAAGTCAAATGCTTTGTTGATCTCAGCGAAAGGGACCGAGTGAGTGATAAATTTATCCACTTCCAGCTCCTGCAAGATCAGTACACAAGGTGAGTTTTACAACATCATATTGGAAATTTAAACTGTCCACAATCAACTAGAATAGTCAAAGAACACAACCTTCAATATTGTCCATCTAAGAACACATTAGATATATAAACAAAGTTCTTGGTAGGTTTGAGAATTATTCACAAACACGCTTGAAAGGAAATACAAACTTACCTTATTCATGTACATCTCCACAACACCGGGCAGATCGGATCGGGGTTTGTAGTTACCATAGAAGGTGCCCTTAAGAGTCCTCTCATTCAAGAAATTCACTGGATGGGTTTTGAATGCATCATCTTTATTAGGCACACCAACAAGTACAGCAACGCCCCAACCCTAAATTTAGAGAGGAAGGAGAGTTCAATTTTAAACCTCAAAAGCAATGTGGTTGCGTATTCTAATATCTTATCAAATTAAACAACCTACAACTTTTATAATTGCTTACATCATGAACACATTCAAATGCAGAAATCATTGCCTGGACGCTTCCAGTGCATTCAACACTCCTATCCACTCCACCATCGGTCATTTCAGCAATCACCTTTTTGTCAAAATTCAAATGTTAAGTCTCTGTTAGCCAATAATCACAAGCTTATCAAGCACACAAGGGAGAAGTCGTGAGGCATTATTTGGCTTCAATAAGATCAGTATTGTAAATATATTACGAAGGCAAGGGGCAATCTTTAGGTCAATTCCTCAACAGGTGAAGGGATAAAAAAGTCTGTAACTAACCTCTTGCACAGGTTTATTATGATCTTTTGGATTCACGAATTCATTCACGCCAAACTTTTTGGCTGCCAGTGAGTACAAAAAAGCATGATAAATCAGTCGATGACAACTTAATCTGAACCGGACACGAAGCACAGTAAGTCCTTGGATGGATATTTATAAAAGACTGACCTTCCTCAAATCGGTTGGAATTCAAATCAACTCCAATGATTCTTGCAGCCCCAGAAACCCTTGCACCTTCAGCAGCCTAAAAAATAACAAGGAAATGAACAAGAAAAATCATCATGATAATCCAAACTAGCAGGAAGCACCATAAAAGAGTATCAAAACATAAGAATGACTTACAGCAAGACCAACAGCACCAAGTCCAAAAATGGCAACAGATGAGCCCTTTTTGGGTTTTGCAACATTCACAGTGGCACCAAAACCTTTAAATGCACAAAACAGAAATTGATTAGGGAAAACAAAAACAAAGAAACCACTCATCTTTTTTAAGAATGTAACCATTAAAATGTGATAAGTCTTTCAAACCTGTGCATATTCCACAACTAAGAACACAAACTTTTTCAAGAGGGGCTGCAGGGTTGATCTTGGCGACGGAACCAACATGACATACAGTGTATTCACTGAAGGTAGAGGTACCAAGAAAGTGATATATTGGCTTTCCATCCTTGGAGAACCTGGACTTGCCATCACTGAGCATAGTACCCCTGTCAGTATTGATCCTCAGGAGATCACACATGTTGCTTTCCTCTGACTTACAGTGCCTGCACTCCTTGCACTCCCCCGTGAACACCGGAAGGACATGGTCTCCTGGTTGGAGATCAGTCACACCCTCACCTACGCTTTCCACAATTCTAAACAAAAAATTTGCCAAGCAAGCAAAATTTAGGAAACTAAAAATACTCTGTCTACAAGGGAAACTCAAAATTTAGCAACATACCCTCCAGCTTCATGACCGTAAATGCGAGGGAACAGTGGGTGTTGTCCCTGTGACATAAAAGAGATGATTCAGTTCCAAAAGAAAATGCCACGTACAGGAGAGGCCCCTTGTTGTTTCATTTGGGGGGAAACATGTGTGACCAAAATAATAAACAGATGCTCTATCATGCTTAATAATGTAGTGAGCAATTAGGCATATTATAACCAAATCGTTCTCTTTTTCCATCATGATATGGATATAGTTCAACACAATGCCAGTAAAAGTATAATAAAAATTTACTTTGGCTTCCCAGAAGTAGACATCAGTGTGGCAAAGAGAGGTGAAGAGGATCTTCAAGCGGACTTCTTCTTTCTGTGGTGGTGCCACCTCCACTTCCTCAATTGATAGTGGCTTCCCCGCTTCCCATGCCACCGCGGCTACAATCCACAAATGCCAATGCAATTAGTAAACAATACATCCATTTAATCAATATTATTAACACAAATGCCAATGCAAAGATAATTGACAAAAAAAAAAAAATTATGGTTTCTTTCTTCTTTTCAGTAAAGTTGCACATCATCGTTAATTGATTTATAAAACACTTTAACAAAAAGAGAAAAGAAAAAAGGAAAAGATCAAGCATCTGCATGTTAAAAAAAAAAACCACCAGGATCACCAGGATCATGTAAAAGCACAAAAGAAAACAAGATATGTAACCAGAAACAAAGGTATAAATCAGCTGAGACTCATCACCAACACTATTAAACAACAGAATGAAGGGAACTGATTGTTTGAACAAACCAGACCCAAATATTGGAATCACTAAAACAATTATCAGAAACAGAGAATCCAACATTGGTATAACGAAAAAATAAAACTTCATCAGAAAAATGAAATGAATAGAACTATATAACAAAGGAGAGCAAGAGGTCTGGGTTTACCTCTGCACTTGATAACCTGACCAGCTGTAGACATTGTATCAGAACTTTGTGATGTTTATCTTACGATCAAAAGTGTTGTGTTTTTGGATGTGGGAAAGTGAGAATGTGAAGGCACTATTTATAGTGTGATTGTACCGCTCAAGAAAGTCGAAATTCAGTGTACGAAAAAACCATTTTCCATCTAAGGTTTTTCTGGCCAAAAATAAAAATCTATATTACTTGGATTGGAGCCCAAACATTCCGTCATTAATTCTGTGTGTCCGTGGGTGCCTGGAGAGAAAACCACTTTTGGATTGGAAAAATGGAAAAATACTTGCACTTGCGCAACTGTAGTTTTATAAAATACTTGAATACCATAAAACTTTTTGTTACTTATTTAAAGTCTTGATTGAATACCACTAAATTTTACCTCTCTTTTAAAAATTATAACAGTCTTAACGGAATACCACAAGATTTGTTTAGATTATTTAAAAGTCTTAATTGAATACCATATGGTATTCAAAAACTTGCTAATTTGATAATATATATATTGCTATTAACCCAACAACTGGCAGGGTGCCAATGACCTTGCTGGCAAAGCTGGAGATGGAGTTTGGATTATCCATGTAAGTTTTAACAGAGAAGAACCCATTTGAGTTTGGCGCTTTGGACCTGTTAGGTCTTGTGGTGTCGCCATAATTTGGCCGAGGTAAAGCATGGCCTGTGTTCCATATGATATATTGCGTTTGAATTAATATAGTCTATGGCATGTGTACATCATTTGAACAAGGCATGTGTATTAATTTGAATAAGGCATGTGTTTAAATTTGAGGGGTTCATCAAATAGAAGGAGAAAAGATATAGAGGACAAAGCAGGGGGACGTAGAAGGCATATACAAAAAGATTAATGTGAATGACTAATTTATTACACTATGCAAATTAGGGAAGATGATGAAAAGTTAAATCTATATGATCCTTTCCAATCTAATAAATCTTATTATATAAATCTTTAAATAAATTCCTATAAATCATTACATTCTGCTTAAATCTATTGAACTTTTTTTTTAAATCCCTAAACAGTCTTTTAAAATCCCAATTGAATAATGTTATTACTTGGATTTGAGCCCAAACATTCTGTCATTAATTCTGTGTATCCGTGGGTGCGTGGAGAGAAAACTACTTTTGGATTGGAAAAATACTTGTACTTGTGCAACTGTAGTTCTATAAAATAAAAAATAAAATAAAAAACACTTCTCTCTAGTGGTATATGATCGAAATAGTTTAGTCCAGTCTTACCCACCAAATATGACCATATATTGCCTTAATTTTGGACAAATTCCATATTGCCAGTTTGCTGCTCATCCTTGTTGAAGAGAACTAATTCCTAATTATTATTTTTTAATTTATTCACCGATTTTGATTAATTACAGTAAGATCTCTCTCTCCATTAATAATGAACTTTTTGTCTGAGGATTATCATATTTTTTGAAATGTTGAATCATACAATTTTCACAAATTGCTTATACAATAAGTTATGGGTGGTCTTAGAAACGAGGTGTTGTCGTCCCGCTCAATAATTTTCGTTATTGAAGTGCCTTTTAAGATGCAAACATATTTTCACAAAGAAATAGTAGATTTATGCTATGTTGCACGAACATGGACATAGGAACACGGAAAATCAATACGGCAACACGAAAAATTTCAAAAAACTAGGACACGAACACGGCTAAGACACGACAATTAAAATAAAAATAAATTCTAATAAAATTATAATAGATATACTTATATATATATATATATTAAAAAAATTCACACTCAATACTTCAATGTCATAATACTATAAAACAAATTCATACTCATTTGAGCTAACTTAGCATTACTCATCTTTCCCTAAATAAAATAAAGAATGATATACATATTCATGATTCATCATGTAGGTATAGGTATTGATGGGTGTTTTGAGAATTTTCCAATCACTGAAATTTTCTCAAGACACCCATGTGCTGCCGGCGCATGTGGCGGCACATGGGCCATGTTTGGGTGGCCTATTTGGTCCTAAAATGATCCACATGTCGTCTCGAGCATGACGGAATGCTTGGATTTAAATTTGATTATCGTTTGGATGTCGATCAGATTTACGTATATTAGGCGTTATCTAGGTTCAATATGTTCTGACCACTGGATCTACTCCATTTCCATATATGTTGATCTAGGTATCTCTAGGATTGTGTAGGAATTTGTGGATCAGGAATTGGAGTTCCGGATGCTCCGATTCAATGATTCAAAGACTAGGTAAAATGGTAACCTCCGATCGTGTGATCGCCAGTGATCCGACCGCTCGATCTGGACCAAACTTGCAGGACATGTTTAGTAAACTTGGTTGAACCTGTAGGAGCTTTTGGATCGGAAATTGGAGGCCCTGCGGGCCTGGTTGACCTAATTTGGGAAGTTTGACCACTGGGTTGACCGAGCTTCTTCCGAAGTTATTCCACTCTTCAAAACACGTAGTTGGACCTTAGGAACTTCTCGTTCATTGTTCACACACTTGGAATCCCGGGAAAAACTAGGAAATTATTTGATAGTCTCGTTTGAAGTATTTTATTTTAATCTAGCCTCATATTCTTAAATAAGTACTCCGACCCTGCGTACCCAGCAGGCGGGACCCTCTGAGGGTCAAACAGTGTTTGATTATCTGTGAGTAGACTTTGTTTTTAAATAATAAACATTATTTTTATGATGAAAAATAATGATTTATTTGATTATTAAGTTTATTATATAATTAATTGTTGAAATATTATATTTTTATTAAAGTATTTGAAATATATTTGGATATTGGTAATTATCTTGAGTTGATAAATGCTATTTTCAAGAATTTCTATTTATTCTTGGATATGCGTGGCGTACATAGGTTTTTGAGAAATGGATTATGAAATGCAAGTTAGGTTGTGATTTATGTTAGTTTTGAGTGCTATTATTACTACCCTATGTACCTCTCCGAATTCAGAATACTGGAATTGGATATTTGGAATCTTGAGATACTTGGATATAAATGTCAGAACCCGAGCACCCTTGATGGGGTGTTTCATAAACACTTAGAGGGGTTAGTCTGCGCGCGTAGGACTTGTCATAGGCGTACGAGTATTGAGGATTCTATTGTACGTGCTGGTGAGCTTAATCCCCTGGTTGGACGGCTCGTTCCCTAGCTACATGGTTGATTGAGGATTATTCCATGTGGTCTAGTCAAACAATCCTCCGGTTGGATTGTTTTCCTGGTACAAGATTGGTAATATATATATATATATATACCTATACATTCATTCTTATTTGTGAGTGAGGATCCTTCCTCGCTCGCCGTGCCGATGAACACGCGTTTTGAAAGAGTGATTTGGGGAAAATAGGAAAGGTTTTTGAATGGGATAGGTATTATCGTTTTTCAAACGGTGGGATTATTATATGTTGTTTTCAAATATAAAGAAACTTTATTTTTTATCCACTCACACTTTTATATTTTGCGCCCCCCAGACAGAAGATAGACTTGAATCGAACAGCCGAGCCGAGATCGAAACATCCGAACCCGGATCTCTTGTAGGATAACTTTTCATTGTTTTATTTCCATTGAACTTTATATTTCACTTGTATTCGAAATTCCTTTAGATATGCTCTGTTATAGCCCATATTAGGATTGAATGTAAAGCCAGAGGCCTATTATGTAAACTACATGAATTTACATTGTGTATGTTACTGTTAGGATTGTATAATTATTTTTTATAACATGTTGAAAATTTTGAAAAATGTCTATTTTTCAAGGAAGACCCTATCAAAATTTAGGCAAAAAATTTCATCTATCTAAGTAAGTGGCCTCAACATCAGAGTGATGTCGAAAAGACAACATAATTCATCTCGAACTCCGAGATATTCTTCGAGATATTCGGTACAGATCCTGTCAACCTTCATGTAATGCAAGATTCACAATATTCACAATACCACCGAAAAAGAATGTTATGTATCGATTTTGTGACCACAGCTGGTACAGTCGCTTCGTGCACAGGATGATTGGAAAGCAGCACTTGCATCCAACTTATCTACGAAAGGAAGATTCGAACTTAAAATACTATACATCCATCGAACTTGGAAGTTGGATGCAAGGAGGCCGGATCTCTGCCTTCACTTTAGTACTTCAAAACATGCACAACCAGGATTCTTCCAAAACAGAGATAGAATTTGCATATCGGCATGCTTCCAGACACCTAATGCTGATATAACCAGAGCACAAAGCTCCAAATTCGGATTCCTCCATAGATTGGTAGAGAGAGAAAAAACATGTCGACCTATATACTTATAAAAGAGAAAATCTAAAGAAAATATGCAGAAAATTTTATTATCATAAAAACCATAATATCAAAGACAAAAGTCAAAACCTCCTACTATCTTAAGTTTATCATCTCAAAATTTGTAAAATCCAGACCAACACAATTATTCTTAAAGACATCAGATAGATATATAAATTCTATCCATTATCACATAAAAAGTCCTTAGTTGCTCTAATCCTCCATGCGAATGATGCACCGGATGGACTGTCCTGAAAGCATCAAATCAAATGCTTTGTTGATCTCAGCGAAAGGGACCGAGTGAGTGATAAATTTATCCACTTCCAGCTCCTGCAAGATCAGTACACAAGGTAGAGTTTTACAACATCATATTGAAAATTAAAACTGCCCTCAAAAACTAGAAAAATCAAAGAACACAACCTTAAATATTGTCCATCTAAGAACACATTACTTAAATAAGCAAAGTTTTTGCTTGGTTTGAAAATTATTCACAAACATGCTTGAAAGGAAATACGAACTTACCTTATTCATGTACATCTCCACAACCCCGGGCAGATCGGATCGTGGCTTGTAGTTACCATAGAAGGTGCCCTTAAGAGTCCTCTCATTCAAGAAATTCACTGGATGGGTTTTGAATGCATCATCTTTACTAGGCACACCAACGAGTACAGCAACGCCCCAACCCTAAATTCAGAGAGGAAAGAGAGTTCAATTTTAAACCTCAAAAGCAATGTGGTTGCATATTCTAATATCTCATCAAATTAAACAACCTACAACTTTTACAACTGCTTACATCATGAACACATTCAAATGCAGAAATCATCGCCTGGACGCTTCCAGTGCATTCAACACTCCTATCCACTCCCCCATCGGTCATTTCAGCAATCACCTTTTTGTCAAAATTCAAATGTCAAGTCTTTGCTAACCAATAATCACCAACATAAAAGTCCAATAGTCACTGTTAACCAATAATCAAAAGCTTATCAAGTACACAAGGGAGAAGTCGTGATGCATTATTTGGCTTCAATAAGATCAGTATTGTAAACATATTACGAAGGCAAGGGGCAATCTTTAGGTCAATTCCTCAACAGGTGAAGGGATAAAAAAGTCTGTAACTAACCTCTTGCACAGGTTTGTTATGATCTTTTGGATTCACGAATTCATTCACGCCAAACTTCTTGGCTGCCAGTGAGTACAAAAAAGCATGATAAATCAGTCGATGACAACTTAATCTGAACCGGACAGGAAGCACAGTAAGTCCTTGGATGGATATTTTAAAAAGACTGACCTTCCTCAAATCGGTTGGAATTCAAATCAACTCCAATGATTCTTGCAGCCCCAGAAACCCTTGCACCTTCAGCAGCCTAAAAATTAACAAGGATATGAACAAGAAAAATCATCATGATAATCCAAACTAGCAGGAAACACCATAAAAGAGTGTCAAAACATAAGAATGACTTACAGCAAGACCAACAGCACCCAGTCCAAAAATGGCAACAGACGAGCCCTTTTTGGGTTTTGCAACATTCACGGTGGCACCAAAACCTTTAAATGCACAAAACAGAAATTGATTAGGGAAAACAAAAACAAAGAAACCACTCATCTTTTTTAAGAATGTAACCATTAAAATGTGATAAGTCTTTCAAACCTGTGCATATTCCACAGCTAAGAACACAAACTTTTTCAAGAGGGGCTGCAGGGTTGATCTTGGCGACGGAACCAACATGACATACAGTGTATTCACTGAAGGTAGAGGTACCAAGAAAGTGATATATTGGCTTTCCATCCTTGGAGAACCTGGACTTGCCATCACTGAGCATAGTACCCCTGTCAGTATTGATCCTCAGGAGATCACACATGTTGCTTTCCTCTGACTTACAGTGCCTGCACTCCTTGCACTCCCCCGTGAACACCGGAAGGACATGGTCTCCTGGTTGGAGATCAGTCACACCCTCACCTACGCTTTCCACAATTCTAAACAAAAAATTGCCAACCAAACAAAATTTAGGAAACTAAAAATACTGTGTCTACAAGGGAAACTCAAAATTTAGCAAACATACCCTCCAGCTTCATGACCGTAAATGCGAGGGAACAATGGGTGTTGTCCCTGTGACATAAAAGAGATGATTCAGTTCCAAACGAAAATGCCATGTACAGGAGAGGCCCCTTGTTGTTTCATTTGAGGGGAAACATGTGTTACCAAAATAATAAACAGATGCTCAATCATGCTTAATAATGTAGTGAGCAATTAGGCATATTATAACCAAATCGTTCTCTTTTGCCATCATGATATGGATATAGTTCAACACAATGCCAGTAAAAGTATAATAAAAACTTACTTTGGCTTCCCAGAAGTAGACATCAGTGTGGCAAAGAGAGGTGAAGAGGATCTTCAAGCGGACTTCTTCTTTCTGTGGTGGTGCCACCTCCACTTCCTCAATTGATAGTGGCTTCCCCGCTTCCCATGCCACCGCGGCTACAATCCACAAATGCCAATGCAATTAGTAAACAATACATCCATTTAATCAATATTATTAAACAACTAGAAGATCAGTCCCCTGCCAAGACAATTGACCCAAAAAATTATGGTCTCTTTCTTCTGTTCAGTCAAGTTTAGAAATTTTCCAAACTGAAATTGGCATCCCCATCAAATCCAATCCAAGAAAACCCAGATCAAAAGTCAATCATCATCATTAATTGATTTATAAAACACTTTAACTAAAAGAGAGAAGAAAAAAGGAAAAGATCAAGCATCTGTATGTTTAAAATATAAAATATAATAAATAAATAAATAAAACCACCAGGATCATGTAAAAACACAAAAGAAAACAAGATATGTAACCAGAAACAAATATATAAATCAGCTAGGACTCAACAAACCAGACCCAATTATTGGAATCACTAAAAAAATTATCAGAAACAGAGACCCCAACAAAGGGTATAACCAAAAAAAAAAAAAAAAAAAAAACTTGATCAGAAAAATGAAAAAAAAAAAAAAAACTAAAAACATAAATGGGATTCTGTAAAAATGAATGAAATGAGCAGAACTATCTAACAAAGGAGAGCAAGAGGTCTGGGTTTACCTCTGCACTTGATAACCTGACCAGCTGTAGACATTGTATCAGAACTTTGTGATGTTTATCTGTTAATTTACTATCAAAAGTCTTGTGTTTTTGGATGTGGGAAAGTGAGAATGTGAAGGCACTATTTATATTGTGATTTTGACAACCGCTAAAGAAAGTGGAGAATAATAATTATTTTTTTGTGATGAACAAGAAAGTCGAAATTCAAAGTTCGATAAAACCATTTTCCATCCAAGGGTTATTTCTCGGATAGGAGCCCAAACGTTAATTCTGTGTGTCCGTGGGTGCGGAGAGAAAACCACTTCTGGATTGGACAAAATGGAAAAATAATTCAACTTGCGCAACTGTAGTTCTATAGAAAAAATAAAAAACCACTGCTCTCTAGTGGTATATGACCGCTTCTGTTTTGGCTTATTTCCAGCGGCGCCTTCGTTTCTGTAGGAAGTGCAACGTGGCCTTGGTTCTTCTGGTTTATTCTTCTTTTGGAAAGTACGTGGCATACTGATCTCCATTTTAGGAGGGCCCTACGTGTCGTCAAAGTCTTTATCTTATCATATTCTCGAACGATAATTATAGTGTGGTGTTTGAATAATATTCTTGGATACAGCAGGGACATAATTAGTGTGTTTTAACACATAGATATTTATTAATATTATATTTTAAAAATGGGAAATATCATCTATGTCGCGCATATATATATTATGATATGTAAATGAATTATACAACATAGTCATACTCCGGTAGCAAGCAATTTGCAAAGAACACTACTTGACTTTTTACTTGTAATTTGTTTGTTACAAACAAATGACAGTCATATGTTGTTGAGTAAAATGCCTCCAGGCTGAGCTTGTCTAAAACCCAAATGATCGAGCTCAACTCGAGCCCAGGTCGTCGAGCTTAGCTCGAGGTTGAGTGGCTAGGCTAAGTTAAGCTCAAGATCAGGTGGTCGAGCTGAGCTCAAACCTAATTACCACATATGTTTCCACCTAATCTCATGTGGGCTTCTAAATCAATTAGTCCATGAATTTAGGACCGGTGTGGATGAGGCTTACCTATCTCGATTTACATTTGATTAGAATTCCTACCTAAATAGATAGGAGCTGAAGCGTATGTGGAGTAAGCTCCGAGGTACACGGTGTTAACCTAAAGGACTTCTAATCCTAAAGGAACTAGGATGTTTCAGGTTTGCCAAGACACGTCCACCTATAGGGAGTCATAATCCAAGGAGGAATAGATCGTCCTAGAGTATGACTATGGTCAGAAAGGTTTTACGACCTTTTCTCAAAGTTAGGCAATTCTAAACACCAAAACTATCGTATACTTTACTCTCAAATACTCGACTGACTTAAGCATCGGAGGGTCTTTGGCCAACACCACACCGATGTCACCCTCCTAACCTGGTCCGAAAGAATTACGTGGCCTAGATGTCGAAAAAGTCATCCCACTGTTGAATCAAATTTAGGCATCAACATAACACATATGCAAAAATAACATATTAAAATTTCATAAAAGAAAATTTTCTACACATATGTGTAACTGTGATTTGTAGAAATTGCTTCTTATTTATTTGCAAATACGATTCATTTCGGAATGTTTGGCTTAATGATAATTGTAAACAAAAGAACTTTCACATTAACGAAACAATTCTTTTATCATTTTTGTTCAAACAAAATTTTTATAGCATTTTTTTTTCCAAGCTATCTTTTTTGTACATTAACAAACCAATAATAGGAATTATTCTTCCTATATGAAAACTAAGAGAATGCAGTGGCTTGTAGCTTGGGCTTAAAAATATAAAATACATATTCTCTAAAATATATACATACACATAAAAGGCCTAATAGATTGCATACCGAAAAATTGAAGATACAAACAAACGATAATTTGTTAGAACTAATTTCTATTTTTATTCTTTTTCAATTTCAATTCAAATTCAGCCATTTGGTACATCATGTAAATAAAATTAATCTATAATTGAAAAGGCTAATCCAAATTAAATTAACCTTAAGAATGTGAAATATAGAGAGGTAGCTCTAAACTTATAGCTTAATTACATAATTCAACAACAAAATTGGATATATTTTTGTGAAATTTAACTTAAATAATTATTTAATTAAATAAAAATAAAGATTCAATTGAAGATACTAATCCACCCCCAAAACCATGGTGGAAACCTAAGTTTTCTTCTAAAATTGAAGGTAGCAAGAAAGATGAAAATTAATCACTTGATTTCTACCATGATAACTACTCAAGTTTTGACATACCACCACCATCTTAGTTTTAGCCAAGGGAGCTCATAAAATTCATAAGAAAAACAATTTAACCAGAGAATTAATAGCAAAGAAGATAAAAGAAATCAAACTCCTGACTATGCAGATGCAGCAGTTTTGTTCTCCTTGGTTTAACTATGATCTTCTTCAAGCTCCCACATAAATCATCTTCTCTTCAAAGAAAATCTCCATCTTCTGAGCTTTGTTTCTCTTCCTCCTTGTAATTTTCTGCTCCTTCCCCTTGTCTTTTTAACGGATGCAATTTCCCTTCTCTTGCAAATTGGCCAGTTTCCTTTATCACTTTATTTATCGGTTTCTTCAAAGCGTGGCCTTGCATTTTATTTGTACAACATTACTCATTATGACGACATACTTACACACCCTTCTTTTTTTAGTAAATAAAACAAATCTTTTTTACTTGGTTAAGAAAAAAATATCTAATGAAAGAGGGAATCGAATTTAGGATCTCCCTCCACGTAGTTAAGAGAAATATCATTAGACTAATAGAAAGTAAAATATCATTACACCACAAATAACTGGTAGTGCATATAGTCTGAGTGGGTCAGTGGTCATGTAGTCTGGAGTGGTAAACGTGATCCATTGCCTGAAAATTACCTCAAACATTCTTCCACATCCAGCTTTCAGCAAAAGAGCTTTTCTGTGCATATAAAAGCCCATCCAAGCCTGGTCTATCTCCATTGAAAGTGTAAAGAAAAATTGGACCTTAGGGATTTAGGCCCAATTGAGAATATGGAACCCTAGCCTGTAATTTTATGCAAAGGGGTCCATTGCTCCTCACTGGACTAGGCTATAGGAAGGTACACAAAGATACATAGGGATAACAACGGGATGAGAAACACTTACGTGCAATGGGGATAACACTGGTTTGCTATTCTTAATTAATCGTGTTATACCATGTGTGATAACTTTTCTACTTAGCATAGCATGATTGATTGAGGATAGCAAAACAGTATTATTCCCGTTTCATACAAATTTTTCTACAATAAAACAACTTGGGATCAGATTTTCCCTCACCTTCCCCACCCCCATCCCCTAAAACTTACCAATTTCAATCGAGTGCGAATTCCCCATTGAAGATTGGGTTCTCATTCCATTAATCAAAGTAAAATTTTCAAATTAAGAAAATATCTATTAAATAAAGATATTAAATAATATAATAATTAAAAGTGTAGACAGTTTATTTGAAAATTCATAAAATACTATTTCAAAGCAAAATTACGACGTCATTCTCACTATCATGTTTATTTATTAGCAATGGGTATCAAAATCATTTCAATTCCTTATTCCCTTGTGTTTACTAACACAGGTATTGGAATGATTCCAATTCCTTACTTCTCCTTCGTTTACATACACACACAAAATAAAAAAATTATGGGAGTTCTATGGTAAAATCTCTAATCAAATATCATCAAAACTAGGAATCAGATCAACTAGAATGGGTAGTTGATCCGATTCCAATTCCTTATTCCCAAATTCTTAAGTTCTTCGATTGATAACAATTCTCATTCCCTTACCCATACCGGATTTTACCCCATGACCAAATAAATATCTAATTGATTATTGACGGCCATTTGACATTTTTTTGCCAATGTGGGATCTTATCAAAATTCAAGTCAAACATGAAGGCGTGAGAGATGAGTAGAACATATTTTTCAGGTGCAGTATATATGACTACCAAGTAGATTAAAAACCGACCAATAATTATGTTTCAAGACTTCTGTCTCAAGAATGCAACGAGGCAAGCTTTAACACTACCACATATACATATGATATAGATTTGGGTCATAACTCATAGAGTCATAGGCTTTTGCCAAGTAATCTTCTTGGCACTTGCATTTTGCCCAACAAAAGATATAATCATGCTATATATATATATCTATAAGACAAGCTTCAATTGTAAGCCAAATCTGTCTAATTGACTTCACATATAAATTTGTTACCAAAAAGCAAGAACTATTGTATGATAATTGCTTTAAATATTAAAGGGGAAGAAAAAAAAAAAGAACAAATAGTAGGAACAACATGATTTAGCCTTTTTCTTCTCCTTTTCTTTTTTCTTGAGTCAAAATACATGGTTTGGTCGGGGAAACTTTACCCAACCCCAAGAAGAAAAATAAGTCTCCTACCTTAATCATAAGCCATGATTTCCATCTTCCTTTCGGCCACCACTAGTCTATGTACTACTATGACACCAAACCTCAGAGAGCATTCTTTTCTGTCCATAACACTTTGGCACTTAGACGATTCAGTTCATATGCTTTAGCTGAAAATGCAGACTTTTTCTTTTTTATTATCATCTTCTTGTGTTTTTCCATTAATACAACCCTAGAAGTATGTAGTAGAGGAGCGTTACTGGTAAGGACACTAGCATCCCAAAAATAACCCTGCACAACAAGGGCAGAGCTTATAAGTATTTCTTGCAATTAGCATTTTGAATGAATAATTATGTATTTTCATAAACTAAGTGTGTGTCTAATTTTATCAAAGATAGTTTTTCAGAAGTTGGAGGCAAATAAGTTTTTGTTTTATTTAGTATTCGATTATGTTTGTAAGTACTTTTTGGATTAAGTCTTGCCTTATTAGTATCTCCTAATTTTTTATTCCCATTAAAGTTGAGTGGTTGAGTGTGTGAGAGAAATACAATGCCACTAACACATTAATTTCCGGTAGACTTCTTATAATTGGTATCCATGCACGCGTGAGAGACATTCTTAGTCAATGATTGATGTGAAGTCCATTATAGAATTGGTCATATCCAACAATTTTTAAAGTTAATCATGATGGGTTCACATCAATTAACGGCTAACAACTACTCATTATGACAGTGTTCAGGACACTGACCACATAGGTGGACCACTCTCCTTAGACACGACTGTCCATAACATTGCTCCTACTCACAGACGATGCATCGAACCAACATTAACATTTGACTAGGTGAAACAACAATCAATTAGCTACTTTTGGTATATAGTACCATTGCCCCCACATGACCCGTTGAAGAATAAAATTGGGAGGGGGGAAAGTGATGAAAACTAGAAGATTGTTGATTTTTCACTTAATAAACTAGTTTATAGTTCTTGTCCTTTAAATCTTTTCAACTTCCTTTTTCTTTAATGTCTGGTTTGAAGGTTGGGCTACACAATGAAAGCTAGCAAAAGCCTACTCACATTTCACCACCTTAATAAAGGGAAAACCATAATAATTGGTTCAAGATTTTTCATAGCACCCAAAGATTTTTTTCCCCCCTTTCTCTCTTTTTGGCTAAGCAGAATCCTATAAGACTTTTTCACAAAATATTTTATACTGCTAATAATTTTACAATTTTATACAATAAAATTATGAATCAATGTATGAAGATGAAGTAGAAATGAGAACAAAATGAACTTACCCTGTACTCAAAATGTCAGGATGCAGCCCGTATTCCCTAGCAAAGACAAATGGTACTATTCCTTGTGGAAGCGCTGCCTGATCAAATCATCAGTTATTCAACATTTCATACCATCATCAAAGACTAAGGTAACATTAATGTCACTTGGACAATAGACTCGACTTAAAAGGTGAACGGAATTAGCCGTAAGTAGTAACAAAACTTTAATTCAGGCGACAACAAATGTGGTTCGATTGTTTTTATTTTTCATTTTCTGATTTTATATTATGGTGGGAAATTGTTATAAAACCTAGCGACCTATATAGCTCAATGGTTTTCATGTAATTTTCTCCAATTATTCATCCGTATATAACGACAGTACCTGAACTATGGCAGCATGAAGTTTTACTCCTCTTAGACCAGTGGTGACAGAGGCAGCAGACATTAGAAGAGGCCCACAAATAAAACGGATCCCCATCCCCATTGTTGCCCTTTTTGTGCCACACGCAATAATCCGAGGCTGAAGGGCCATGAACAACCCTACAACATTCATTCATAACGATTTATTGCCATTTTCAAAAGTCAAACCCTAAACATCAATGTTTTATCATATGAAAGTGCAATGGAATCCAATCCTGTGATAGAATTTCAAAATAAAAAATTAAAAATTTGTTTTATGCTCTATAATTAAACGATGATGTGACAATTGATGTGTTAACAGTCAATTGTAATAATTCATATATATAATAAGTATACTTCAACTGTCACATTAAATGATGAGTTAATTAATTTGCGTAATACACGTATGTTTTGAGCAATGCAGAGATGAAATACCTAAACTGAACATCGCCATCCCTAGACCTGCATCGGATATTATTTTTATGGAATATTTCACCAAATTCGGCATCCCCACATCCCACCTGAAAAATAAAAGAGAATAAAACTATCATGAATGGCATAGCTTAGCTCAGGATGAAAGTTAACGAGAATGATTAAGACTTTATGGTATATATTTATATAGCTCACTTGAATGAGATGAGAGACCAGACAAGGCCTAAGACACTTGAGTATGTGTTTGGGTTGCGGGAAAGCTTTCTTCCAACCATGATTAGTATAAGCCTTAGCATGACTAGGGCACTTGGCATTTCTTGATTAGTTGCTGCGGCCTTCGTATCTGCCTCCTCTGGCATTGGGATTTTGGTGCAGTCTCTGAAGCTGATTTCTTTCTCTGAAACAAAGAGAGTGAAAAACAATCAATGATGATTCACAAATATTTTTATTTATTTGATTAAATTGTTAGGTTGACAAACTTCATTTAGAATTAGAATTATAAAATCATATATGAACATGTGGGAAACAGAATTCGAACTTGGGTGCAAAGTAGAGAGCATATCTACTTTAGTTAACTTGACTAAACTCATATTTACTTAAAAAATTAAACTATTTAGATTAATAGTATCACGACATAAGATTATACTATTTAGTGATACATATTTCTCTATTACTATATTAGAAAGTAATGCTCCTCCTTTTACGAAGCACAATAAGACAACATAATTAGAAACTGAAAATTTTGGTTGAGCATGATTTGGGCGTTATGATTTATAGGATTCTTTACCATGACTACCAAGATTAAGTAATCAAATAGCTCCCCTTTATCATTACACACGTGCTCTCAAGCAAATGATGGCACCTATCAATGAAAGTTCTGATGACTAAGCAAAATATAAGTAGAAATTCGAGATGACTTTATGTCAATTGGTTTAGGGAAATTTTGAATACTTTCCTCTTGAATTAGGCTTTGAGTGGAGACACCACATGTCTCCTTTGAGGTTGAAGACTTTTTTCACAGGGAAATATCATCATACATAATCAAATAATTGAGGTCGACATGTAATTTATATAAGCTATATTAGAGAGGGAGATTCGAACACATTGGAACTCTGCAAAATCAAACCATTAATCTTGCTTGATTCTAACTTATTTCTCTACCCTCTAGATGCAATTATATTTTGGATTTGTGATATTATAACTATCCATAGAAAAAATGGTATTTTAGTTTCTAGTTTGTTTTTTTTAGTATAAGCGACAATCTAAATTACAGGAGAGGGGAATTTCTCACAGACATAACTATGAAGCCAACCTGAAACCTCTGGTATACAAATCAATGTCTTTTTTACAGGACTAGACCCCTTGGCTAGTTTCTATAGTCTTTTTATTAACAATATATACCCAAATATTTGTAAAATTTGTGTAATTATTTATCTTTTCACGCAGGGATTAATTGATTATATTTGTACACTCTGCATTAGTTGGTTTTGTTTACTCTACTAGAGGACAAAGCGTACATATCCTCCCTGAAAAAGCTGCATGTCTCGTTGGTGTTCTTCTTCATCACACAAAACGACACCGTTTGTCCCCTTCACAACATAAAGCGTAAAAAGACATACCATACCACACGACAAGTCTACATCTACACATGCACATGCGTACCTCCAACCTCTTTGCGACCTTGTTGTATCTGATCCCCACTTTCACATTTCACCGGCGACTCCCACACCATCCTCACGCCGCTAAACGCCGGCGAAGGCTGCTGGGAAAACTTTCCGGCCACAGGAGACCTCCCCCAAACCGGAGTGTTGGCCGTGGTGGCGACAGTCGTCGTGTCCATTTCATTAAAAGTCGACGCACGCGGCGTCGGCTGTAGCGAGTACGCATCAGAAGACGCGTAGCCGGTGGAAAATTGAGGGCTTGCGGATCGATACCCAAACGCCACGTCACCATGCCCCAACGTGAAGTCATGGTTTGCATGGTGAGGTGTGTTGATTGAGAAAATTTCGGCGTTGGAAAGGTTTGATGGTCTGGGAGTGAGACCCATGGAGGATGATAGAGCTGAGGAGCCAGGGAGTGATGACGTGGAGCGTCGGATGCGGACCCGGATACGGCCGTTATCGTCGGTTTCCGACTCCGTACAAAGCGGGTTTCGGCCGTCTAAGGAGATAACGTCGTCATCGATTTCGAACTTCGTTATGGCTGCGGCGGTGGGTCCTGGGAACTGCGTTTGGATGAGTAGTGTGGCTGCTCTGTATTCAAAGAGGAAGAGCAAAAGTGTGTACCTGCCAGAGATCGAGTGAGACTGGTTAAATATTTATTTATGTATTCACAAATTAAGCAAGAAATAAATTTGCCATAAAAAAAAATATGAAAAAAAGAATAGAAGAAAAGTACCATATTATGCATTGAAGCACAACCACTTGAACCATGAGGGATTGAGTGAAATCACCATACATGGCCTTGAGCAAAGGGATGCCCATGACCAGTGTATTGGGCAGAGTGGCCAATGAGAAGAGAGTGATAAGCCAGTCAAGACCTCCTGCCTTGAAGAAAATTGCCCAAAGTGAGAGCAAAGCAAGGACCAAGAGCTTAGAGAAAGTGTCAGCCAATATGAACTTGGTGTCCATCTGATAAGGGTTGTTTTGGGATATGAAGTGGAAAGACAGCACCGGAACGGCGAAAACCGCGACGAAGCGGTTGATGCCGGAGCACTGCTCCGGTGTGAATATTTTGCACCATTTGACAGAGGCATAGGCCACCAGCATTGCAAAGTATAGCGGGACAATTGCACAGGTGACTTTGTAGAAATCTTCTGCTGTTATCATCTTCTTATTAATTGCTTTTCTCTACCTTTTTTCTTTGTTTAGCTCTCAGTTCAAGGTAGAGTTGCACTTACATGAGAGATGAGAGTGAACACTTGAGAGTTTATATAGGAGATTATGGACGAGAATGTCCCTCAAAGAGTTACTAATTTACTTGTGGTGGTATAGAGTATTGTACTGTGGTTTTATATATTTACTTGTGGTGGTGTATTGTACTTGTGGTTTTATTTTTATTTTTATTTTTGTGTCAGTAGTACTGAGGTTTTTAGCGGGAGGCACGGTTGTGCAGTATATGTTGACGAAGATTGATGTTTTTTTTTTTTTTTTGGGATATTTAGTCATATATTCATTCTTAGCATTAAAATTATAAATAAACTCTACATTATTTAATTTTTATAAACATACCCAAAAAGAGATAGCTGGCCCTATTAAATTTAATTTTGATTATTAAATTACTTTAATGTCCTATTGAGTGTTTTGGACTTTTTTATGAGTTTTGAGTTGGGTTTGTTTTAAGAAATTAATGGCAGTTTTGTAATTTAAAATAAGTTAAGAGCTTTTTTGTTATGTTGTAAATGAGTTTTGGGTGTGTTTCTAAAGTCCATTTCATATAGGGTTTTTTTTATTTATAATTTGGACTCCTATATTGAGTATAATAGTGAATCTCCCTTTTTTTTAAAAACTACAAGTAATAATTTAAATTACATGGAGAATATGGTTTCTCACATATATACTATCAATATGTTATGGGAGTTCGAACATAAGACCATTTGTAAGTAACGGATTTTTTCAACTGAGTTAGACTCAAGGACGATGCTATGAACAGGGCCTACCCAACCCAAAATTTTTCAACCAAAAAAAAAAAACCTACATCTGCTGTAAGCCCAATTCAAAATTTAAAAAAATTAAAAGCAAACCTTACACATGTTGCCCATCCATATGGTCTCATATCTTCTCTCTCTCTCTCTCTCTCTCTCTCTCTCTCTCTCTCTCTCTCTCTCTCTCTCTCTCTCTCTCTCTCTCTCTCTTGGCTATTAGGCTTCTTGTTTCTCTCTATCTCTCTTTGCTACCTAACAGCAGCAAGTTTCTCCCTCTTCTTTTTTTTGGGTCAAATTCTCCCTCTATTGACTACATATTCTATTATCTTAGGTAGGCAACTTGGCAACAACATCTTCTCCTCTCCGTTTGTCAACAAGAAGTATTATTCTCATTCTCTCCTTTGCTATATATCTTTAATTATAGTTTTAATTTAAAATTTAGTATTCTAGGGTTTAATTAGGGACGAATTATAATTTTTGGAATTTTGTTGAAATTAATTAGGGTTTTGATTGGGGATGAATTATCCTAGGGCTTTGATTGGGATTTTATTAAAATTGAGTATTGTAGAGTTTAATTATGGATGAATTATAATTTTTAGTTTGGTATTTTTGAGATGCTATTATGAGAAATTTGTTTTATTTTTTGTTGGTATGTTTGATTAAAATTCTTTCTACATATTATTCATATGCTATCTTTTATTATGTCGGATCACAATCTAAATCCCAAGAGAACAAAGAATTTGTTGTCTTTTTTTAAGAAAAAGAATGATGGGTCATCATCTAGTACATTTCCTTCTAGCACTTCTTTATCTACTCCAATATGTGATGAGCAAAATCTTCCCGAGTATCCCATTGTCGAGACTCCAGTTGAAAGAGTTGAATCTCAAAGAGTCAATGATGATCATGATTTTAATGTCAATTATCTTGAGTGTGATCCAGTATTATGTCGTTTAATATACAAATATTTGGTGAATAAACAAGATAATGTGCGAAGAGCATATATTCTTTTATGATCATATCAACCCGAGTGAGAAGACTATCTAAGCCACTCAGAAGGGCGGGACTTTTGTTGATTTAATAAAAAATGGTTTGGCCAATTCACTTGGTTTGAGTATTCAGTTATTAAGAATAAAGTATTTTGTTTTTCTTGCTTTCTTTTTGACATAAATCAGTCACCCAACCTTTATTATTGATGGGTATAAGAAATGGAAGAGAATTGGTGAGAATCAATGTGCATTTCAACATCATGTAGGCAAGCTAAATTCACGACATCATCTTGCTATTCAAAAGTGGATTAGCTTAAAAAACCCATCTCTTCATATTGAAAAACTAGTAGATAAGCAATCAAAGCAACAAGTGATAGACAATCAGTTGTGACTTACGACCACAATAGAGAGCATTAGGTATCTAACAAATCAAGCATGACTTTTCGAGGCCATGATGAATCCGTTGACTTATCTAATCAAGGCAATTTCATTGAAATAGTAAAGTCTTTTGCAAGAATGAATATAGAAGTTGAGAAAGTTGTCCTAGATAAGGCTCTTCAAAATGCTCAGTACATTTCCAATGACATACAAAAACAAATCTTACATATTTTTGCTACCAAGGTGAGGAAGACAATTTGTAGAGAACTTGGGAAGCACAAATTTTGTGTTATTATTGATGAATTACTTGATGAATCCAGTAAAAAAAGAGAGGCTATTATTCTAAGATTTGTTGATTGTGATAGATTTATTCTTGAGCGATTTTTCGATATTGTGAGTGTTGCAGACACTAATGCCTTGATTCTTAAAAATGAGATATGCAAAGTGCTTGGTAATAACAATATTCTAGTGGAGAATATGCATAGTCAAGGGTATTACGGTGCTAGTAATATGCGTGGTTCATGGAATAAATTACAAGCATTGTTTCTTCAAAATTGTCCATATGCATATTATGTGCATTGCTTTGCTCGTTGCATGAAATTAGCATTAAATGGCGCAACTAAAGATGTGAAAGTTATATGGAGATTTTTTTTAATGTTGACTAACATTGCGAATTTTGTTAGTGCTTCTGCTAAGCGTCGTAAGGAATTAAAATTAATTTGAAAAGCTGAACTTGAAAAGTTGTTAGATTCTGGGGAACTTGAGACAGGTAGAGGACTTCATCAAACTTGTACTTTGAAACGAGCTGGAGCCACTAATTAGGGCTCTCATTTTGCCTCTATTACAAGTTTGATGGGTTTATTTAAAGAGACTAAATTACTTCTTTTGGAAATCAGTGATCATGGACCTAACCAACAGTTTCGTGGCGATGCAGAAAGTAACTATATTGCTATGATGTCTTTTGAGTTTGTGTTTGCATTGGTTTTGATGGATAAAATTATGAGATTGACCAATTTACATCGTCAAGCATTTCAAAATAAAACTCAAGACATTGTAAGTACTTTAAAATTTTTGTTGAAAACACAAAAATGTAGCTTCAAGATATGAGGGAACATGGTTGGGATGATTTATTCATGAGTGTGGTATCATTTTGTGAACTACATGGTGTTGATGTTCTTGATATGGGTGGTCGTTATATGACGGGTACATGTCATTCTTGTCAACAAAAAAATGTTATTACAATTGAGCATGCCTGTCGTGTTGATGTATTTAATGATGTTATAGATTGCATGTTGAAGGAGTTAAATGATAGATTTTCGAAGCAAACAGTTGAATTTCTTACCCTTAGCTCATTATTGGATCCTCGTAATTCCTTCAAGTCAATTAATATTGAGCACATATGTAAACTTGCTGAGAAATTCTATCCCGTTGATTTCCTTCCACATGAGTTGAAAGCTTTAGAAATAGAGCTCAGATATTTTCAAAATGATATACATCACCTTCCTTGCTTTAAGAAAACCACTACTCTTCCTTAGTTATGTCAACACTTGGTGGAAATAACTTTGGCAGAAAACTACATTTTCCTTGACAGGTTGATTCAGTTGGTGTTGACTCTTCTTGTTTCTACAGCAACAACAGAACGAGTTTTCTCATGTAAAAGAATTATTAAGAATCGACTTTGAAGCACCATAGCTAATGAAATTCTTGTTGACTGAATAATCCTTCACATTGAAAGAGAGTTTGCTAATAATATCGATGATGCATCGATAATTGAGGAATTTAAGAGTTTCAAGCCTCGCAGGGTTAAATTTTAGATTTAAATATTGTTGTTTTATATTGCATTGCATTTACCTTTGGTTTTAGTTTTAGCTTTTGTATTTGTTGAACTTTTATTTATGGATAGAGATGTATTTGAGGGTATAGGCTCATTATGTCCTCTCTGATTAAGTGTATCTTTTTATGTTTATTAATGAAATTCACTCGTACCGTCAAGTTAGTATGTAAGTTTTGCCCAATCAACTTTTGAATTCTAAAACCGTCATTGGTAACGACTCCTTTAGTTACAAAAATTAATGTCACTAAAAATAAAAAGAGATTAGGCAATGGTCACCTTTTCAAAGTGAATTTTCGTGACATTTGATGGATAGTCAATGACTTTCCTATTTTAATTTTAATTTTTGTACTAGTAAGTTGTCCAGTTCTCACACATTAATAAATTAGTGACGTTTGAATTTGAGCACTGCAATTTTCATTCACCTGTCTTATTTCTCCATTTATTTTATCTTCAAAATTTTAAAGACAAATTTTCCCGTTTGTAAAATAACTGATGAGAACATATTTATAACTCTCTCAGTCCCTCTCACACGCACCCACAATTTTTTTATGGAAAACCCACAACTATCTTTATCTCCAACACCCACCAAACACCTAACCGCCATTAGCACAACCCACTATCCCGCCTTTTACACAATATTCAGAACCATTTGGAAGAATCCACCATCCCTTCATCCCTTCTCCATCGTCCCTGCCCTCATACACCGCGGACCCTCCCTGCAATTTCTCAGCACACCGATCATAAAAGGCAACTAGTACTACTCACTGTATGGTCTCCCAATGGGTTGCAATTCTTGCTAGCTATGTTTGGACGTTTGCCCTCCAACACAAGAACAATGGGTCGGTCGACGTGTTACATGCTAAGCCAAGCCAACCCCTCATGACTTTGGCATCCTTGTGGTCGCTGTTGCTGCTGCTACTATAAAAAGTCCAAAGAACAATTTGAAATGGACCCAAATTCTTAAGCAATAATTAGATTTAACCCAACTCTCTTCTTTTTTTTTTTTTCGATTTAAGACCATTGACTTTTTAATTTAGGACCAAATGGTTTATTAATTATTTTCTTATGACCATTTTACCCTTTTAGGACCAAATTAAAAATCCTTAATTTAATTTCAAAATTTAAATATTGCGTTGCCAAAAGGAAAAATCATCTTTAATTTTTATATGGAAAATCAATTTAATATAAAAGATCATCTTTAGATTGGTGGTAAATTAAATTGATTAGGCTATGAACCGGAAGGAAAAATAATCTTTAGAAAATTTAGGTTCGCCGTAAAAATGATTTTGGTTATGTCATGTATTGAATAATACTACTCAATCAAATCAATCCATAATAAGCCAGTTGAGTAGTCGATATATCATCTAGATTACTGATAAAATTGATTCTTACGTGAATGTGTAATTCATATGCAGAGTTTGACTGTATACATATAAACATAAACATAACAAGATAATATTACACCATGTATTTGTATGTGCTAGCTAGCTAGCTAGGGTTTTGATCTGTGCATATATATATATAGGGCTTAAAAGATTTGTACTACGAATGTAGCCAAACCTTTTTAACAATACTCGAACTCTAGCTAAAACTGATGTCCCTTATATGCGTTTCTGCCTTCTTTTTGGTGTTGGATGATGTTAAAATGCATGCTTGATAAAAGCAAAACAGAAAGTTAAAGCATCCAGATATGGAGAAACTCGCCCTTTGTCGTCCTTAAAAATGTGGGGCAAATAAAATGAAAGCTGATGAATCCTGAGCCTTGGTGTGGCCTTATCATTATGAGCACTTCATCTTTATGACAGAGACTCGAACCCCAACCCATTGCAAGATGACTCTTTATCAGGATTCAGGAGGCTCAAGATATCATGGAGAATCTACAAAGCCAATGATATGTTTACTTCTAAACAGTGATGGGCTTTTGTGTGAAATCGACGGATCAAACCATGAACCTTACCCTCACTGTTGTAGTAGTAAAGTGAAAAGTAAAAAGTAAAAAAGTAAAAAGCATATCCACCTTTGCAAAGCCTAGTTCTTCTCTTCTCAGAAAGTTTCCAAGCTTTTTGTAACAAAAGAAAAAAGTTTCCAGGCTTTCTAATTAAGTATTAATTTAAGACTGGGGAAAAGAAAATGAAGCATCTGCAAAGTTTCCCAAGTGCAGAATGCCATTAATTTCAAACAGAAATGTTATTCAACTCGGTCAAAAAAGCGAGAGAAGCTCAATTACCTAGCGCAGTTAAATGAGAGTCAGTTTTTGTACCCTATCTCAAAGACTTTACAAGGACATTCATTTCTTAGCAGGGAATTTTGCTAACGTATTTTTCGACAACGGAAGCTTTTTCACGTGATGAGAAATGTAGAGAGGAGAGTCATTGCATCCAAAATAAAAAAGACATTCTTACACGTTAAGTTTCATTAATTATTTGATTAAGTCTCGTAATGAGAGGGAAAGACTTAAAGATGTATACAGCTAGTGATATGAGAAATCATCTTATAAAAGAAGAGAAAAAAAAAAGAACAAGAAAAAGATTGTTTTAAGAGAACAAAAACCTCAAAAGAACCGTTAAAAGAAGTATTTGAAGAAGTAACACAAAAGTATGGGGAGCTTGCTAAGAGCATGTACAGCGCCAGGGGTTGGCCCAGGCAAAAGGCAAAAATCAGCCCAAGTCCAGCTCCAGCGCGCGCAAAGCAGCCCGGGCAAGCTGCGGGTCCCACGAGCCCGGGCAGGCCCAAGGGCGAAAATCGACTGGGCTCGAGCCCGAGTTCAGGTGACGTCAGCGCTGACGTCACCACCAACGGTTACATGCCACGTGTCGGAACCGGGTGGCTCCGATTGGATTTTTTTCAGAAATCCTACGGTTCTCATTTTTTTGGCCAAAAAAATTTTAAAAAAATCCGAAAAAATCCGAAAAAATTCTGAAATTTTTTTTTAAAAAAATACCAAAAATGTATGTATTTTTTCCCTATAAATACCTAACCATTTTATCTACTTTCAACACCAAATCTTCATACAATTTCTTCTCCATACAATATTTTCTACTCTCCACTCACATAATTCATTTTCCACACCAAATCTCCATACAAACTCATCTCCTTCCAATATTTTTTACTCTCTACTCATATTTTCCACTTTCCACACCAATTCCATACAAACTCTTCTCCTTCTAATATTTTTTACTATCCACTCACATTTTTGTACTACTTTCCATTTGTAGAAAATAAACAAATGGCATCTTCTGTTGAAATCGGAGGCTCGTGGTCAACCCAGGAAGATATTGCGTTGTGCGAGTCTTGGGTGAACGTTAGTCATGACCCTATCACGGGCAATGAGATGAAGTTCCATCATATGTGGAGCAAAATTCATGGAGAATTTTGTCAAAGATCGGGTTCCATTCGGACCGAAATGGCTTTGTCTAGTAGATGGAAAATTCTAAACAAAGAGTTAGGGAAATGGAGAAATGCCTTGACAAAAGCAAAGGAGAACATTCGGAGCGGTGCGAATCTTTCCGATGAGGTAAAATATTTTTAATTGTCATTTTAATCAATTTAATGTAACTTTTTTTTATTGCATATTCTATTTCTTTTTGTTGCACAATGTTTATTTTATTTTTGCATTTCCTAATTGGATTTATTTATTTACATAATCAATTTTATTCTTGCATTTCAAATATGTTTATAATTTCATGCATAATCTTTATTTTTTGTTTTTGCATTTTCAATTTGTCTATATTTATTTACATAATCAATTTTATTCTTGCATTTCAAAATAGTTTATAATTTCTTGCATTGTATATTTTTTTAATGCACTTCCAATTATTTATTTTGAATAGATCATACAAGCACAAATGTGGTTCGGTGCCATGGGACAAGGGAAAAAAAGTTTTGTGCATTTCCAATGTTGGGAAATTGTCAAGGATTGTTCCAGATTCAAAATTATTCTTACCGCACCCCCGGTTGTGTTGCATGAGACGCCGCTCCACGAATCGCCATTAACCGATTCACCATTGGACTCCCCAATGGAAACGGAGTCACCACTCCCACGTCCGCCGAGACCTATTGGGAGAAAGGCGGCAAAGGCCAAGAGAGGGGGCACTTCGAACATTGATTGTGTTCAAATATTCGAGCAAATAGCTAAGAACAACTCTCTAAGATTGGAGAGAGACTTGAGGAGAGATGAAGCGGACAAGGCACGATTGGAAGCCTTTGCAATTGAAAAGCAACATGCAAAAGAAAAAGACGAGGATGACAAAGAGATGAAAATCATGGCCATGGATACGAGCCATATGTCTCCTGAAACAAAGGCCTATTGGAAACATAAACGAAGGGATGTGATGAGAAGAAAACTTTTCCATGACGACGGACCTAGCAATACGGATTGGCTAAATGATGAAAACCATTAGATTGTATTGTTGTATTTTTTTATAATTGTTGTATTTTTTTTAAATTGTTGTATTATCCTTTAATTTGTTGTATTGTTTCTTTTTTATTCAATCAAAAAAGCATTCTATAATTGGACTACTTATTAAAAACATTTGAGCATTCCTCACAAAGATTAATTAAAAACAAACCTTCATTTATTGCAAACAACACACAAAACAAACCATACATAAAAGCATAATAATAAAAAAGACCTCGCAATAATTCCACAAAACACAACACACAAAAACAAAGCATAATTAAAAAAAAAGCATAAATCCAAACAAAGCACAAATCTAGCCTTCATCCATTGTGATTGCCTTTCATCTGCCACAAGTGCTCGATCAAGTCAACTTGACGTCTTTCGTGAACATATGAAGATTGCATTTCTTGATAACGATCAATCATGGGGTTGTTGAATCGACCATCCTGAAGTAACGGTTCGGGCTCCAATGGTAGTCCATTTGGTCCTATCGGCCTTTCATATATTCTTGTCAACGCCGTGTTCATAGGATCGGGTTCAAACACCTCTGGAGCATCGTAGTCATACTCATCCTCCACAATCATGTTGTGGAGGATGATGCAAGTCATCATAATACTCCTCAGCACCTCCTCGTCTAGCATCCGAGCAGCACCCCTGATAATTGCCCAACGAGCTTGCAAGATACCGAAACACCTTTCCACGTCTTTCCTGTAACCTTCTTGAAAGGAAGCAAAGCTTCTTTCCTTCTCGGATTGGGGATTCGGAATTGTTTTCACGAATGTCGTCCACCTAGGATAAATTCCGTCGGCAAGGTAGTAGGCCCCAGAGTATACGGTATTGTTGATTTGGTATGTGACCTGAGGGGAATGACCTCGCAATACCTCATCGAACACCGGGGATTGACCAAGGACATTGAGGTCATTCTGAGATCCGGCAACCCCAAAAAAGGCATGCCAAACCCAAGTGTCGAATGAAGCTACGGCCTCCAAAATGATACTTTTTTGGCCCTTCCGATTCCCATACTCTCCTTGCCACGCAGTAGGACAATTCTTCCACTGCCAATGCATGCAATCAATGCTTCCGATCATTCCTGGGAAACCTCGAGCCTCGCCTTTTTGTAGAAGCCTTTGCAGGTCCCTCGGAGTGGGTTTGCGAAGGTACTCCCTCGTGTACAAATTTTCCACTGCATCACAAAATCTCACCAAGCACTCTAGGATAGTAGATTTTCCCATCCTTGCAATCTCATCCACCTGCTCTGCAGATGCCCCATAAGCAAGCATCCGCAAAGCAGCTGTAAGTTTTTGCTCCGGGATAAGACCCAAAACTCCAACAGCATCATGCTTTTGAATGAAGTATGTGTCGTAATTACAAATATCATGCATGATTTTTTGGAACAAATGTGGCTGCATTCTATATCTCTCTCGAAATTTATGAGCAGGATATAACGAATTTGGGATAAAGTAATCCTCCAAGAGATTCTTACCCCGAGACTCTCTGCGTCTTTCCACATTCGGGGCACGACGACGATGGTGTTGGCTTGATTGATTCATCATACACACCGCCGCTACTTCAAGCATTTCTTCCTCTTCTTCATCGGCGTCCCGATCTTCTTCCTCACGTCTACGCCGGATTTCTTCCCATTCTTTCTGTTGCCTCTCCAACACCCTCCTGAAGTTTGACATTGAGAGTATAATGGGAAATTGTAAAATCTGAGAAATGAAGGAATATATCAGAGATTGTGTGAGAGGAGTGGTGTTGATGGTGTAGTTATATAGAGGGATTCAGAAGATAGAGATGACACGTGGCACAATTTTAGAGGGTGAAAATCTTATCTGAAATCTGAGATCACTATTTGAAAAAAATATCTGAAAATCTTATCAGACATGGGACACGTGGCACAATTTTAGAGGGTGAAAATCTTATCTGAAATATGACATTATAATTTTTTAAAATTATCTGAAAATCTTATCTGACATGGGACACGCGGCACAATTTTATAGGGTGAAAATTTTATCGGAAATCTGATATTATAATTTTTATTAATGAATATCCGAAAATTTTATCTGGAATAAGACACGTGGCAACCGAGATTCACATCCGAAAATCTTATCCGAAAATTTAATTACAAAAGATTATCAAAATTAATGATTTAAAGTATTAAAAAATAGGAAATAAAGTACAATGAATAGTAATTGCCCTAGACTTGCCCTAGACTTTGCCCTTGTGGGTGGAACCACAAATGGCAAGGCTGACACTATTCACGTGAATAGTGTCAGCCCTTGCTTGCCCTTGCTTGCCCTTGCCTTAGACTTTGCCCTAAGGGGTGGAGTTGCTCTAAAACATATGAAACAAAATGTTCTACTAGTGGGGAAACGGGTAGGGGTCCTCTCTCGTAGATGGGAGGCAGTGTCTGTAACTAAGCGTCAAAGCGAGTCGCATTTGTTTGTTTAAGACTTGACAGTGAAATGACATGTGGCCTTATGTGGGCTCCCAAAGCCCAACCACCCACCTGAATTTACAGCCACCCGTGTCCCGTCTGCACCGGCCCATCTGTTTTTTCACTTATGTGGGACCCACTCTAACTCAGTTTTTCAATTTTTAATTTTTATTTTAAAAATCAAGATTAATTCATTCCATTAAAATGAAAGGGATTACAAAGTTAGGAAATGCAAAAATAAAAACCAGCCCAACACTAATAGGTACACGGCCTCAATCCAATAGAAAGAAAAAAAGATACTACATAAAGGAGAAACCTAAAACAAAGTAACCAGACAGACTAATGCTTACAACGGAGAATGGTGGTGGACAAACATCCTCATCCATGGAGCTGAGGAGCAGTGGCTAGTTGTTGAGATCTCGGGTCGGGACATAGTCGGAAGAAATGTGTGGAGGATACCATAACTCTACTTGACCCAGACCTTTTTTTTGAAAAAAAAAAAACAAATTCCTTCTATTCACTTGTGAAATCGGATGAATCCTTAGTGAAAAAGAATCTTAATTTACAGATTAGTGGTCTCAAGTTCGGACCCCCATGGCACCTTGTTAGTATGTGTGTGAGAAACCTCCTCTCCCTTTGTAGTTTACGGGGTGCATTCAATTATGATTTTAATAGATTGTTTTCAAACTTAAAAGTCTAGTGGTATTCAATTAGAATTTTTAAGTTATCAATAAAAATATGATGGTATTCAATTATAAAATAATCAATACAAGTCTGGTGGTGTTCAATTGTGACTTTTAAAAGATAAGAAAAAGTATTATGGTATTAAAAAACTTACCGATTTTGAGGTATTTCATTAAATGATGTATTGACAAGACCCGATCCAAATTCTACTTTGGAATCCGAGCCAAACTCTGTGCGTGTCTGACACCTGGCAGGTGCCGGGCACAAATGGCAAATTTGCCCTTCTAACCAAAATTCAATGAAATTCAAGTACAACTTATGCCGAAAAGTTGACAAAGTCTCCCCTGTAAATTGAACATTTCCAAAAAAATTCCACCTGTAAAACAAGCATATATGTTTATATATAACCCAATTGCCAGCATGCATTAAATTATATCCAAGAAAGTCAAGTATCATATCACTCTGACTTCAGGCCTCAACAAATCAAATAAGTTATCCTGCTAATAAAATTCATCTCAACTTTCAAAACATCAATAGTACATTAACAATCTCAAACACTCCTACTCGTGGTTGCACCTGGTAACATTAGGCTGTCTACGTACTCTTATTGAATGATCAATTTGATTATACCCTCCCCCCTTCCTTTCTCCTGTTGTCTGTTGCCCAAATTTGATTCAAAGTACGCCTTTGTAATTTGATTATTCCCCCCACCCCACCCTCCTCATCCCTTTTCCTTTCTCCTGTTGTCTGCTGCCCAAATTTGATTCAAAGTACACCTTTGTAATTTGATTATTCCTCTCCCCCCCACTCCTCCCTTTTCCTTTCTCCTGTTGTCTGCTGCCCAAACTCCTTAAAAAATTGGAGACATTGATTAATGCTTAATTACAAGCCAATATGATTTTTTTTTTTTTTGGGCTTGTGATGCTCCTATAATTTGACTTGCATGAAATGTACTATATAAATTTATCAAGTTGTATATTTTCTTTTAGCTGAAGTTTATCAAGTTATATATGCAATGATATTTATTACATACTAAATAAAAATTTAATCTTTATTTTTGTTTGCTCAGATTGGTACATCATTAAAAGAAGATTTAAGCATACTTTATTTGATCAAGAGTGTCCAAGTAACTACACATCGTTAAAATTTGGGACTTTCTTTTTCTTATCTTTTAAAAGTCCTAATTGAATACCATCATACTTTTATTGATTACTTAAAAATTCTAATTGAATACCACTAGACTTTTAAGCTTCAAAACAATCTATAAAAATCCTAATTGAATATATTCTCTTTTACAACACAATATATTAGTTTTAAAAAATAAAATAAAAGAAAGAAAACACGTTCAGGAAACTTGCAGTGCAACGGCTGTCTAGGCTCCTCTGACTCCATGGTAGAGGTCGATCCCCTTATTACCTTCGATGCCTCCTTATGGTTAGTTTTTTCAACTGATTGTCAAATAAAGAAGAGCTAATTTGAGTGTTATGAGTTTTCTTGTTCTTCTTACCCACCTTTGATATTTTCTGATATGAAATCTGCATTTGAATGATTGAGGAACCAGATTTGAAATCCTTGCTTTGCTTGTTATTCTTCACCTTTGATTCTACATACTATTGAGTTATCAACCCAAAAGGGCACACTCTAGAAATTTTCCCTGGGCCTTAGAAAACCCAAGACTGGCCTTGATAAACAAACCCAAAAGTATAAAGACTTAAACTATCAATGAAAATAATAATGACTTAAACTACATTGTAAATTAATTAATTTTAGTCTAGTAATGTTTTTATTCTCAATGCGTAGAGAAATCTCGAGTTTAAATTCTTCGTCTACTAAATTAAATATAAAAAAGCACATAGAAAAATTATTTTATATTTGTTTTTAAGCCAAATGGCAAATATATGGACCATAACGACTTATTTATTAAGTGCCCAAATAGACGGATCCCAAATCTTTGCATCTAGTATCAGTGCATTTACACGAATTAAAAAAAATCTTAACCATTTAATTGATCCAACGGAATTTCATTATTCCTCCTCATCATAATTGTATTTGATTAAAACTCCTCCTCATCATAATTGTATTTGATTAAAACTCCTCCTTTTGCACCGTATCACTCACCCATCTCTAACTCTCCTCTGCAGCTACTTGTTCTTTATAATTGGAAATTTAAAGTTTCGAGTTGAAGAAAAGATGCTCAAAATCCAGGTTTTACTATTCTTTGTTCATTAGTTTTATTGTTTTTGTTTTTGTGTTTTTGTAAAAATTAAAAAATGTTACCTAATAAAATTAATTTGTTGATAATTTTTTTTTTGTTGTTGTTGTAATTTTAGTTTTTAATTTATCTAAAGGGGCACACTCTAGAAATTTGCCATGGGCCTTAGAGAACCAAGGACCGGCCCTGATAAACAAACCCGAAAGTATAATGACTTAAACTACCAATGAAAAAAATAATGACTTAAACTACATTATAAAATTAATTAACTTTTAGTCTAGTAATGTTTTTATTCTCAATGTGTAGAAAAATCTCGAGTTTAAATTCTCCGTTTATTAAATAAAATATAAAAAAGCCCATGGAAAAATTATTTTCTGTTTTTTTAAAAAGCCAAATGGCATATATACGGATCATAATGATTTATTTATCAAGTTCCCAAATAGACAGATTCCGAGTCTCTATATTTAACATCGAGGTATTTACATGCATTTATAAAAATACAAACCATAAAATTCATCTAATTATTTTAATAAGTCCACGTCATCAAAATTGTATTAAACTAAAAACTAATTATTTGCACCTTATTATGTCCCCAACAAGCCACTGCCACACTTACCTTAAACTCCCAGCCATGGTTGCCACCTCTCTCTCTCTCTCTCTCTCTCTCTCTCTCTCTCTCTATTTGGGATGAGTGGCTCTCAAACCTACAAAATCATAAATGAAAAATGTGTAAAATAAAGAGAAGGAATTCTGACATACAAGAAGCAAAGTGAAGAGAGCGATATGCAATTCAAGAAGCAACAGTGTCTATAATTTAAAAAATTAATACATTAAAAGAGATAATTTATTGGTATGAGACATGTCGAATTGGATATAAGTTTTTGAATCAAATTCAAGGTTTTGGTAATTATAAAAATGATTTAATTGTGGGAGAGAAAGGGGAAAGGCTGCGCATCCGTATGGGAGAGGAAGAGATGAGTGAGTGATAACGTGCAAAAGGAGGAGTTTTAATCTTATACAATTATGATGATGGGGAATAATTAAATTCCATTAGATCAATTAAATGATTATAATTTTTTTAAATACGTATAAATGCATCGATACTAAATATGGAGGTTCGGAATCCCAAATAGACACATGTGTAGTTGGCAACAAACAATGCTGATTAAATGTTGCAAAGTCTTCACTTGATCATCAGTTCAAGATTAATGTCAATTTCAACCAACACTTATCTTGTTCAAGTCTCAATAGTCTCTTCCGATCCAAAAAAAAATATCAATAGTCTCTTGTTTTACTTAAAATACCTTCTCACTATGGCTAAATTAAAATTTCTGAATTATCACGATATTAGTTGTCTTTTCAAAATATGTGTAGTCAATTGTGGTTTGAATCAAATTCTAGGTGTGCCATGAACTTGGGACATGTTATGATTTTTGTGCTCGTTATGGCCTTTGGCTTGTGTTGGCTCTCTCACCAAAAACCCCCTCGTTATAGCATTTTCATTTTGAAACCAAATGCAAGGGTCTTGTGACATTAAAGTAAAACCTTTTTTTTTTTTTTTGATACTGAAAAGAAATTACAAAACAAAGCCTCTCGAACAAGAATGCTCAAAAAGGTCGAAAAAAAGAGAGAGCAAACTGATAACGAAAGACCAAGCTCCCAACAAACTTGCACTGATAGCCCATGGCCCAGCTTAGCAACCGCATCAGCCGTGAAGTATTAAAGTATAACCATTAACAATCCAAGTTTGCTTGTTTTCTTTCCAAGTTTAATGTGCTTACATAAAAATCAGAATCCATCATATAAAAAAAGTAAATTTAGGTTTTACCCATAAAAAAACTTTTACTTTTGGAAAAAGCCAAAGCTTTTTCAAAAAAGACAGAAAAACCTCTCAACTTTCAAACCAAAGACATGCAAATGTAAAAGATTCTTTAGGAAATCAAAAAATAAATAAGGGCAATTTTGTCCATTTTGGCTTCTTTTAAAATTTTTCTCTCTCCTTTGGGCTTTTCCAAAGTCTCCCTATAAAAAATGTATAAAATCAGTAATCTTTTAACCCACTAGCGAGAGACTTTATGCTACGAGAATTATTCTGATCAAAACAGGGTTTGAAAATTGAAACAGGGACTTATCAATATGACTACTGTGCCTCTTGTTTCTTTCTTTCCAAGTCAAATGATAATTGTAAAAAACGTGAGTTGGATTATTGACATTTCTCAATCATTACACAAAATTGTTTTATGAGTAATTATCGGAAAGATCAAAGTAACACTTTTAAACTGTTCTTCATGCCTCTTAATTACCGATGTGCGATGAGAATTCGAATATGAAACCATTAGTCTGCAAATCTATTCATTTTTTTCATTAGACTAGACTCCATTCCCTTGTGCCTCTTGGTTCATTTGTCCTAGTTTGTATATGGTTCAATGTCAATCCAACAAGTTCTGTTGCATCAATCATGGGCGACAGCATTTTTAACTTTAGTCTCGCATATTAAAAGGATGACATAACAGTGTAGCCTACGCTTACTGTAATTGGTTGCTTAATATTTAATTTTTTCTTGGAGCAAGTTGCTTGATATTTATTTTGATACTTCTTTGGTAAGACAAATGAATCGACAAATCGTATAAAAAAAAAAACAAAAAAAAGAATCGACCAAACCGGGGACTGTGGTCCAATACCAATACCACCACTAATCCTCGTATTTCTGTCTTTGGCTAACCAGAAAGATGACAAAACCACTAGTCCTCCAATTCTATAATCGAGCAACTTTCTATTTTTATTTAGTTACGTAGTAATCATCAATGAAAATTTATCTGATTGGAGACTCGCTAAACCTGCCTGTAAAGCCAGGGACTAAATTCCTAACAACTGAAATCTAGGAATGGTTTTGGTTTTGCCGTTGGTATTAACAATTGTTGAAAAGTCTAATATTCTAGGACAACATCGCAAAGCAATATCCTTTATGGGATGATGTATAAATACCCACACATGCTGCCTTTATTTCCAACCACACCAGAAACTTTACACTGTTCTTGAAAGTTACTAGTCTGTTACACACTACAAAGCTTTCTCAGAGTTTCAATTTCAAGTTCTCAGTAACCAAGAGGAGGAAGAATGTCTAAATCTAGTGCTGTTGGACAGGTCATACGCTGCAGAGGTATCATACTCTAACTAACCATGTGTATACAAATTGATGGCTTGTCTATTTATAGAATCATCTTGCTTGCTGTTTTTTTTAATGTTTCTGAGATTTATTGAGTAAAGGGTTTTTTGTTTTTGGTTTTGTTTATGTAGCTGCTGTAGCATGGGAAGCAGGGAAGCCACTGGTGATTGAAGAAGTTGAGGTAGCACCACCACAGACAAATGAAGTTCGTTTGAAAATCCTTTATACCTCTTTGTGCCATACTGATGTCTACTTCTGGGAAGCCAAGGTGTTTTATTTATTTATTTATTTATAATTCTTTTTCCTCCTAAGCAAGATTTCTTTATGATCATGAAAGCCAAGAACCAAATATAGCACACAAAATCTGAATTGGGTTTTCTATATTGCAGGGACAAAAGCCTTTGTTTCCTAGAATTTATGGTCATGAGGCAGGAGGGTATGTAAATTTCTATCAAACTTGTTTTCAATTTAGCAGAAGCTAGGAAACATATAATAGGGTGTAGCATTAACTTACGTGGATTTTTTTGTGTTTACAAATTAGGATTGTGGAGAGTGTTGGTGAAGGCGTGACAGATCTTAAAGCCGGCGATCATGTCCTGCCTGTGTTCACAGGGGAATGCAAGGACTGTGCTCACTGTAAATCAGAAGAGAGCAACATGTGTGATCTCCTCAGGATAAACACTGACAGGGGAGTGATGCTGAGTGATGGGAAATCAAGATTTTCAATTAAAGGCAAGCCAATATACCACTTTGTTGGGACTTCCACCTTCAGTGAGTACACTGTTGTTCATGTTGGCTGCCTTGCCAAGATCAATCCCTTGGCTCCTCTGGACAAAGTCTGTGTCCTCAGTTGTGGTATCTCCACAGGTATGCATATATACAAGTGTGATTGGAATTTTGCTTAATGTTTAATTGGAATTTATTTTTTCATTATCTGGATATATGTTCAGGTCTGGGAGCTACTCTTAATGTTGCAAAACCGAAAAAGGGATCAACAGTTGCTGTTTTTGGATTGGGAGCTGTAGGCCTTGCAGTGAGTCTCTCCTATATCTTGCTATCTGCCATGTATTTATATATGTGACACTTTCACTGCTTGTTTAGGTGTATGTTTATGTGTATGACGGAAAATAAATGTATAAATGGTTTTCTGATTCAGGCTGCTGAAGGAGCCAGGATTTCTGGGGCTTCAAGAATTATTGGTGTTGATTTGAATTCCAGCAGATTTGAAGAGGGTGAGATATATAATTCCTAAAAGTAAATTGTTTATTTCTGGGAAAGTATCTGGCATTTCAGGATATATACTTGACTTGAAATAAGCCTCCTTTTATCAGAAAAGAGAACAATGCATAAGAAGTAGATGTGTTTTCTGCTTCTATTTTTTGACTTTCATGTTTGCAAATGTTCTCCATATGTCTCTGAATTTTAACTTGATTGTTTGCAGCAAAAAAGTTTGGCGTAACCGAATTTGTGAACCCAAAGGACCACAAAAAGCCAGTTCAAGAGGTTTGTTTGTTACTGGCATGGATTTCTTTTTGTACATTGTTTCCCTTGTACCTCCTTAAACATGTTTCTAAAGAGCTGTTCTTATGGATTGCTTATTAGGTGATTGCTGAGCTGACCAATGGAGGAGTGGACAGAAGCGTTGAATGTACTGGAAATGTTGAAGCCATGATATCTGCATTTGAATGTGTCCATGATGTATGTTCCTAATCCTTTGGCTCCATGTTTCTCTCTTTCAAGTTTCGATGTGATCTTGTTATGATGAACACAAAATTCTATTCCAGGGTTGGGGTGTTGCTGTTCTTGTGGGAGTACCACACAAAGAGGCCGTCTTCAAGACGCATCCCGTGAACTTTCTGAACGAGAGGACTCTCAAGGGTACCTTCTTCGGAAATTACAAGCCTCGAACCGACATTCCCTCTGTTGTGGAGAAGTACATGAATAATGTAAGCTAGCTAAAGCTGAAGCTAATTTTCATTGATGCTTTTTTTTCCAATTTTATGTTATGAGTTGCTGTGTAAGTGCTACGCTTGTTTTATTTATGCACACATCAATTGAATTGGAAACTCCACAATGTTGCAGGAACTTGAGCTGGAAAAGTTCATCACCCACAAAGTCCCATTCTCAGAAATCAACAAGGCATTTGATTACATGCTTAAAGGGGAAGGTCTTCGATGCATAATCCACATGGAGGAATGAAAGCTTCATCCTTGATGTTTGTGTCCGCACATTCTAATTTTCATTTTTTTTTTCTCGTCTTTTCTTTTTAAGAATTGGTCTGCATGTAATGTAAGAGTGCGAATCTGTTTTTTTTTTTTTTTCATGCTGTGTATGTCTGAGCTTCTGTTGGACAGTTGCTGTGTATATATTCAATGAATAAATAAATAAATAAATAAATGTATTCAACCTCCTTGCCCCTTGATGTGTACAGCCTTGAACTTGGACTCATTTACAATATCTGTTGACAATTTTGAGCAGCCATATTGATCAATGTGTAGGAGAAAGAAATCTCTATCGAGTCTAGCTAAAACCAGTGAACAACAAATAAAAACCAAGAAAGGTTCTTCCAACTTCCAAGTACAGGTAAAACCAGAATTTTTATTTGCAAATAAATCCATTTTTGTTGTTTTGAGAGTGATAATGGGAACACACGAGAAAAAGAAAGGATGGAGACAGGCAGGAAGAAAGATAAGGGATGAAGAGAGAACATATTTAAAATAGTTTTTCAGTTTTTTTTTTTGGGTTGTGTCTTAGTTTTCATTTTGTTTCTCCTTCCATTTGTTGTCGTCTGTTTTATGTTAATTGATGAATAGGCTAGAAGTAAAACAAAAATCTCATTAAAAGGGAGCTTAGCATTGCATTGAAAGAGAAAAGTTGTCACACTCGATATACCTGGGGTGGGTCTTTTACTCAGTTTCGCATGAGAGAGAGAGAGAGAGAGAGAGAGAGAGAGAGAGAGAGAGAGAGAGAGAGAGACTCAATTGGATCTTTGCTCCCAAAAATTTGAAATATTAGAAAAATCAATAATAATTTACATTTTGAAATTTTATTTGTTCCCACCAAATTACTATTGGCCTAGTTTTGACAAAATAGCCAAGTCTAATATCTTAACATCAAGGGTGTCATCCACCTTGACAATTCCATCTGTGCCATCCACACCAATCAGCTTACCAGTGACACCGCGTAATGAGCCACCCATGATCTTGATCTTATCATTTTTCCTTGGTACGACTGCCTCCATTTCATTAGGCAGCGCCGTTATAGTTTCCCCATTGCCACTTGACCCTATAACTACCCTACAGGAGCCATCCTGAACCACCAAACAGTACATACTTAGTATCTCAAATAATAATCACAGGTAGGTACTTCAGACAATATTTGTTAGTATCTATTTCGATAAGCGATAAACACTGCAACGAGATCATTCTAGAATCAGCAACATCAACTACAATACAATGCATATAGCAGCACATGCACACGTAAAGAAATTTCAACGGCACATCATTCATGATTCGCATAGCCACCCTTGTTATCCTCGACAGAAATAACTCAGGTGCTTCAGAGATAACTTTAAAAGGCCCTCCCAAGTTACTCCAAAACAGTTCTATAGGCCTGTTCGTTTATCTTTTGTCCTACTACACCATATCTCAACAGGAGTTACAAGTGAACGTATAATGACTTATTTCTAGATTTTCATTTAGTAGAAATCACCAAATTCGTCATGTTCATATCCTTTGCAGGTCCAAATATCGTTGTACTTGGTAAATATCGATAGAGAAATTTTAAAAGAGCATGATTTAAGGACATACCGGGAGCACTTCTCTGACAACTCCAGTAGTTTCCTCTCCAGAATTGCGTACATTGACCAATATGTCTGGCATGAACCATGGTCCCTCACTGTCCCCACCTGATACAAGATGTTAAGATTAGAACTCAAACGGGGGTATAGAGCTCTAGCAAAGCAATGACCAGGGATATTATATCATATAAATAAATCAGATTTGAAGTAACAGTATATTCCTCTCATGTCGCATCAAAATATATTTTCTCTTGTTGGATAAGTAAACAATTCTATGAACCAAAAAGAAGTGCCCCGGTGCACAGGCGTATACAATGAGGCCACTTAAGAAACGGAAAACACAAACACTAGCATTAAGATCCAAAGAAATCAGAAACTATATAACAAGAGCAAATAATAGGAAGCCAAATCTATTCCCATGGGAAAGAGGACAACAGACTACAACTGCTGGACCGTAATTTCTTAATCCTTAAACATAATTCTTTTCCCTGCTTCCATAAGCACCACATAATACAGTAAATGATTTAACGATTATACGCAGACACTTTATTAGAGTTGATTCATGTCAAATTTGGACTTAACGTTTTAAGTCAACGTCAGGATTTTTTACTATTAGGCCCTGTTTGGTTTGCGGAGGCTTGGGAATGGGCATTCTTAGTTATCCCATGAAGGGGAGAATCTAAAACCATTGGGCACCGCCTGGGTATGCAATTCTTTGGCCTTGAAAAAGCATTATTGTGTTTTGTAAGAATAAATTACCTCCCTTATAAGTCAAAAATACCGCTTTGTCTATAAAATAAAAGGGTATTATGGGAAAACTAAACAGCAGGGGAAATAAGAGTTCTAACTACCAGTTCACAACAGGGGAAATAAGAGTTCTAATCAGCACTGTGACTTCATACTGGTTTAAAATAGAAAAACTGAGTCTCATACCTATAACAGGAGACATCATATCCAGACCACCAGTGCCTGGTGTCATTGGTTGCCCCCCAGGAGTTCCAGGAAGATAGGATGCCGAGTTTGGTGTCATAGGCTGCCCACCCGGAGTTGATGGCAAGTAAGGGCTAGGAGCATTTGCTGCAACAGGGTAACAAAATGAGAGGAACTCAAGGGGATCGTAAAAATGAAAAAAAGAGGTCAGCACACAAATTTTTAAAAGAATGAAAACTAAAATTGTACCATAAGCAGAACTACTGTCCCTTGGTGTGCCAGCTTCACTATAATTTCCACCAGGAGTGTTAGCCCAACCAGAACCAGGAGTTGGTGCTTCATACGCTCGTGATGGAGGACTTCCTGGCTGAAACCCAAAACATTACAGCTGCTTAATACAGAAAAAAGACTAAAGCTATATCTATGAGGACATTTATGCATTAGTTACTCACCTGATACTGTGGGCTCGCACTCCAAGAAGCAGGGTTCCCATCCTCCCAGTTATCCCTGATTTTTTCACAATCAAGGTTCCAAGAAACATCAGTGAAAACAAGCAGACTTAGCTTTTTATGCGGCAATTATCTGACTAAATTATAGAATCTTTGAGTAGTTGAAGATACAACAGAAAAATCACAATTTGAGAGCCCCTTATGCAACACGGCATGGTTGAGTGGTAAAGTAGCATCCCTTTAGAGTCCTAAAATAAATCTGTTTCCTATGAGGAACAGATAAGCCCTACGGAGTATTAAAGTTTAATTAATGAAATTCAGCAGCAGGATAATAATTATGGCTTCTCTTTTTCTCCAGTGAGGGCTAATGAAACTGAGTGCCAATGGTTTCTTTATTCTCCTCTCTGTTTTTCTTGTCAACATTCACACTACTCTGATCACATCAGCACCAACATACTAATCGTGCCTATTTGCTACCCAAGCCATTCCTATTGGTTACAGAACTAAAGCACCCAGGTTTTACCCAAAATGCCTACATCACCCCATTTTGCACACAGAAGTATTATACTTGTTCTGTTCAAGACTTATACTGATATGAAAGAGGTGAACTATGTTGCATAATCATAATGTTATCTGGAACACAGATAAGAGTGTCGTGACAAAGTGCATTATGTCGCATCAAAGACAATGTATTTGTGTAAAGGTATCAAGACGTGAAAAATGAATATTTTTACATCAGGTAATGTATTTGTTAGACATACCTTTTTTACTTAATTCGTACCCTTCATATAGAATGAAATTTATCATATTCCAAACTTGGAAAGAATTTGAAAAAGAAATGAGGGGAGTAACATCCAACTTTGGTAAGAGGTGGCATTTTTGTTATGTATTTGCACTTTATCAGGGTTTAATTGGGATCTAGCCTGACTTTCATTTTGAAGTCTATAAGGATGTTACTGAACTTATCATAACAAATCTGATGGACTAGGTCAGACCAAGAAAACAAATAATCCTACTGATTAGTTTTTGGAATATAAAAGATCCCTTAAGTCATTGCATTCCACACCAGCATTCTCTATAATAAGAGTGCAATCTAGAAATCCCTTTCTTACAGGTCTGATTTGACTTTTTGTATCTTCCATTTTCCAAACTTTTGTTACAGATCTAATTTTTCCCCGGTTTTTAATCACATACCTAAGTTGTTTCATAATACAATAATAACACACATCCCTGCAAATATTGTAGATGGTGCAAGCCATGAGAACTGGCATAGCACAAGCAAAATAACTCAGAGCAGTTAATCATGCAAGCCATGAAAACTGGATATACGATTCATCCCTGAATAAAGAAAGAGTTTCCATTTTATTGACGCTGAAACAATTTTCTACTTGGTTTAATGAACTATGTTTGATAGGAATTATTTCTTCAACCACTCGCTTTTGAAAGAAAGAAATAACTTTAATGCCATTGAAACACAAACCTTGCTGGACTCATAGGTGCATACGGATTCCATGCTCGGTCACGCATAGGAGTCCTCATGCCGTCATGAATAGGCGTTGCTGCAAGGAGTTCCAAAGATGAATAAATATATCAGTCATCTAACATATGCGAAAAAGTTTCATTTTTATAAGATCTTCTTGACTGTTATCCAAAAGGTCCAATAATGTATATTGGACCTTTTGAGGAAATTATAGACCCTGGGTTGCAATTCTGATTGGTCAACTGAAATATTAATTTTCCAATGTTACTGCCAGAAGATACAGTCCAAAATAATAATTAAGTACTAGAACTCATACAAACACTATGCTATCTTAAAAGGAAAAAAAAAAATGAAACAAACCTCCAGCATCCCTCATAGGAGTCATATATGGATGAAGCGGAGTTCGAGAAGGATGCATTGGGGTCTCACTTCCCATACCGTAGCGAGATGTATCACTGGAACACATGTAGATAAGAATTGGAAATAAGCATAAGCTAATAAGCTAAAAACCACGAGGAAAAAGAACTGAAGTGAAATTTATAATTACCGATATGGTGTTGTAATAGCCACATTATCAGAAATACAATTACGATCAACTGCAAGCATGACAGAAGTGTTATGGCCCATAAGATACATAAATAACCAAGGGGACAAGAAACCCAACACGTAGACTTGCCTGTAACAACCTTCATTTGGGACTCCAATTCAACCCGTACATTCGGTCCCTTAACCTCAACAACACGTCCCCGATAGCCCTTATAGGCACCCTGGCGAACCTTTACTGTAGTCCCAACCAAGCCATCATGCCCTCGTCCACCTCTATTCCTTCCTCCATCTGAACCATAGAAATAGGAACTATTTATAAACTTGTTCAATAAACTAATAAAGATGATGGAAGAAGAGAAAAAAGGAGAATTTGGTCACAATATGAATAAAAAAGAAAGCACTGAAAAATGTGGAACATACAGTTATTTGGAGGGCCTCCTCTAGAAAACCTCTTTGGCGACTGGGGAATACGAGGAGGAGTTCTGAGATGGTCATATCTTGAGTGGGTATCACCCTGTAGGTTAGATAGAGGAGTGCGACAAAAGCATCAACAATCAGAACTAATAACAAAAATGAAACCCATGAGAAATAAAGAGTTCAGATCCACAAATAAGAGCACAAAGGGTTTACATTTCTATCACCATTCGCACGTGATCCTCCCACAAGAGCACAAGCATGGGACTTAACACAGATAAAGCCTGCATGCTCTAGGTGATGGCGATCATAAATGAACAAGACTCCCCTGTATATGTGTTCCACGGGACCTTGTTTCCCCTATCATACGAAAAGCAGTGAAAAAATAATAGCCTGAGATTTATGAAATACTGCAATGAGGAAAACCAAGCAGGAAATACAGATCTCATCTCACCTCGCAAGGGCCATCAATGACCCTCACAACATCTTTCACAGATACTTTGTGTTTATACTTCACTTCAACAGGAAAACTTTTCTCAATCTTGCACTTGATCTCTCCTAACTTGACAAGGGCAACCTCAGGTCTGTCAGGAACTCCCTTAAGAACCTGGAAACAGTTGAAAATAAGAAAACACAGAAAAGGAGGATGAGGCAATTGTAAATTATGATTACATACCTGAAATGCTTCCCTTTCCACGCGAATGATTACACCGAAACTATTATTACTGCACCACATCAGGCACAAAATAAAGTTAAATAACTAAACATGAAAAAGAACAGATGACTGGTGCCCATGGAATAGCAACTCACGCCAGTAGAACAAGATCGTGAAGCTCATATGCACCAATTCTGGTAATACCAGATGTCACCTCAGAACTCTCCACAACATCATCAGCAAACACACGGATCTGCAAAACAAAAAATAATTATAAAATGTTCACAATCTATTTAGTAGAAAACTATTCCTGAAATCCACTGCGTGATCCTATTGAAGTAGAGAAATCTATATATATTTTTAATAGAGTAGAGAAATAAGTCACTCACATGTTCCTTCGTTATATCAGATAAAATGATGAGCACATGCTGCTCAACCTTAACAACCATACCAGTTGAACCTTCCTGAGTACCAGATACAACTTTCACATGATTCCCAGGTTCAAAGTATTTGCAAAGCTCTTTTTCGTTTATGGCAAGAGTTTTCTGGAAAATGAAATCCCCAATAAGAACAAGTGGTCACACCACTAAACCAGTGAAGCAGTAAGAATCTTTTAACAAAAAATTTAGATATCACAACCAAAAAGCACCCGAAAAAGTAATTCTTACTGGAAGTTCTTTAATTTCGGGCCTGATATGTACAGTCTCTTCTTCAACTTTCTCAACCCATCCTTTCAAATTTTTAAGATCTCCCTTGATAACAATAACTGTATCACCCTTCATAAAGTGTCCCTTCTTTCTGTTTGAAAATAAAGTTGACAAACCGGCAATATCTCCATCACCATTCTCCCCAGGTTTCCGAAATTTTTCAAGTTCATCAAAAGTGGGATGTATGTTTTGAGAGCTAATCGATTTCATTGATACTGCTTTGTACAGGAAACCATCTTTAAACAGCATGCCATTAATATTCTCAAAGTAATCACCAGTCATCGGATCTCGTCTACGCTCTACACGAATATGCAGTTCTCTGAGAAGAGTACATATGGGACAAACAGTGTAAGACGTTAATCTAACCATATATTGAGTGGAGACAGCATTGTAATAGGAAGCGTTTAGTTATTACCTTGCTTCATCAATATTCATAAAACGTGGAGGAGGAACAAATGCCTTCTTTTTCACAACTTCTCTGCCCTCCTGTATCATAAACAAGTCATCTCAAAATTAACCAAATAAATTGATAATACTATGCTATGATAATAAGTGCTTACGGGAGAGGTGGGAATATTACAACAAAGACAATCCTAGGAATTAATTTAATAGGAATGCAACCTCAATGAATGAACATAATAGGAATATAAATAAAAAAGATTGCACATTCACTCATTGAAGGTTGAGACAGTGAGACTCATCTAAACATAGAAAATATGTAACAAACTTTACCAGTTTATTTGCAATAGCTTGTAAATCAATCCTTGGAATTAATTTTACTGTAACTTTCTGCCGCACATTATCGACATCCACAACCTATAACAATAAGCTTAGAGGTTAGACAAAGAATCACAAGATATTGTAAGCAAATATACTGTCCATACCTTGGCAAGGTCTCCTTTATATGTCCCAATCTTCATTCTGACCCACGTATCCCTAGAAAGATCAATTGCCTTGCTTTCAACCGACAGAACGTCAGTCATTTCTCTGATTGGAACAAGATTTATCTTCTGGGCAAATATATTGCGTAGACCTTTGCACGCCTAAAACCAAAACAAAGCACAAACCAAACAAATACAATAATCAAAGACATAAGCATGTACAAATGCAAAAATAGCCTAAAGTGCAAATACATAAATCATCAAAAATTATGCATACACCAACAAAGGCATACCTCCCTCACATGGGCTTCTTTGTCCGCTTCAATGTATATAAAGTTTTTAAGGTGGTCTAGAGCAACAGCAGACCTGATTTGCAGTTCAGGTTTATCAATATACTTTTGCATTAAACAAACAGCTGCCTCTCGCTCACGACCAATCTGACAGGCATCAGTGCAGATATCATAAGTATTCTCTCAAAATTGGGAACTATAACATTAATATCATGCAAAGATAAATAATCATACCGCACATTTCACCATCCACAACTTTGGATCCCTAACAGAAGGTAAAAGAGCTTGCTGATCCACATCAGTGGTCTCCTCATCGTATTCTGTATGACTCGACCTTGCATACCGCGCTTGAATTCTTCTCTCAAGCGCTTCAACATCTTCTTGCTCATCTTCTCGAGGCAGCAATGGACGACGATGCATCCTTCTACCATCGTCGTCTTCAGGTAGATCAGCTCCATTATCAACAATGAAGTCTGCACAAAGACTCTTTTACCATCATCACTAATACACAAGAAAGGAACAACTAAACAAATCCACTAGACATCCACCATGAATTCTAATTTACATAATTATTCACATCAAAAGAAAGCGGAAAATAATCATAACGCACTCTGAAGATAACAAGGATTACACCCTAATTAAAAACAAATCCTAAACAGAATCAATTTAACAAAAGAAAATTTGAACAGATATCTACATAACCTGTTTGGAAGATTGAATTCCATGGAAATGATTAATAAAAACTGAAGGAAAAAGAGCTGACATAAACAGTACTTTCATTTTTATCCTTGGTTCTAAAGCTTTATTCATTGTCCTCCATTACTTAAGAGAAAGCCATCACCCCTCCGGGTCATAATCTTATTTACCATATTCCTAGCAAAGCACGGGTCTGCTTTCTCATGGCACAAGTCTCACAAACACCGTTAATAAAAAACTAAAGAACAAGGATTAAACACATGTTTGGCCATTTTTGAAGCTGCAAAATCAGTGATATCTCTTGTTATTCACTCAGGGAAATGAAGACCTTGTAATCTAACGTGATCACGAGCATGAGCTTTCTAAACAGATTTGCGGGGCCATTGGTGTTTACTACAGCTCCCAGTAAAGACAGGAGGGAGATTGGACCAAGATTTCTATTGCCTCCTAAAATGTCAGTTGTTCCCGTACTCAGACCTCGTTTATCAAACTTCCAAACCTTTTATTGTTTTAAATAAGTAACACTTTTTCACTTATGACTACAGGGTCAAGTGTTCCAAACTACTAAATCCAATCTTGATTGAACCTAATTCCTGATTTTAAAGCACCCCAAACAATATGATAAAGTAATCATAAAACAAACATAATATGAGACATAACTCATTAAAAATAGCAACAGTAATGCAATGCGAAAACCTCCCAAAGTATGAAGAACACAGCAAATAGCATTGGTGTGAACATAAAACTGCACAATTGCCTAAAACTGGGCACAAGTTATAACGAATTGTGCCAAACTCATTTCTCCTGGAAAGCATATGAGAAAACAAATATCTACACAATTCAATCTTGAACCTTGGAGGAGCCTAAGTAAAATTGTAACCAAAGGATACCCGCAATACTAATAGACTACCATTCCCAAATCAATTACAATTCAGTACCAGAATTCAACACCTACAAATTCTAAACCATTTATTAACCCCCCAAATCGCTTATAACCTACATTCCAACCCAGTCTGTATTCATAACCCTAAATCTCCAAACAAAAGCAACAAAATTCTAAAAATTAAGAAAAAATGAGGTTAGTAGAGGCACAGCAGAGCATACCGTCCTCGCCTTCATCTTCATCTTCCTCATCATCGGTATCGACCTCAGCCTCGATATCAAGAAACTGCGACCCACTGGGCCTCTTATTCCTCCGCTGACGACTCGCACCACCACCATAAGACTCATCATCCTCGTCGTCCTCTTCCTCCTCTTCATCGTCCTCCTCTGCAGCATCGTCGATGAAATCCGATCTCCTCCGCTTCTGACTGGAGCGTCGTCCTCCTCGCTGCTCCTCCTCTTCCTCTTCTTCATCCTCGTCTATAACTTGGTCTGGCTCGTACTCGTCCTCTTCCTCTGGGTCCATCTCATCGTCATCTTCGTCTCTGTGACGAGCCATGGCTGTCTGTCCGCTGATGGGATCAAATTTGAGGTTCTAGGGTTTTCGGTAGAAAGAGTGCAGTGGTGCTTAGCAAATAGCAAATAGCAAATAGCAAATACAATTTAACCAAGGGATGTTTATATTTTGTTTGGGGTGTGAGCTGTTGGGCGAATGGGGGTGTTTTTTTTCTTCGACCAAAAAACAAATTGGGGGTGTTTTATTTTAGGGGAATATTATTTGCCGCCCCTCCCCAATCTCCTGAAATCGCCTCTTTAATTTCCTTTCCTAAACTACCAATTATGCCCTCCGTCAAAATCTTCGAAGTGTTTATTTGGTGGGCTGGACTGGATGGATTTTTTCAATTAAAATGAACATAGATCCAGCCTCTTGTTTAGTGAACTTAATTACTTCACACTGGCTAAGACAGGGTATTTTCAGGGACTTCCAAAGATGATCAACTAGCTTCCATCTAACTAATGTTGAAAGACGACCTAAATTCTAATTCCCCTTTTCCATTAACAAAAATAAATAAACACAGAGCCAGCCGACGTCGTTTTCATGTAATGCCTTCTTTCCCAGATGCAGAACCACTTCAGCCACTGACAGTCTGAAACTCATTCCCAGAGTCCGAAAATGGGAAGTATTAACAACAAAGCCCGACCTTTCGGCGGGCAGCACCACCACCAGCAGCCACTATGCACCCGCACGCACCAGATCGGAGCCCTCCTCTTGGTCGCCGCCACCTTCTTCTTCACAAGTCTCTTCGACCGCTCCTTCCGCCCCTGCGCCTCTCACTTCTCCACCGTCGATCTCATCCCCACTTCACGGAGCTCCGTCCATGTCTCCGATGGTCGAGATCTCTTGTGGCCCCATCGGGGATACGGGCCCCACCTCGACCTCAAAATCTACGTCTACGATGACCGCGAGATCGATGGCCTCAAGGCCTTGATGCGCGGGAGGGATGGCACCATCGACTCCAGCACTTGCTTGAAAGGTCAGTGGGGCACTCAGGTAATTTCCTTTCTCAATATGATGAAATTCATTTGATTTGATTTTATAAATTGTTTTAAATTTGGGTAGATTTGAATTCATGCTCTGTTTGGCAACTGAAAAATGTGTAGGAAAATAAACTAACCTTGTTTATGCGGCAATTGAAGCCAAGTCTAGGTTTTTGCAAAATGTAATATATGAAAGCTAGTATATATGTGCCTGTGCTTGAAATCCTGACTACTGCCTGTGCTTAAATGTCTAAGCCTTTAAACTTGGGTAGAATAATTGGTTATAGGTTCTTTTGTTGTTGATGAGAAACTTTCTAAATGGAGAAAAGAAAGAAAATCATGAAATTGTTATTAGAAAGTATATATGTGGGCTTTGAATTTGCTTTGTTATCAAATGTAGGTTAAAATACACAGGCTACTGCTAAAATCGAGGTTCCGAACACAGAAGAAAGGGGAAGCAGACCTATTTTTTGTACCTGCGTATACTAAATGTGTTCGAATGATGGGTGGTCTTAATGATAAGGAGATTAACCAGACATATGTGAAGGTAGATTCCTTTTCATTTCATTTAGAAACCTAAAGTCTAGGTGTTTCTTGTAGCTGTGCTTATGCACGGTGATGAGCTTTATAATTGATGGGGATAAGTCTAAAATCTTGTTATGTTATGCTCATTCAGTCAAATTGTTTCTTACAGGTGTTAAGTCAAATGCCATATTTCAGGCGATCTGGCGGCCGTGACCACATATTTGTTTTCCCTAGGTATGCTAGTTTGGTTTGGTCAGTAACTTTTTTTCTTCTTTTGGGTTTGGCCTGAAAATAGAAATCATACAATGAATTAACTGAGCGGTTTCTTGCTTTCCACTATATGTGTGTAATTTTGAAAGGAAAACTGATGTAAAGCAAGTAACGAGAGCGTAAAAACTAGAAAGGATTTTAGAAGATAAGAGAATTATGGTTCAAGATAATAGAAAATAGAGAAATAGAAAGACAGAACAAGGAAATTAGAAGAAGAAAACAGAGGATTAGAAACAAAATTATAATGGTAGAAGAGCAGGTGCAGAGGGAAATAGATAGACGGAAGAGAAATCTAGATGAGAAGAGATATTAGGGTTTATATGATAGAGATACAAGAGAAAATATAAGAAGGGATAATTTCGTTCTAATTATAAAACACATTTATGACAACCGAATCCTGCTACAAACAGGACAGTAATCCTCTATCTACTAGAAATTGGAAAGTAATAAGAACGTGACAATAAAAATACTGATAATCTTAATCCAGCCTGTAGGTCACCCCTTCTGCAGAGTCTGACCCAGTTGTGTGGTGAAATTAGGGTTTGATACCAATTGAGAGCCCCTGGGTAGAACTTACCCCTAAAAATCAGCTTGTAAGAGAAGGGTCCGGAAGAGATCTTAAACCATCCCAAGATGTGCTATTTTTCCAATGTGGGATATTGGGTTCTAACAAGCCATCTCTCCTTCAACCTAGCATCTCACTGCCACTACACATGCATTAATAAAACCACAAAAAATGGAGAGAAAAAACGAGCATGAATTTCGTGACACCTTGGATGCCCAATTTTCAGCATGTCAAGCTTACATGACTGCATGATAGAGAAAACAACCACTCTATTGGAGCCCGAAGGTGCTCCTGTCTTTAATGGTCCAATGATCCATCAAGATTCTCTTCTCTTTGTTTCGATGGATCTGATTCTTGAACCAAAAGACCCCATCTTACCAATGTTTGACCAAGCTTCTCTTGTTCTTGAACTGACAGATCCAATCCTACCAAAGATTGAGCAAGATCTTCCTATTTTTGAGCCAGTCATACCAGTGATTTTTTTATATAAGAGAAACGATATATAAAAAAGGTGGATATGGCATCCACAGCCAACAGAACAACAACAACAACAACAACAACAACAACAAAACCAAAGAACACAAAAGAGGAAAAGGAAAAAGAAACAAACGGAAGGGAGGACCATATCCTCATTTCACCGCTGACACCAAATCCAACAAAATGATATTAAGGGAATAATCCAAAAAGTCTGAAGAAACTGAAGTCCATAAAGCTGCCCAGAATCTAGCTCTGTTCCAAATTTCGTCAACCCCCTTTCCCTTGTAATCTTAAAAAATTCTTTTATTACGCTCCACCCAAATATTCCACAGAACCACATACACCAGACAACCCCATAGAGTTTTGGCTTTCTTCCCCTTGCCTAGAGCCTCAAACTTAGTACCCAAAAAATCATAACTGCCTTTAGGAATAACCCAGCAAGCATCAATCTCCCTGAACAACTTCCACCAAACTTGTAAAGAAAAAAGGCAGTGAAGAAGCATGTGATCAGCACTTTCATCGCAAAGATTGCACAGAGCACACCTGTGGGGAGAAAGACACATAAAAGGCCTCTTCTTTTGAAGATGGTCACAGGTATTGAGCTTCCTGAGAGCTAGCAACCACACGTGAAATTTAACTTTAGGAGGGACCTTAGACTTCCAAATCTGGGAAGCGGGAGAAAAAATCTGCATGTTGCCATTATTACAGAGAAAAGAACTATAGGATTTGCAGGAAAACAACCCGGACCCATCAAGCTTCCACCTTCTGCTATCACTGCGATATTGGGACAGTCGAACCCTATCCAAAATCTGCAACATCCACAACAACTCACCCACCTCCACCTCATTAAGATTTCTCTTGAAACTGAAGTTCGAATTGTAAGGATGAACACATCAATCCACAAGACTGGAAACACAATGTTGTTGATTCCTAGAGAGCGCAAACAATCTAGGAAACAACTCCTTCAAAGAACCATCTTCCAACCAAGTATCCTCCCAGAACAACACCAGGTTCCCATTTCCAACGATCAAGTCACAACATTGAAGGGCTGGTACCCCAAGGAGATATCCTTCCAGGGGTTCCAACAAGTACCGTTTCCAGGGTGAACAGCATCCCATCAGGAACCCAGTGATTGATGCTCCTCCTATTCAGGAACCCAGTGATGTTTCAATTTTGAAATCCCTGTCTGTTTTCAAGTCTTATTACTTGTTCTACGTCAAAAAACGCTTATATCCTGCACAGAATTATGTCTGGCCTAGGATAAAAGAATAAAATGATGCTTTAAATAATATCTATTAGTTGGAATTATATGGCAAGGAAGTTGTTGGACTTTCATTTGTATGGAGTAGCCATGGTAAACGTGATAATTTTATAATCTTTCTTGTTATTTAAAGTTGAAGAAAAATGTTTAAAGTCTATCCTATGACTGTGATGGACTTGTAAAAAATTATTCCTTATCCAACCTTTGTTCTTCTCAAAAAAGAAAATGTACCGAACATTTCAAGTTGTGTCAATGATGCTGACTTTCTTGTTTTCACAGTGGTGCTGGAGCTCACCTATTTAGATCTTGGGTAACATACATAAATCGTTCCATTATTCTTACTCCTGAGGTATTTACTTATTCCATCCTTTGTGCTTAAGTTATTTTATAAAATTTAATAGTGCTACTGATTGACTAAAATTCCCATTATAAGGACTCAGCTATTTAGTGTCAAGTCAATTTGGGCCTTAAACACAGTGGTCATAAATGTCCATGTTAAGAATCTGGTCATGCAAGGGGCACAGAGTGGGTCTGTTTTACTTTTGATATTTTTCTATAGGAGTTCTACATGTGACATTGTGCATGAGAAATCTGGTTTGAACTTTTATGGGTTTTGGATTTAAAGTCTACATTAAAATTAGTCTGAAACCTGAATGATGTACAGGATTGTCAACACATGCCTTGCATATTATTTATACAATTTGATATAAATATTATCGTGTAAGAATAAATTTTTCTATTGTACAAGAAGAAGAATCTTTGGAGTTTGCTTTAGCAGAATGTTATAAACAATTGTTACTCTAGTTCACTTCAGGTCTAGGTCTAGGGACAATAATATTCTACCATCTCAAACAATTTTTTGTATGATAAAAATATTTCCAACTCCTACATATAAAAAGTTTTTTTTTTTTTGGTTTGTTTTTTGTTACCAGAAAAAAATGTTATTGCTCGATAAGTATGAAATGTTAGTATATGCATCCAATCCAATTAAATAAGGGCAGAAGGAAAGGTTAAAAAAACAATTGAGAAATGGAACTTATGTTCGGAATGCAAATGCAGAGAAAACGATGGTATATTTAAACTGATAACTCTTGAGAGACGATTGATAGAAGGTGTTGATACATCCACCCACTTTGTTTTACTATTTTATATAGAAGAACGCACCTGAAAGGATTTATCAATTGGAAAAGAAATATTGGACTTGTGTCATCATCACTTTTTTCTCCCATAATTTTTATATTCTAAATCATATATGTTCCTTATACAGGACAAGAAGTTTTTTTAGCCTGTGTTACCACATTTGAAGCACTTTGGTAATGGAATTGATACATCGATTGTAGTTTGTTCTATTGCAAGGTTTTATTATGGCGTAATAGATTATTTATGAGAGGGAAAGTACATAAAAGATGCGTAATTTATATGTTAGTGCAGGGTGATCGCACTGATAAGAAAGATACAAGTGCCTTCAATACGTGGAAAGATATCATTATTCCTGGGAACGTTGAGGACGGGATGACTACAAATGGGGCCACCTTGGTTCATCCTTTGCCATTGTCAAAACGGAAGTTTTTAGCAAACTATTTAGGCCGTGCACAAGGAAAGGTTGGCCGTCTTAAGTTGATAGAGCTTTCAAAGCAATTTCCAGATAAGGTATGACACCTGAATTGGCTGAATGAGATTATCTCAATTGTGGAATTTCATGCATCTTATCTAGTTTCCACCTTTGATGTCGAGCTCAATTCAAGTTTGAAGTTTGAGATATTTATTGAGTTGTATCTACGCTATGGGTATTTGCCGTGGAAAAGATACTCTGTAATCCACTGTTTTAAAACTTTGTGGAATAAAGCAGAAAGCCCATTTGGCGCATTTACTTGAAAAGCATTATGAATGCACATAAGTAGTTAGAACTTGTAAGTACTAAGTACGGATGTTTTCTATATAATCTTTGACATGTTTATATGCTGGAATTGAAGAGCTAGCACAGTCACACAAATAGTAACTTCATTTACCAACTGTCAGTCCTGTTAATGCTTGGATTTTGAACTTCAAACGAAACAGTTGACCATGGACATTGGCTTTTAGCTGTGAGTTTACTAGAATCTGCATTGTGTTATCGACTTGGTCCTTTTCCTTTATTTTATGTGTTTTTTGCTTTGCTTTGTTTTTTTGGTGGAATTTCTGTTTGTTTTTGGGTTAAAATGGCTGATTACACTGGCCATATCATTGTCATTAAGTCTCATTGGACATGATTACATTACTTTAATTCTTGTACACTGTTATTAGGGAGAGATATTCAAAATATGTCTGTTAATATTATAAACAGTTGGAATGTCCAGAGCTGAAGTTCAGTGGTCCTGACAAATTGGGAAGGATAGATTATTTTGAACATCTGCACAACGCCAAGTTCTGCCTTGCTCCACGTGGGGAGTCATCTTGGACTCTTCGTTTTTATGAGGCTTTCTTTGTGGTCTCTCTCTCTCTCTCTCTCCCTCCCCTTCTCTCTCTCTCTTTCTAGGCCTGCACATAAAATATTAGATCTGTAGAAATAATGCTTTTCTTGCTGCTACAGGAGTGTGTCCCTGTGATATTATCAGATCAAGTTGAATTGCCTTTCCAGAATGTTGTTGACTACACCCAGATATCAATTAAATGGCCGTCCACTCGAATAGGTCCCGAGCTTTTGCAGTACCTAGAGTCAATACCAGGTCAAATGCAGCACTCCATTTACATCTTGCTCTGGTCAATCTATATTTCAGCATATCATTGCAAAAACTTCTGTCCAATTTCTTATGTTTTGATTCTTTGTTTTTTTCTCTCCTGCAGATGAAAATATAGAGGGGATGATAAGCCGTGGCAGACAAGTAAGATGTTTATGGGCCTATGCTTCTGAATCAGCTTCATGTTCTGCAATGCATGCAATTCTTTGGGAACTTCAGAGGAAAGTCAGGCTGTTTCACCAGTCAACTGAAACATTCTGGCTGCACAATGGATCTGTTGTAAATAGAAACTTGGTACAGTTTTCCGATTGGAGACCTCCAATGCCTTTGCCTTGATTATCAGATTATGCATGGAATGCTGATCTATACAGCCTCTTTGTATAGTCTCTGTGTCTTTCAAAAGTTTATATGTTAATTTTTTTTTATTCATAACTAAATATTTGTTGTATACAGTTTATTGATATATCTTTTTAGTCTAGTGAAAAGTTCCAGGTGTTTACGAATTTACATACTACAGAACATCTCCTATCAGAAAAATATTGCCCCTCTCTCTCTCTCTCTCTCTCTCAAAGCCCCCATCCAAGCTTTTCTGTTAAAGCCATCCCCTTAATAAACCTCCTGCCTGCCCAGAGAGGTGGGGAGGGGGAGGTTGGCTGTTGGGTTAGGAGTTCTGGGCTGCTGGGTGTTTTTAGTGGTAGAAGAAATGAGAATAGCCTTATACTTACCACCATTTGTAGATTCGCTGATTTATTCGGCATTTCAATCTTTGTTAAATGAGTTTTTCTTACTACGAAGATGAGTCTTGTGGGTCAATTTTGACGATTCATGTGATTTTGGATACAATGGTCTTTATACCAATTTTGAATTAGAAAACGCATTTGTGCTCATCATCGATTTTGTTTCTCTTGGGGTCAAGGTCTTCAAGTATTGTTTTAGAATCACATTGCCTGGCTAGAAGAATGTTTTCCTGGAAGAGAAAGGCTTCTCAAGTTAAGACCACCTCAGGGTGAACGCAATTTAGGTGCAAAGTGAAGAGGAAGGCTTCGCTGATATATTCTTTTTTCTTGATGGCAGTGTTTGATGATAAGCCTTCACGTAATTCTACTTTATTTTTCTTCCTAGAACCTTTCTTGCAATTTCCTCCATCTTTTGGAGAAATTTTGTAACTTTCAAGTCTACACACAATAATTATGAGAAACTTTTTATTTCAAGGAAAGCATTTGGTGATTTTTTTGATTAAAGTAGTGAATCAATATAGTCAAGTGACTGATCTTAGCTTATGGTTCAAGTGACACAACGCTTGCGTGTATTCTTGAAATTCGGAGAGTTATCTGAAAATTTGACCTCGTGGTAATCAATTATGGTTCTTCAGTCAAGTGTCTGTCTACAAGTTCAAAAAAGAAAGATATATCAAGTGGCTCTTGGTGCATTTCAACTTTTTAATAGAGAATTCATTAAAATAAAATAAAAAGTCTATTAAAAAAGAAGGGCACCAATTGAAAAATTAGAGGGTTGTAGGTAACAGTATTTATCTCTCTACTTGAAGTTCTAGGTCTGATTCTCCCCTTCTCTAACGTCGCTTGTATAAAAAAAAACGATTATTCTAAAATATAGGATCCCAGGGATAAACTTATCAATTTTATCTTAAAATGTCACTAACTTCTCAATATTGAAAGAGATCTACGTTGGAATTTCCCTTTTGACTAAAAATAAATAAATAAATAAAATTGGAATTCCCCAGCTCAAGATTTTTTTTTATTTTTTTTTATTGTTGTTTATGTGGTGATGTTTGATTGTGTCTTTTCTCGGGAGAGTTGTGATACCTAGTGGCTGATGTTTTGTTTCTGTTTTAACGACGACGGCAACAGTGACACTGTCGGTAGTTGTTGGGATGTGGTGATCTTTTTTACTCTGCGCCGACCAAAGAACTATGTTTGGTCATAGGAGGCTTTTTTTGTCCAGTTCTGAGTCGAAGTGGAGTGCTTCTTAGGGGTCTTTTTACTATTGTTTATACGTTCCTTCTATGTGTTCTCTCCTAGTTTCTGCTATGATATGCCTTGCAGTTTGTGTGGGTGTCAAAGGACTATGATTTTGCTCATAAAATGCTTCTTTTGACAGTTGAGATGTTCTGTGGTCCTCTCATGTGGGTCTACTGTGTTGGTCTATAGTTGCGATTCTCATTAGAGGTCTATGTGTTAGTTTTCGTTTTTGATTTGTTCTTTTATTGTAATGGTCCGAAGTGATCTAAATCAAACTCTCTTGTCAGTCCATGACATGTATGGTACTATTTCCTCCCCTAGAGTTTGTCTCATAAGGTTGTCCTATGAAGGTTTTAATGAGAACAATGTATCATGTCATTCTTTGTATGTCTTTGGTTCTATAAATGTATTCTCTTTGTAAAAAATAAAAAAATAAAAAAATAAAAAGAAGAGCTTTCCGCCATTAAAAAATGCTTATGATATTTGTCTTCTCAAGATTACTTGAGTGTTACAAATTTGTTTATTTTTTTTATTTATTAGTATTTTATTGATAAGAGTTAGAAATAATATGTAACGCTTGTAAAACTAATAACTTTCTTGCGTAAGTGAGGGATCAACTAATTTCAACTTGGAGGCATAAAGTTGACGACCGGAAGTAAAAGGTAAGCGCCAAAGAGATAAATAACAACACAAGAGATAAAAGAATGCCACGTGTCAGTCTTAAAACGATTAGATAAAAATCGCAGGGATTTCTGCACCACAAATGCTACAAAAAATCAGAAGCAACTGGGAACCTCAACTTCTACAACATTCTCTTATTGGTCTTAAATTTTCTGAACACAAACTAAAAAAATTACAGGAAGTCTAAAAGCATCTCACTTCTCTTCCATTTCTGAAGTGGTTGAGGAAATGAGAACAGCTTTACTTACCAGTGGCAGCTTTTGCTGGACTTATCAGCCGCAAGCAGTCCCTTCCCAGAGTTTGGTTGTTCATTCTTCATTGGAACATGGAACTTGTAGGACAAAAGCAGAGAATGGCTTGGTTGATGAAGAAGCTGAGAACTTTTCTGGGATTTTGAAGAGAAGATCAGTGCTGTGGGCAGGAGTTTCTTTGTTTTCTTCTGCAGTATTGGGTTTTCCAAGGGAAGGCTTGGCAGTGGTAAAACAAGGTCTTCTAGCAGGCAGGATTCCCGGTCTGTCTGAACCGGATGAACAAGGTTGGTATCCTTCATCTTAAACTTCTGATAGCAACAAACAAGAGTTCAAATATCATAAAAGAAAGAAAAAAAAAAATATCATAAGATTTACCCTCTCCTAATTCTAACCTTCTTTCTAGTTGTAATATGGCATTGTGTTATGTGCATGTTGCATAAATTTGGACATCATAATTATAATATGCAGAGCCCACAATGAGCTAAAAATCATGCATAGACTGCCCTTTCTAAAACTGAACAGTTTACAAGGCTGAAAAAAGAATGGTCCTGCAAATTACAGTTGCTTTTCTCTGTTTTTGTTTTCAAGTATATGGTCTCATTCACTGAGAAGTATATGCTTAGACAGGATGGAGGACATACCGCAGACCGGATGAAAAGTCTGGAGGTCATGGCGTTGGTTGGAGCCCTATCATCCCTTATCTCTTTTCAGTTCCTCAAGATTGGGAAGAGGTAGCAATCTAATCCATCAAACTTGGGAGCTTAAATTGGTACATGATACTTGTTGCTAAACAAAATGAAGGATTTAAACATGAGCTTAAGTTTGCACATGCTTTACCTTCTGTCTGAAAACTGCCTCAAGTTTACTTATCTGTCTGCTTTACCATGCAACAGGTTCCTGTATCAATAGCAGATCTAGGTGGTACAGAGATCGATTTGAGATTCGGTAGCTCCAAGGAGGGGCGTCTCTCTGTCATTGTTGCCCCTGTCCTGAGATTTGCAGATAGTGAGTTTTGATACAATCTAGTTTTTCTCTTTTCTTTCTGCAATTGGGCAAGTGCCCTTGGATGCATGTCCCGAAGTCAGTCTCTAGATATTGATTTTTAAACTCTGCTTGTTATGACCAGATCTTGATGGAGATGCCACAATTGAAAAAATTGGACGTCCAGAGACAGTGATCAATGCATTCGGACCGGAAGTTATTGGGGAGAATGTTGAAGGGAAGGTTATGAGCATAAATGTTGTACAAGACTCTGGAAGAACATATTACCAGTATGAGTTGGAGCCTCCTCATGTTCTGATCACAGCAACTGCAGCTGGGAATCGCCTGTACTTGTTTAATGTGACCGGAAGTGGTACGGATACGTAGACTCTTTCGGCATGCTTTTTACAATGAAAAAAAAATATTCAATAGCCATAACTGCAGACAAAATTAACTGTATACTTGGTTTGTATTTGTAGGTCTTCAGTGGAAGAGGCATTACAAGGATTTGAAAAAAATAGCCGACTCCTTTCGTGTCGTCTAACTGAGATTTTTTGTCACCTGAGGTAGCATAAAGATAAAGTTCTTCATTTTGATTTTCATACTTGTAATATACACAATGAGGGGAAAAGAAAGAAAGTCTCTGCAGCGTAAACGAGTTCTATGTAACTGAAAACCAGCACAATTGTGTTGAATGTGCAAAATCCATTTTGCTAAAGGCTTTTTAAGAACCCTTGCAGTGATTTCATGTTCAGAAGTATCCAGAAGCTGCTGCCACTCCTGTTTTATTCAATGCCTAAATAATCCAAGATTTGAGGACTCCACTTTTGTTTTTAACAATGGTTGAGCCTGACATTCTGATGCCAATCAATTCTTTGCACATTATATCAGGTTGTTTGAGCAACTGGTGTCTAATTTCATTGGAACTAAGCATCTTGTTTTATCACCAAAATTAACTCAGTCAACTCTACTCTGACATGAACTAATGGGACGGCAGCTACCATCATGCAAAATCCTCTCGTCTTAAGCCACCGCACAATTTGTATGTTCGAGTTGCGCTTATGATTTGAATCAATTTTGGTAATTGCTTAGTGGTCATGATCTGCCACAGAGCAATGATTTACCAAGAAGAGGCACACGAAAGACATGCTATGTGCCGCTGGTCACAAATGCACTGTGAGCAGGTGTCTTTTGAAAGCCTTCATTTACCATGGCAATCCTTGTCCTTTCAGCCGTCTCCCATCTATCGGAAGCAGCATAAATATTTGACAGAAGCACATAGTGTAAATTATCACCCGACCCAATATTTGAATCTAGGGTGCCAATATCCTTTACTACCTGTTCAGTCATCTCCATATCCATATAAATCCGGCAAGCCCCCAGCATAGCCCCCCAAACCATGCCATTGGGTTTGATTGGCATTCTCTTGATTAAAGCATAAGCCTCTCTTAATCTTCCTGCCCGTCCCAAAAGGTCAACCAGGCATCCATAATGTTTAATCCCTGTTGCCAAACCATATTTCTCCATCTTGGAGAAAGTTTCTATGCCTTCATCCACTAAACCTCCATGCGCACAAGCCGACAGAACAGAAATAAAGGTTATGTCATCAGGCCTTTCATTTGAATCTTCCATTCTGTGAAATAGTTCAAGAGCCTCCTTGCACTGTCCATGAATGGCCAGACCTGAAATCATAGCATTCCAACAGGCACTGTTCCTCTCAGTCATCCCCTCAAAGATCAACCTTGCATTGACCAAATCACCACATTTTGCGTACATGTCTACAAGTGCATTCAGAACAATCTGACTAAGCTTTATCCTTTTATGACCTAAGATATCGTGTATATTCTTGCCAACATCTAAAAGCCCAGACTGAGCACATGCAGATAAAACGCTCACAACAGTAACTTCATCTGGCTCAAAGCCTTCTGCTTGCATCTTCCCAAATGCTTTCAAAGCCTCCTCAGAAAATCCATTTTGTGCATACCCGGATATCAAAGAATTCCAGTTCACCAAGTTCCGGACTGGGATTCTATCAAAGATGAACTTGGCCTCCCTAACATCACCTTTCTTGCAATACCCGGAAATCATTGATGACCACACAAAGAAATTGCGCTGTGGCATTGCCTCAAAAACTTCCCTTGCTGCCTCCATCTTCCCATTGCTACAATACCCCTCAACCATCACAGTCCACGTAACCACGTTCTTCAACTCAGGTGGAACCTGATCAAAGAACCGCCTAGCAGTCACAGTGTCCCCACTTCGCGCAAACCCAGCGATCATCTCAATCCAAGTCACAGATGTCCGCATTGACATCTTCTCAAACAAGAAAACTGCAGACGCTGTATCCCCACTTCTCAAGTACCCTCCAATTATTGCATTCCAAGCCACCACATTTTTCTCAGGCATATAATCAAACACTTTCCGGGACTCAAAAACATCCCCGCATTTCGCATACATGTCAACTAACGAGGTACCAACCAACACATCACAATTCATACCAGACTTGATAGACTCTGCGTGCAATGCCTTCCCATGATTTATGGAGGAAAGAGAAGCACAAGCCTTGAGAATCAAAGGGAGTAGGCCTACAATGTAGATTCCTTGATGCCGAACTCGGGTGTAAACCAGAAGCGCTTGTCTAGGTGATCCTTGAGAGAGGTGATTTCGTATAAGGAAAGACCAATTTGCAGGACTTAGATTTGAATTTGTATTGCGGAAGAACTCATGTCTTTGTTTGACGTGCTTTTGATTTGAGACACCAGACATGGATAAGGCCATGAAACCAAGCTAAAACCCACAAAAAATACGCCCCAGAAAAATAATTGAAAAATATTGATTTTTTGTCACCAAATCCTCAAACTTTCATGATACCCAGAAACGTTTAACCCCCAAAAACCCAACTTTGAGTCGAAGTTGTTCATGGAGTCTGAGCCATTTGTGATTGGCTATAACTTTGGTTTATTGAATTGGGTATTGGTTTGCAAGTTCCCTTTTCTCCCTGGCAAACGACTTTGGTCCATCTCAATTGGGTGTTGGGTTCCACCAACTTGTAATCAGGCAACGTTGCTGCAAATTGATGAGGTCAAGGATGTGGATTGAATACCCTCCATCTTTCTTGGATTCTCGATTATAATTTCCCTGTTTTCATTGGTTATCAAGAACAACAGTTTCTGCAACTCCAAGACAAAGGTAGGTGTTTGCTCGCATGGTTAACTCGCAGGGTAGGTGTTTGATAAAATGTATTAGGTTTTGTTCTACAATTTCAAATGACATGGTGGCGTTTTTTGTTCTTCACTCTTTTGCAGAGAATACTTTGAAGAGAAAACAGAGAGATGTTGCGACAAGTCTCATATTTGTTTCTTTGCTCGTTCATTTTAAACTAGTCTATTATTTTTATGAAACAATCTTATTTTCCTTAATATAGAACCAACTTCATCTCAAGAAATGCCAAGGGCTCGTTTGGTACGTCGGACTGTACTGACTAATTTCCGTCGGATAGTATTAATCTGTTCCGGAGAGTACTGACTATTTATTCATAATATTATAAGGCGTTTGGTGCTGTTCCGGATAAATAATCTGACTAAGTTATACTGTGTTTGGTAATGTTTCGGATAACATCAGATCAGACTATTTATAAATAAAAATAAAAAATAAAAATCTTTGATAATTTTAATGGAAATTGAGATTCAAATTACACAAATTTTTTTTTGGTAAGATTCATATGACAAGATTTGTTTTTCAATTGTTTTTGCCAAGAATTTTTTTCATATAACCCATTATCATAATTGTAATATCTCATAAAAATTCCAACATACTCGCATAAGTTAATAAAAACAGTACCAAATAATGTATAATTCAAAGTGATCACATATTAAGGTGATAAGAGCAAAAGAGAAAGTTGTTCATAAACCAAACTACATCAAAGAGTGAATCACAACTCCCATGCCCCAAGTAAGAGAAGAACAAATGCTTTTCTCATAGCACCATCCAATGTCAGGAATGTTTTTTCATCACTTGCTTTCTCCAAAATTAGCAGTAGTGCCTTAATTTGGTCATTAATAGACAAGTCCATCTTTGCTTTTCTAATAGCAATTGACAAAGAAAAATAAATGGTTCCTAAAATTCAGGTTCATACAATTTTAATTTTGTAATTTTGCTCTCCTAGTCGTCAGGTATGTATGTATTCAACTAAACTACCAACACTAGCACAGTTGTTTGTTTTTGGACGAAAACTGGCAATACTCTGTTTAATACCAACAATCTAAATATTCCCACAACGTCGAATCACTATATCACATACAAAGAAAACATTCGATTAAAAAAAATGCCAAAAAAAAAATTCATAACCTAATTTCCACTAAAAATTTGAAATATATAAAGCATATTGGAGAGAGTATGAAAAAGAGAGAGAGTGAGAGATGGATACCTGGAGAAGAGTGAAGAAAAAATCTGTGGAGAAGATAGTAGAGAACAACCCTAGGGAGAAGAATATGAAAAGAGCGTTTGATTTTTTTCGTAGAACGCGTGTTCTTTTTCCCTAGCCGTATAATTAAGCGTGTATTATCTAAACCGGGGTGTGTGGGTTGTATTAGTTAGTCAGGTAAGAAGAGTATTAAAAGCCCAACCCGTATAAAATAGTCGGGTAATTAAATAATACAAGTTGACACCAAACACCTGACATAGACTATTTACTCCTATCAAGAGTCTAATGCGGTGTACCAAACGAGCCCCAAATGTTACAAGAATCGGGTTATCTTTGAAGTCAGAAAAAAAATGTGAAAAAAAAAAAGTAGAGCCGAGCGGTTATACTAATTTTATTTTTATTTTTACGTATAGCTAGGCGGCTATACTGTTTTTAACTTTTATTTTTAAGTAAACCGGAGCGGCTATGCGTTTCAATTACAAATGTATTCGAATATTTGAATTAGTATAGCCGCGCGGCTATACTAATGCGCGGCTATACTAATTTTTTATTTTTATTTTTACTTACAGCCGCACGGTTATACTATTGTTTTATTTTTAAATAGAGTATAGCCGCGCGGCGATACTATTTTTATTTTTTATTTTTAAGTGTAGAGGCGCTATGCGTTTTCAATATATTCAAACACTTCAATAGTATAGCCGCGCGGCCATACTAATTTTTTTATAATTTCTCAGCTATACTATTTTTTTATTTTTAAGAATAGTTTAGCAGCGTGTCTATACTTTTTTTATTTTTTATTTTTAAATATAGTGGTGCAATTATGTGTTTTAAATATATTCGAACATTTAAATAGTATAGCCGCGAGGCTGTACGTAAAAAAAAATTATATATATACACACAAAGTCTCTTTTGCTCTCCTTCTCCTTATTCTCTTCTTTCTTCTCCCTCTCCTAAACGACATGTTTACCTCACCACAACGACGACGAATAAAAACTGTCCTTGCAAGATATAATGTGTGTTCTTTGCACTTGCAAGAATGGAGGAAATATGTACTATTGCAATACCAGATTGTTTTCAATGAAAACCTGTGAGTTTAATTATATTACTTTCTTGAACTACATATTGGTATTGTAATGTCATTATCTTCTTAGCAAAGACTCATTTCACCTTTTAAAACACACAATATTTTGAAGTAACATTAGATTACTTAATCTTCAAACCCTATAAAGTATTTGGGAGAAGTGATAATAATGTTACACACTGAGGAGCAAAAAAAAATATAAATAGAAAAAGTGTGACATTTACCAAACCAAATAAAATGCCTTACCATACTTTCCCGTTCGTGTAACGAGAATAACTGTCTTTCGAATGAAGAACAATCGCAATGCATCACAAATTGCTTAAAATCTTGCAAGAGTGCAGGTCTCTCAAAGAACTGAAGCAGACCCACCTTCAGATTTTTGTCCATGGGCTGCAAGATAGCAGCTTTTTGCTTCCCAAGTTCCTCACTCTCTCCTCAGAACTGGGTTTTCTTCATTATGCTTATTCTGTTTTTCGAAATTCTTGTTGCCCCAATGTTGTCGCTTACAACACATTGATAAAATGCTCTGTAGGAAAGGCTCGTATAGATGCATTGAGCGTGTACGATCGAATGAAGGCGCTTAGGATTGGGCCCAACAGTTTCACTTTCACTTTTCTTCTTAGGTGCTGTGAATCTTTCGAGGCCCTTGAAGATGGGACAATGGTTCACGGTGACATTGTCAAAATGGGTTTTGGTTCTAGTGTCTTTGTTCAGAATACCCTTTTGGATTTCTATGCTAAATGCGGAGGTGGTTTGGATTTGGCTTTCCAGGTGTTTGGTGAAATGCCCGAAAGAGATGTGGTTTCCTGGAATTCGATGATTGCTGCTTACATGGCCCACGGTGAGATAGAACCTGCTATGAGGTTGTTTTATTCAATGGCAGATAGGAGCACTGTGACATGGAATTGTGTTGTTTCTGGTCTTTCCAAGGCTGGAAATATGGAATTAGCTCATTCAGTTTTTGAGAGGATGCCAGAAAGAAATGAAGTTTCGTGGAATTCATTAATAACTGCATATATACGGTTGGGTGATGTCAAGTCTGCGCAGTGTTTATTTCAGCAGATGCCCAAGAAAACAGTAGTTTCTTGGACGGCCATGGTCTCGGGATACAGCATGATTGGAGATCTTGAATCTGCATGGAACATATTCAATCAGATGCCTTCTAAAAATGTTGTATCATGGAATGCCATGATTTCCGGTTATGTTCATAACCACATGTTTGATCAAGCTCTTTGTGTGTTTCGCAAGATGTTAATAGACGGCAAGTGCAGGCCTGATCAGAGTACTTTGATTAGCTTACTATCCGCATGCACTCACTTGGGGTCTCTAGAACATGGAAAATGGATTGAGTCCTATATTGAGAGAAACAAGTTTGATTTGTCTGTTCCCCTGGGGAATGCGCTAATAGACATGTTTGCAAAGTGCGGACATGTAGAAAATGCAAAAGCAGTTTTTAAAAAGATGACTAAAAGGTGTATAATTACATGGACAACGATAGTGTCAGGTCTAGCTGTCAATGGGTTGTGCAGAGAAGCCATAGCTCTCTTTGATACAATGTGTTCAGAGGGAACTAAACCAGATGATGTCATTTTTATTGCTGTTCTGTCAGCTTGCACTCATGGAGGGTTTGTGGAAGAGGGTAAAAGAGTTTTTGATCAGATGGAACAAGAGTTTGGCATCAAACCCCGAATAGAGCACTATGGTTGCATGGTTGACCTTCTAGGTCGGGCCGGGAAGTTGGAAGAAGCAGTCATGTTCTTAGAAAACATGCATTTGGAGCCAAATGCTGTCATCTGGGCCAGTCTACTAGGTTCCTGTAAGATTCATGGAAATGGAGATCTGTTGGAATCTCTAACCAGACGGATTATGGAGAAGGAGCCTGCAAATCCCAGCTATTTAACTCTTATTTCAAATTTGAGTGCATCAATGGGACAATGGAAAGATGTGTTGACCTATAGGCAAGTCATGAGACAGCAGGGAATAGAAAAGGTTCCTGGTTGTAGCTCAATCCAAATGGGGAACAAGATCCATGAGTTCCTAGCCCATGACACAAGGCATGAGCAAAGAAAAGAACTTTACGTTGTTTTGAATAGTTTAAATGACCACTTAGCAGCAGTATGCAATGGACTATGAATATATGAGTGGTCTTTTGCACTATGGTCACCATTATTGTGGTGTTTGGGAAGAAAAAAGAAATGATAAATGAGTAGTCCTTTTATATGATGTCCCAAGCATTTATGTCCAACCTGCTGAGGGTGATGAGGTACTTTGGGTCTTGGGTACTTCAAATTCCAAGATAAAATCAGAAAAGCACATTTTGGAAGACATCTGCTTCGTGAGAAGTAGCAAGAGAAAGCACTAGGCAAACATGGGTTCAGTGAAGAAAGGTTGAAAGGTAAAGTTTTTCTTTTACAAAAAACTGTGGGTACTGACTACGGAAAGAATCTGTGGGAATGAAGGGATTCCTGGTGTTACAGGTACATGCTGGGCTCTTTTCTTTAATTGATAATGAAGTTGAGAGGAAGTTTGTTCTCTTATCAACGGGACACATACCATGGTCCAAACTCCATAGCTTGGGAGCATAGTGGAACCACAATAGTTTTAAAATGGACAAATGACAATGAAAAACTCTTTGCAACTGAGAACATTTAATTTACAATGTTGTCATACAAGACTGATATGGGGAATCGCTTTTGTTCCTGATGGTGAAACTCTGTTTTCCCTCTAGATAGATGGCCTTCTTATTCTATTATTTCAATTATTATTTTAGTACAGAGGTTGGTGTTTTATTTAGACAATGCAAATAAACGTTACACAGTGTTTCTTGAAAAGGTTGATAATAGAGAACCTTGGCTTGACAACATATAAGTTTCTAGATCCTTTGTGTCTAAAATTCTTTCATCTAGCTTGATGATAGTAATGTGGAAAATACGTTTCCAATTTTGGGTTGCCTATGTTTAACAATTTTTGAAGTGAAGTTGATCGGTGTTTTCTGTTAGCAGTTCTGTTTCATCATGTCCAACAAAAAGAATATTCTTCCGGTTTACATTGTATAGTTCCTATTCAATTATGAAATTTCCTGGTGATTAGTCAGGAAATACTTTAGATAGCATAGCGATTAATACTTCCTAAGGAGGAATAATAAATTATCAGAAAATTATTGGCAATTGCTTATTTTATATGTTCGCCAGAACTGGACGTTCTCAAGCTCTCTTGGTTTAGTTATCCTTGCATTTTTGGTTTAGTTGATTTTTTTTTCCAGACTCTGTATAGATCAAAGCAGCATGTGAGCTGATTTGTGGTATGAGTTGAAGACTTCAGTGAAGCTATTTGAGTCTCCAGTTGATGCCATTGGTTTTAAGGCAATGCTGGAATAGAATTGCAAGCACGCAGGATTGGATCTAATAGACTTGAAGCACATACGAAGATCTGGCATTTTGAATCCAACTCTTCATTGTAATGTAGTTCAAGCTGCTACTGCATCGTTGATCAGCTTCCACTGTTTGAGAAGGATGTGTTTCAAAATGTGAACAGTAGTACCATTACTTACTCCTCTATTTGAATTCATTTCTTGTTACACTAACTAGTCTCCCCGATCCAGATGTTGTTATGGTGGTATAGCAGAACATGGAACGCCTCTAGAAAGCTTCCACGTCTGGGCTTTAGCTTCAACGAAAAAGCTCGAGAACAAGGAATTGATAATATTTTGATACCATGCCATGTGCATAGTGAGGTAAATTTTCTAGTGACTGATGCTGTAAGTACTTTGAGATAGCATTACTGGGTCTGATATCAATGTTAGCTTTCCATTGTGATGGTTGAAATCAAAAGGGCGATCTATCGCACCTTGTTCATGTCCATGAAGAATTACTCATGTAATTTTCAGATCCCCGAAATATCGAAACATTGTGCCAGGTTCCATACATTAATTTTTAATACAGTTTAAGATCCCCTTAAAATCTATAGTTTCTTAGAATTATATAGATATTTATTATATGTAAATGCATGTATGTTATGTGTTTTGAATTTGGGTCAATAGTAAAACAGAGTGGAGTGAGAATAATTTTTTTATATTATATTGCACCCTTACTATAGAATTTTGCAACTACACTAATGCTTAAGCTTTTTGGGCCGTTGCATACACAATCTTCCTTAAGTGTAGTGAATGAAACAAAATGGTCAAGAACAAGTGAAGCAGAAAGTCAGGAAGATGGAGCATTTTCTGTTCGCACTAATAAAACCTGAGTAAGGAGCTTAGCAAATAACCCACTAGTTTAGTGTGAGTTTAGTATATTATTAAAATAATAATAATGATAAATAGTTGCTTAGATAGCAGAAAATTCAAGCAGATTTGCCGGCACCCCCCTACGTTGTCATTGAGAAAATGACCCTGGCTTAACGCCATTTTTCTTGTTAAAAAACAAAAAAACAATAAGATTCTAATTTTAAAACCAAAAACATATATATGACAAGTGCTTTTAGAGGAGATAAAAGTGTTTTCTAGCAACTAAAAGCGTTTCTTACTGTGTTATGCAGAATAATTTGAAAGTACTTATGGTCATAGAAGCACCACACTTATGCTTATATATGAAGCACTTACAATTAATTATTTTTCAGGAAGCACTTAAATTTATAACAAACATTTCGACGTTCTTGTAATAAACGTTTCTAACAAAAGCGCTTATGTACAAAAGTGTTTCCTATAGAATCAAGGCCAAAAAGACCCATACATGAGCATCGTCAAGGTCCACATATCTCATCATTTTCCTGCATTTGAACTGAAAAAGAAAAAAAAACATTACAATCATGACAAATTGACGGACATTGGCTGCTCGTTGAAAGAAAAAAACATTGATCAACATCATTTTTGCAATGAACAAAAAATAAAAAATATATATATTATTATGACTACCATCTTTATACTTAGTTAACCTAGTTTGTAAGCCTCAACTGAATGCTTAGATGAACTAAAAAAGAAAGAAACATCTCACTTACCAAAATCACACTAACGCTCGAGTCTTTTGGACATTTCTATACAAGCTTTTTTCAGATGAAACTTGATACATTTCATCTAAAAAAAATCTTGGCATGTGAGAGAGAGAGAGAGAGAGAGAGAGAGAGAGAGTAATAGTATACCAGTACGTATGTGACGTGATGATATGGTTGTCTGGTTCAGTAGTGACCAAGTTATCTGTTGTTTTGGTGATGTGAATTGGAAAAGTTCTCAGCTTGTCACTCTCACCCATCAAATTGCAACTTGCAAATTGGATGCATAAATTCTGTTGTTTGTTTGTTTCATGCAAAAACACTGCACCTTCCATATCTCAATCTTCCTTCCCTAAACCCTATATAAATATATACATTTTCTCGTCATATATTTTTTACTATCCATTTATACTTTTCTCTCTATTTATAATAGAGTAATGCTACACTTTTTATACCACATGATGTGGCATGTCCATATTATATGCCACATCAATTAAATCAATGAAGTGTATTTTAATTAAGACAATTTAGAAAAACAAATACTGGAATAAATCATAAAAGAAAAGAAAATATTAAATAATTTTAATTGATGTAGATGTCCACATCAGCGGCTATATAAGATGGTATAAGAATGTGGTATACAAATATGGTAAGATTAGCATTATTCTTTACAATAACGTCCGTAAAGTAATAAAGTGCAAACGTTCAGATGAGAGAAGAGGTCAGATCAATTGGGAAGGTCTAATAGTGGGAAACTCCAAAATCTAGAACACTAAAAAATACTTGTTTTCGTAAGGCTGGTTATAACAGTGTGAGGCTGTTTCGGCGATAATGAAATTATTCGGCCAAGGCAAAAAGTTTTTGCTGGTAAAAGTTGGCAATCTTGTCGCATGGCTCTTGTACTTCAATTTCTTCTTCTTCTTTTTTCCCCTTTTCTTGTTTGCAGGATTATAAATTAATGCCAATTCAAAGATTTAATTAAGTGCTCTTATCTAAAAAATAAGAAGATTGATGATATGAAATTTGGATAAGTCAGCTGTACAAAGATTTATTTTTCATTAAGTGACAGGGCTAAGGTTGTAACACAAAATTCAAGGGTCACATAAGAGCACTTTCACCCCATCCCCTTTTGTCATGGCAAAAGGAGGTGTAGACAAAGAAATTTTGGGTGCAATAAATTCCATTGACAAGAAAATAATTAGGGTTCGGTGGATTAAATCGTGGGCCCCGTAATTCGCCCATGTGGCGTGTGACTCATCAAAATCGGATTAGTTGTCAAAAATGACAAATGGCGACATCCGACGGAGTGCATCAAACGGTTCAAGATGAAGACAAAATTAAAGGAATGAATCTTCTGTGATTGACTTTGATTTAAATCAAATATTAATCAGGTTAATCAATTAAAGATAATCTGGTTAAATTGCCAGATTATGGGAATTGATTTAAATCAAATCAGAATCCCACAAATCAAGGTTTTAAATAGGGAAAGTTATTTAGGTCAAGCATCCGACAAAAGCCTATAAATAGGAGGCTTCAAAACGAAAGAAGGGGTCGGGGAAAAAACCTAGCACTCAGAAGAAACAGAAAACTCTCTGCATTCTTCGCCCTACTTTGGAAGAGCCACCAAGCACAACAAATACGTGCCGGTTCCTTCACCATAGAAAAATCCCAAACACCAAACAAGCTTCGTGCTACCCGTTTGATCAAGATCAAGTCTCTACGACCCTTGTATCAAACACAAATTTTCTTTAAACACTTTGGAGATCGAATCAGAGGATTCAATACAGAGATTGTAACCCTAAATTTCATTAATACAAAATTATTTTGTACACGTGTTCTTGTCTCATTTGTCGCAGGAAATTCGTGTTTACAGGAGGCTTAGGCTCCAAAAACAAGCTCCAATCGAGGAAAAATTGACACTGAAACTGGGCAAGCCCAAAGGCGAGACTTGTCTGGGCTACTGTCTAGGTAAGTGGAGGTCATATGATGATGTCAGTGTGACGTCAGTGACCAATTTAAATACCAAAAAATTCAGATTTTTTTTTTCTATAAATACCTATAATCATATTCTTCACTTCCCACACCAAAATCCATACAAATTCATCTCCTCATATACTTTGTGAATAGTGATTGTCCTTGGGTTGCCATGGCAAGGAGTAGGAATGCATCAAAAAAATTGCTAGGGCAGACACTATTCATGTCCTTGCCCTTTTGCCATGGCACAACGGGTGAAAGTGCTCTAAGGAGGTATATATAGGGTTACATATATGTACATAAAGAAAGGTAATAAAACCTAATTGTACAAGAATAAGTCAATTTAATAAACTAAAAGAAATCCCCAATATTATATACAATTATCTAAATGTATTCAGAATGCAATTTATCTGAAAACAAGAAAAAAAAAAATCGCATTTGACTACCATGTTTGAAACCTTCATGCAGCACTTTAACCTAGCTCATAAGGCACTCATAACAACGGGCTAAAATTTCATAATGAACTTGCCATAAAATAAAGAAAACACCTCCATTAATAAGGTGTAGTTTCGTCCATATTTAACACTGATTTTCCTACTAGGTGGTTGTTCAGATAAAATAATTGGAATTGTATCGGCCATGGAGTTTATTCATTCCTATCCCATAATAGCTAAGATATCCCGACAACACACTGTGGCGCACTCTCAAACCAGCAAAAGATTGTGCAAGCTTCCTTCCCTATAGGGCAATGCAGCCTTCAAGAACTTCAATACAGAGACCTCTATTATTCTATGACCTGGACCTTGTCTGCCTCAGATATCATTACTGGAAATTGAACCATAAATGATAATTAAGCGTTTAGGGTTTACAGGAAAAAAAAAAAAAAAAAAAAAAACCTTTACAAATTAAAAAAAAACAAAATTGGAATTCGATCTCATATGTGTTTCGGGGTTGGGAGGAGTCATAGCGTGATCTAGCTTGCGAAATGAATGATGTACACATATATCCACCTGAAACCAAGTTGACAACAGCCTGACAGTGCCAAACTGAATAATCGCATCGGTTCGAATTGGATTTTCCAGCTGAAAATGAAAGGGAGTCAGATTAAATTTTGTTATTTTTTTAATTGAATATAATAATTTTGAACGAACTTCAGAATTCAGTACACAAGAGAGGGGCAACCCTCCCTATACACACATGTATCAAAATTTAGTCCACACATGAAATTTGAACCTTAAACTTAATATAACAAAGTAGAGATAAATATCACTAACATGAGCCGCCGCCATTCGACAAACGTCCCAAGTTTGAAATTTAAACCTCGCTACTGGTCCCTAAGTATGTAGGTAAGTTGGTCAGCACCTTCTTATAAGTAGAGAGCCATCATTCAATGTTTCAAGTCCAAGCACAAATCTAATATGTTTGGCCGTAAATTTGGGTGCTTCTAGGGAAGGGACCCCCCACACACACACCCTGGATGAGTCGATGATATGCTTCCTTGATTTGCTCTTTGCCAAACAGAAATCCCACTATGAATATTGTCCAAAGACTACTAGAATTGGAATGTTCTTGAAAGCAATAATTCAATATTCAATCTCTTGGCACCAGAAAATCTAATTAATTTAATCCTATATCTAATTATATTAAATGACAAGCTTTTATGGTTTTGTAAGATACTAAAATTTATAGCTTCTGGTATTTTGTTATCATTTGTTTGAGCAGAAAAAATAATAATAATAAGAAAATTTTATAAACCGGATGAGACACGACACGACACGTTAATTCGGAATTAAAATGCCACTAGCTAGGTAAGAATGTTATGGCTAGTTCACTAGATTCACACTAGGTCAAGTCACAATTTTGTTGCAACCGAAAATATGTCACAATTTGGGCAATCTCTCAAGGGTAAAGAGTTGAGTTGCGTAGGAGTTATGCTAGTCAGCGGTAGGTAGGCAGGCACTAGTTTTGCATGGGGGAATCTCTCCGGAAAAGCTGGCTGGCTTGCTCTTGTTATATATTTTGTTATTTTTCTTTATTTTTTCTCTCATTAATTTAAGCGTATAAATGGCTTCGCAATCTCTTTCACAATGGATTTTCCTTCTCAGGCTCAGGGCTTGATCTCTTCCCTCCTTTCTTAACTGCATGCTATCTTTCAGAATGTTTGGTGTTAAAGACTTCATGAATATTTTCAAGTTCTTGTTCCGAGCAGTCTTTGGTGGGGTTTTCAGTTCCTTTTTTTCTTTTCTTCAACCTTAGATTGTTCCTCGGATTTTGTTTATCGATTTATGCCTCTTTACTTTGATGCAGGAAATGCGATCGCTTTCTTCCTCTTCTTGGTGCCAATGTATGCACTACGTACGCTTAGATATTGTCAAAGCTTAAAATCATTTATGCACACAATCATGTTTTAATTTGAATTAAGGATTTTGGTTTAATACTAATAGGACTACATTGAAGAGGATCATGAAGAAGAATAAGTTCACAGAGCAGTACCTCTCGGGCATTCCTTACCTCATGACTTTGCTCCTTTCAGCGGCTTGGTATGTCTTTTTGTTTCTTGGGCTTTGATCAGTGCATGGTACTTTTATTAAATAATTTGGTCTCTAAGCAATACAAAGTTGAATCTCTTATTCATTGGCTTCATCTCTTCTTCCAAATAATACGAAGGTGACTTATTCATATGGAATGAATATGAGACATTGATTAAGTTCATTTTCGCACGTCACATTTTAAACATAAGTTTGATAAGAGAACATTAATTACCGTATTTGTGTGCACCAATAAATTTTCATGACCTACGTAGTTTAGTGAATTAACAAGTTCGTATTTGCAACATCCAACAGGTACGGCCTGCCACTTGTGTCTCCAAAGAACATTTTGATGTTGACCATCAACACTATCGGAGCAGCTATTGAAGCCATATACTTGTTGATCGTCTTCCTACTGGCTCCCAAGATGGAAAAGGAAAAAATTCTTGAGCTCCTCACTTCTGCGCTGTCATTTAAGCAACGCCAGAACCCAAAGAAAATCAAAGAAACCCTAAGCACATAATTAGGGAATTAAATTTAACAAATATAATGAAGGTAATTGGTTTTGTAAAAAACTTTTCTTTGGGCCACAAATGGTGATCTCTAACTTGAACTACAAGTGGAGAACTAATCCATATGAATGTATTCAATTGGGATTTAAAAAGACTATTTAGGGATAGAAAAAGTCTAGTGAATTCAGTTGGTAATCTCACCTAAACTGCTTAATTCTAAAGTTAATTCCAATTAAAGCGTAATCCCATGTTGCAACTTGCATGCCATTTGTTAATCTCTTTTTTTGGTTTTTTCGGTCAAGACCATTTGTTAATCTCAAGTTGCAACTTGCATGCCTAAACCCAAGTAGCAACTTGCATGCCCAATCTCACCTTTAATTGTCGTTCGTTAAAAGCTGAAATCGTGAGTTGGTAATATACATTGCTTGCAACTTCCATCTTTCGAATTCCCTTGTTCATGATGGATTAGCAATTCCTAACATCCTTATCCTAGCCAAAGCTTGGATTCTGCTTTCGAATTCCCTTGCTCATTTGCCACCGTTCTATCATTTGTGTACCTATAATTATGTCTACACAAGATTTTATCTCCTCGTTGTTGAGTAATTATTGTATGATACTGGATACAATATTATGTGAATAACCAATCCATGTATATAAGTGAATGTTTCCTCATTCTAATAGTCAAAAATATCAATCACGTCATGGAGCCAAATTCTTATCTCCTACACATGTTGCTAACTCATAGAGCCAAATTCAGTTCTGCTGATTTAAATTCCACTAAACCATCATGACATTATTATTTCAGACAACACAGTTTTTTTGTCGGCTCATGATTTTCCAAGAAAACTTCACCAAATTGACGACTTCCGAGACTTGGTGATAGATGACAGTCGATAAGATACTTTGTGTTGTGATAGATGACAGTCGATACGAAAACTATCGTAACCCTAACCCACATAAGACAAAGTGCTATGGGACAACTTGCTGTACTATTTAAAACCCAAATCTGTTGGCCTTATCGACCCTTTTCTCCAATAAGCCGGTGAAATTATAAGAGAGTGCATATTCATAAGATAAAATGGTTGTAGCATACAATCCCTTTTTTTGTCTAATTCTCCAGATATATGTAGCTGGATATGGCTGTTTCTGCTTAACATCTTGGCTTCAAGGAATGATAGCTAGTCAACACATTCTCCTCAAGAGAAAATATCAATGAAAAGGAGATTAAAAAAAGGTTTTAGTAATACATATTTACACAAACGATATCAAAAAAGAAAGAAACGAACTTAAAACTTCCAGTGGAGTGACGTAATCTTTTTCTTAAAGGAAGAAAAAACAAAACAAAAAATCCTGGTCAGGAGGACATGACGTGTGACAGTAACTAATAGGGTTCAGTTAGAGATGGTATACATTGGGCACCGTCCTCTAGCAACTATAGGATGGACTAAACAACAAACCTGCCTTGAAATGGCACCGTCCCTCCAAAAACAACCAAAGTGAATAAAAACCCATTTTAGAGTTTTTTTTTTTTTGGGGGGGGGGTAAATATTTAGGGCACATATCTATATGTGTGTATATATAAAATAAAAAAGTAGAGAATTGTAAAATATTTAAAATATCAAAAAATATCTTTGGTTAATACAAACATTAAGAATTAAAATTATTAATTAAATGTGGATAAAATGATAAATTCACACTTTTCATATTTAAAAAAATTAAAATTAAAAGAAAAATCAGATAAAAGATCATATTTTTATGGAACACAACTACCTATTATCTTTTTTAATTCTAAAATAAATTTTAAATTTAAAAAAAAATCAACTCACACGTGCGGAAGGCTAGTATATATAAAGCATAAGGTAGAGAATAGTGAAACATTCAAAATACCAAAAAATGCCCTTGATTAATTCAAACATTCAGAATTGAAATTATTAATTAAATAAGGATAATATGGTAAATTCACATTTTTCTCATATTAAAACAAAATTAGATAATAGGTCATATTTTTATGGAACACAACTACCCATTTTTTTTTTTTAGTTCAACACTAAATTAAATTTTTTTTTTTTAAAGCCTCTCACAAGAGCGGAAGAGCGTGCAGAGAGACTAGTAAATGTGAACATCGGAAGTTCAATTATTTGGCATTGAAAGCATGTGTTATATAATCTTATGAAATATATTGATTGGTCATTTTACACATCACAATCTGTCAAATATATTATATGATGGAGCATGCAAGTACAAATTTTGTATTGGTGGTCGCTAAAAACCATTCTTTTGCTTAAAAGTTGATGTTGTCTTTGACTTCCTTTAAGACTTTAGGTCACAATTTTGTGGAAGGGCATTTGATTTGATATAGGACTCGCTAATATTCAGCCGATTCCGTGGAGCATTTTGTTGCAAGCAAGTGAATAAATCAAAACCTCATATTTAGCATTCTTTGTCTTATTGTCAAGTTGCAATTTAGTCCTTTTACTTTGGTTCTACCTCGTACTGGTTATTGAAGAACAAATCTACGTCGTACATGTCTCCTCCCAACGAGAGGGAAAGGGAGGAGAGGAGGAGAGGAGGAGGAGCCTCCTCCCCTTAGAAGGCCAGCGGCGCTGGAAACCCTAAACATTGCAAGTTGGCTTTAGAGAGAGAGTACAATAGATTAATAAGGAAGGCTGAGAGAACTACTTGTTAGATGAATAACTAGTTCGTAACCAATAAAATAAAATAAAATAAAAGGCAAAATAAAGAGACAAAGAAGTGGAAAAAGGTGTACAAGAACTACTCATCCAAATCTTTTACGCAAGAATTATGAGGTTATTAGTCAACATGCAAAGCAAATAACAATAATATTGATGCCAAGGACTCCCTCGATAGCAAGGACAGACACACTCTAGCGTTAGGGTTTCAACTGTGCGTCGTCATCTTCTCTCCAACCCTCGTCTGCCTCCAACCCTCGTCTGCCTCCTCAAACTGAAACTTCAGCGGGTGTGTGTAATTTTTGAAACATGAGGGTTTTTTGTAAAAACACAAGAAACATTAGAGAGTGTGATAGTGTAAATAACTATTCAAATTTTTCACTGTTTTTATCATCTCGATATTATTGATATTATAGTAATATTATAGAGATATTTTAACCAAATGTTGCTAAAGTGTGAGAGAAATTATCAACATTGATATTTTTCGATATTATTGATATTTATATGATATGTGTATAGACATGTTCCAAATTGTCAACTTTATGCGACTGTAAGAGCACTTCCACCCATTTATCATGGCAAAAGGTAAGAGGAGGCAAGGGCTGTTATTATTCACATAGATAGTGCCAGCTCTTGCAAAAGGCAAAGTGTGTTTCCACTCGTTATCATGGCAAATAGTAATTACTGTTCATTTTAAATTATTTTTATTTTTTGATACATAAACGATTATTTTTTATAGGATTTAAGATTTTGGTGTGGAAAGTAAAGAATATGGTTAGATATTTATAAATAAAAAATTATATAGATTTTTTCAATTTTTTATTATTTGAATTGGCCCCACCCAAGGTTGGTGGGCCCCATGCCTTACCCAGGCTTACCAAGGCTTGCCCTTGCATGCTAAAGCCGTCACGCAGGCCTAGGCCCTTTCCTGCCCGGGCTTCCCCTTGCCGCTGAAAGTGCTCAAAGATGTAGACAAGAGCCTCTTTGCCAAATAAAAAATTAAGAATTCGTACATTTCAGTATTTACTGCAACGGAGATACCATTTAGTTACACTTCAATTTTTCGTTTCTCTGTTTTTTTTCCTATAAAAACCCAAGCGCTTCTCGTCCCGCTCTCACAAAACCCCATTTGCCATTTTCTGAAGAAACAACTTGCTCTTTATTCGATAATCTTCTCTCTCTTTTCTTTTTCAGTCCAGTTTTTGGTTCTCCAAGTGCTTTTCCTCATCTGGGTTCCTCTTCTTTTCTTTCTTTCCTTTCAAGATTTGGTGTGAAAGAGATCGGAAAACAATGCATATTCTCAAGGTCTTCTTTGGAGTTGTTGGTGAGTTTTCTCAACTGGGTTTCTTTCATATCAATTCTTTTTGAGGTATGTGTGTCTAGTTGCTCTGTTTATGGTTTCCTCTTCTTTTCTACAGGAAATGCCACTGCTCTGTTCCTCTTCTTGGCTCCCATGTATCTCTCTCTCTCTCTCTCTCTCTCTCTCTCTCTCTCTCTCAAATGGAGTTGCTTTTTGGGTCTAAAGATCATTGCTTTAGATGGATTTTCCGTACAATCTGCATAGTTCAAAAAGCTTGAATCTTTACTGTGTTTCTTGAATTTTCTCTGGAATTTATGGAGTGATTTTGGTTTTATAATAGCATCACATTCAAGAGGATCATACAGAAGAGAAGCACAGAGCAGTTCTCAGGCATTCCGTATGTCATGACAATGCTCAACTGCCTCCTCTCCGCTTGGTATAATGCTTCTCGCTCCTTCAACCGCTTTCTATAAATTTCTTTCTTTACCTTTTTACCCCACTTCGCGGCTTAATCACAACGGTTTTCTGTCTCTTCGTTACTAACATGGGATTAAATGACACTTTTGCCCCTGTTTCTGCTCTGTTTTTTTCAGTGTTCCTATTGTTTTTGGTTTGATCTTTCTTTCATTTGCCTTCATCTTCTTGGAATCGATCAAATGTTGGTTCTTGGAATTAATTTTGTTCAACAAAACTAACTAATGCTTGATCTGCATGATATTAATAAATAAAAAATAGGTATGGCCTGCCCTTTGTGTCCCCAAACAACATCTTGGTCTCAACCATCAATGGTACTGGTGCAGCCATTGAAGCAATATATGTGTTGATCTTCATCATATTTGCCCCCAAGAGAGAGAAGTTCAAGATTCTTGGCCTCTTCACCATTGTGCTTGCTATCTTCTCCACTGTGGCTTTGGTCTCAGTCTTTGCTCTGCACAGCAAGGCCAGGAAGCTCTTCTGTGGGCTTGCAGCCACCGTATTCTCAATCATCATGTATGGCTCGCCTCTCGCAATTATGGTGAGTTTAATATTCATAATTAAGGGTTAATGCAGTGGGTTGAGATTAATTATTGTATTAATGATGTGTTTAAAAATGTGTTTGCAGAGCACAGTGATCAGAACCAAGAGCGTGGAATTTATGCCATTTTTTTTGTCACTTTTCTCCTTCTTATGTGGCACTTCATGGTTCATCTTTGGCCTACTTGGCCATGACCCTTTTGTTGCTGTAAGTACTTTCTTAATTGACTAAAACCAAAATTAATATGTGATTAAATTGAAATTAGAAGTTAATAATCTGATGTGTGGAGAAATGGTGTGTGCAGGTGCCAAATGGATTTGGAAGCGGCCTAGGGGCACTGCAGCTGGTCTTGTACTTCATCTACCGTGACAGCAGCAAGGGAAGCACAGGCAGTATCAAGAAGGCCAGTTCTAGTAGTACTGCTGCTACTGCTGATGAATCAATGGAGATGGGCGTTGCAAAGCCCCACCAATCAAAGCAATCAATGGCCATCAGTGGTGCTCAAGACGGGCAGCCCTAGACGCCCTCTGTCTGCTTCCTTCACTTCGGTTAATGCCCAAGTGTGGCACGATCACAAACTGCAATTTTTAATTTCTTGTTTGAAGTCTTGTTGTAGCTCTAATTCCAGCTAATGTGTAATGAGAACGCCCAATCTAATTAGATTACTCAAATGTTGAAATTTTCATTTCTGGTCTTGCATATATAAAGGCTGCTTTTTATGAGTGACCAAGTACATTTCTTGTAGATTATTTCTCTCTCTATTTTCCTGGATTTGTTCTTGTGGATTAATTGCACTAGCTCTTATGCACTTCACTAATGTGTCTTTTCCATTGGATATGTAGGGGAATTCCGTAGTCTTATTTGATGTACCGCATTAATTGACTACTTCGATCACCGAACAATTAGTAAATACTTCAACGGTAATATCTTGAAGTGACTCTAATTCAAGATTACTCTCATTCACGCTCACTCCCAATTCATATTCGCCCTGATTATGAATTAGTAAACATCACATAATAGCGTGATGTCGCGTAGAGCCCCCGGTACACTAAAACTTCTACTCTCTTAGAGGGGTCAGTAACCTACGGTCCAAAGCATAGCCCTTGGACATTAATTGTGAGCAGTGGGATTGCCGTGGAGATGTGTTATGGTCCAAAGATAGGAGAGTGACACCAATTTATGCATGCTCTGTTGTAGTTAACTAAGGCTTTGCTTGCTACTAATGATGGCATGGACGATCGTAATTAGATAGAGATGGAATATTATTACAAAACAAATGATTTGATGGATGCAGATGCTTGATTTTGTTGGATTATTATTAGAGCATTGCGTGAGCTTATAACTTAGCAGAGAAACCTTGTCGTTTCCATTTGGAACACGTATGGCGATAACGTCGTAGACAGAGACAGGAGTCCACATTACGGACGGACGGTGGATTGCGCAATGCAGTCGTGTCATGGTCCAAAGTCTAGAGTGCATGTGAACATTCAGCATAATGAGACAAACTCACATCTGAATTTCATCACCTGTCTTCTTTTCTTTTTATTTCCTCTAAATTATTTTAGAATAATTATTTTATAATTGTAAGCATGTGAAGAAATGTTATACATTGGAAAGTTCAGAAATTTTGCAAGAATTTATAACGAATTGAGTTACTCCCCCATTACTAATGAGTTAAATTTGGTGTGTAACATCAACTTTTTAACATAGTATCAAAGCTAGATTTCTGTACGTGTAAAACCAAAGGTCTTGTACAAAACCAGAGGGATCAAAATTACAAACCAAAAGGTCAAATGGAAAGCGATTAATATGACTTGCGGAAAAATGTAGTTGGGCTTGGCAGAACGGTCTTTTCCATTCAGAAGAACTAAGAGGGCTGGCTCATGGAGCCCCTAGATATTTAGTTATATACTCATTCTTAGCACTAGTGATATAGATAAATCCTACACAATTTAATTTCTATAAACAAACCCAAAAAATGACAACTAGTCCTATTGAATTTAATTTTGATTATTAAATTACTTTAATGCCCTTTTGAGTGTTTTTGGTTTTTTTATGATGTTTTGGGGTTGGGCTTGTTTTAAGAAATCGATGTCAATTTTGTAATTTATAGGAAGCTTGAAGCCTCTTTGTTATGTTGAAATGAGCTTTGGGTGTGTTTCTAAAGTGTATTTTATGTAAATTTTTTATAATTTGGGCTTCTATATTGAGTATAATAGTGAATCTCTTTATAATATAAATTATATTGCAGACATAATGGACCAAATGTCTTCAAGGCGTACACATTCAAAATCTAACTCTAGGTTCTTGTTTTGGATATAATACAGCAACATCACTTGTTAATTTGGGGACTCAGTGGAATGTGTTAGAGTTTGTATAGAAAAAAGCTTCCACGCATAGTTTATAAGTACCAATGCACTTGGCACACTAAAATACTGTGAGGTCAAGTTGAACAAAAGCGCAACATCGGGACATAATTTGACAAGCACTAGGGAGCCCAAGTAAGGTAAGTCTATATGTGAATCCAAGTTAAGCCTAAGACTGCATGTTAGCTAGGTCAAGCTACATGATTTACATATCTTTTTTGTTGTTGTTGCTACCTTAAATGATATACGTTCCACCTTGGATGGAAGTTTGGGACCTATCTAAGCGTGAAAGAGCATAGCCATACAACCACTTTGTACGATTCTCCCCTCTCTACACTTCTTATGCACCCTAATATCGGAAAGGTGTTTAGTGTCTGTGCTTGTGTTTAGGAGGGATCTAATCCTTATATCTATAGGTGGGAGTATTACGGTTTTTAACCGACAAAGAAACAACAATAGGTATCCTTATCTCCCCATCAAGCAACCGAAAGACCAAATAAACTTTCGTATTAATTCTTTTATCCTTAATCAATTAGGATTTTTAAACAAATGCAAGCTCAAATTTAAGTTTTACACACTTAAATGAACACCTATGACAACTAAATTTAAAATACTAAACCAAAAACACAAATAAATAAAAAATCTACGGGTATGGATATTGGTGTCCATAAAAAGGATTTGTATTGATTTGACCCTTTTGGAGTAGACACCAATTTCAATACTTGTTGGCGTGACTTGTGGACCATTGACTTTCTTTCCATACATAACAAGAATTTTCATTATAATTATATTTGATTTACTTTAATTCCTGATTTTTCACTGTAAATAGAAACATGAATTTAGTATTTACTTGGCCAATAAGGCTCCATTGTATTATAAATATGACCTCATAAAAGGAGAGAAATATACAGAAAATTTTCACAAACAAATATTCTCATATTAGGTTTCATATTTAGCATGGTATCAGAGCGGCGATCTTGAAATTGCTGACTCTAATTTCAAACCCTTGCAGCCAGTACGGGGGTTAATTTTTTCAACCCTTATGGAGGTAGAACCGCCGACTCCTTCTCTCCTTCTCAACCAACCATAGCCAGTTGAGTGCCCAGGTGGCTCAACTCCTACATATGCAGACTTCGACCTCGAACCCGATTCTAAATTAGGATCCTATTTTGATGACCTCGAACCCGATCCTGAATCAGGATCCTATTTTGACTACCCCGACCTTGACTACGACAACAACGACCCTAACCCCAACTCCGATGATGAACCTAACCCTGAATCTGTCTCTGATTCAAACCCAGATTTTAACTTCGACTCCGACTTCGACCCCGACTTGGGCTCAAATCTCGATCTGAATTCCTACTAAACCTGTATCCTATACAACTTCCGCTACACAAATTATGACTTCTCAACTAACAGGCCCTACACAAGGACGAGATTGGGCATACCATGGTTATCCGAGACACACTCATGAGACATGTTTTAAATTGCATGGCTACCTTGAATAGTGGGCTACTCTCAAAGATCGAATACAAATCAATACGACCATAATGGTACTAGCTATGGATTCCATACTTCGGATAAGAGTGATTTCACAAGCTGGATAATTAATTCCGATGCAACTGATCATATGACGTTTGATCATGATGATTTTCTAAATACTACCCAACCCCGACGAAATTGTATTACTAACGCCAATGGAGTTACTTATCCTGTGATAGGGGCTAGCAGTGTTGCACTCTCATCATCTCTCTCACTGCCTAATACTTTACTCATTCCATCTTTATCCAATAAATTGATGTCCGTTAGTCAGCTTAATGAATAATTGAATTGTTGTGTATACATTTTTTCAATTTTTTGTTTGCTTCAGGATATTCACACTAAGGAGATTCTTAGTTGTGGTACTAAGAGAAAGGAGCTATATTATGTAGATGACTTCAGTTCCGGCATGGCTAACAGGGTGACGCATCCCTCTGATAGCAAAAAAAGCAAATTTGGTTGTGGCATCATTGATTGGGACATTGGTCTTTTAGTTATATAAAGCATCTTATACCAGATTTATTCTCAAGTTTCAAGAACTCCGACTTCACATGTGATACTTGTATTTTGGCCAAGATTCACCATGTGCCCTATCCGTTGATTACGAACAAGTGTACTACTCCGTTTACATTAATTCACTCTTATGTCTAGGGACTTTCACCTATCACTGCTCCTTTTGGCGTTCGGTGGTTTGTCACATTCGTAGATAATTGTACACAGATGACATGGCTTTATTTGTTGAAGAATAAAAACGAAGTGTTTTTCCTTTTTCAGTTCTTCCACAAACAGATGAAAACTCAGTTCAATGCTCAAATATAGATTCTTCGCTCAGACAATAATGGAGAATTTGTCAATCATGACTTTCAGACTTACTTCCAACAACATGAAATTACCCATGAGACGACTTGTCCTCAAACACCATAACAAAATGGTATTGCTGAATGAAAGAATTTATATCTTTTTGAAACTGCCCGAGCACTTCTGATTGGAGCTCTTGTTTCTTGCCATCACTGAGATGATGCTCTTGTCACCGTAGTTCACCTGATCAACCGCATGCCTTCTAGTGTATTAACCTTTAAAACTCCCTTACAAGTGCTTGCACAACACGGGCCACTGCCTTATGTTTTGGTACTTACACCCGAAATCTTTAAATGTGTGGCCTTTGTTCATCTCCACAAAAATCAACATAGCAAACTTGATCCATGTGCACTTCGTTGTGTTTTTGTAGGTTATGCCACTCATCAGAAAGGTTACCGTTATTATCGCCCTCCTACACGACGTACCTATGTCATGGATATGATATTTCTGGAATATGAGATGTTCTTCCATGACCCATCATCCAATTTTACAATCCAGTGGGAGATACGAAGTGAATAGCAGAATTAGAGCAACTTGGAAAATGAAGAAATTCGCCTATGTACAAAAACAATTGATCGTCTCGAGTCTAGAGCACGAGATTGCTCTCAGCTGAAAAGAGATTGATCGCCCATTCACAACGATCAATCACCTAACCCGCATGACCCCTGCGAATATGTTTATGATCCAAGTCCCACATCTACAGACAATACAGAACAACAAGATGAAAATCCCCTCTAACTCAACAGTACCAATGAACTAGTCTCCTGAGAATATCCTTGAGGTATTTACTCCTACTACACTTGTGAATTTAGAGGATAAATCTATTGGATACCAATTACCTTTTAGGCAGAATTGTGGGAAGCCACCAAACCATTATTCACCTAATATTGGCAAGACATCAAAGTATGAATTGCGAATCATGTATCTATTGAGAAGCTGTTTGAACCACTCAAGGCCTTTGTCCATCAGTTGTCTGCTATTCATATCCCAACCAAGGTTGCTAATGAAAGATCCTAAGTGGGTTCAAGCTATAAAGGAAGAGATAAAAGCTCTTGAGAAGAATCAGACTTGGACACTGAAAATTTACCACAAGGAAAAAAGATTGTCGGATGTAGATGGGTGTTTACCATAAAACACAAAGTTGATGGATCTATCAAGCGATACAAATCAAGACTTGTGGCAAAAGGGTACACACAGACTTATGGTGTAGATTATGAAGAAATCTTTGCACCAGTTGTAAAATTAAACACAGTTTGAGTCTTACTGTCCATCGTAACTAATTTGGACTGGTCACTACACCAATTTGATGTAAAAAATATTTCCCTACATGGAGAACTCACGGAGGAGGTGTATATGGACATTCCTCCTGGATATAATACTACTCAGGTTGGAACAGTATGCAAATTACGAAAGGTATTGTATGAATTGAAACAGTCACCACATGCATGGTTTGGGCGGTTCACCATGGCAATGAAGAACAATGGTTTCAGACAGAGTAACTCAGATCATACTCTATTCTTGAAACATCATAAAGGGAAGGTAACAACTTTAATAATCTATGTAGCCGACATGATTATTACTGGGAATGATAAACAAGAAATATCTCAACTACAAGACTCTTTCGCTACTGAATTCGAGATGAAGAATCTAGGTGGACTCAAACATTTCTTGGGGATTGAGGTGGCCTAATCAAATTAAGGCATATTTCTCTCTCAAATGAAATATGTCTTGGACTTGTTGACAGACACATGAATGCTAGATTACAAACCTATAGACACTCCTATTGTTCAGAATCATCATTTTGGAGAATACCCGGATCAAGTTCCAACTAAAAAAAAAGATACCAAAGGTGAGTGGGAAGATTGATCTACTTGTCTTATACTCGATCAGACAATGCTTATGCAGTGAGCGTCGTCAGTCAATCTATGCATTCTCCGAGTGAAGACCATATGAACGCAGTTCTTCGGATACTTAGATATTTGAAGTCTGCACCCAAAAAATGACTTATGTTATCAAAATATGGTCATCTGAATATTAATGGTTACACATATATAGATTGGGTAGGAAGTATAACGGATAGGAAATCCACATCCAGTTACTTCACATTCGTGGGAGGTAATTTGGTTACATGGAGGAGCAAGAAATAGAAGGTGGTCGCCTTATCCAGTGTAGAAGCCAAGTTTAGAGGTATGACCAAAGGAATTTGCGAACTCATTTGGTTAAAGCGGTTGCTTACTAAACTTGGGTATAGACCTACATCTGTCATGAATATCTTTTGTGACAACAAGGCTACAATAGCTATTGCACATAATCTAGTTCAACATGATCGCACCAAACATGTTGAGGTAGATCGACAGTATATCAAACAGAAGCTCGAAGCTAAAGTGATTCAATTTCCTTTTGTAAAGTTCAAGAATCAATTGACGGATATTTTGACAAAGGCAATTTCCAATAGGGCGTTCCACAATTTACTAGACCAATTGGCCATTGGCGACATCTATGCACCAACGTGAGGGGGAGTGTTGGCGTGACTTGTGGACCATTGACTTTCTTTCCTTACACACCAAGGATTCTCATTATAATTATATTTAATTTACTTTAATTCCTAATTTCCTACTGTAAATAGAAACATGAATTTATTATTTGCTTGGCCACTAAGGCTCCATTGTATTATTAAATATGACCTCCTACAAGTAGAGGAACATACAGAAAATTCTCACAAACAAATATTCTCATATTAGGTTTCATATTTAGCAAATACAAGTCTTTTTGTGAACACCAATATCCAATGCCCATAGTTTTTTTTTTAATAGTGAAGTCACTTAACCTTTGGTTGAGAAAACTAGTTATCAAAGAAGACAATTGTCTTTTTCAACTTTTCCATTACATATTAACCCAATATTCTCTGCATTTCTCTACATTTGCGTTAACTTGAAGTTAATAACCATGACCCTTTGCATTTCTCTCAAAATCAACCCAATATTCTCTCTAGTGAAGACTTTAAACTCATAAATGTTATCCCTAAAACGATCATAAATATCCCTAAGACTGCCACAAATGTTATCCCTAAAACAATCTCAAATGGTATTCCTAAAACAGTTATGAATATTGTCCCTAAACCAATGATAAACGTTGGTAGTGAAATTTTCCATAGGATGAAGGAAATAGCTGGGTTAGGTTCTAGCCAAGAAAATAAATTTGAATTTGGTAAAGATTCGCTAAGTTGAAACAATCTCTCAGGCCATGGTTTGGAAGATTTACTAAGTTCATGTAGAAGTTTGGATACACTCAAAGTAATTTAGACCACACCATGTTCTTGAAGTGTGATGCAGGAAAAATCATTGCATTAATTGTTTATGTGGATGACATGGTCGTAAGTAGGGTACAACATAGGAGAGCAACATAAGCTACAAAAGTATTTGTCTCAGGAATTTGAGATGAAGAATTTAGATGCTTTGAAATACTTCTTCGGAATTGAAGTAGCAAGGTCAAAAACTTGTATTTTTCTACCTCAAAGAAAGTATGTGATGGATCTACTCACTGAAATAGGAATGTTAGGATGTAAGCTTGCTGACACACCTATTGAAATGAAACACTTCACACGAGCCGTTTGCCAACCAATTAGGAACAATACTAGCGCATTGTTGGAAGGTTGATACATTTGGCACATACAAGACCAGATATTGCATATGTTGTGAGTGTGGTTAGTCAATATATGCAGTTAATTCGATATTAAGATACTTAAAGTTAGCCCCTGGAAAGGGATTAATGTTCTCAAAGAATGGAAATCTTGAAGTTGTTGTGTCACATCACAGGATCGGCTCCACCGTAGAACGATATTGTCCGCTTTGGGCCCCTTATTTGCCCTCACGATTTTGTTTCTGGGAGCTCACGAGCAACTTCCCAGTGGGTCACCCATCCTGGGATTGTTCTAGCCCCCAACTCGCTTAACTTCGGAGTTCCTACGACTCCGAAGCCAGTGAGCTCCCAAAAGGCCTCGTGCTAGATGGATGCGAGCGTGTACATATAAGGCATATCACCCCCTCTCCGTTGGTTGATGTGGGATCTTACAATTCACCCCCTTAAGGGCCCGACGTCCTCGTCGGCACACTCGCACCACACGGCAGAGTGGCTCTGATACCAAATTGTCACATCCCGGGATCGGCTCCGCCGTAGCACGATAATGTCCGTTTTGGGCCCCCTATTTGCCCTCACGGTTTTGTTTCTGGGAGCTCACGAGCAACTTCCCAGTGGGTCACCCATCCTGGGATTGCTCTAGCCCCTAACTCGTTTAACTTCGGAATTCCTACGACTCCGAAGCTAGTGAGCTCCCAAAAGGCCTCGTGCTAGATGGATGCAGGCGTGCACATATAAGGCATATCACCCCCTCTCCGTTGGTTGATGTGGGATCTTACATGTTGGATATACAGATGTTGATTGAGCTAGTTCCATTACAGATAGACACTCTACATCAAGTTATTTTACATTTGTTGGAGGTAATTTAGTCATTTGGCTAAGTAAAAAAAACAAAATGTGGTTCGGTCTAGTACAGATTAGAATATCGAGGTATGGCTCAAGGAGTTTGTGAATTATTGTGGATAACAAGACTCTTGACAGAATTGGGTTTTAAACCAGAGAAGGCCATTCAGTTACATTGTGATAACAAGTAAGTGATCGATATTGCTCATAATCTAGTTTAACAAGATCGAACAAACATGTTGAGGTGGATAGGCATTTCATCAAAGAAAAAATTAAGAACAAGATGATATGCCTACCCTTTGTAAAATCAGAAGATCAGTTAGCAGATATCTTGACAAAAACTGTTTGTGGACGAGTGTTTTATGACTTACTTACCAAGTTGAGTATTGGTGATGTGTATGCACTAACTTAAGGAGAAGTGTTAACATGAGTTAACCTACTAAATCAAGAAGATTTATTTCCTAAGTTAATTAGGTGATTTATTTCCTTGTTTCATATAGTTGACATATCCTTATATAATTAGGAGATATTCTCCTAATTAATTTATATATGTATTTTCTTATAAAACACCCTTATAAACTCCTATGTGTACCTTTTTACGAAGAAGAATACAATAAACTTAAAATATTCAAAATATATTCATATTTTATCACCTTGTGTTAAATGCATGGCGCCATATCATAAGCTTGGTGACATGACATGTCAATAAAGGCCGTACGAAATTAAGGTCCACCACTTCTTTGAAAATCACAAAACGTGGCTGCCATGCATGAATGAAGAACGCAGAATATCATATACAAATGGTTGTCATGCATTGCTGAAGAACACAAATGGCTGCCATGCATGAATGAAGAACGCAGAATATCATGTACAAATGGCTGCCATGCATTGCTGAAGAACACATAGAATCGTTCACAAATGGCTGCCATGCAAAGGAGAGGTTATAGAAAGACTTGGATTAATTTGTAACGGTCACGTAGTAGAGGTCAAAAACACTCAATTAAGATTCTTTGTAACTCCCGCCTTTGAGTGCAGTTTGTGTTTTGTTCGCAAGTCTGTAATGAGCTTTGTCCGTTACCCATCTAGAGCTCAGAGAGAGAGAGAGAGAGATCCTCGTTTTTATTATTTTTTTGGGCGACCCAACTCCACAGTAAATCAGCCATTCTGCCTGCAGCATGTTCTTCTTTCTTATTATTTTGGTTGGGGATCAGCATGCTAAGGGACTTGCAAATATTTTACGGCTTTATATATGTAATTTTACAAAATCACCGGCTTTTATATGCATATTTTTTAAGATTCATTATTTTAGATTCACTATTATACTCAATACAGAAACCAAAATTATAAAAATACCTTATATAAAATAAACTTTAGAAACACACTCAAAATTAAGGGTGGGCATCTTAAACCGAAATACCGAAACCGTACCTTAATTGTACCGTACCATATCGATTTCATTCGGTTTCATTTGGTATGGGGAGATATTCGGTACTGTACCGTACCGTACCAATAAAGTATAGTATAGTAGCCATATCAAGATTTTGGTACCGATCAATATCGTACCGTACCGAATATTACTTAAATATAATTTTGATTGCCTTTGTGTGTATGTTTATAGAACCTTTTTCTTTGATTCATTTGATAATTAAAAGCTTTTTCTTTGATTTATTTGGCAAAAGTCATCTTTCTTCAAGCAACTCAATTAGTAATTTTTGATTTACAAGTGAAAAGGTTTTCATGATGAGAATATAATAAATAAAATAGTTGTAAAATATTCAACCAAGACCCTTTGAGTGAAAGAAAAGAAAGAAACAGTATGTACTTTTATCTCTTAATAAAATTAGTGCCTATCACCGTTTGATTTTAAAATTATCCTTGGACTTTTTACTTTTTGTTTGTAGAAAAGTCACTTAGAATCTTGATTAAGATGGAGGCTTTTTTTCTTTTGATTAAATGGCAGGCCTAAGCCGACAACAAACTAAACTAACAATGAATGACCTTGGGTTGAGCCATGCCTAAAATATCAACAGCTAAAATATCTTTGAATTTGTAACTTAAGGCATCACTTATTTTGGTGAATGAATATGTTGAATATTGAATTGGTTTATTTTTTAGTTGTGTCATTTTGATACCGAAATGGTACCTATACCGTACCGATACCGATTTGGCATGGTACGATACGGTATCAATTTTAGCAAATCATAATCTCATACCATACCGTACCATACCGATTTAAATTTCCGGTATCGGTAGTGGTACGGGCTCAATACCGTACCATACCGTACCGTACACACCCCTACTCAAAATCCATTTACAATATAACAAAGAGGTTTTTAACTTCTTATAAATTACAAAACTGCCATTGATTTCTTAAAACAAGTCCAACCTCAAAACCTCATTAAAAAACTCAAAACAATCAATAAGACATCGAAATAATTTAATAATTAAAATTAAATTCAATAAGACAAATTCTCAATTTTTTAAACTGCTATGAATATATATATATATATATATATATATATATATATATATGGGAGAATACATCGTCGTTCGGAAAGGTAGGCATTCAAATTTGTAACACTTATTTTATTCATAAATATTACATTTGTGATGCCAAGAGACACTTTTATAAAAGTCCCCTCCTGGCCAGATGTAATACAACATAACCATTTCTATAGATATAGTTACTCTCCCACGCCAACACCCATTTCTGTGGCAGAGCCTTAAGCTGAGGTCGAAGCCTTAACTCATCCTTTATTAGCTGGGTTTGGTTTGATTCAAATCATCCCTTCACCTGTTAAAACAAGAAAGATTACAGAAAAATTAACCAGAAGAAAAGAAAAACGTAAAACTAATTAAAGAAGAAGAGGAAAAATATATAAAAAGAGATATTATGTGTATATCTTGTCGTACCCATGCTTTTAAGGAAGAAGTAGACCTCCAATCAAAGTTTCAAAGTCTGCTGCCTCTCCATATGTGATCTATTTTCCTGAGAAAATAGGCACACACAGATGAACAAAACAGACCGTCAACTGATCATGGCGGAGCTTCTAGGCTGCTGCAGCGAGGAACGGAGGGCATGGCCTCTATTTATAGCGGCTGTAAAGAGAAATGGAGCTCGGCATGGCAGATACGTAGCAATCATGCAGAGGGCCGTGGCAGGAGATTGTTGTTTGACAAACGTGTGCAGTTTTAAAAGCTTGTAGCAGAGAAACAAGCACAACGGCCTTTTTTTTTATTTTTTTTATTTTTATAAATAACTTTTATTGAAAATGGAAAGGAATTAGAAGAAACTGGAAGAGGTGGTGGAAGAAGGGACGAAAAAGCAAGTGGGAGCCACTGGTTTTCACGTTTAATTTGCAAGGGTTGTATATTTTATTCTGTCTCCACAGTGTCGCTTCGATAAAAATAAATAAAAATAATTAGGTGTAAAAATTAATAACACAATAATCATTTAGGACTTGGCTAAATACTATAAATCTCATAAGTAATGGTTGTATTGTAGCTCAAGTAGGTAAGAGTAGGCGCTCTTATTATTAAAAAAAAAAAAATTCATGAAAAATATGCACACAAAAAAAGCTAAAAGTTGAATAACTGACTTTTTACTATAGCAAAAAAATTAATGAACTTTAGCTCAATTAGTTAAGAACAATCCCTCCTCTACATTTAAGACTATGTGTTCGACTTTTCTGTCCCTTAATTTGAATTGATGTGGCTATCCACCTCATTTGTTATATAAGCTGGTATGAGAATATAGTATATAAATGTGGTAAGAGTAGCATTATTCTTTATGATTATAGATATGAAACAAGGAATTTTTTTTATTATGGATTTTTAGAAGAAAAAAATGATTATGTCTAGAAAATGTTTTTTTTAAATGTATCGTATGGTAAAATTTCAAAAAGAGAAAATATGAATTAAATTGAAATATAGGAAATTTGAACTCTTAAAACTATTATCAACGATGTTAATATAAATTGAAAGTTGACTAGAAAGAGTAACAAAAAATTTGTTAATACATACCTTTGGTAAATCATTGATTCAATGTTTGAGCAAAGTATGTTGTTCTTATCACTACTAGGACAATCTTCCGCTTCATCTTCCCCTTCAAAAGCCGTGGAAACTTGCATCATTTCCTTTATGGAAACAAAAACCTATAGCATACCAGATCAAGGTATGACTTGTTTGTCCACAAACAAACCAATTCACGGGTCCCTTTTATTTATAAAGAGGAAGAGTCTAGAACGGCAGTTTTGAAGAAGACGAGTAATTGAATATGCGTGTAGGGTTTGCTTTTGACGTCTTATCTAGTTTCGGTTTCTCCAAGCATGTTTAACAAGTGTTTCTTGATCATTATGTGGACCCGTTTAGACGTTACTAGATGCTTAACTCAAACCTTATCTATATTGTTAACTATTAGGGCCCCTATTGGTAGGAAAAAAAAATAAAAAAAATTGCAACCCTTTGGGGTTATCCTGCACTTGAAAGAAGAAGTTTAAAGAGGAATAAATATAGAGTTTTTCTATTTAAACCCCACACTTTTCTTTGTTCACCCCAATACCTAAATTATTATAAAAAATTAGTTAAATATCCATTTCTAGACATAGTTCTATAAAGAAACCCTATACCATTCAATACATATAAACACACCCAAAATAAACCCAAAAATTGACAGCTGTCAATTTCTTAAACTCAACAGCTATGTTGGATTACTGTTTTGCCCTTTTGCTTTGTCTATTAATCAACTCAATCTTCATCAACACACATCTCGAACTTTCTTCTTCTTCTTCAACAATCAAGCTCTGCTTCTGGCTTTTCTCCTAGTCCAATTCCCATTTAATCTTCTTCGTCTTCACCATAGTCCTCGCTAACTCCATCACCATAACCCGTCGTCGATTCACCTTCGCCCAAAACTCTATCTCCGATTTCCCTTCCTCCATCTCCGTCGGACGCTCCAATGAATGCACCATCCTTCTTCATCTCCGATGCAACCGCAATCATCTCCGTCTCAATCTCTGTCGGCCGACGACACACCTCCAGTTCCTTCTCTAGCGTCGTCGAATTTGAGCGACGTCAACCACAACAACCTCAACACATACGGAATAGAGACCTTTGTTCAAATCAACAGGTATTTTAGCTTTTCCTTATAGTAATTTTTGTTTTACTATGCAAAGAGAATTGTTTTAGTTAATAGATTTGTTTGCACAGTTCCAAAAACTCCGATATGCCAAACTGGAGAAGTTTCGATGTGGGAAGAAGGGTTATGGGCTCAGGTTGCTTGATGATATATTTAAAGGGCAATTTCTCAGAGATTATGCAAAAGCCTTAAAAAGGGGTTCAATTTATGTGTTTGCTTAGCATATGATTGAATTGAGGTTTTGGCAATGGTGATATGGTGATTCAATTTGATTCTTCATTCTTTGGAGCACCGACGATGCTAGAGTTGGTGGTAGTCAAAATTTTGGGATGAGTTCTTGCATAAAATACTTAATTAGTCAATATGAGTCATTGATGTATTGCTTTTTCTATTTTAGAATGATACAATATTTGGAATTAGTGATTTAGAATTCATTATGCTTGTTTTTCTCATTGTTGTTGACTTGTTTGGCTCTATCTGTGTATGCTATCTAATGTTTGGTTACTGAGAAAATTGATAATTACTGTTTTGGATTTAGATTCTCAGTGATCTAGGTTCTTTGTGATTTTAATGTGTAAAACACTATTTAGTGTTAACTTGGTTTTGATGTTTGGTACTGTTTGGATTCTTTATCGTACCTATTATGCAAATGAAATGACGTAATTGTTAACTTCCAGTAAGTGGTATGAACAGTTGTTATACTGTTCATACCCTGCAACTGAGATGATTTCTATGACATAGTATTAACAGTGCACTTCTATGACATAATATTAACAGTGTACTTCTATGACATAGTATTAACAGATTTTCAGTAACAAAGCATGCTCTATATTTGCTCTATATATAGCTATGCACTTGAAGTTTATGATATGCATAATGTAATTTTTACTAGGAAGATAGTGTTATGACATAGTATTAATAGTGTTTTTTCTTTTTTCTTTTTCTTGTAGAGGTATTTCGTTTTGCCTTTGCGACTGTTTCTGGTGAAACTGTGAACAATTGGAGGTGGTTTCTGCAAAAATATCGGATGTCTTACTGGGCTCTTTTTTAGAGTTTTTGAGTTTTTTTGTAGGAAATGGTATTAACAATGCAGTTCTATGACATGGTATTAACAATGTACTTCTATGATATGGTATTATCAATGTACTTCTATGATATGGTATTAACAATGTACTTCGGGCTTGCTGGGCTTGTTTTGGGTTTTTTTTTGAGTTTTTTGTGTTGGGCTTATTTTAAGTTAATCAATGGCAGTCATGTAATTTATAGGAACTTTAACACCCATTTCTCATGTAGTAAATGGATTTTGGGTGTGTTTCTAAAGTGCATTTCATATAGGGTTTTTTTTTATAATTTCAACCCCTATTTTGGGTATATTAGTGAAACTCCCAAATTATTAAGCTCATAAGTTTTATTATTGTGTAAAAAGACAAAAAAGACATCCAACTTAATACTTAACCCTAATACATCTATACACACACCCCACACTCCCACTCTTCATATTTGATTATGGTAACTTATATGAGAGCAATTTTCCTGGGCCTTCCTATTTCGATTGAATAATAAAATAAATATTGATCAAAGGAAACCTTTTTATTTTTATGGACTCTTCATCTTCTTCCTTTGGCTTTCTAATCACCCAATGAGAAAAACCCATCGATCAGAGTTCAAATGGCTCATTTCAGAACTTGAACCAATGATAAAGCCCAAATTAGCACTCTTTCAGGGGCTTAATAATAAAACAAGTCAAAGATAATTAGAATTTGGGAGAATAGGAAGAATAGAAACATACCTAATTGCCAAATACATAATTGGCCATGATTTTAATGTGAATGAAGTTGAAAGATCCAAACAAGAGTTCAACAACCATCAACAAACGATTTACTACTGCTCCTCAACTTCCCAATGGTGGCAGCGGCTCTTTTCGAATGGATAGAGGAAGAAGATGAATAGGCAAGTTTTAAATTTTAATTTTCAATATATATATTTTTGTTACAATATTGAACTCAACTTATATATCAATTTAACTGTGATTTTATAATAATGTGAGATTGAGGTGAACTTAGAGCATGTCCACCCCAAAAGGCTAAGGCTAAGAGCAAGTCCACCCCTGCACCAAAACCGGGCAAAAGGCCCCCCATCTGAGCCCAGAAGGACTCCAGTGCGCGAGGAGAAGCCCAGGCAAGCGATGGGTCCCACCAACCCGGGCTAGCCCATGGGCAAAATTTGCCTAGGCTCAAGCCCGAAGGCGTTGATGTTAGGCGTGACGTCACGCTATCATCAGCATCCGTAATTTCAAATTTTTTTTACCGTTGGCGTGTGAATTTCACGCGCCAATGGTAAAAAAAATTGACTTTTGCTCGCCAACATCAGCACTGACAGGGCCCAACGGAAAAATGCCACATGGCACTCTCTGGGCGCTGCAATGATTTTTTTTCCAGAAATTCGACGGCCCTCGTTTTTTTGGCAAAAAAATATCCAAAAAAATTCGAAATTTTTCATTAAAAAAAACCAAAAAAAATTGTAATTTTTCCCTATAAATACCTATCAATTGTATTCACTTTTCACACCAAATCTTCATACAAACTCTTCTCCTTCCAATTTTTTTTCCATTCCACTCACATTTTTAAACTAGTTTCCATTTGTATCAAAAAACAAATGGCCTCTTCTGTCAAAGCCGGAGGCGCTTGGACTGCTGTGGAAGATATTGTGTTGTGTGAGTCTTGGGTGAAAGTTAGTCATTGCCCTATAGCAGGCAATAAGATAACGTTTGCTCATATGTGAAAAAAAATTCATGAAGAATTTGCTGAAAGAGCCGGTTTGGCTCGGACGGAAATGGCATTACAGTCTAGATGGAAAATTTTGAATAAAGAGTTAGGGAAGTGGAGGGATGCCTTGGCAAAAGCGAGAGACAACATTCGAAGCAGTCAAAATCTTACCGATAAGGTAAAATATTTATAATTCTCGTTTTATTCAATTTAATGTAACTTTTTTTTTCTAGCATATTTTTTTTTCTTGAATTTCTAATTTATTTATATTTTGTTGTATAATCAAATATATATATATATATTTTTTTTTTGCATTTGTAACTTGTTTGTATTTTCTTCCATATTTATTTTTTTCTTGCATAATCATTTTATTTCTTGCATTTCTTGTTAATATTTTGTTGCATAATCAAATTTTTTTCTTGTATTTCCAAATTATTTATAGTTTCTTCCATATTCATTTTTTTTGTTTAATAGATCGTACAAGCACAAATGTGGTTCGGTGCCACGGGGCAAGGCAAAAAAAAATTCCAGAGTCATCAATGTTGGGAAATTGTGAAGAATTATTCGATTTTCAAAATCATTTGCACTGCTTCGCCAGTTATGATGAATGAGACACCGCTCCACGATTCGCCGGCAACTGATTCACCATTGGACTCCCCAATGAATCAAGACTCACCACTCCCACGTGCACGGAGACCTATTGGGAGAAAGGCGGCAAATGCGAAGAAAGGGAGCACTTCGAACAATGAATGTGCACAATTTTCAGAGCAAGTTGCTAAGAATAGTGTACTGAGACTTGAGAGAGATTTGAAAACAGAAGAAGCGGACAAGGCACGACATGAAGCATTTGCAATTGAAAGGCAGCAAGCACAAGAACAAGAGCTGGAGGATAGAGAGATGAAAATCATGGCCATAGATACCACGCATATGTCTCCTAAAACAAAGTCCTATTGGAAGATGAAACGAAGGGATGTGATGAGAAGAAAACTTTTCCATGACGACGGACCAAGCAATACTAATTGGTTAAATGATCAAAACCATTAGGTTGGATTGAAAGATTTGCCATATATATTAAGAATTGTTGTAGTGTTTCCCTTTTATTCAATAAAGAAAGCATTAAATAATATGACTATTTATTAAAAATATTTGCACACGAAAACAAAAATTTATTAAAAACAAACCTTATTTTATTGCAAACAACACACAAAACAAAGCATTATTAAAAGCATTATTAAAAACAAAGCATAATTCCAAACACACCACACACAAAATAAAACATAATTAAAAACAAAACATAATTCCAACCACACCACACACAAAATAAAGCAAACTTGAAAACAAAGCATTAATCTTGACTTCATCCATTGTGATTGCCTTTCATCTCCCACAAGTGCTCGATCAAGTCAACTTGATGCCTCTCGTGAACATACAAAGATTACATTTCCTGGTAACGATCAAGCATAGGGTTATTGAATCGACCATCCCGAACTAACGGTTCGTGCTCTAATGGATGTCCACTTGGTCAAATCGGCCTTTCATAAATCCATGTCAAGCCCATGTTCATTGGATTCGGTTCGAACACCTCTGGAGCATCATAATCATACTCATCCTCCACAATCATGTTGTGGAGGATGATGCAAGTCATCATAATGCTCCGTAGCACCTCCTCATCAAACATCCGAGCAACACCCCTAATAATACCCCCAACGAGTTTGCAAGATACCGAAACACCTTTCCACGTCTTTCCTGTAACCTTTTTGAAAGGAATCAAAGCTTTTTTCCTTCTCGGATTGGGGATTCGGAAATGTTTTCATGAATGTTATCCACCTAGGATAAATTCCGTCAGCAAGGTAATACATACCAGAGTATACGGTATTGTTGATATGGTACATGACCTGGGGGGAATGACCTTGCGATACATCGTTGAACACTGGGGATTGACCAAGCACATTGAGGTCATTCTGAGATCCGGCAACTCTGAAGAAGGCATGTCAAACCCAACAGTCGAATGAAGCTACGGCCTCCAAAATTATACTTTTTTGGCCCTTTCGATTCTCATAGTCTCCTTGCCAAGCAGTTGGGCAATTCTTCCACTGCTAGTGCACGCAATCGATGCTTTCAATCATTCCTGGGAAACCTCGAGCGTCAGCTTTTTGTAGAAGCCTTTGCAGGTCCTTGGGCATAGGTTTGCAAAGGTACTCCCTCGTGTACAGATTTTCTACTGCATCATAGAATCTCACCAAGCACTCTAGGATAGTTGATTTTCCCATCCTTGCAATCTTATCCACCTGCTCTGTAGATGCCCCATAAGTAAGCATCCGCAAAGCAACTGTAAGTTTTTTGCTCCGGGAGAAGACCCAAAACTCCAATAGCATTATACTTCTGAATGAAGTATGTGTCGTAATTACAAATATCATGCATGATTTTTTGGAACAAATGTGACTGCATTTTATATCTCTCTCGAAACTTAGAAACAAGATATAACAAATTTGGGATAAAGTAATCTTCCAACATATTCTTACCCCGAGACTGCCTACGTCTATCCACATTCGGGGCACGGCGACGGTGGTGTTGCCTTGATTGATTAAGCATACACGCCGCTACAAGCATTTCTTCCTCTTCTTCATCGGTGTCCCGATCTTCCTCAGCACGTCTGCGTCGAATTTCTTCCTCTTCTCGCTCTTGCCTCTCCAACACCCTTCTCAAGCTTGACATTGAGAGTATAATGTGTTTTGTAAAATATGAGAAATGAAGGAATTGATAAGATATGGTGTGAGAGGTATAAGTTGATGGTATAGTTTTATAGAGAGATTCAGAAGATAGAGATAACACGTGGTGCAATTTTAGATAGCGAAAATCTTATCTGAAATACGAGATTTTTTTTTTAAAAATATCTGAAAATCTTATCTGACATGGGACACATGGCGCAATTTTAGAGGGTGAAAATCTATCTGAAATATGAGATTATAATTATTTTTTAAATATCTGAAATCTTATCTGAAATATGAGATTACAATTTTAGAGGGTGCAAATCTTATCTGAAATTTGAGATTATAATTTTTTTAAAATAAATATCTAAAAATTTTATCTGAAATAAGACACGTGGCAACCAAAAATCTCATCCAAAAATCTTTTTTGAAAAATGATGGATACATGGCAACCAAAAATCTTATCCGAAAATGTTTTCTGAAAATTTATGTGATAATTTAATAATAAATAGTGACACGTGGCAACCGAAAATATTATCTGAAAAGTTTATCAAAATTAATGGTTTAAAGTATTAAAAAAATATGAAATAAAGTATAATGAATAGTATTTGCCCTTGCCCTAGCCTTTTGGGGTGGAACCAAAAAAGACAAGGCTACCACTATACACGTGAATATCAATAATTTAGAATATGCAACAAAAGGCTAGGGCTAGGGCAAGGGCAAGAAAAAAAAAAGAATATGCAACAAAATATAAACAATTTAGAAATTGAATTTGAAAAAAAAAATTTGTTATGTATTTATAGGGAAAACATTCATAATTTTTTGGTTTTTTTTATTAAAAAAATTTGACTTTTGTTTATCTTGTTTATTTTTTATTTTATTTTTTTGCTCACTGATGTCAGCGTGATGTCACCGCCTTCTGGCTGGGACCCAGGGCTTGCTCGTGCTGCTTCTCCTACGTTGGAGGTCCAAACCCCACTTGGGGGCCCTCTTGCCCTGGCAAAATGGGCTGCGATGGAGGTGGCCTTAGAATGGTAAGGGGCAAGATAACATGGTTTAGGGTATGGGGTGTGGAGTGTGGGGTGTAATGACCCAAACCTAAAATTCATATTTAATTAGTAATTTATTATGCGGAAAGACAAGTTTGCCCTTTGACTAAATTATGAACTCAAAGTTGACTTTTTGACCGAAAAGGAATTTGACAATTTCACATACACCGTTGCGTATAGCACGACGAAATGAGTTCGTAGACACGAAGTGAGCTCGAATCGGAGCTTTAACGAAGAAAATACGATTAAAATATCACGAGGGGCAAAATGGTAAATTGAAAAATCAGATTTTATAAAACCTCTCTCTCTCTCTCTCTCTCCCTCCCGTCGCAAACCCCCCTCCCCGACAAGTTTTTTTTGTTCGATCACCGTCGCCGCCACAGAGCACCGCCGGCGACAAGACCGGTCTCGTTTGAACCGCCGCCACCTCCTCTTTCCTTTCCGACCAATCCTCGCCCGTGGAACCACCGGCGCTGGCCGGAAACTGAAGAAAATCAATCGGTATTGACAGAAATTCAACCCGTTCGTTCTCCTTCAATTCCCCTTCAAATTTGTCGAGTAAGGTATGGATTTCTACCTATTTTCCATGCTCTAGCTGATGATTGGGTAGGTTTGCATTGATTTTCACCGTAGCTAGCTCAGTTTTCAATTTGGAATTTGGCCGGTTTTCGGCCTACGTGTTCGGCCACTTCCTGTCAGTTTTTGGGGTTGGTCCAAGAACAAAAGTGGTTCCAAATATGGTGTTATACCTAGGATAGGAGTTTGGAGCCTTGGTTTTGCGATTTTCCGGCGATGCGTTATCGCTTTGGACACCCATCGCTGCCGGCGCGTGGGCGAGGGTGGTACTATGATACTGTGTTCTGATGCGATCCTTAGGTCGTCACGAGCGCATAGGAATTCGCGGATCTCAATTTGGATACCGTTTGGGCCTCGAAACGGATTTTCCATATTGTGCGATTATCGGATTCAATACTGTTGAGCCGTTGGATCGTAATCAATTTTAGATATGTTATTCGAGATAATTTTAGAAACGTGTAGGATTCGACGGATTATGAATCGGAGTCCCGGATACTCCGAAAACGCGAACCCTAGGGCGAGGGTTTAGAAATTATGCGGTTACAGGATTGTGATTACTCCGACCGTCCGATCGACACCAATACCCTCAGGACATGTGTCCTAGATATATTGGACCTTCTAGCGGCATCCGGATCATATTGTGAGGTCATGGACCCGTGGGGTTCCGGATTGACTTTTTGGACTTTAGCGCTTTTTAAGTCCCAAGATACCGCTAAACTATCCCACGTGGAAGGAAAGCTTTTATGGGCATAGGGATCACTTTAAATTGCTGCACGTATTTTTAGGAGCCGGGGGTAGGGTTTTTAATTTAATACTATATTGTATTAATAGACTATTATGGTCATTGAATCAGGCACCCGGGCACCAGTTGACCCGCAGGAGGGACTTTCAAGAGGTCCAGCGAGCTCGGACTATCAGTGAGTGGACCCTTTGTTTTAATAAATGAATTTAAACAGTTCAGTTTCAGTTAAAAGCTGTTTTATGCTGTTAACTATTTTATGTTGCATGCTGCCGAGTGAAATTTCCTTTAAAGCTTATATGGACAGATATTCTCGTTAATTATCAGATAAATGGCAGCAGAATTTTAAATGTTACAGAAAGTTAATTATTCAACAGATTTTCTTTAGAAACTTTATATTTTCTTAAACCACCTGGTACCCAGATATTAAATGTTGCCTTCGGATTATATTTGTTGCCTTCGATTTAGTCAGCAAGCTTGACAGTTGCCCCACGAGTTCCTTGGTACTCGAACTCGTGTGGAGGGAGTAATGCGGATAAAGGTGGACTACGGTTCCCTGAATCCTGCGAGTTGCGGCTCAGACTGACCTCGTGTCACTGAGACCTGCGAGTATGTGTCACCCATGGTGATGTGAGGAATTTACGGATATAAGGATTTGACGGAAAGAGGGGTACACCTAGGTGATAGTTTTAAACTGTTTTTCAAATGTATAGTTATATACATGCATTGATTTCAGAAATAAAGAAAATAAGTTAGTTTGTATAACTGTTTTTACAGTGGGGTTAGTATGTTCATATGTTATTTTCTAAACTTTGTTTTTGGGTCCACTCACCCTTTTTGTTGTTTTGCGCCCCCAGGCAGTAGATGTGCACAGGAATCCACCACCGGGCCACTTCCCATCTTCCGCGCCTTTCTTCTGATGTAGGATTTTGTTTTGTAAAAAGATTCACTCTTTTGTAAATTTAGTAGTCGCTCTGATGTTTTGCCCTAGACTGAGATTTGAACTGTTGGAATGTATATATACATATGCTGGCAGTTGGTTGTATATATGTATACTTGTTTGGCAGGTGAAAATATTTTGGTATTGAGCCAGTTACAAGGGAAACTCTGCCGGTTTTTCGGTAGAAGTCAACCTTGTTATTTTATCGTGTTTTGTATAGAAAGGCAAATAAGTCATTTGTGCCCGACATTTGCCAGGTGTCGGACACGCACAGGGTCTGACTCGGATTCCAAAGCGAAATTTGGATCGGGTCCTGTCATGGGGTGTGAAGTTGATGAGTTTTTTTTGTTTTTTTTTATGTTAGGTGTCTATTTAGGGGTAGTTTAGGAAAATAGTGGGGTTTTCTTAGAAATTGTGAAAAGTTGAATTAAAAGTTGAGGTGAATTTAGAATATGGGGTGAAGAAAGAGAAGTACATAGTTTTTTTTTTTTTGAGAAATTCTATGATTGCATTCATAATTCAGCTAAAAAAGCCATTAGCCACAAAGGGCCAATACAAACTAGCCACAAAAGGGCCATTATAATAACGGAGCGGTCTAATATCAAAATTAAGAAAATCAGGTATGTCTCCACTCGAAGAAACTCTGGCATAAGCATCCCAACTAAGATTGCAAACTTAGAATAATAAAAAAGAGATAAAGCTTGAAAAAACCAAGCCATAACAATACAAATAAAACTCTCACCAAGGAGAGATGAAAAGCTCTCACAAGGGAGAGATGAAAAACTCTCACAAAAGGAGAGGTGAAAACTACATAGAGAACCCAAAGAGTCTCTGCAACTTATTCCAAACATAAAGAAATTGCAAAAAAAGATGGTGGTGGAGATCTGACGCCGAAATGCAGGTGAAGATCCGACGCTGAGCCGCAGCCGCCAATAATGGTTGGATGAAAATCATAATAAAACTAAGACAAATAGGGAAAACCCTTTGTCTTTGAAAATGGGGGAAGAGGTGAAAGGAGGAAGAAATGAAGAGAAGAGAGGAGAGGGGGGAAGAACAATGGCTTCTTCCCCCCCTCAAGGTGGAAAAGGCTCTAAGAGTGTTTTTTGGGAGAAAGGAGGCTAGGATTTTTTGAGAGTTGAAAAATGGAAGAATTGTAATGATAATGATAATTTGATTCTTTGTCGCCATAGTAAATAAGCGAGAAAATAGAATTGACCTAGAAAGGAATACCTACAACATATTATCACACATGCATTTAACAATGGAATTTAAGTTAATTTACAGCTAACATATTATCTTAATTGGTTATATACGCATGTCGCCTTAGCATGATATTATGGGCGGGCCTCGACATGCTCGTTTTTGTAAGGGTAGGGGTCAGCCCTAAGGATTTAAAAAAATAAGATACATATTTGTAAATGCCAAGTATTATATGAACATTATTTTAGTTCACTCTTTGAATCAAAAGAACTTGTGGTTTAAGTGTCATTAGGATTGTGTGCGAATTATATGGATTGTTAGTAATCATTTGATATAGTGGCACTGGTTGAACCAGCGCTAAAATTGTGTGAGGATTTAATGAATTTTCAATGCCTACTTGGTATAATAGAATCCCACTTTGTTAGAAGATGTAAAGAATAGGCCTATCAAATCAAAGGGTAATTTTACAAGGCCAAATAGGCTAAAGTTAAATTCATGATTCGAGCTGTGTTTCAACTCATTTCATTTGAAATGAAGCTAAAGTTAAATTACAACTGTAAGAGAAAAAATAAAATAAAAATTATAGACTTGTTCCAAGAAAGATGCCTATAATTTTTTTTTAAATCCCTCTAAGTTCTTGAATCAATATCATATGCCCTCAATTGTTGCATGTGTCAATGTGGTAGTGCTAGAATAATTTTTTAATTCCAAAATAAAAAAATAAAAAAATTTGTTTATGTTTACTTACACATACAATTAGTATATTAATGATAGTAAAAGAAAAAAAAATCAATATGAAAAGAAGACGAGACTTTAACGTGGTTCAGCAACGCCTACGTCCACGGAGAGCAAATCATGAGTATTCTTTTCACTAAAAGCAAATCACAAATATACATGTCGCTAAGATCAACTAGGACTCCAAAATGGTCTAGAAATAGAATAGACATGTGTGTCTAATGGGAATAAACTTTAAGAGGTTTTCTAGTAGTAAACCTCATCAAGTTTAAGGGTGCACACTACTGCTCATTGACCCTTCATCAAGTTTGTCTTGATTTCCTTCTGGCCTTGCCATCCTCTAAATTCGCCATGAAAAATAATATTTATTTTGCGGTTAAATGCCTAAACCTGTTAAATTTTAAGAACAAAAATGAGCATAGGAAGTTAAGTTCGATCCCGAAAAACAAAAGCACAATAGATTAAAGAGAGGATATAAAATTTTGACGTGCTTACCCAACCAAGCTTCCAATCAAGCTTCAAGGACTGATGGCTCTCTCTCCATGCCTCTATTTCTCTTGAGTAATGGATTGCAGATAGGCCCAACCACTCAAAGAACCCATATGCCAATGTTGTTCGTGTGCATCAATGGTATTTTCTTTTTTTTCTTTTTTTGATACAAGCAATAGTGAGGTGGAAAGGGGACAATCGAACATATGACCTTATACTCAATCTTTTATAATTCAATTACACGGAGAATTGAACCTAGAATCTACATTTCACCTCATCCCATCCTTTCCCTTGAGCTACGACTCATGGGCACTCATCTTCATGTGTGTGTGATAACTGAATCTACTTATAGTATTTCAATTTGAACTTAATATTTCTGAAGAATGGCAACCATGAAAGCAAAACCAAGTATGATAAACACATAAATAATCAAGTATATAACAAGACAAGAGAACCAAATCAATTCAAATTATCACTCAAGACAGTTTATTAGAAAAAAGAGTGAAATTATAACTCAAAGAATCAGCTCAACTTAAAAAAGATTGTCCGTCAACAAACCTTCGAAAATATATAGCACCGAGGAGACAAGTTTTCTGGTGAATCCCCAATCCGATACTTGAAATATTGAATATGAATCTCCATTGTCATCATCTTCGCATTCATCTTCTTCGCTGAGTAAGATGGGCTTCATCCCGAAAGCGTTATTTTTTTAGAAGAACGCTATGCATTCTATGTTAACAAAGGTGAACAATTGTGCGTTGGGAATTAAAACGAGACTTGCATTTATAGTGATATTCAAGAGGTAATACCATGGGCTAGAAAAACAACCATGTAATACTTTGGGGCTGATTTCCGTAAGGCGCACCTTGTTTTCATAGATGGTTTAATGGGAAAATCAGCGCCCTTAATAAATACATTGCTTCTTTTGGGGGATAATTTTTAATTTTATCTAATTTATTTATTGCGCGAAATTATTAGGGAGTAGGTAAATTGTATCTTTCATATGATTTCCATACAAGGGCAGAACTATCAAGGGGCTATACTGGGCTTTAGCCTGGTGCTGAGTTTCACTTAGCTTAAATGTATAAAGAAATGCAATACAATTAAATATTAGCCTACTGCCTTATAGCCACACATAGCACTTTTTTTTTTCTCAGCCAACGGAAAGGGACAAGATCATACAAACATAACTTACAAAAAGATTAAAAAAAGGAAAAGTAAAATATTAGAACATTAAAATAACAAAACTTACACTTCTAGGAATAATTGATTGGGCGTCAATATTCCACAAAGATCAGTACACACAGTATCGTCTCTATATGTAGGGAATGACCAGGCCTCAAGTCATTAAGTGTGGAGACACATCGATATGTGTGTAGGTGCTTGTAGAAGAACAAGTACACTGAACGTGATCCAACACATAAGTTACAGCATGGAAGTCTTTACTCACATGTCAAGCTGGAACTCATAAATTGCAATGGTGCAAACTAATCCTTAGACCTGAGGCATCATAGATGTTTTGTGCCTATGTTGTTAATCTTTGAGGGCACTATACGGTCATGTTGAATTAGGCATAGCTTAAAGGTGCTCAATAGGATTCTTAATAGAGTCATGGAAGCAAATGAATGTACAACAAGGAATCTCTACTCTCAGTAAAGGAGAGAGAATACTCCAGGATATGATTAGTCAAATCTCTACGCATAGTAGTAGATAAGACTTGAAAGAAGAAGTCTTCAAATCTTACCAGGATAATCATATAAAAGGAATGATTCACATTAGGATATTGACAATAGGATTCCGTGATCTAATAATGTGAATAAAGAGTATTGACATAAGAGAAGGATTCAATTGCACGGTAATTCCAATTTGAATAGGTTCTTTCACAACGTCTCATTTAGTTAGGATAAACGTGACTTGCTTCTAGGCGACAACCATGGTTTATGGATATCCTAAAAGGTTTCAATTAACCTTTATTAATAGGAAGAATTAAATTGTGGAATTTAATTCGTATATCATCTCTGAGGAGTTGAGTCAACTCACTACCTTGCTAAAGGGAACCTATGGATCTGCACACCCAAATAATGTTATTAGAGGTACAAATGAGGAGACACAAGTCAATGGTTGATAATCAAATGTCAAAGTCAACGGTCAAAAGTCAACATGTTGACCGGAGCAATTGACTAAAGTCAAATAATTCGACCGGGTCAATTAAGTAAGATTATAATTATAATTTAATAGTTAAATTATAATTAAAAGATTAATTATAGAATTAATATTGACATATAGAAATATTGGATTGGACTTTTAAATATGATTTAAAAGGAAATGGACAAAATAGTACAAAAGGCTATTTGGCCCAAGGGATAAGTGGCATAGGATGACATGACCCATGGACCAAATGGAGCCCTAAATACCCACCCAATTGCCTTTTGTGTTGTCCTATATAAGCTAAGTGTTGGAGAAAACCTAGCTAGGATTTCTGGTTTCCTACTTTGGTTGATGAGTGATCATCTTTGTATCTCATCTTCCATAAACCAAAAATTGGTCCAATCAAGAAGTAGACTAGCATCCATACTTCTTGATTGCCTTCTCTTCATCTCTAGGAGCATTTGGTGTGGTGAGATAGAGGACTCCAATCTTGGAGCCTTAAGGTGAAGGAGTCAAAATCAAGAGAAACAAAAGGTCTTTCCAACAAAGGTGTTCATTCTTGAGAAATTAAAAAAATGTCATCAAGGGTAAATGATCTATTCTCTTTTCCTTTTCCTATTTGTGCTTAAAGAGACTAGGCTAAGATTCTTAGTTTAAAATGAAAAAGGTTTAGCTCAACTAGTATAAACAAAATGAATTCGCCATTTAGAATGCTTTTGTTGTATAGATTGTGGCTAAAGTTCATTTCCTAAGCATTAGATGCATGTTTCCTTCACAGCTGACAATGCAAAGGCTTTCCTTGAGGGAATTGGAGAAAAGTTTCAAGAATCCAAGAAAGCTGAGATAGGAAACTTGATGGGTCAATTGAAAATTTTGAAATATGATTGGGAAGGATGTGTCAGGGTTCACATAACAAAAATGCTCGATGTTGGAAACAAGCTAAGATCCCTAGATGTGAATGTAGATGAAGCTATGATGTTGTATTTTGCAATCAACTCTCTACCGAGTAGTTTCAAACTTCTCAAAAGCACTTACATTGCTCAAAAGAAGATGTGGACCATGAATGATCTTATAGGTATTTGTGTGCAACAACAAAAAGACAACAAGAAAGAGAAGGAACAAAATCATGTCAATGTCGTACATGATATAAAAGGAAAGCCAAAAACATATGGGAAAACTATATAGCAACAGGGAAAACAAGCAAACATGAGGAAGAAAAGGAAGGAAAAACCTGTTGGATTGAAGTGCTTCTTTTGTAAGAAATTTGGGCACATGAAGAAAGAATATAGAAGATATAAGAAATGGTTGGACTAATAAACCAGATGCCACCAAGCAAGGAGAAAAATGATCATGGATCAAATGCATTAAGTAGCTAGTATTTCAGTTGGTTTTGTTTTCCTTCTTGAGCTAGTTTATGTAGTTTGCATTCTTTCCATAGCAAGGAAGGTAGAATCATTCAGTAGGATTGTAAAATCAAACTTCAACTTGGAGTTTGATAAGTCTGTTTCAATTTTCAGCAATAAAGTTTGGTTGACAAAAAATTTGATTTGGTATATCAGTTCAACTACAAAGTTCCTAACAGTAGCATTATCGCATATACAAAATGGTCTGCATGGAGTGTGAAAGAATTTTCATGGAAAATAAAAACAGTAAGGGAACACTTGACACATAATACTTGGAAAATCATTTAAAGCCAATTGCACACATTGGTTATTCTCTCAGGATCAACAAGGAAAATAAATAGACTGATGAGAAGCAAGAAAGCAAGCATTATTTTGGACAATTGCAGTAGACTGAGAATGTTTTAAGTAAGATAAGAGGATCACACACAAAGGATTGAGAAAAGAAATGAAGATAAAGTTACTGAAGAGGTACAAGTTTGAGAATTGTTGGATTCATCTCAAAGGTATAAGACTCATTAGAAATCAAGACCAAAAAAATTCGAAAGATGGAACAAGAGATATTACTAGTGATCTGAAGCCTCATTCAGTTAGTAATATATTAAATGCTTGCTGGACCTTCTTCACAACCTTAATAATTTCTTCACAACCTTAATAATTAATTTAATTTATAGGTTGGATGGAAGATAAAGCTTCACTTTCTTGGATGAAGAATAAGTGAGAAGATTTTGTCTAAGATAATTGGATGGCTTAATTCAAGAAAGGGGAGAATGAGATCTTTAATGAATCAGGTTCTTACATAAAGGGAAGTCAAATCAAGTTTGGGATTGCAGGATCAAGATATAGTTTAATTATTTAAAGTAATGGAAACTGGATACAAGAATTGATTTCAAATCGCCTTCATAAAAGTTCTTGGAATTACTGAAAAAGATGGTTGTGAAGAAACTGCAAATAGAAGTTATGAGTCCAAGAAAACTGTAGGAAACAGTGAGGAATTCTTGATACAGATATAGAATAAGAAGCATTGTTTTTAAACTAGTGAAAATTTGTTCAAAGACAACTGCATCTCGTTACTCGTGTGCAAGATAGGCAAGGAAATTAATGAACCAAAGAAGGTAATATAGAGCAAGGAATTTAGCACCATTGTGGACAATTGCTATAAACTTAGCATGATTTAAGCATTTGAATGGATCACACAATGAGAGAAATAAAAATCAAATGGAAAAGAAAAGTCTAGGGATAATTGGAATTTTCTCAGGTATCTAGAACTCACAAATAAACTTTCAAGCACTGGAATTCCTCTATATATATTATGAGTCGACACTTACAACTCTACCTTCTTGAATAAAGAAATAAGTAAGGAAATTTCCGTTATTAATAGATGGTTTCATTCAAGAAAGGGGAGAAGAGAGTTTTAAGAAAAGAAGTTAAAGAATTTAAAGTAAAGTTCAAGATGCTGTAGAAAGTTTGGTCTTATATATATAGGTAAATGGGTATTGGATAGCATGAAGGAAATCGCTAAGGAAATTGCACATAGGTGAACGGGTATAAGTCCTATTTACAGAAGAATATTGCTAAGACTCTCAGAAGTTGATGCCTGCAGGTTATATTTTGGCTTGGTGGTGGCACTACAAATTTGAAATGTTCAAGAAGGATCATATATCATATTTCAATATTACAGTCTGAGTTCATGCAAGATTACTTTGCACGCTATAAGACATAATGTTTTGGTAACAGTATATTGGACTCAATATTTATTCGGTTGCAGAATGATAGCAGTATTGTAGTCTTTTGATCTAAGGCAACAGAAGAACGATTGGTTCCTGGATACAGTTTAGTGATCAATAAAAACATTGCATAAGGGTATATACAATTAGGACAAATCTTAAAGTTTCCATGGTAAGCAAGACAAGCTGTAAGCAAGGGTTGAAATATCAGCCGATACACTGATATATCGGTATTTTCAACTGTCGACACCGATACTGGGGGGGTAAGGCCATATCTTCCCATGTATCGACGATATATCCCCGATAAGTGCGATATCCCAAATATTTTGCCGATATCCCCGATATTTTCCGATACCCATAACAGAACCCAAAAAAAATTTAGAAGTTTTGAAGGCAATTGAAGCAAATTGAAACCCAAAAATAGCTAATCCTTGCCCAGAACCCTATAATTTATTAATATGAAGAATATATGCACAGTCCACTGCCCACATACCTCCAATCCATATGAAGAGGACATGGCGATCAGTTTTGGATCTATGAGCATAGGAACTAGACCTAGTACTAACTCAAATGAATTTTATGATGGCTATGGTTATGTCATGTTTGATTATAGTGGAACTAGTTATGGAGCTCAAGATGATAAAACATATTATGGACCTACTAGTTAGTTAATCCTAACTATCCCATATATGAGAGGACAATAGGGAGCTCAAGATAGACCTATGTGCACCATGTTCAAACATGGCTTACAAACTGCTCAGGTTACATGACTTGGTATGACTATTGTATGAATCTATATGGTTGTTCCTCATTATTTGAACCTCATAGGAGCTCTTCATTTATGTAGATTGACACTTATCTAAATTGTAATCCAATGTTTAAACAAACTATGGATTTATGCATGGTTTATTCATTCTAATTAACATTTTATTTTCAAATTTTTCATTAACGCGCATTACATACTACTTATATTTCATCACATGTATATCTTATTATTAGTAAATTTGAGTTTTATTTGTTCAATACATTCATTGATAATGTACATAACATCTATGAAAGTTTTACACCAAAATTATGTGTTTCAATGCCTATATATGTCATTTTTGTTGATTTTTTCCTGATACCTAAAATGATAACGATATATCCCCGAAATATCCGTAAATTGGAGGGCTGATATTTTAATCCTTGGCTGTAAGGACTGTAAAAGAGAAAACATTGAGGGTTTTACACATGTTTTGTCTACAGAAAGGTTGAGAGAAAGACTCTTCAAGTCGACATCTGTTTTGATTTTGATAATTGTCTGCAATAATTTGAAGAAGTGTTGGACAGAAACCCATTGCACTTTTCCAAATCAACGAGCATGACTTTACTACACAGTTTGATGCCTAGGATCAGTGGGAGCTTTTTGTTTTGTTTCGATTGGATATTCACAAGAAGGTTGGTTGTGGTTATTAATAAAGTTTAGTTATTTTAACTGATTACTTCTTTTAAATTTTGACAAATGAATATGGTGATATCTGTTTTGTGGAATAAGCTAGCTATAAAGACTGCATATGATATCTATTCATGAAAGTGTCAAGACTATTTTTTAGTGAAGAGATTACAAAATCTCATAAAGAGGACTGAGATGATGATGGCATTAAAACACATTTGGAGTAAGTCATGTTCATCTTTTGGTTCTAATTCGATGGAGTCTATGTGATAATAAAATCTGTATGTGTAATTATAAAGATATTGGGTGACTTAACTCAATACATCTTGATAGTTCCATGCAGTTTTTTATTATTGACAAGGACTTGTTAAGGAACAATTCAATTCTTTTTTAGTTCAATGGCCATATAGAAGTCATACAAAGGCTTTGATGATTATTTGACCAAGTGGGAGAATGTTAGATATATTATGTCTTAAACCACTTTAATATGGTCTTCTAATCATCATAGGAAATCTAGGTCTTTGTACTGATTAAGAACTTGATTAGAATTGGTATTTGGTTCTAAGGGAAGTTGTGTTTTACAGAAATCCTTGTTCCAACAGATTCCTTATGTGTAATCGATTAGAACACCTTATACCAATGCAATTAGGATAGCTCTTGTATTCCTTGATAGGCTAGGAATCTTGAGCTAATGCATATAAATATCAAGTCCCTGCTAAGACGATCAGACTAGCAAAAAGCATTTAAAACCCCATCTAGAATAACAGCTTAAAGGATCGTTCTGAGTAGAAGAATTTGGTTACTCTCTGTTCAACTATCACAACATCACTCAATAGCTTACGATCAAGGTTAGTGTTTTAATATGTGCAGCCTATATAGATTAACATGAGTGTCTTGGGAAGTATCTTGGGGTTCCTTTGATTCATAAGAGGGTGACTGGAGCTACCTATCAAGGAGTAATTGATAAGGTTCAAAAGTGTTTAACTGCTTGGAAAAGTCACGCACTTTCTATTGCTAGTAGGCTTACTTTGTTACATTCTGTTATTGCTATTATCCCCATATATACTATGCAAACTGCTCAATTGTCAGTTTCAGTTTGCGAGAAGCTTGATCAACGAAACAAGAATTTTCTTTCGGGCCATACTGCTGCTCAGTATAAGGTGCATTTAGTGAATTGGGATACTATTCGTAAACTAAGAGGGCTAGTGGTTTGGGGCTCAAGAAATTTTTTTTGATGAATCAAGCTATTTTAGCAAAACCTAGTTGAAGGTTACTACCAAATGATCAAGGTCTTTGGGCTAAAGTGTTTCAAGCTAAGTATTTGCGTCATAGGGATGTTCTTGCTGCTAAATATCTCCATTTTCATTCTAGTTCTAATGTTTGGTGAGGTGTTCTGTATGGAGCTCATATTGTTCCTAATGGCATTAAATGGACAGTGGGTATGGGGGATGATATTTTGTTTTGGATTGATAATTAGCTCAGTTGTGGGCCGCTTTCCCAATATGCTCTCATTGAGTTGTCTGAGGACATGTTGCAGTTGAATGTAAGTGATTTCTTGGAAGATGGGGTGTGAGACATCAATTGTTTATTGTTATGCCTATTTAAGAATATTGTAAAGTTGATTATAAGTACCCACGTTGGTTTTTTTGGAAGTGGTCGTGACCAATGTATTTGGAAGCTTACTTCAAATGGTACATTCTCTATTAAGTTTGCTTATGGTACCTCGAATTGTGGGGAGGATTTCTTACAGTGGCATTGGCATTTTATTTGGAAGCGTGCTCTTCCTCCTAAGCTCAAAATTTTTTTGTGGGTTCCTTGTTATAAAAAGTTGCTTACTAATGCTGAAAGACTGCGAGGGGGTTTGGCTCAAAATATGATATGTCATATATATAATTCTTTAGTGGAATCTATTAAGCACCTTTTCAGGGATTGCAGTGTGACATTATCCATTTGGGAAGGCTTTGGTTTCTCTCCTGAGAATGATGCCTATTCTGCGATGGGGTTTGATGACTGGTTATTTCATAATTTACAATCTAGAAGAATTGTCGTGCATGGTTTGCCTTGGTTCTAATCTTTGCTGCATATCTTCGGTTTGTCTGTAAGTGGAGCTGCAAGTTGGTTTTTTATCAAGGTTTTCTCATGCCTTCTGACCCCTCTCATGTGGTTTTGCAATATGCTTTGGAGTGGTTTATTGCTTCTCATCATAATTATGCTGCTTCTATGTATCATGTGGTGCATTTGCATTGGATTGCTCCTAATCCTGAGACGTGTAAGATTAATTTTGATGGTGGCCGAAAATCTAAGGCTGGTTTAATTAGGGCAGGTGGTTTATTGAGATAATTGGCAATTGTTGCAAGTTGAATATTCGAGCTAATTGGCAGTGCTCTATTAAGCATGTGTTTCGTGAGCAGAATTGTGTTGCTGATGCGTTGGCCTCTATGAGTTTTGATTTTCCTTTTGGGTTTCATCTTCTTGATCGGGCTCCTCCTTTTCTCTCTGAGTTGCTAGCTACTAATGCTAGTTGTGTGGCTAGGCCCAGGCAAGTTGTGGCTTAGTTTTTCTATTTATTTGGGCTTTAGCCCCTATTGTTCCCAACAAAAAATAATAATAAATAAATACATTTCAATTTCTTCTTGTTTTGGGTGAGACATCAGAATTAATGACACACTTATTATCTTCTCAACAACATTTCGAATTTCATTTTGAAACTTGTGGGTTGCACTTAGTAAAAACATATTTCTAGGCTTGTGCCTATGGAAATTAGTTGCAAGGGCTAATATCTAAAAGTTAAAACACCCTTATTTTGGAATATCAATCACAAATTGCACCCTGTTTAACATGTAACAATGTGGGTTGGAAGAAAAGACATATAATACTATGGGACTACTTCGCACACTGTTTCCAGATAAGAAAACTTCGTGTACAGTTGTTCCTGTAACGTGGTAGTGTAGTGTCATAATAGTCCAGATACTTTTCTTGAGCTACTTATATTGACACCTCCTAAGGTTTTTAGCATTTTCACAAAACCCTCTGAGGTTTTGCAAATACACTAATACCCCCTGATGATTCAAATTGTTTTCACAAATCCCCTTTCATTAATTTCCATCCAAAAGTTGTTGATGTCATCAAGAAAAATTCTCCAAAATACAAAGTTAACCTTAAATATTGGATTGCACATACACCCCTAAGATCTAATCATTGAAGTTACTTTTATCATTTGAAGAATTTTATTTATGATATGAGCAATTTTTCGACGGAAAAGAAAAAATGGGGTTTGCGAAAACAATTTGAAACCTCATGGGTTAGTGCACTAAATTACAATAATATCCCTTGATGATTCAAATTGTTTTCACAAAACCCCTTGATGATTATGACCATTGAAAAGTTAGATAATTTCAAACAATACTTAATATATAGCTCCAAAGCCTTAATATATCCATCTAGGCAGCTTCCCTTGTAAGGAAAACATCTTGTTCAGCTTTAACAGATGCATTTCTTTCTACGGCTGCCAATGCCATGATTGAAGAACACAGATGATGGATCAAGTACAAATGCATGGCATACATATCATATATGATACTGCTCTCTGTAACGCCATGCTTTTGCTAATACTTGTTGGTTTGGTATGATGGGCTGGATCAAATTGAATATACATTTCTGCTATTATTTGGACTGGATCGCAAGATTCCAGTTGGTTCGAGGCTTGCTTTTTAGGTTGTTCGGTTTGCTAACTTATGGTCCGGCTCGAAAAATAAATACTTTGTTTTTCCGGATATACCCTAAACCCTACACATGTTCATCACGTGACACATGTTACACACTTCCTTTTATTTATATTTTGTTTCTTTTAAATAATTGGTAATTATTATTTTACCTTATGTATTTTTTGTATTTATCTTTTGTGTAGTTTACACATTCCCTTCAACAGGATATTTGGAATATTTGGCACCAATATAGAATAGACAGATGAGTCTAAATTTTTTTTTCCCAACAAAAAAATATATATATATATATACGTATATTTTATGTTGATGTATTTTCTGTATATTATTTGTTTTTTTTTATCGAACTCTATATTATTTGTTTAAAGAAACCAAAGAACTGTCATTTAAGTAGATTCAAACAAAAAGGTCAACTATATTCAAATACTTTCAGGGTAGGATTAACATGTTACATTTATATATAAATACATGGAAAACTTATTAATAGGAATCTCATTTAATAAGAACTAAGGGATGCAAGGTTCGTAACTCAAGTGGTTAAGAGCATTTGCATCTGTATTCGAGGTTCTAAGTTTGATTTTTCCTCCCTCAATATTGCTCTTATAAAATAAAAAATTAACTAAGGGATCATATGTGGCCTACATCTTAATGTGATCATTTGTTTGATTCTGGTTCAAAAATCATCCTTACAAAATATCAATCAAATCAAAGCTATTACATCACCTAATTGTGAGAAAAATAAAGAAATGAACATAATAGTTTAGATTAGACACTGAAATATTAATGATGATGATCAAATGGTCAAAAGAATTCCGACTTTGTTAGCTTTTAGCAAGAATAATTCTTAAATTATGATAATATATATATAAATTGTTTAATTTTTACAATTTTTAATAATTTTACTAAATTACATTATAACAAATTTTATATGTTATACTGGGGTTTTTTTGGAAGAATAAAAAATTTTGGACTCTACCAAATTAATAAGCAAAAATAGAAAAAGAGAAAAGAATTTGTCTCCATGCATCGCGAGCCAAATTATTAACTAGACCCACGAGCACCATACGCTCCACGTCGTTTCCTAGCCAACCGATTAATAAGGTGACAGCCAATAGGAGAGTAAGGTGTTCCATGTAAAGCGATAGATGCGAACGACGCATTTTAATATTGTAGGATAGAATATACGGGATCGGAACTCAAACAACTATCACATTAAAATACATAAATTAGAGAAAGAATCTTCTTTTGAAGCACTTAAGGTCGTCAGCCTCCAACTGTCAGCTGTTAAGCTGATATTTAGCTTTAAACGGCCGTTATTGCCTTTTGCCCTCAACGTAACGGCGTCAAACCATGTATGATGTGACCCCACCCCCATATGCCATAGGCCATGGCATCATGATTCATGTATATTCCAACATCATGGACATACATGTCGAGCATGCATATACATACATGCGTACATATGCATAGGATAGGATGGGGATGGCATCATTGGCGGACCTATTAAGGCGCAAGGAGGTGCAGCTGCACCTCCCATTGCCGAAAAAATCATTATAGGTGCTTCAAATTGCCATTTTTCTCAACTAGTGTACTGATTACTTTATTTTCATTTTCAACATTTAAGTAAATGTCTTTGTCCTTTTACTTTCATTTATTTTTATATTACTTCATTTACTTACGTTTACAATGTAAATAAGGAAGTATCCCCCATTTGGATTCAAATAAAAATACTAGAAAATCAAATTCCCACCAAATCAAAATATGAAAAATTGGTTTTAGTGCAAAATATGATTTAGGCTAAAAATGATGGCTCATTAACTTAACATATACGTCATAATAAAATCTCATAAAATTAAGTTTTCTTATTTGATGTGTAAGGAATAAAAGCCGCAAAAAATTATTTTGAGAAAATGATTATTCCAAAAACTATTTTTCATACTTAGTCAATATTGCATATTCGCTAAAAACTTTCTGAGTCCGCCAGTGGATGGCATGGAAATATGGGTAGTCCAGCTCTACCTATCATCATTTACGTTGCTCTGAGGAAACTCTTGGGTCAAATGACAAATGTGCCCTCGTTTTTATTTGAATTACTCATATCCAAAACCAGTTTTCTCTTTCCTAGATGATATTATACAGCATCCCAAATTTTACTTTCTATACTTATCCAGATTCAAAAATAAAATTCAAAAAATTGGTAAATTACTATTGTATCCATATATGACTGGATCATGACATGTACATCATGATCATGGCGACACATGCCACTGGCTTTGAAAGGTTAGCGCCTTTGTTTGGTCATGGTCAGAGAGTGGACTAGGGTTTTAATAGAATTCCTCTTTCGTAGTTTTTGTGAAGGCCATGGCAAATCTCCCTTTGCGGTTCTAAGTTTTTCACACTTCCTTCCTTGGACCAACAATTCAAAGGGTACGTGAGTAAAAGAATTTGCCTTATTTTATATATTGCAAGTTTTCATTGGCTTCTACTACACAAGTTTCATCGAATATGCAAGATTTATATAAAAGGTACTTTTCTTTTACAAAAAAAATAGTATTTTAAAACAATTTAAAAAAAATCTCTATTAAGTCAATGGGGTCATTAATGGTATATTTACTTATCAGGTATGAGTATTGGAATGATTCCAATTCCACATTAAAATTCATCATCAAACACCCTTAAAATTAGAAATGAAATCAACTAGGGAAAGTAGTTTATTCAATTCCTATTCCTCGATTACCCTTTCCCCAATTAATGGCTTCTCCTATTCATGGTAAGTAAACATACTATAAATGTGATTATAACTGACAAGGAGGAAAAGAGAGAGAAAAAAAAGGGAAGATGGGATAGATGTCACCGACAATAAGGGGTTGCAAAATGAGGGTTGAAGTGGTGGCCGCCGAGTTGGGAGGTGGTGGTTGTTGGGGCTTGATTGGGTTTTTCTTTTCTTTCTAAATTTATAAGGGAATAAAAAGTGGAAGAAATGGGAGAAAATTTCTCTAATCCAAAGGAAGGGAATTTTGAACTTGGGTGTAAGGGTGCCTCGACCATGCCCTAACTGAGGATAAATTCATCCCTCACTAGGGAGAAATATGATTAATAAATGTGACCCCAACCACAAAGGGTCAATAAGGGTCAAAAGGAGATTTGCTGCATAAAGCTAACACACTTGGTTAAACCAAGCACCATCTCACTTGTAAAGACTACAAACTCACACATCAAACTTGGATTGCTCCCACTTATTTTGAATAGGGTGGTAATGGGTCGTTTCCTATCGTATCGAGGTATTAAACGGGTTAAAGCTCTCCAACACGAATATGACTTGTTTAAGAAACATGTCAGCCATCTCCAATCCATACACGACTCGTTTATTACATAGGTAACACGAGATGAGTCGTGTAACCTATTTATTAAATGATTGGGTTAAATTGTTATTTAGGTTAACCCATTAACCCTTTTAACTCTTTTGACCCGCTTAACCTATTTAGCTTATTTATATATGTACTAAGAAACTTATGATAGTAATGAAAATATATTTTTTTTAAAGATAAATTTAATGTATCAAAAATAATTTTAACCACATAAATTTTAAAAGAGTATGCTAATAAATGGGTTGGCAAATTGACTCTTAATCCACCCATTTATTAATCTTGTCTTAGTAGGTTGACTAGGATTTGACTCGAAATTTTTATTGTGCGGATTTTGAGTCATTCATCGAGTCGAGTTGGAAATTGTCACCCCTAATTTCGAACTAAAAAAATAAAATAGGATCTTCAAAACTCAACCCCGCCACAATAACCACCGCCGCCGCTCAGATAGGGCCCAAAATAAATCACCCATCAAAGATTAAGGAAATGGAGATATTCCACTAATAGCTTGTTCGCCGGTAATGAGAGATGCGTCAATACGATAATCTAGTTGAAATTTGTATGCTATATAATAGCTTTGGGAATTTTTGCCTCTACCACCATTTTCTCCGATTGAATCATTTTCTTGTTCTATGTATGGTCGCAGTGACTGCGATATGGATATGTTTAATGTGGTTTGGGTTTTTGTTCTTCAATGAATGTGCCAACTAAGTGTAGAGTGTTTTTTGTTTTGTTGGTTATTATGCTAATAAGTGCATATTATAAAACTAAATCGATTTATTTTTTGTTACATTGAAATAAATCAAATCTTTGATCTAACTAATCACTCTGCTCTACCTCGCTACTTAGGCCAAGTCTAACTTATTGAGTCTTTCTAATCTAACTTTTTTGTTTGTATATTTTTCCTTTTTTCAACGAAGTTCTTCGTTGACCTAAAAAAAAAACTCAAGTTTGGTTCAAAGAGAAAAATAAGACATAGGACAATCTACCGTTAGTTTTCTTACATTTCTTAATTAAATAAAAAGTTTTATTGCTCAAAAAAAGATAGTTTGATAGTTTGATTATTTAATATTTATGAACAAAGTCAATACTAGTCTCCTCAAAAGCCAATACGACTAGGCAGGACGAAGAGTTGACTAAGTCTGGGTCTTATGAGAAATCTCAATAGTGGCCGACCCATGGATTAATTAGGCATGCCTCTGCATGATCTATAGGACGCTTGGTTGTTTACATCCATGCCCTTCATTTAGTACCATTTTCATTAAATTTTATTTCTCTTTTGATGGGTACTTATGGTAATTTAAAGTTGAGTGGCCTGGGGATATGGTTTGATGTATGGGCTGCATTTCATCATTGGGAATGATTCCGTTTGAGAGCCTAGCACCACGTGGCAGCATTCCATAGATGAGGGTCTCTGTGACTGTGACAGAGCAGTGGCATTTTCGTCATTTTGAGTCGACTGCTGGCTCTTTCCCAAAGTGAGATCGAGCCACAGAGGGCGATTATCCAGGGGCGGTGGCCTTAACATTCCTCCTTGCTTTTGCTATTTTTTCCTTTATTATTGGATTTTCTTGCATCCAAGCATTCGTACTTGTTATGTGCATTGGTGCGTGGCAGAATCTAATTGCACAAACGGGGTTCTTATGATTAATTAGAAAGATGTAGCGTTAGTGGTGCGTGGATGTGTGTCGCTAGTGTTATCGTTGATTTTAATGATACAAAATCAATTATTGCATTAGCGTCACACATCCACGTTGATTTTGTATCAAAATGTGTGTGCTTCATTTTGCTCTACATATATCAACGATTTTGATAGCATTATGCATCCACGCACGACTTATGCTAGTATAATTCTACTCATAAAATATTTCTCATTTTAGATAAATATTTCTCATTTTAGATAAATATTAATGTATTGACTTTTAATTTTATGTATTATGGCAAAGCGTTAAATTTTTTCGATGTGCGCATTCATTTAGTGAACTTTCCAGATAGCGCACGCTATTTGAGCGAAGCATACACAATGTCACTAAGGCGTGACTATTGCGTTTAAGCTTGCACGAAGATTTAAGTTAGATAGGTCATCTCGAATCAGAATCAAATATGAGTAGATTTGAATAAGATCTTCTTACTCACCATGTAAATTTGAAAAAACACATTCCTATCTTTCCACACACCATTATTCCTAAATACCTTTTAATTATTAATTCAAGGTTTAGAAATAACTGCACTCTTTGCTTTTAGTTGTTGGGCTCAACATATGACCGATGAACTAGAAATTTGGTAGGTATAATATTGATGTATTGTACTGTTTCACTACAGAAGAACCTAAAGAAAAAAGAGAGGATATATTTAGTTATATACCCATTCTTAGCATGAGTGATATGGATAAACCCTACACCATTTAATTTCTATAAATAAACCCAAAAAAAAACTCAAAAAATAACAGCTGGCCTTATTGAATTAGCTTTAATTATTAAATTACTTTGATGCCCTATTGAGTGTATTTGATTTTTTTATATGAGGTTTTGAGGTTGGGCTTGCTTTAAGAAATCAATGACAATTTTGTAATTTATAGGAAGTTGGAAGTCTCTTTGTTATGTTGTAAGTGAGCTTTGAGTGTGTTTCTAAAGTCTATTTTATGTATGGTTGTTTTATAATTTGGGTCCCTATATTGAGTATAATAGTGAATCTCCCCAAAAATAAATAAATAAATAAATAAAATAGGGTAGTAATTAACAAAAACAAGAAGACATTTTATGTTGACTTAAGTGTTTGCAAAGGACTCACTAGTGTAGTGGTTTGGAGTATTTACTCCCTTAGGCAAGGTCCTGGGTTCAAGTCTTAGCATCTGTGTTGTGTGTGTGAGTTTAATATGCTATCGTCCCTTTCAATAGGAAAAGTCCTCAAAAAAAAAAAAAAAGTGTTCGTGTAGGGCAAGCAAATAGGCACGTCCCATACCATGCATTTTACCACTGTGATTTCAAATGCCCCATTATATAAACTAACACCCATCTCAATCATCCTATAATTCTCCTTTTGCTAGTCATCTTGTCTAAACCATTGATCTTCAAGCCCAAATCACTCAATCGACAATTATACTGATATCCTAATCTAGTATGCACAAGGGCTTGTTGGAACTTGTTCCCTACAATAGTTAGACTTAACTACGCAAAAGATTGTTCCCATTAATCTCTTTTCATAATTTCTTTATTAACTCAAGAATTCCAACCATCACAAATAACATATGAACATGTCAACATTAATCAAATTATAACGATAATAACACGTAAACACCCAATATTAAGAATAATAATCAAATAATAATATCATGCATAATATAGTGTTCACAAAATTTATTTAAATCAATCTTTGTAAAGGCTCTCCAAGAAACCTCATACCTTGATTCCAAAGCTAGCTAGTTAATAACACACAAACAAAACTTTCTATCTCCTCCAAGAATTTCGTCACCACTCTCTCTCTTCTTTCTCTTTTACTTTCTCTATTTCTTTCGCTTTCTTTCTTCTTCCTCTCCAATCTCCCTCTCTTTCCTTGTACTAGTAAAGTGAACGAAAAACTCAGGTAAAAAATTCTTCTCAAACTTCAACTATTTATAGGTGAAAAAGTCATGATTAAAACCTATTGCTAGATCTTCCACCTCGTCTTTATAGCTGGGATTACTCAGCACTTTAGTCATCCATATAGATTGCTTACAGAGCAATCTAAATTCATCACCAACAACCACCTCCTCCAATAGACTCTCCATGATAGTTTTTGAAAGAAACAGAATAAGAGAGAATGAAGAAGACAAGAGGAAGAACGAAAGAATTGGCTGCATGATTTTGAGAAAGCTGATGTATCTCATCTTACATATAAGACAAAATATTAGGCTCATTGTATTGGGCTAAAAAGAAAATAAATGGGTTTGCTAAAACCCAAAAACTTGAGCTAAAATAAAGAACCAAAATATTTATTTGTTTATTTATTTAACATCTAAATTTCTATTTTTATCTATATATATAAAGCAAAAGGCAGAGAATGGTGAAACATTCAAAATACCAGAAAATACCCTTGGTTAATGCAAATATTAAGAATTGAAATTATTAATTAAATGAGGATAATATGGTAAATTCACAATTTTTCGTATTAAAAAAATTAAAATTAAAAGAAAATTCAGATAATGGATCCTATTTTTATGGAACACAAATATCCATTATCTTTTTTAATTCTAAAATAAATTTAAATTTTTTTAAAAAAAAACCTCTCGCATGCGCAGAAGCGCGTGCAGAGAGGCTAGTATATTATAAAAAAAAAGTGTCTGTACACGACTCTATTATTAATTCTTTTTAACCTCAAAAGGGTTAATTAAGGAGGGTAATGAAAAATAGGCAGGGGGCATAGGACCCTTCAACAGCCATGATTGAGACCCTAAAACAAAAAGTGGTTTTAAGTGGATGGGTTCCAATTTATAGTTTATCACAAATAGAGGCCTATTCTAATTTTATTAAAAACACCTTTTAAGTTCAATACTTAAAAAAAACTTTATCCTGTATTTTTAAATGAAAAAAATTATAACACACTAAGGATCAATTAGAAAATGACAAGTGACTAGTTGAGGGGGTTATTTCTCCAAATAGACTTTATAAGGGTTTTTGTATAAACTGTCATGCTGAAATGATCCTATTTGTGAAAAGTCCTCCAGTTTAATTCGTAGACCTTTGGATTAAGACGAGTTTTGAGCCCAATAAAGCTCTAAGCTCCCTTAACAAAACCTTTTCAGACAATTTATACCTCTAAAAACATACACACCCAAAACTCTAAGCTCTAAGCTCACTTCTGCACTGGTCATGACTACCGACCAAAAAGGGAAGGACCTTTCCTTTGGAGGTAGGAAAATCATGATGGGGATAGCGAACCCCATATTATTCATGTATTAACTGAAAGCCACAAAGTTTGTATAATTTTCCAATTATACCCATATTAAATCAAATTAAAAATCAGAGTGCATTTAATGATATATTGTAATTCTAAATTGTTAATGGGGACAAAATGGTCATGAAAAATGTGCATTAAATGTTGTCTTATTTTCCTAAACTTTCCCATGAGGAGGGAAAACAAAACCCAAGTTGGGAGGAGGGCTTTACTTTCCCCCCTACTTTTTCATGTGCCAGACAACCATTTCTCATGCATAGACTTACCAAACATGGGAAAACAATTGATTTCTCATCCCTAAGTCTCCTTTCCCATGAACCAAACAAGGCCTAAGAAATACCACCATCAAGGGAAAACAAGAAATTTCAGTATTCGTCGAGAAACTAACGAATATTTAAGAATTTTCAGTTGAAGACTATCGAACCGACACACAATTTTCGAGTGGGTGTACCAAAATCATTTATTATGAAGTTTTGTTTCAAGATTCAATGGGTTTTAGCCATTATCTTTGTCAGGATTTGGTGACACTCTGTTGAAGTCTATCAATATATTCAATTGTGGCGGTAACAAACAAATTTGTGAGCTAATTGGTATGAAAACGGTAAAAATTAGTGGAAAATAAAAAATTATCACACCGTGTCTCATTTGGAGGCTCAAAATAGAAGATTTGATGTTTCATTTGTAAAAAAAAAACTTTATTTTCATTAACTTGTGTAATATTTTTTATGCCATTAATGGTTATTGTTCACTTTGCTAAACAACGTAGGGTGAGAGGGATAGTAGGTTTTTGAGAGCTTGAAGAAGATGATGCTTGGGTTGTAGGTTATCTAAAGTGAGATTTGAAGGGTGCATCATAAATAAATTTTAATTTAAAAAATTCACAAGGAGACCTTGATTGGCCAGGACCCGAGTATTGTCCGCCTACAATCTCTACGCCAATAAAGAATACCATAATATCTCTAATTACCGTCATGTACAATTTAGCAGCTTCAATGAAATAAAAATACGTGTCACTTTTTAAATTTTACAGTTTAGCTAGTGCGACTAGTCAGGGTCCCATCATTATCATCACACTCGGATATGATAATGATGAGAGCCATGACCCATGGAACATGGAAGAAGAGGGATGATGGTGGGGGATGAGAAGGACTTGGGGAAACATTGATGGTAAATTTCAGTTTACTACTCAAAATTTTACCCAACATTAATGGACTCACTCATGCGGTGACACTTGAATCAACATATTAATTCATAATTAATTAATTAAAAATGGAAAAAATAAAATAAAATAAAGTCCGTCCCTCGTTTTCTCTCTTCCACTCTATCTCTGATAGTCGCCAAGCCCACCCTACCCTCCACCGCTATCTCTTCTTCCCCAACCCTCGGAACACACACACACACACAATCCAGACAACCACCAACCCACTCTAGGTCTGACCCGAACGACGCAAGTAATTGCTATCATATCGTGAGAAAAAAAAAATCAAGAAATGATCACAATTCTTCACATGGGGAATAACTTGTGTTTTGACTTTGCTTTTGTAATGGTTAAGTCGTTGCTAATATTATTCAATTTCATCCAATGTGACCATAAGTTTTTAATTTTTCTCACCCAAAAAATACAAATATATATCATCATAAAGGAGACTTCCAAAGATGTATGCAGAAAATAAGAAGATATATGATGAAAAACATAGTAAAGTTGTACCATATAAAAGTTGGAAGCCATTTCCATTTGTTCAAATGGTTGTGTGAGAGAGCATGTGTTCATATAACATACTATCATATTACCGTTAATAAATTCGAGTGCAAACACCCAAATAAGAAAAATACTTAACTCCTTACCCTTAGTCAATCCGAATGACAACCCCAAAATAAGGAAAATTCTCACCCAAATAATTCTATTAAGAAACAAAGTCAGGGCAATCTCGTAAATAAAGGCATCGAGCAAGGTAATTTCTATTCAGACTTGCGATGTAATGTAATGGACAATGATGATGAGATGCTATGATGATACATGCGTATATAAATGTTTACATGTACATCCATCGCATAACATAATAGGAGAGGCGAGAGTGGTAGAATAGCATTTGACTTGGTTTCAGAGAGAGAGAGAGAGAAAGAGAGAAGAAGAAAGAAGAAAGAGAAAAAGGTAAAGAATGAAGAAAATTCAATCGAATCGAATACAATTTTGACGTCCGCAAGGACACACTCTCGCTTCTCTCTCTACAATCCCCTTCTCTCTCTACAACTCTCTATTCTCTCTCTAAGCTAACCACCGAGGGACAGGACTTGTGCTCAGAGAGAACACAGAGACTGTGAGCAAACCCTAAAAAAGGGCACAAAAGCTGAAGTGAATTCAATTAGAATTGAAGCCGAAGGAAAATAAAACACAACTCAGTGAATAATCTAATACTGGGTTTTATGTATTAGAATCATTGTGGGTTTTTGGGAAGTCTCTCTCTTTCTCTCTCACTGTTCAAAGCTCTACTGCTGGTGAGTACTGTCTACTTTTTTTTGTTGGTTTTTGGTTTCTTCTTCATTTTGTACTTTTATTCGGTTGAAGTTCTCGATCGTTGATTTTGGGACTTTGGGTCCGATCGAGGTTGTACTTTTTTGGTCTTTATTTTTGCAGCTGTTGCTGGTTTAGCTTTACAAAGTTTGGATATTTAAGATTGGTTTTGAGTTTTGGGTGTGGAATTTGGGTTTTACTTGTGTTGTAGAACCTAATCTTTATTGGCGCTCGTTCAATTTTGTTTAATTTTTGTGGGTTTGTGTTGAATTGGCGAGTTTTGGTGAATTGGTTTATTTCAGGTTATTGATTGGAGGTGGTTTTGGTTGATAAAGTGAGAAATTTTGGGATTTCTTCTCTGTGTTTGGTGGAGAGAGTTTGATTTGTTTTGATTTAGTTCTTTCGTTCAGGGCTGAGGTTATGGTGGATCTGAAAGTTCATGTAATAAACAGAGATTCATGCGGAAGCTGGTCGGGGACTGCTCTCCTCTTGAAGCTAGTGAGATTGTAGAATGTTCAGAATTAGAGCCTGTCCCTTGGTATTGGGTTTCTATGGTATTTGGCTTGTGTTTGGCAAAACTCAACACGATGTGCCCAGGCACAATGCTTACCCTTTTCTATTGGTACACAATAGAGATTCTGAAACCTGTGGCCTTCGAAGTAGGGGTACAATGCTATCTGAATTGAGCTCCATGCCTGGGATTTTGCGTCTTGTTATGTAATTTAGGCTTGTTGAATTCAAGTTGTTTTAGATAGTTGTAGTACTTTCACTTAGTATTTGTAGATTGTGATTTTGAAATTATGGTACCTTCGGGGCCGCCCACTCCAATTGGTGGTGCCCAGTCTGTTTCACCTTCACTCTTGCGTACGAATTCTGGAATGCTGGGAGGTCAAGGTGGTTCACTACCTTCCCAGTCAGGTTTTCCCCCGCTTGTCTCACCACGTAATCAATATGGTAACATGAATATGCTTGGCAATGTAACCAACGTGTCTTCTCTCCTTAATCAGTCTTATGGAAATGGGATTCCAAATTCGGGGCTTTCTGGTCCTGGTAGCAGCCAACGTGGGGGTATGGATACCGGTGCTGAATCAGATCCACTTTCTAATGTTGGCAATGGAATGGGTTTTAGTGCGCCTTCTTCGTCATATGTTGCATCAAACATGGCTAATCCTGGTACATCTGGTCAAGGTCAGGGCCAACAATTTTCAAACCCTTCTGGTAACCAACTATTGACAGATCAACAGCAGCAGCAACTTGAAACACATAATTTCCAGCATGGTCAGCAGCCAATGCAACAGTTCTCTGCCCCTCACAACACACAGCAGCAGCAACATCAATTTCAGGCTATTCGAGGAGGCTTAGCTGGTGTTGGACCAGTCAAGTTGGAGCCCCAATTGACAAATGATCAACATGGACAGCAGCAGCAGCAGCAGCAGTTGCAGTCTTTGAGGAGTCTTGGTCCAGTGAAATTGGAACCCCAACAACTTCAGACCATGAGAAGCTTGCCACCTGTAAAATTGGAACCGCAGAATTCTGATCAGTCATTGTTTTTGCATCAACAGCAGCAACAACAGCAACAACAGCAGCAACAGCAGCAACAACAACAGTTCCTCCACATGTCAAGGCCGTCTTCTCAGGCTGCTGCTGCACAGATTAACATTTTGCATCAACAGAGATTCTTGCAGCTACAACAACAACACCAGCAACAGCAACTCTTGAAAGCAATGCCTCAGCAACGCCCCCAATTACAGCAACAGTTTCCACAGCAGAATCTGCCTATGAGGTCTCCTGCGAAACCGGTATATGAGCCTGGAATGTGTGCTCGGCGTTTGACACATTATATGTATCAGCAACAACATAGGCCTGAAGTAAGATGCCCCCATCCCATAGATTTCGTTAGTCTGTTGGGTGTGACTGTTATGGTTACTGATGATGCCTACTTTTCATATAGGACAATAATATTGAGTTTTGGAGAAAATTTGTTGCTGAGTATTTTGTACCTCATGCCAAGAAGAAGTGGTGTGTTTCTATGTATGGAACTGGTCGGCAAACAACTGGCGTTTTTCCTCAGGTCTGTTGCTAGGATACGGTAGTCTGGTGAACCCCATCTATATTGGCATCTTAACTAGTAAAATGAGGTTAATTGCAAAACAATCTTTATGTATGCATACATGTGTTTTAGCAACTGCATCTCGTTTTCAACTCACTTTTATTTCAGGACAGTATTTTCAGTGTGATAGTAGCTATTTAATTATCCTATAGACATTTTGGTTTGTTGTAACACAAATCGTTGCTGAGCTATTTAACACTCATGAGCTTTCTCTACCAAATTTTGCAGGATGTGTGGCATTGTGAGATATGCAATCGCAAGCCTGGACGTGGCTTTGGTATGTTATGCAATTTATCTCTTTGTGCCTCTTGTTGTGGTCTGCTGTTAACCAGTGCTTGTTTGAATGACATCTGGTTCTAAATATCTCTATCATGCTATCAGTTCAACGCCATATCTTAGAGTCTTTGGCTAGATATCAGTGTTAGTTTTAATGCTATATCTAGGTGTTTTGTTCATGGGCTGTTCTCTTTAGAACTAGTATCTGAGTTATTCTTGCCATATTTTCAGAAGCGACTGTTGAGGTGCTTCCCAGGCTTTTTAAAATCAAGTATGAAAGTGGTACTTTGGAGGAGCTTCTTTATGTTGATATGCCACGCGAATATCATAATTCATCTGGTCAGATTGTACTGGACTATGCTAAAGCAATACAAGAAAGTGTTTTTGAGCAACTTCGTGTTGTTCGGGATGGTCAACTTCGGATTGTATTCTCTCCAGATCTAAAGGTAGGACATAAAAATTGTTTTCATATTACCTTTTATGTTCTGCCTTCCCTGGGAGTTGATCAACTTTCTCTTCGTTCGTTCTTTTGGCAGATATGCTCTTGGGAATTTTGTGCAAGGCGCCATGAAGAGCTTATCCCGCGAAGATTACTGATACCTCAGGTTACTACCAAATGTCTACTTGTGATGGGCAGTTTTCTCCATATGTATTACCCTTAAGCTGTGTTTTCAAAACTAGGGATTTTCTGTTCTCTTCATGTGACAAATAGAAAACGTCCAAATTCATATATTTGAAGCTTTTTTTGTTTGTTAGGATATGTAAATTGTTTGGATGAAATAAGACTTAGTGTAACTGAGAAGATAGATGCTTCTGCTGACTTTGGAGATGAAAAATTTGTTGATCCTAGCAAATAGACCCATCAGTTCAAATTCAAATCTGAGCCTAATTTGATTAAAAAGTAAGTGTAGATATTTAGTTATGTTATATCAATAACCAGTGATTTTAGTAAAGGATTTATAAATTTGTGAGATTAAGGTCGGAGTAGGGTCCTACATTATGTTTATGTGCTTTGGATATGAATCTGGATACCAAACTAGCAGAGTCACTCCATCTGGTGTATATGAGACTAATTTGAGTACATTTACCATTCATATGGTATCGTGCATTTATAATATTTACTTGCTCTATGCAGGTTAGTCAGCTTGGTGCTGCAGCTCAGAAATACCAGGCTGCTACTCAAAATGCATCATCCAATTTATCTCTTCCAGAGATACAAAATAATTGCAATATGTAGGTTCTTTATCTTTCTGTCTCGTTCTTGTGCATATTTGAGCTTCCGTTTTTTTTTTGCCTGGAAATATTTGAGCTTTCGAATAGTGCTTTTTGATAGAAATTTGGCTGTCTATTTTTATGCCTTGTTTGTAATGAGGGAATTTGGATAGTCCTTATGCCATCTATAACTCTGGATCTCTTGTTTTTATCAGTTCATGTGCTATACCCCTTAGGCCTACAAAAAGTATAGTCTCACATTTCTAGTAAAGACATCAGCTGTCATTAATTATTTTGTGAACAGGAAATTACATAATCAAGTTATTATTTGGCTGTATAGTTATGTAACTTTTTCTTTTCTTCTTAACTTTGCTTAGGGCCTATTGGGAATGTCGCATATTGCTCCATCTTATTTTTTTGTTAATGGCTCAAACTTGTCTGTTCTTAATTACTTATTTCAGGGCTTCTCCAAAAAAGAAAAAAAGAAAAAAAAAGAGTCTGAGACTAAAGAATATTTGATTTTGCAAATTACATGGTGGTTTCATTGTAAAGATCTTAATGACATAGTGAATCTAAGTGTTGAAAAATCCTGCCTCCGTTTCAACCTTTGTTCTATGTAGTGGGGGCTTAGTTTTTTCAGTTAAACTACTGTATGTCTACCAAATATATGGGTGAAATGATTTTAAAAGCCTATTTATTTGTAGTATTTGATGTATATGCAAAATTGGTGATTGATTGGTTTGCAGTTTTTTCTGTTTGATTAATTCCTCCTGTGCAATTTTGGTTTAGGTTTGTATCATCAGCTCGGCAGTTAGCGAAAACCTTGGAAGTGCCATTAGTAAATGATTTAGGTTATACAAAGAGATATGTAAGGTGTCTTCAGGTAATTTCTTATTTCCTTGCCTAGTCACCGTGCATTGTGATGGTCCTTGTGTACTAGGAGCCTTATGGTGATTGGATATATGTTTTCATCATTACAAAGTTTGTGTAACATCTTTTGCTTTGAGATACACTATTGTATTTTGCATATTGTGCTGGAGCATTTGTTCTTGGTCCAGTGTTTATCTTCTCTGCACGGGGATCATTTTTCTGATATAGATTATATGTACATATGTGAACTCGTCAAAAAAATTATTTTGCTCCTATGTTACATGTATCCCCCTTCTATAACACCTGAAATAAAGTTCTCCATTATTTGCATGGACGCTTGGATGGAAATATTTTTGACTTAATCCCATCATTTTTTTTTCCTTTACCCTTTTGTTTTTCCTTTTCTACATATGTAATGTTGGGGCTTGTGTGTTTGTATACATGGTTCACTGTCTCAAAATTTGCAATAGCAAAGTGAGAGATTATTTTTATATGTCCTACTGTACCAAATTGATTACATGTTTCTACATGTCTGACAATTATTCAAAAATATTTCTGAATGATTTCGTTCCAATCACCCTACTAATGGAAATGTTCTTTGGTGAGTTGTCTGATGGGTTGGCTTGGAAGTGTAAGATGAGTATGAATTGTGTTTTGTTCTGTTTTTTACAGTCATCTTTGGCTGGTTAATGAGGCATTAGTTCTATCCACTGTTTGTTATAAATTAAATTATCAACACACAGTATGTCAAATGTTTAAGTTTATTGTGTAACATTGGGTTTAACATCTGATTGTTGAAGTTTGATCGTTGAAGTTGGAGTCCTTATGCCAGAAATGCCTTTTTTTTTTGTTAAAAGAAACTTATGACCAATATATTCTCTTCTTATTCCTTATGAAGTGTAATATATGATATTTCAAACAAATTGTGGTCCCATGTTAGTGAACCATGTAACTGAGTTTGCTTGCAGCCTGATTGACCATTGTCATTGTTAATATTTCTTTTTGGGGTGCAATGCAGATTTCAGAAGTGGTTAATAGTATGAAAGACTTGATTGATTACAGCCGAGAGACAGGGACTGGACCTATGGGTAAGCCTGATTTTTCTATGTTAACTAAATAATTAATGATAATTCAAACATATGTTCCCCTTTCTTTTATTCAATTGTTACTTTACAGAGACAATCTTTATACTACATAAAAAATTAAAAATATTTAGTTTCCACATAATAAGACGTAATGAGTTAAAAATTTAGAACTAAAAAATATGTTAATTTCGTAGGAATAACAAATGAAGCCTGTAATTTTCTGTGGATTAGATTCGGTATGTAGCTTTGCAGTAAAGCTTCTGCTTTCATATTTGCATTTTATTACTATTGTTGAGGAGATCAGAGGAAATTGTAAGAACAGCACTTAGTGGAAGAAGAGTATGTGAACTAATGACCTGGTGCCTAGAAGTGATAAATTGGGAGAAACCTGCTTATGTATGCTTGTGTGGTGGGTTTTCAGATTGCAAGTTAGGTTTCAAGTCTTGGGTTTGTAGAAAGAGGGGTTTAGGATATGTAAATTGATTTGGAGGTGAAAATATCGTTGAATCTTGATGGTGAATTATGTGGAAATCTGAGAAGGATGCTTGCTGGAAATTAAACTAAAGAGCTAATTTTAAGAGCTGCCTTAATCCTAGACTACTCGTAACTTGAACTTCAAAACCATAAAAGATCTTTTCAACTTCAATTGACATTGCCGGTAGGCCCCACAAGGTAAAACCTCAATTTTCCTGACCCAAAACTAATAAGCAACATAGCAGCTTGATCCTTTCTATCTTGTTTGTACTAGAAATATCTAATTCCTGAGATGTAGAATCAGCTTCAGCCATGATGCTTAAAACAAAATACAAATTCTAAGAATAGCAGAAGGCTCTGAAAGGATAAGGGGAAATTAAATTATGGAGGCAAGAGATATATCACAGTTTATTGTTGAAGTTATGCTAGAAAAAAAAGTTGGATATTTTAAGAGGTAAGGGGAGGGGACATAAGAGTGTCCCGGTGATTAACAATAGTTAGAGAACAAAAACAAGAAGAACGATATTTATCTTCATGGGAGTGAATGAGGCTGCTGCTGGATTACCAAGCTTCCATAACATGAAATTTTGCCTGTCTCGTAGTTAGAAAATCAAGCCCCTGTGCTATTTTTCACGGTTACTTGTGAAGACATGCACAATTCCCTGAATGCCATATGGTTGCATGATATCATGGCAATTTAAAGCATTATATTATGGGCACCTATTTCTATGCCCTTAAAATTGTACAAGTTATTCTTGAGGCTGAATGCTTGCAATTAATTCATTGTATGTTAGTAGCTCCACTATAATATAGGATTGTTTGATTGCCACATGGTAGTTCATTGCTAATGTTTTCTTTCAGAGAGCTTGGCCAAGTTTCCTCGAAGGACGAGTGCTTCATCTGGGTTTCACGGTCAAACACAACAGTCCGAGGAGCAAATGCAGCAGCAGCAACAGCAACAACAGCAACAACAACCGATGGGCCAGAATCCAAACTCCGATCCAAGCTCTGTCCAGGCCACGACTATGCAACTTGCTGCCAGTAATGGTATGGCTAGTGTAAATAATGTTCTGAACGCAGCATCCACCTCTACCTCTGCAAGCACCATTGTTGGGCTCCTCCATCAAAATTCCATGAATTCCAGACAGCAAAGCTCAATGAATAATGCAAACAGTCCCTATGGAGGAAATTCTGTTCAGATTCCATCCCCTGGTTCTTCTAGTACAATCCCACAGACGCAACCAAACCCCTCTCCATTCCAGTCACCAACACCCTCGTCAAACAATCCCTCTCAAACATCTCATTGTGCCTTGACAGCTGCCAATCACATGAGTGCAACAAATTCACCAGCAAATATATCCATGCAACAGCCAACCATTTCCGGTGAGGCTGATCCAAGCGATTCCCAGAGCTCTGTCCAGAAAATAATACACGAAATGATGATGTCCAACCAGCTGAATGGCGCGGGCAGTATGGTTGGCGTGGGTTCTCTGGGAAACGATGTGAAAAATGTTAATGGGATTTTGTCAACAAGCAACAACACAGGAATGAATGGCGGCAACTGTCTGTCAGGGAATGGCATGACTAACAGTAGTAACTCGGGTATTGGGGGTGCTGGATTTGGGAGTATGGGTGGACTTGGTCAGCCTTCCATGGGTAATGGAATAAGAAGTGCAATGGGAAATAATTCTGTTATGAATGGAAGGGTGGGAATGGCATCAATGGCTCGAGAACAAAGTATGCATCATCAACAACAGGATATGGGGAACCAGCTACTTAGTGGGCTTGGAGCGGTTAACGGCTTTAACAATCTTCAATTTGATTGGAAACATTCCCCTTGAAAGCCTTTGTGATCATGTTGATGCTCGTTTCACCGGTTCTTGATTTAGCTGCTTGTGCAGCACGAGAAATGGCAGAGTTGCCTCTGGCCCTGTGGAAGATGGCAGTGCATGGATGAAATGAAATAGTTGACAGGGCTGTCGCTCCCACTTTGTACTAATCTGTTATTTATATATAAAAAGGAAATTTGGTGGCTGGTTGTGTGGCTGATGGGGCTCATTTTCTTGTGGTTTTAAATGTACTTCAATTTTTTTTCCTTTAATTTTTAAAAATCTCGTCATAATGGTATACTACATATCTTTTTTCCTAGTAGTAACTTTTTTCCTTTGGGTAGAGGGGTTGAAGAGTGCAAATGAGATCTCCTTGGTTGGATCTGTTCTTCCAATCATAGAATTGTATTTCCCACCTATTCCTTGGGCGTGTATTTGTTATTTTCAATTCCAATAGGCGTTTCCAGTATACATGATAGAAACCACTAGTTATGAGAGTGAAATTTAGTCTTTTTCTCTGACTACATGGAAGTTAGTTGGTTGACCTTACTGGTGGTTGTGTATGTAATTTTAAGTTGACAAGGCACCAAAACCTATTGAGTGTTGGTGTAATCGTCCTTTTTCATCAAATGTCTAACTGTGCACCTAATTCTTCAAATACTTGCCGTCTTCTTCTACTCAATTCTAAGCAGAATATGGAGTTGTAAGAGCATTTAAAATCATGCTCCCAATTTTTTTAGTTGAAATTTAATAAAAACGTTAAAAAGCTATTTAAGGAGCTTTTATAAAATTTCAACTCAAACCATTGAAAAAAATGTAGACCAAAAATGGTTAGCATAAACTAGATGTTTAAAATATTATTAAAATAAAGTATAATTAATTATAGGGAGTTACTAGGAGTCGTTTCTTTCTCCTTAGGTTTAGGATTGAGTTTTTTTATTTAAACCCCACACTTTTCTTTGTTCACCCTAATACTTAAATCATTAAGCTCTTAAGTTTTATTATTGTGTAAAAAGACAAAAAAAAGTCATCCAACTTAATACTTAACCCTAGTACATTTATACACACACCTCATACACCCCCACCACTCTTCATATTAAGTTTTAGAAAAGCACAAACCCCTTTACACCCTATTGTCATATTACTCTTTTTTTTTCAATCTAAGAAACCTACTACACTCTCATCTTTTCTTCACAAACCTAAATACGGTAAATCATAATCAAGCAAACAAATCATAAATAATAATAATAATCATCGTAATCAAAAAAACAAAACTGGGGGAAACAAAACTAGACCTCGACTGTGAAGCAAAGAAATAATGCATGCTTAAGCCTTTGATTGATATATATTCTGGAAATTGTCACATGGGTTTGCTTTGTTGAACATGAAAATAAAACAAATTTAAAAAATTAATAATAAAATAATGCTACTACACATTTGACGAAAGTGTTTTTATATATTTTAAGTAATGTGAGGTTGAGATGAACTTAGAGTAGCAAGGAGCAAGATAGCGGAGTGTGGGGTGTGAGGTTGATGATTTTTTTTTTTTTTTTTCCTTTTCTGTAGGTGTGTATTTAGGGATAGTTTGGGAAGATAGTGGGGTTTTTTGAGAATTGTGAAAATTTGAATTAGAAGTTGGGGTGAACAAAGAGAAGTGAGGGTTTAAATAGAAAAACTCTTTAGAATTTCCTAGAGGCCTCCATGTATTTCGACAGTTGGCCCCAATTTTCAATGTGTAGAAATATATAGTTGTTTTAGGGGGTACATGAAAAGTTGAGTAAAATAAAAGGTTAAAGGTTACAGGAAGGAAACAACAATAAGAAATTATATGAATTCAAAACGAGGAGTTAATTGAAGATTAACAATGAATAGCTTCATGAGCACAAGCATGGTGGCTCACACTAAAAGTCTGTATACATCATTTCCCTCTTTAAAGATCTACATATTTTTCTATGGTGGCAGACAAGGTGGACTTGGGCACTGCTCCAATAACGCTCTCCTTCTTCTCTCCATTCTTGAAGAAAAGCACAGTTGGTATGCTCCTTATGCCATATTGAGTGGCAATGTTAGGGCTGTCATCAGTATTGAGCTTGAAACATGCTATCTTCCCAGCATACTCTTTCGCCAGTTCGTCGATCACTGGGGCAATCATCCTGCATGGTCCACACCACGGTGCCCAAAATTCTACCAGAACTGGGTCCTCACTTGCAATCACCAGGTTATTCCAACTTGAATCATTCACCACTTGAACTGCAGAGTTTGCACGAGTCAATGAACTCACTAACTTGCATACACTCTACTGTACATATATATGTATGAAAATAACTGGTCATGTGACCAACACGACATGGGTATTATATACGAAAGAACAAATTTTGCGTAGCAAAAAATTGCCATCAATTAAAAAAAAGCAAAAGAAGATATTGCATAATAAACTCAATTGTCAATTCTGTAAGTGGTTAATAACTGTAGCTGCTTTCAACACCTTCTTGAGTTGTTCATTGCACTAATATCTGTTGTCATTTCTTCTTCTAGTTGTCATACATCTACATATAGAAGTTACAAGATTCCTAACGAAATCAAGGGAGAGTGACATTCAACATAAATAATTAAGAATTAATCAGAAACAAACAACAATAATAGCAGAGACTGTGCAGCTAACCTTCATTCACAGCTTCACGAGCCTTGCAAATAAAGCGGGATCTGTGGGATTTATTGGAAGGAGCAAAAGATGAAGATGAAGAGAATTTCAAAACAGATTTCTTCAATCCATTGCAGGTTGGCACAATAAGCCTTTCCCTGGAAGAAAATGGCTGATAGCATTGTGCAGCACCAACTCTTGTAGTGCACACTGTGCTTAGTTGCAAACAGTTTTCCAAAGCCATTACTCTCTCTCTCTCTCTCTTGTTTTCTGGCTAAGTATATTTTTTTACAGTGAATTGGGTGTAGAACAGAAGATGTGGCTTTTGTTTTCTGATGGGCAAGTTTCTGCAACAATTTGTACAAATTTCTTCTTTGAATTTCCTATTTTGTCTAGGCTGTATATATTTTTGAATATTTTTCTGAGTGTGGATATTATGCCAAGATTGTAAGGTGCTAAGTGTGCTCAGATGTATGTGGATAATATTTCTGTACTGAACTGTCATTATGCCCCACTTGATGTCCTCAAAAAAACTTGCCCAACTCTCAAAATTCAATGTAAGAAAGGATCAAAATTGAGGACCAAAAAGTAAAATTTTTAGTTTTCATTTGATCCTTACTGGTGGGTGAACCATATACGGGCCTCTCATTCATTTGGCAGTTCTTTTTCTGAAAAAAATAAATAAATAAAAAATCTGGTCATTATCTATCAGGCAGCTTTAGCAGGATTGGCCCATTTAACCAGTGAACAAAATTATGGCCGTTAAATGATGACCAATAATGGGTTCACCAAAAATATCTCCTACAATGTTCACAGTACAGGCTTCAACATCCATGTTTTCAGTACGGTCGAACCCTTGGGGCAGAAAAAAGAAAAAAGAAAAACAAACGAAACCTGATGCCCTTTATTTCCACAGTTGCATAACGAGTAAAACTTGTGAACACCTCTCTCTCTTTCTCTCTCTCTCTTGGATTTAATTACATAAAACCATTCTAACTTTTTTCACAAGGCAAATGGGTAGGCAACATGCTACTTAGATTGTTATAGTACAATTTTGCCTATTTCATTTGCATACTCCCTTGAAGACGCATCCTTTCTAGATCTAAAACTTTTATCTTCTAAGAATTAAAAGAATAAAAGTAAAAAAATCATCCAGAGATTGGAATAAGAGTACAAGAAACAAAGAATTTTTTTTATTTTTTATTGTTAATGTGACGGGGTGCAAGAAATGTGTTAATTGGGTTTGGAATTAAAAGCAAAACAAACAGATTGAAAAGGAGAAAAGAAAAGTAAAACAAAAAGACTACAAAGGAGAAAAAGAAACGGGCATGGCTTCTTGGTCTGTTCAAGTCTGCAGATTGTGTTTTATACCAGTTTGTCAAATCTTATTCCTCTCTTGTTGATGTCTCGCTGGTCATATTGTGTTCTTCATTGGCTGTGCATACTTGTCATAATAAACTATTATGTAACTCAGTAAAAATTTCGCTTTAGCAAAATACAACTGTGATGGATAACTTCATGTTCAAGTGAAAAAAAAAAGGATTGTGATGGATACCAGTTCGTCAAATCTTATTCTTCTCTTCTTGGTGTCTCGCTGGTGAGTGTTCTTCTTTGGCTGTGCGTACTTGTCATAATAAATGCTTATGTAACTCAGTAAAAAATCCGATTTTGCCCTAAAATGTATAACTTCATGTGCCAAAAAAGAAAAACCGATTGTGATGGATACCAGTTTGTCAAATCTTATTCTTCTCTTGTTGGTGTCTCGCTGGTTAATATTGTGTTCTTCATTGGCTGTGCATACTTGTCATGATAAATGATTATGTAACTTGGTAAAAATTTCGTTTTCTCCCAAAAATACGATTGTGATGAATAACTTCATGTGCAAGCTAAAACAAAGAAAAAAAACTGAAAACTGTGAACTCTCAAGTTGATAAAAAAAACTGAAAACACTGAACTCTCAAGTTGATAAAAAAACCTGAAAACTCTGAACTCTCAAGTTGATACAGTGGCGGCAGTCTCCAGCTGAGACTGGTTCTTGGTTAACGCTTCCCAGTCAACTTTTCTCAATACTCTGAACCTCTCATCCAATGTCACAAACTCAGCTTGAGGAGCAATAATACCAGATTTTCCACCATTATGCAGTAAAAGCACGCTAGCCCCTATATCCGGGCCATGAAGCTTTCCTGTTAACAGCACTCGGAGAGGCATGAACAGTGATTTCCCCTGCCATTAAGATTTGGAATGCACAAAATTTTCATTTTATTAGCCAGAAATGGAGAGAAGTTCATGAAAAGGTTGAAAAATAAATGAACAATGAAAGAGAGAGAAGCCACCTTGCGCTTCAGTGATTTGCCAAAGCTCTTCACCCATTTCTGCCAACCAGCATGGCCTTCTTCGAGTGCAGCAAGTAGTTCACCACTGTCATAAGCAGCTATGAAGCTGCCTGCAAACTCAGAAAGTTTGTCCTCTAAGACTGGTTTGGCTTCAGGACTGCAGCCATGACAAACAAATTCATAGTTATCATACACATATAGTAGTTCTGTTAACATCAATAGCCAACAAAGCATCCCCTTCTTCAAACATAGCTTACTCGTTACAAGACAAATATGGTGATTTGAAGAACAGAAGGCCATATACATTTGAAGTGGTAAACCTCAACGCAACATCAACTTAGGAATATTCCACCCTTCCATTGAAATAAATCCATATTTTTGTCTATCTGTGTGAGAGCACTGTCTTATGTTCGATATAATGTCTTAGCCCACATTCATGTTTCAACATGCTAGCGTACCCTTAGGATACTAAGCTGTTGCTTACATATTATTGTTTCAAATGGAGGGCTAAATGCAAGTTCATCCAATTCAATACATAATCCCCATAACTTATGATAATGAACCACAACAACATTCCAGAAGGAAATAAATGGCCATCCGAAAAGTCAGCAAAAGCATATCAAAGTTGTGAAGTGGTTGAGCAGTTTTTGATATTCGATTAGAGCGATTGTTATCAATCTCTCTGAAATTCTTATGAACCTTTCAGAATGCCAATTCAATGATATATTTTCCAACAACAACAACAACAAAAAGAGGCCAAATAACCAGAGTAAGTGCGACAAAAAATCAAGATCACCTGGATAAAGTTTCATGTAAAGGGTACGATAACAAGTTTGAGAGTGCTTTATCTGAATCTGGTGTCAAATCAATCCCATCCTTGAGCAACTGAACTGCATCCTACAAAATTACATAGTAGACATGCCTCACTTTTCATCATTATAAAATATAAAATATAAAAAACATTGAGGTTGTCAAAAAGCAGAAAACACTTCAATTTAAGGGGAACTTTAACTTGTATTGAAATAATTGGGAAGTGAAGAAGCTCCCCTGGACACAGTAGACCTATTATGAAAAATCATAGACCACAAATAGTCTTGTTCTTAACAAAAGTATCATCCACAGCAATGCACAGCATTAATGACCTTAGACACTGTTCCTCTAAATTTACAAACTAAGATAACCTGTAAAATGAAAATGTGGAGGAGATGAGTCTTACTTCAACAAATGAACCCTCTGACTCTGTAAGGATGCCAGTACTTTTCCATTGCTCACCAATAAGCTTTATCAACTCCTCTGATGGAAGTGCTCTCAAGTGTTGACCATTCATCCACCTATAGTTTGTAAACGTATGAGAATATAATTAGAAAAAAAACCTCAGTGAAGCAATTAATTCAAGAATTCAAAAAGCAGCCTAAATTCTCATAGACATGATCCACAGTAAATCAGGAAAACCTATACCAACAAAACAACCATGCAACTGCAAAATGCTCACTCAATCAGTTTCTCCAACAGAAGGAAATGCTAGGTAGAAGAAATCTTAAACAATCGTCCTCTTCATATAGTAGATTTAAAGCTATAATTACCTTAGCTTGGTAGAGTCAAAAATGGCACCACTTTTGTTGACACGACCAATTGAAAATTTCTCAACTGAAATTATTAGTAAACAAAACACTTAGATATTTAAACAGCGCATGTAAGCTGAGCAGTCGGTCTCTGAGTATAAAAGGGAGCACGAGGGTGATAAAGTGATTTCACAAACCTAGGTGGTCCAGGGTGAAAAATTCATTTTCAGTGCCATCACCCCAACCTAACAGTGCCAAGTAGTTCACCATTGCCTGGGGTAGATAGCCCATCTCCCTGTACTGTTAAGTTCTAGTAGTTAGTTATCAGGAATATCTATTAATATTAACAAAGAAACTCTTGAATAAAGGAAATCGGTAGGAGAATGGTGGGGTTGGACCTCAAGGAAACCATGGAAGAAACCTCCTGTAGCCCAACATTCTTAGCAAGTAACGAAAACTATATTTAGATGACTACCTGGCCCACTGAAGTTGCGCCATGCCTCTTTGACAGCTTACTCCGGTCCGGTGCAAGAATTAAGGAAACATGTGCAAAGTGAGGCATTGGGAATCCTAGAGCCTGTGTTGGTATGGTAGTCAGAATTATTTTTTTTTGGAGTAAAAAAAAAAAAGCTTCACTGTAGTTCTATATTAGAAACCCAAACAGAAAGAAAATCAGGACATGAGTTTAGAAATTTACCTTATATATTAATGCTTGCCTTAGAGTATTTGGTAAATGCTCCTCTGCTCTGAATGCAAATGTTGTGTGAGTCACATGACATAATAAAGAGATGAACCAAAATCCAAGAAACAATAGTGGTGAAGTGGTGAAATAGATTGGCAAATAGCACACTCTCATCCATGTTGAAGATCTTATTCTTATTACCTAATAACATGTGAGATAGCCATGGTAGCATCATCAACTGTCACGCAAAAATTGTACACTGGTTGACCATTGCTTCTCATAATTACAAAATCTCCAAGAGTGTCCAAGTTCCAACTGACCTTCATGACACTATACAAAGTTAAAAGCCTATAATACTTAATTAAAAATTTGATGGTTGTCGAAGTTAAGATGAATTACTTTAAGTTAGTGAACAACAAACTTTACCATACTAGGAGTTCCTAAGCGCTCCCAACCCAATAACCAAAATATTTATTTAAAAAAAAAAAAAAAAAAAACTAACCTCGCCTCGAATAAGGTCATTGATTTTCAAACTTCCTTCCTTTGGCACACGAAACCGATATGTGTAAGGAGTTCCTCTTTGAAGCTCTTCTTGTACTTCTTTGTCTGTTGCATTGGCCCACTTCCCTGTGTATACTGGAGGCAGTTGTTTTAGTTTCGCAATCTCCTTCATTTTCTCTAGTTCCTGGAGAGAATAAGGTTAAGATTGCAGATGTACATTAGCATTGCGCTTTAGTATGAACACAGATTGAACAAATAACAGGACTTATGATGCCTAAAAAACCCAAAAATATGAAGCAAATTTTCATCTAAATTTCTTTCAGAATAAGCTAGAAAGGTATGAACAACAACAAACTAAACAAGGCATAAACATCAACAAAACACAAGGGCAAGTCATCAAGTCATTCATACTCCTTTAGAATTTCCATTCGTAAATCTATTACAAGAATATTTTCATTTTCTAATCTTATTATTTGATAAGTGAAGACATGCTTGAAGACTCAAATACAGAAGAGAATCACCTCACTAGAACAAAAGCAGCGATAGACATAACCAGACTCTAAAAGCTTCTCAGCGTATTGCTTGTACAAAGAATTTCTTTCTGATTGCCGGTATGGACCATAATCTCCATCAACACCGGGTCCTGCAAAGTTCACCAAAAATGAAATGACCAAGTTGGAAACTTTACAAGATAGACCCAGTACACGTAGAGTAAAGGAGATTCAATGTGCACTGAAGTTGAGAAATTTATCTCTCCCGCCACCTCTAATTGAGCCATTACGATCATGTCATTGAGTATAAAAGTCATAATTCAAGTAATAGCCAAATGCACCCACATATTCGACACATCCTATGGAACAGGATTTTGGATTAAACCGTAGGCATTTTAGAGCTGGAAAAGAATTAATCACGAAAAAAAGTACCTTCATCCCAATCAAGACCAAGCCAAGAGAGGTCATTTAACACAGCCTCCTCAGATTCTTTAGTAGACCTCTCCAAATCAGTGTCTTCAATTCTCAAAACAAATTTCCCTCCATTGGCCCTGCCCCAGCACAGACACTAATACTCATACTCATACTCATCCAATAAAGAAAAAGCCGACTCAAACCATAAACCCAAACAAAGACGTACCTGGCAAAGAGATAATTGAATAGCGCAGTTCTAGCTCCACCAACATGGAGATTTCCAGTGGGAGAAGGAGCAAAACGAACGCGTATTTGGTCTTGGGTCTCCTTTGTTGAAGACGCAGAGACTGAAAAAGACCTCCTTCTATGGAAGACTGAGACTTTCTTCGGTCTGTAGGATCGGCACAAAAATGGAGGAAAAGCATCTGGGAAAACTGTAATTTTCATTCTTATCCTAGGCATTGCAACTAAAGCTGCCATTGCTACTGTGGGTTTTGGGTACTGAGGTTGGAGTTTCAATGGCAATCTTCAGAGGACATCGAGTCAAAGGCTATGAAGGCAGTATCTGTTATTGGCAAATAAATTGCAAAACAAAACTAAGAAATTGAGGGTAGAATGGAGAGACCTTTGAACCATCTGATGCAGGAAGGAAGGAAGGGCTTTGTTCCTTTGTGGAGTTGTGCTGAAGAAGGGGCTAAGGTTGCTGTCTAATATAATACATCAAGTTTCTAGACCGGTAGATGAGATCAACGGTTTAAATTTATTTTAATACAAAAAAAACAAGGATTAATCGTTTTATTAGTCCTTGAACTTTGACCCGATTTGTATTTGAGTACCTCAATTTCCAAAATGGTTCACGTGGTTCTTTAACTTTAGTGTCGTTTGGACCAATGGTCCTGCTGTCAATTTTGTTAACTTTTTCTGTGAAATGTAGGGGCAAATGTTTTTTTTTTTTTTTTTTTTTGAGGTCCTTTCCTATTGAAAGGGGCGATAGCAAATTAAACTCACACACACAATACGGATGCTAGGACTCGAACTCAGGACTTTGTCTGAGGGAGTAAATACTCCAAACCACTACACTAGGGGCAAATGGTATTTTTATATTTTAAAAAAAATGAATAAATAAAATAAAATCAAAAATCAAAAATTTTTTCTTTAAGTTTTTGGGGTAGAAATCGGGATGGAGGGGAGAGAGAGTTTAATTTTAATTTTTTATTCATATTTTGATTCAAAATACCATTTTCCCCCGCTCCAGTAGTTGCAAAAAGACAAAGCTGCACCTTTTTATTTAGGCTTTTTATCACAAATAGTCCTTTACATTTACAAAATTATTACGAATCGTCCTTCAGGTTTTTTTGTGACACTAATAGTCCTTCAGGTTATCATCCACCCATCAAAATAGTCTTTATGTTAGTTTCTGTTAAAACTGAAGTTAAACTCACGTGCTCATCCTGCTTTTTGAAATATAATCTCATCATTCCACTCAACCTTCGACCAAACCCAACTGTTAGAACCCTTTCCCTCCATTTCCTCATTGTCCTTCCATTTTGGCGCCCCTGTAGGATATAACCAACCAAAAAAAGTAAACTTCTGAAGAAATTGAAACAATCCAAGCTCAAGAGAAAGACCAACAATGGAGAACTCCAGAGAAAGACCAAACTCATGGATCAATTTGAAAAATAGAAGTCCGGCAAATTCATTATTCATGGCACATCAAATACAGAGTCGTCAAAAAACCATTGAACCACATTAGTACTCAAAAAACCAGTGCACCACATCGAAGACATCAATCTTGAGCAAGTCCTAACACAATATATCAAAATGAACTTCCCAAATCCTAACACAAAACCTCGAAATGAACTTCCCATACAATACATCAAAATGAACTTCCAAATCCTAACTCAAACTCTCCATGGTGTTCCTCTTTTTGCTGGAGACTAAAGTCTTCTTTGCTGGGTTTGTAGTGTCGTGCCTTGGTTTGGTGAAGAAGGTTGTGAAAGAGGAGGCTGTGAACCCACTCTTGGTACCGATGTATGAGATTGTGCAGTTGTTGTCCTGTTATGGCCTCCTCTTGCCACCTAAACACATTAATATACTAGTAAAATGCCAAAGAAAATGATATTTTATTTTGACCATAGACAAAATGACATATGAAAGTGAAAGAACCTTTAACTGTTGTTTCCTTTGCCTAACTGGCTTATCTTTGGGTTCCTTTCGCCCAATTTGAGGTTGCAAATCAAATCTCAACATTATTATGAATAATATACAAGGTCCCACTTGTTTATAACTTTTTATATTGAAATGAAATGTGCAAAGGAATTTTATACCTGTTTGGTAGCTGTATTTGTGCTAGAGATTCCATTGGAACCCGAAATAGAGAGGAAGGCCCGATGAGGAAATAGAGGGAAAAGTTTATATACCACAATTTAGAGTGCCAAAATGGAGGGCCGATGAAGAAATGGAGGGAAAGGGTTCTGTCAGTTGGGTTTGGTCAAAAAGGTTGAGTGGAATGATGAGATTATATTTCAAAAAGCAAGATGAACACGTGAGTTTAACTTTAGTTTTAACAGAAACTAACAGAAAGACTATTTTGATGGGTGGATGATAACCTGAAGGACTATTAGTGTCACAAAAAAACCTGAAGGACGATTCATGATAATTTTGTAAACGTGAAGGACCATTTATAATAAAAAGCCTTTTATTTATTTATTTAAAATAAAGAAAATGTGGAAGAAGTTTCTTCATTTTTAAGAAAATCCATTGTTCTCTCTCTCATTCACCAAGCCCCCAGTATGATGGTTGCGGCGATTCCGAAGCCTAGCTCAAGGATTTTGAGAGGTCAGCGACGCCAATCCAACTCCATGAGATTGGGACCTAGTGGGCAGGTGCTAGGGTTCGACGGTGGTGGTGGAGGAGAGTGAGGAGCATGGTGGCAGCACCTTGAGACAGAAGGTTGTGAAGGCTGTGATCTTAATCTGTTTTTCATGTCAATTTTAGACTAAGTGAGAGAATGGTGGATTTGGGTAGCGAGGAAGCTGGGCAGTGGCCATGGCGGACCTGGGCTTGGTGGAGGAGCTGGGCAACAGGCTTGGTAAGAGAGAGAGAGCGAGCGAGCGGTGGATTTAGGCTTGGGGAGGAGCTAGGCAGTGGCTAGTAGGGTTGGGCACAATTACGTTTGGGTCGTTTTTGCCTCAAATTGGAAAAGAAATCAGTACTATTTACTCGATTTGGTTTGGTTAGGTTTTAATAAAAAAAATTATAAAACTGTTCAGTTCGAGTTGAATCGGTTTCTGTCCGGTTCAGTTTTGAACTGGATTATTATTATTATTATTTTCAAATTATTATTTTTATACAAATCTCAACTTTATTTTATTATTATTTTTTTTTGGGTTGAAAATTAACAAATTATCCAATTTCATATAAAAAGAAATATTGAGACTAGAAAAGAGAGATGTTTTGAAATTGAACTTGAGTAAATATTAGTTTTAAAATTAAAGATATAGCATTTGTTCTAATCGGTTCCCGTTTCGGTTCCACATAAACAAATAACAAATCACATGTCATCTGGTACCTTCAAAGAACCCTCAAAATGCCCTAACATAATAAAAGAATGTGCTAAATAAAAATAATTTTAAAATTTAATTTCTAGCACATGAATATGTAAAACTATAAAAATGCGCATATAATATATAAGCATGACCCTAACTCCACAAATTGGCAAACTAAGCTTTCAAGCTCTTGTAGACGTTTTTTAGTGAAATTATGCTACATAAATTTAGATATATAGATTATATTTCTTAAAAATATATGATTTGGTTAATTCTTCGTAGAGATGATTCTTGAATAGATACACAAAAGAGCTATTTACACTAACACCCATTAAGGTTCTTAGTGTCTTCACAAAACCCCTTGAGCTGTAGGAAATTACACTAACACCCCATAAGGTTTTACATTTTCACAAAACTCCTCTTATTGATGTCATTAAATAAATGTTTCCAAATGAAAATGTTTACTTCAGATATTAGATTGCACATTCACTCTACGATCTAATTGTTGATGTTAATTTTTTCATTTGAAGAAGTTTTTGTTAATTAAATCATCATTTTTTATTATTACAGAAAATTGAAATTAGAAAGGGTTTTAGGAATAAAATTTGAAACCCTATGGGGTTTTTAGTGTAATTTCTAAGTTCTGTAAAAACATCAAAAACCTTAGAGGATGCTATTGTAAATAACTCTACCTAAAACAATATGCAGTGTCATTGAGTAACAATGCATAATGGGCTAAGAATTTCTTGATCAGTTTAGTAAAAACGTGGGATCCGTTAGTAGAATGGCCTTGATATTATATAACATTTTAATTGTTCATCGCATTTAAAAGATAGTGATCAAAGATGATCTTAAATTTTAATTTCTAGTATATATATATATATATATGTTAAATTATAAAAGGGGAACATAATATATAAGCATGACTCTAACTCCACAAATTGGAAAGTTAAGCTTTCAAGCCCTTGGGGAGATTTTTTCTGATATTCTGCTACATAAATTGCAAATATCATATATATATATATATATATATATGGAGTAATTTAAGATAGCAACTTTTATTATACTCACAAAGGTTGCAACTGCAAACTTCAACACAACTAGACTATGTACAAGGGTGATTTCTCCAAAGGTGTTTCAGAGAGAATCTTTAAAACTAAGAAAATAAAATGCAGCTGGTAAAACCAGTTCTGCCTTCAACTCAGGCCGAAGCCTCTATTTAAAGACAACTTTCAACTATAGTTTACAAAAGGCAACTATGGTTGGACAGCTGTAGAGGCACGGGTGTTCAACCTGATTCAACTTTTAGCAACTGTAGAGGTAACTTTGACTCCTGCAGATGCTTTCGGCTACTTTCGGTGGATTGTCAAAAAGCAAACAGTGCTTTGTCTGCTGCTTTTCGGTGATCTGACCAGAGTAAAAGCAGAGATGCTTTGTTTGCTGCTTTCACGTGGATTGGCATCTTCTTATGACAGAGTGATCTGTCGGCAGCTACTTTTGACGAGGCTTCTGTTGGCAACTGAGGCAATTATGGAGAGGATTCCCCGAGATCATAGGCATCATAGGGATCCTGGCTGTCATCATACCAAGGCTTTGACTTGGCAGGACTCTGCGTGGGGTGGCAACTAGACGATGAGGGAGAATCATTGTCCTCATCATCATCCATCTGGGAGGCCTGGATGATCAGCTGGCGTGCAATTTCCTGGAGCTCAGCTTTAGATTTTCCTTCGACTGATAAGGATGATCTGACTGAGCCTGTAGGAGATACTGGACGAGGAACTGGCTCCCGGGGGAGGTCATTATAGACGTACTTGGCAATTCTGTCAACTTCGAATTTGTCCCACCATTTGACTGAAAACTGGCGGGCAAATACTCGGACATCCTTGGTTATGGCATAAGACCATTTGAGGATCCAAGGCACTTTGTATCTGGCAATAAACAGCAACTGTTTGGGAAAAATTAAATCAACTAAGGAGAACTTGGCTTTTTTGGCATAATGGTGGATCAACTCAAGAACTGAGGCTGGTAGAATTGCATCAACTGGACCATATTTTTCCCACCAGTGAAGAAACCAGTAGGGGAATGGGCTTTTAAACTTATTATCAAAATTAATAAACCAGGAATGACTAAAATCTTCAGATTGGTGAAGAAAGATAGTATACCAGGCTTCAATATAATCCGAATAATTATATTGTAATTTTGACTTAAGCATTTTCAACTCGTAAGGATGGCTACTGAAAGATTGTTGACTGACAATTTGATGAATGTAAAGAGAATGATAAAGAATGGTTTCAGGATGATCCCGATCCTTTATCGGCTTAATTTCAACTGATTGTGTCTCAAGCAATATATCTCTATAATACTAGAGGGACTTATAGGGACTCTGGGGCATATAATGAAATCCAGGAGGAAAATAGTGCTTGGCAATTTCAACTGGATTTGCATGAATATCATAAATAGACTCAATGACAAATAAATGGGAGTTACTCTTAGGCAAATAAGGAGTCGATTTTTTGTGGACAACTGGTGGCCCTGCAGGGATTTCAACTGCAAAGGGGTCGTAACTAGAAACTAGGGTAGATTGGTAACTGGGACGAATTTGGCCAACTGTTGATCCTAAAGAGGAAAATCTATTTGCAACTGATACTGGGGGGTGACCCGGATAAGGAACTATTTGCTTGGGCGACTCCGGCTTAGGTTGACTCATGGAGGAAGGAAGGACTCTGAACGACTGGGATGACTGGGTCGACTTGGGCGACTTAGGCAACTTAGATTGACTGGCTACTGCTTTTTGCTTGTCTTTCTTGGGAGCCATTGTGCATCCTGCAAGAATTCTCGAGTGAGAAAATCAGGGACAGAATTCTCACTGCCTTTCAAATATTCAATTTCAAAATCAAATATACTTAAAATACTTTGCCATCGTGCAAAAATCTGTTTAGATGCAATGTTTTGAACATCCTTTTCTAAAACATGTTTTGCAGACTTACAATCAACTCTGATTAAAAACTTTTGATTAAGCAAATCATCTTGAAATTTACTAATGCATAATACAATAGCTAATATTTCTTTCTTAATAGTACTGTAATTATGCTGCGACTGAGTGCAGGTTCCAGAATGGAATCGAACAATTTGTTCTGGAGAACTAGGACTGACTTTTTGCTTAAGGATGCCACCATAACCTATGTCAGAGGCATCAGTTTCAACTATTTTGAATGAATCAACTGAAGGAATACCAAGACAGGGAAGTGTCTTGACATGGGACTTAATCTGTTTAACAACTTCAGTATGAGTAGACGACCAAGGAGGAGGATTACTCTGCAACCTATCAAATAGGGGCTTACACTGTTTTCTCAGATTCTGATAGAAGTCAGAGATATAATTTAGAGATCCTAAAAACCTCTGGAGTTGACTTTTATCAAGAATTTGATCAGGGAACTTATCAGCAAACTGAATGACTCGATCAATTGGAGAAATTTGCGACTGACAAATATTGAAACCAAGAAAACGAATATTGGTTTGAAATAACTTGATCTTTTTGGCAGAAACAACTAAACCATTTTGTTTGACAACTTGAAGGAACTTATACAGATGTTTCCAATGTTGCTCTATGGACTCAGAAAAGATTAGAACATCATCAATATAAACAATCGAAAACTGACTGTAAGGATTGAATATATCATTCATGATATTCTGGAATTCACTAGGGGCATTTTTTAAACCAAAGGGCATTACGTTCCATTCGTAATGACCAAAAGGGGTGACAAAAGCAGTCTTATATCTATCTGACTCATCTATTTGGATTTGCCAGAAACCACTTTTCATATCAAACTTAGAATAAACAACTGCTTTTTCTAATCGATTAATGAGATCTCTTTTATTAGGTATAGGATACCTAATCCATTCTAGGACCGCATTAAGGGGCTTATAGTTGATAACTAGTCTTGGGACTCCTCTTTCTAATTCAGCATTTTTCTGGACATAAAAAGCAGGACACGACCAAGGAGACTTACTCTTACGAATTATTTTCTTCTGAAGCAACTCTTCAATTTCTTTCTTACAAAATTCCATCATTTCTTGACTCATTTGAATTGGCCTGGCTTTAGTGGGGATATTTTTCTCACTAAAGGTTTTGATATAAGGGAGACGGACAACATGCTGTTTCCTATACCAAAAAGCTGTGGGCAACTCAGAACAAATTTCTTCTTTTAATCTTTGTTCGAATTTTTGAATTTGCAACTGTAAGGACTGACTGGCAAGCTGTTGTTCAACTCTTTTGAACTTAATTTCTTCTTTAAGAAAATTCAACTGGTTAGTTTTTTGGACAACCTGAAGGGACCTAGAGACAGATTGTTTCTGTAGGGCTTTCAGATTATGCAACTCAGGTTTAGAAAGAAAACTAAACTTAACTTTCTCACCTAACTGGGTAGAAATAACACCATCGTAATCTACCTGGATGGGATAAAGCAGGCTTATAAAAGGTAATCCTAAGATAACCTCATCAGTAATATTTTTAACTAAGACAAATGAAGTTTTAAAACAAACTTTGTTTTGGCAAATATGGGCTTTAGGCAACTCATAATTTAACTGAAGAGATTTTCCTGAAGCAGTGCTTAGGGTTTCTCTAGACTTCTGGTAGTACTTAGTAGGAATTAGACCTTCCTGGATACAGTTAAGGTCAGCTCCTGAATCAAATAAGGCAACTGTGGTGAATTCGAAATCTTTGACAACTATTGTAACTTTCGAATACCATTTTCGGAAATTGACTTGTTTGATTAAGTTGACAACTGGGGTTTCTTCGTCAGAACCAACAGGGCTGTCTGACTGGCTACCAGGCGTTAAAGGCATTTTGCCTTTTTGAAGACTTGTTAAGTCTTGCCTGATTGTAGTGTTTTCAACCTGCAACTGGTTACTAATCTGTCTTAACTCGGCTAAATCTTGTTTGACTATTTTGACTTCTAACTGGAGGTCTTGTAAGGTAACTTCTTTCTTTTTCTGGGCAAACTTTTCTATAGTAGTGGCTAAATTGACCGGCTGCGGTTTAAGACCACTAGAGCTTTCTTGACTGATAACTTGTCGCAATTTTTTTAAATAATCTGACTTTAACTCAGGGTTTTCTACTCGGCTGATTAAATCAATTAACAATTCTTCCTGTTCTTCCTGTTTAGTAAGAACAAAAACAGAATTTAATCTATTACAGCATTTATCAGTGCAACCAAATTGGATATCAGGGGAACTAGGCTGGGAATCTGAAGCTTGTTCAGAATCATATCCAGAACTGGCAACTAAGGTTTCAGGGCTACTAGTTTCAGAGTCTCGCAACTCTAAAACTTGAATCAACTTTTCTCTTTCAGCTTATGAGATCTGCAACTGCTTAATGGCATCTTTAACTTTACACTCAGAGGCATAATGACCAAATTTTTGACATTTAAAACATTTAACTTTGGACTTATCGGTTTTGGGTCGACTCTTCTGGGCTTTTCTTGGGGCTTTAGACCAATTTTTTCTTTTAAAACTTTTTCTTTTATAAAACTCATTATCACTTTTGACAGCAAAATGTTTTCTTTTAGAGGAAAACCGGCGTTTCCTAAGATGACTTGGCTTAGACTTGTTTCTTCTAGAGGGTGGAATGCTACTGAGACCGTATTGTTCACAGAAGTTTCCTAACTCATATTTGGCTGATTTCCTATCGGACTGTATTTGTTTTCCGATTTTGTAATCAACACACATTTTCATACCAACTTGATTAATTGTGCTTACAATGTTACCATAAGTTAAACTATCCCAATCAATATGACCTAATTCATTGCTGAGGGTAGTTCTGATCTTATGGGCAAATAGGTTTGGCAGACCATTAACAAATTTTTCTTTCCAGAATGGCTGATTACTATCGTCTCTAAGCATTACCCTAGAGATGAAGATATCCTTATACCATCTGAAATCAGACAACTTTGGGCATCTAAGATTACTCAACTGATCATGGATCCTAGCAGTTTGATTACTAGGGGTTCCTATGAAGTGGTCGATTATGGTGTAAAACAGGGTGTTGACACCGTCTTCTATACCTTGACCTATTCGATCGTCAAATATAGGGTGACCGTCATCATTGAGTTTTACAGCAAAGGTTATTCGGCTTTTAGACTCAGGACTCAGATGTTTATCCCACCAACTTCTGAGAGTACCGGTGAAACCAGTGACTAGCAGAGGGACAATTTCAGATTGTCTGAAACTGTGATTGGTGATATAACTATTGGCAACCATAGACATATGTTGTAACTTATTGAGGATCTCTTGCTCAGAGAGACCATCAATATTCCATTCATACAATTTGTCGGAAGAAACAGAGAACTGGGTCTGCAAGTTTCTTTCTTCAAATTGAATGTCAGGAGGAGTTGGTCTGGGATACCAATTTTTGGTCAGACTACTGGGGCTGACAAACTTTTCTAATTTCTTAACTTTGGGTTCAACTTGGATTTCTAAAGTTTGAAAGGCTTTTTCAATTTTAGAAATATTACTTACTTCTGATGACTCAGACTCAGAGGTATTTTCTTCTGCAAAGGCATCTAGCGTTTTAAGACCAGATTTCTCAACTTTGGCAGGGGTCAACTGGGCTAACATGTCTTCTATTTTCTTCATTGTTGGAGTGATCTTAAGGGTCGGGCTAGACTTAAGATCCTGGAACTGAACAATTGGTTTTTCAACTTTCTTTTTAGACTCTACGTCTGTAGAACCTAACTTATCAATTTTAGTTTCTATTGTATCCAACTGTTTTCCTATAACGATTAGACTCTGGTTGGTATAATTATTTTGCTCAAGAATTCTTCTATTACTGTCACTGCTTTCAAATGTTTTGAAAGGAGTAGCAGGAATAAGAGTATCTTTATGCTCAATAATTATGGTTTCTACTGGAGGATGGCTAGACTCAACGACAGATTTATCTGCCATTTTCCATTTTTGCTGAGTTAAGGTTTTTAACTCATCATTTGACATATAGCGACTTTCAACAAAATCAAGGTAGAAAATTTCAACTTGGGCTGACCGCATGTAATCTTTCCATTCACTAAAGATTTCTAGGCGGCGTTGGGCTTCTGGATAGGCTTGGTGGTAACTATCCCGTCTAGACTGGTTCTCAGGGGCTTTGAGATGTTTGTTTAGACGTGACCAATCAATTCTGAACTTTCTATTAAGGGTTCTTAGTTGGTTATCTACTGCGGCATAGTTTTCAACTACAAAGTCAGACTGGGTAGGTGACTCAGGGGATTCTGACTTTTCTTCTACTGAGGCCTTGCCGTAGCAGGGCTGGGTTACCTGAGAGGATCTTCTCAGGGACTCAAGCTTTAAATCTATCATGGTTTTTTCTAACTCTAGGTCTCGTTCTAGAGTTGAGGATGAGGCAGTAAAGGAGTGCCTAGCTGGGGCATGCCTTTGTGACTGGCCTGGGGTTGGTAACTGGTGCAGCTGTACATTAGACTTTCGAAGAGGCTGGCTATCGAACCTAATCTTAACCGTGCCATCTAAGTACTGCTGGATGTAATCTAAATTGTTTAGACTACGCTGAATCGGAGCTGGTTGGCTCTCGGTAACTAGGGTCCAATCAGTTGGAAGGGCAACTTCTGACCATTTAATGGTCTGGGGAACTTGGATATGGGCGTCTGAGGTGTGACTCTGGATCAGGACTGTCTGATCCTTTGGGCTTTTGTTTAAGGCCTGGAAGTTCATATTGGTTCCTGTGACCTTGTAGTAAATCCTGTAAACTAGGGCCAGAGGCTGGGTTCCTGGGAGGACATTATAGCCTTCTGTCTTAATATTGAGAGTTAGGGTTCTCAATATATGAGGATCACTTAAGCTTACAGTGAAGTCTGGGTAACAATCAAAATGAACTGGACCGTTACACAAACTGGACTCAATTACTCCTAAGGTACTGTCACTGAACGCGGTGAACCGGGCATCGCGTAAACAGAGCAGAATGGAGGCTTTTAATCCTAATCTAGTTAGGGGCTTAACGGCAACTTGTACAAGACCAATATGCAGGAAATTGTTTCCATCAGTCTTGTGCTTTTTGATTGACTCAAGATTAAGCAACTGGCAAGTTTCGTGTTCTTTACTAAGAGCGTAAACTTGTTCAACTGTTTTGACATGTGTGGTGCTATTAAAACTGGAAGGCAACCAATGTTTCTTATAGATTTTTTGACTCGGGACTTTAGGGATATTCCAATCTCTAAAATCTAATTGTTCTTTGCAACTAGAATCATATTCAAATTGTTCTTCATTAACTATCTCAGGGAGTCGACTTATACTGGTCTTAGAACTGCTTGACTTACAGGAATTCGACCTAAGAAAACGACTCATGGCTACTCAAGTGTTTGACTCAAACGGACTGAGGAAGAAGATAAACAGGGACTTCCTAGACTCACCGTTTACTCTACAAATAACCTATTAACCTTTCTCAATTTTCTGTCTCCTGCCCAGCACAAACGCCCTACCCTCGGGACTTACAGATCTAGCAAAAAGGACTCACGGGTCAGACCTTAGAGAAAGATGAACAGACAACTTGGAGAATAAAAGAAAAGAAAAGGAAGAAGATGAAACCTTCTACTCAGATGCTTAAACCAGCCACTTGGGCGGGAATGAGTAGCAGACTTAGACAAAGACCGTAACTCTTACGGCTCTGATACCAAAAGAAGAAGACGAAGAGAGATAGCGAGAAAGAAGATGAATATGAATATGCAGCAACTTAACTCAACATTCAGACTAATGCATATGCAGAAAATAATGCATATATGAAATTAGTCAAAATAGAGTAATTTAAAATAGCAACTTTTATTATACTCACAAAGGTATATATATATATATAGAATCATGTGCGCTTAAATTGTTTCTCAAGTTTGTTTTACCAAATAAAATGAGGCATCCAAGTTCAATTTTAGTTAACATATTTTGTGCAAAATCATTAATTTGTTTGATTCTTTTTCTCATATCTTTCTCACTATTTGTTCATGCATATGCGGCCTTTGGAACTGATCCTCTTGTTCCTATAGGGTATGCTTGTTTCAATGCGTTTCCATCCAATGAGACTTATGAGGCAAACTTGATACAATTACAAAGAAAATTAAGTAATATAATTGATACAGCAGAACAGTAGAATATGGAAGTGGTGTCGTGGGCACGAAAAAAAGAACTCACAGTGTATGGGATAGCACAATGCTAGAATACAATCTCCTGCAAAGACTACAAAAAATATATGAGTCATGCAAGCCAAGAGCTTCGACTACTATTGTGCCCCAATAAGAAAGGAGCTATAATTTGGTATGAGTTTAAAATACTCAAATGAAAATTTCTTGCGAAAAAAATGACATGTATAACGCAATGAATACAAACTTCATTCATGGTGATCCTAATTTGTTCTATAAGAAAGTCCATTATTTGTTGATGAAAGTATGTGGCAAAGCTTATGCAAAACAAGATTTGTATGTCCATTACAAGTTACGGCTTGGGTTGTCGATCTCGAATACGATTTATGATGCAGCTTAATGTACTGGTGATCTTTCTGGCATAAATTATAAGATGTATCTTGATGTAGCAGTAACTGAACTTCCAAATAAAATTCGTGGAAGGATTGGTGGCAATGCATATTATAGTAGTTGTTAAAAAAATACTTTTTTTCCTCTCTCTTGAATGAGAGCTTCTCTCTCTAGTATGAGAGCCCCTTGACCTCTGTGTGTGACTATTTCCAAGTAAATCCACCAGATCTTGAGTGTTCCATCTGGAATTGAACACAAACAAATCCGCAACACCTTACATCTTCTATCAAAATTAAACACCATCCCACACCCAACCACCAACCCCCTTTTGCTTTAGTTTTTGAAATCCAAAAAGTGGGCAGAATAAACACTACCCACCAAGCCGAAGAGCAGTAATGGATTCTAACAGATTTGATGCCCAAGCCAAGTTTTAGCTTTTCTTGCTGCCTTAATTTTGTCTCCAAACAGGTCTGATGCCATTTATTTGCCCAACCACCAAATCTAAGTAATTTCCCCTCTTTGTTCCCCACAACTCCTGCCCCCTGCATGTCTTTCTCCCCCATATCCTTATTTAATCCCCTTCCCACCAACTTGCAACCCAAATCTTGTCCAGTCAAATCTCTGTACCTCCACTTTGTCCCCTCTATCATGAATGCATTTCAAATTCCTCGGATCCTAGGAAGAAGTAGCTGTTGCCTTAGGAACTCCATTAAGTTATCTCTGTACTCTCCACCAACCAGCTCTTCACAAAACCACAGCCAAAGCATTAACTCTCATATCTTTATAACCCTCGTATATGTTCTTTTCCTAATGGATCCTTACAAATATGGCATGCACTTGAAAGCAGTAAAAATCCACATATCAGATCAGCTGGTACAAGCAAATTCAGGAAATAAGGGCTCAAGTCTCATATAGAGGTATCTCTGACCTCAAACCAAGCCTCGACATGAGCATGACTAGGGAACGTACCAGACAAAGGTCTAGAGACAATCCTTCTGCAGAGGAGCTCACTATTCAGTTAGAAGAATCTTTGGGAATCTCAACCCTGGAGTATTGTGCCATTGTAGATATTAGACAATTAATCATCTCATTTCTTATGAATATCGAACGTTCCACAAAAGCTAACATAATTTTTTTGAGTACATCAAAGGTGAACACGAGAATAATAACTCCGTTATTGGGGTTCTTGGAGCCTGAGTATGCTTTTATAAATTTAACTTCGTAGTGAGGAATGCTGTGACTTGCGTTCATTGCAAAGGATTCTTTCATAGTAGCTTGAAGAAGAAGAAAAATTATGTAATGGGCGAGAAGGGTTTGAATATTAACTTCGGTGGTTCATTGGAGGGAATAGATGTTACATATCAAGACAAGTCAAAAAATGATGATTTTCTTGACATTAAAAGCATGTTGGGATATTTGTTCGAGTCGTTGCTCGCACTCAAAACTTTATTTTTGAAGAAAAAAGCAACGAATTTTGACCTTAGGAAAGAATGGATTGAGGCTTATAGGTTTCTTAAGCTTTTTTTTTACTATATTCATATTTGGAAGTGAGTTCGATTTTTTGTTTTAATGGATGCATGAATTTTTTGTCATGACTAACCTTATTAGTATTATGCAATATGATTGATTTTGAAATATGGATAAATTTTTTTTCTTCAAGTTTTCAGTTATGCTAAGTTTGTTTCCAAATTGCTTGGGCATCCATTCTTGAAGAGTCCACAGCATAGATTGGAGTGAATTGCAAGCAGAAGATGTGTTTCTACTTCCTCAGTTTCTTCTATCTTAATTAAAAGAAACTATTTATCATTTATTAGTGTTGTTGAAATCCAATGGGGGAATGAGAAACATTAACAACTCTAGTTGTTTTTCATCCATCACCCTCTCATAATCATACAATAGACTAAAAAAGATATCATGTTTAAACTTCTCATTTGACATACTCACACAAAATCTTATATGCATCCCTAGCATCCAATTGATCTTCTTTAATGCGTCTTTCAAGAGCTTATTAAAAACACATATTTTTTGAAAATAGCGTGATTAGCTTCCCCTCCAACTCTACTTCACGAATCAGTTCCGGAAACAAGGATTTTTCATTAGAGATTGTGCCTTTGTAGATATGTACTCATCTTTGTTTTAAGTACTAGACAATTAATCATCTCGTTTCTTATGAATATCGAACGTTCCACAAAAGCTAGCGGAGTTTTTTTGAGTACATCAAAGGTGAACACGAGAATAATAATTCAGTTATTGAGGTTCTTGGCACCTAAGTATGCTTTTATAAATTTAACTTCGTATTGAGGAATGTTATGACTTGCGTTCATTGCAAAGGATTCTTTCACGGTAGCTTGAAGAAGAAGAAAAATTATATAATGGGCGAGAAGGGTTTGAATATTAACTTCAGTGGTTCATTGGAGAGAATAGATGTTACATATCAAGACAAGTCAAAAAATGATGATTTTCTTGACAATTAAAAGCATGTTGGGACATTTGTTCGAGTCGTTGCTCGCACCCAAAACTTTATCATCGAAGAAAAAAGCAACGAATTTTGACCTTAGGAAAGAATGGATTGAGGCTTATAGGTTTCTTAAGTTTTTTTTATATTATATTCATATTTGGAAGTGAGTTTGATTTTTTGTTTTGATGGATGCATGAATTTTTTGTCATGACTAACCTTATTAGTATTATGCAATATGATTGATTTTGAAAGATGGATAAAAAAAATTTCTTCATGTTTTCAGTTATGCGAAGTTTGTTTCCAAATTACTTGGGCATCCATTCTTGAAGAGTCCATAGCATAGATTGGAGTGAATTACAAGCAGAAGATATGTTTCTACTTCCTCAGTTTCTTCTCTCTTAATCAAAGAAACTATTTATCATTTATCTGTGTTGTTGAAATCCAATGGGGGAATGAGAAACACTAACAACTCTAGTTGTTTTTCATCCATTACCCTCTTATAATCATACAATATACTAAAAAAGATATTATGTTTAAACTTCTCATTTGAGATATTCACACAAAATCTTATATGCATCTCTAGCATCCAATTGATCTTCTTTATTGCGTCTTTCAAGAGCCTATTAAAAACACATATTTTTTGAAAATAGCGTGATTAGCTTCCCCTCCAACTCTACTTCACGAATTAGTTCCGGAAACAAGGATTTTTCATTAGAGATTGTACCTTTGTAGATATGTACTCATCTTTGTTCTAAGTATTAGACAATTAATCATCTCGTTTCTTATGAATATCGAACGTTCTACAAAAGCTTTTATAAGTACATCAAAGGTGAACACGAGAATAATAATTTCGTTATTGAGGTTGTTGGCGCTTGAGTATGCTTTTATAAATTAACTTCGTAGTGAGGAATGATAGTAAAGACAAGGTATACGAGGGTGGTTTATATTATGAGAAAGATGGTGAAATCATGCATGTTAAGTTTGTTAAGGTGGATAAGGAGGAGACAACTAGAAGTGCTTTTAAACATTCTTCAAGAATATCTGAGAGGAGATTTTATGCTCGCGGTTTTATATGTTTTGTAAGCAAAAGCATTTTGAGGGTTTACTTTATAATGAAGAGTTGGTGAAGGATGTTTGGACGGTTTGTTATGACCATTATGATGAGTCTTTATATGCTTGGGTTAGAAGAGTGGTGGGAGAGAAGGGTTCTTCCTATACTGAAAGTAGCAAACTCCATATTAAGAATGCATGATACTGTTTCCATCTTTGTAAGATATAAACGATAAGGTAATTTTTTGAACTTTGTCAAGAGTTTTTGTTTTGTTATGTTTATATTATCTAATTTATGTGTTTTGTATATATTGTAGTCAATTGACTAATGTTGTGACTAGTATTCATGACAAATGATTCTTTCACGGTAGCTTGAAGAAGAAGAAAAATTATGTAATAGGTGAGAATAGTTTAAAGATTATTAACTTCGGTAGTTCATTGGAGGGAATAGATGTTTCATATCAAGACAAGTCGAAAAATGATGATTTTCTTGATATCAAAAGCATGTTGGGACATTTGTTCGAGTCGTTGCTTGTACCCAAAACTCCATCGTCAAAGAAAAAGCAACGAATTTTGACATTAGGAAAGAATGGATTGAGGCTTATAGGTTTCATATTTGGAAGTAAGTTCACTTTTTTGTTTTAATGGATGGATTTTTTTTCTTCATGTTTTCAGTTATGCGAAGTTTGTTTCCAAATTGCTTGGCCATCCATTCTTGAAGAGTCCAAAGCATAGGTTGGAGTAAATTGCAAGCAGAAGATGTGTTTCTACTTCCTCAGTTTCTTCTCTCTTATTCAAAAAAAATCATTTATCATTTATCTGTGTTGTTGAAATCCAATGGGGAAAGAGAAACACTAATGACTCTAGTTGTTTGTCAACCATGACCCTCTCATAATGATACAATAGACTAAAAAAGATATCATGTTTAAACTCCTCATTTGACATCTTCACACAAAATCTTATATGCATCCCTAGCATCCAATTGATCTTCTTTAATACGTATTTCAACAGTCGATTAAAAACACATATCTTTTGTAAACAACTTAATTAAATTCCCTTCCAACTCTACTTCATGAATCAATTCCGGAAACAAGGATTTTTCATTAGAGATTGTGCCTTTGTAAATATATGATCATCTTTGTTCTAAGTATGAGACAAAAATAATCTCGTTTTTTATGAATATCGAACATTCCACAAAAGCTAGCAGAGTTTTTTTTAGTACATTAAAGGTGAACACGAGAATAATAATTTCGTTATTGAGGTTGTTGGCGCTTGAGTATGCTTTTATAAATTTAACTTCGTAGTGAGGAATAATAGTAAAGGCAAGGCATACAAGGGTGGTTTATATTATAAGAAAGAGGGTGAAATCATGCATGTTAAGTTTGTATATGTTGTAGTATAGAACCGGAACGGGAACCAATTCGGTTTGGTTTTTTGAATTGGGTTTGACTTTTTGGTCAACACTGTTTTTTTCGATTTTTTTCAGTTTGATTTGGTTTGGTTGATCGGTTCTTAAGTTCCAATGTCCACCCGTAGTGGCTAAGGAGTTTTGCCGAGAGAAAGAGTTGCAGAGAGAGAGAGAAAGTGAGGTTATTTTTATTTTTATTTTTGCTTTTCAGTTTTTTAATACTTAATAATTATTTAAATTTAATTCTATTTTGTCTAAATTATTTTATTTCAATTAAACAAAACGTGGGTCCCACGCGTGCCATTTTTAAAGTAATGTGATTAACTCTGTGAAAATTTTTTTTTTTTGAAGAAGAAGTAATTATAAAATTGTTGTGGAGAAAGTAACTTAATGTAATATAAGACATTATATATGAAATTTTTTTTTTCTCTCATAATCCAAATCACCAGGATTTCTAAAAACTCATGAAACTACCTTCTAAGTTTCTCATACACGATACTTCCCAAAATATAAAATGAATTCATAATTTGTTTAGTTATGGAGCATCACTACATACACCAATTAATGTTGTCTCTATAAATGTCATAATTAACTATATACCAAATGATTGAACCACATTGTATTAACGTACAAAAAATTAAAACTTGTCAATTATCGACTAATTATTACTAAATTATTGATTACAAAAATAAAAATGTTGTGAAAGAGATTAAATAAGATAGTGACACCGAATATGATAATAGAATTGTGTTTATTTTGCGCTGAAGAAGAAGAGAAGTTGCAAAGAAGAAGTCATAGAGAATTAGAAGAGAAGCCTCCAAAGGAAGAAGACATGGTAGGGAAAATCTTGAAATTTTTTGGTGTTGCAGAGCCGTAGGAAGTGCGCTGGGTTTAGGGTTCAAGAAATTACTTTGCCCATGATTTTGACCCCTCCCCATAAAGATCTCATCGCTCAAGTCACAATGGTTCGGGAAACACCACTCCCTCTTCCCCCTTCTCCTAACTTCAACAAAAAAACAAAAAAAGTTTAGAATTTGCACACAATTGATAAGAATTTGTATGACTATACGTGCAATTGCATGTTCGTACCTGTAAATACATAACGATGATTGGCAATTGCATGTCGCGGGTTAAAAAATAGCATATTTAGTATGCCCTTGCATATTCGCGTATGCAGTTGCACCTTGACCATCATGTCATATTGTTCGCCTACATGCAATTTCCCATAATTGCATACAACGGGTCGATTTTTGCACAAATCTAGGTGAAATTGCATATACTATTTCTTGAAATGACGTCAACATATAAAATTTGATCACAACAATAGTACTAGAATTGCGAATATTCTAATGTCTTAATTCGGAATGAAATAGCTCTTGTGTTACATTTAAATCTTTTTTATTTGGAGTTCGTAATAATTATAGAATCTTTTTAAATTTTATTCGATCCAAATAATAAAGAGACGCGTTTGTGGGTAAAGGTAGTGAAAATGGCAATTTTATCGTTTAAACGTGCACTTTACTCAACGAATGCAAGGATGGTGTTTGAAATGTAAAAATCACGTTTAAATGGTAAATTACCAAGCAAACACCTCCATTACCATATAAATGTCACCCCTGTGTTCGATGAGTAAAGAGACACGTTTGTGGGTAAAGAGGAAATTTTACCATTTAAACATGCATTTACCATTTAAACGTTTGTGGGTTCGTTGTCGTTGTGCAGTACTCTAGAACAACTAGCGAGGTCCTTGGCTGTCGTTTCCACCAAGATGACTTGTCGAGATCAAGATTGAGGTTCCTTTGATATCACTGTAAAATTCCACCATAATCTCAATCTCATACCTTCGTGCACAAATCCACAAGCAAAAACAAAAACATGAAGACGAAAGTATAGGAGACCGAACTTGGAGAGATCAAGATCGAGATCGAGGTGATCTAATTTGGCGAGCTGAGGCTTGATCCCTTGAAAAAGTGTCAGAGCTAGCAAAGGAGAGGAGACATAGACATTTGCACAATCCAAAAAGTCCAAAGAAAAAGATAATTTCAAAACAAGAAATGGAAGAACAAAAACTGAAAATTGGGCTTGAAGATGAAGATGAGAGACTGGAGCTCGTAAAATGAGCTCAGCTCTGGCTTCAAGGCCAGATAAAGGGATTAGAATTCTAATTATATGTTAAAAGGGTAATAAAGGTATTTCATCTTATTAATTAAATTAAAAAATATACTGCTGCCGATTTTTGGGTGTGTTTATAGTTTTTAAATGGTATAGTGTTTTTTTATTATAAAAATATGTCTAAGATTGGGTATATAACTAAATTTGTATTATAATTTCAAGTTTGTTTTATGTAGTTTTACAAAAATTGAATTCATGTTCTATGTTATTAACTGAAATATTTTTCTCAAAATTACTAATCCTTCCAAGTCTCTTATCTTTCTTTGTTTTTGTTGATGCTCAAAATTTTGTTGGTCACATTGTTTTGGTCACATAGATTTTCTAGACGGGGAGGCATATGACGAAATCTTGGTGACAATACCCACAAGATTTGATGGAGCAACTCCTAAACCAAGAAATGTGATTGTAATCATTCACAGACAAGAACCGAATCAAACTTTATATGAGCTCGCTAAGTGTTGGGGATCAATCGTTTCAGATTTTGACCACATATCTTGTAGAAGATGTATCGGTATAGCTAGCCTAGAGGTTAGAAAGCGTTGCCCTCAACAGTCAGGAGCTATAATTTGGTAAAATCGACAATGTTAACGCGATTCATTTGGTGAAAACTATAGTGGATGATCATCCACTGTTGTTTTATAACCCAAAGTTGATCTTACCAACTGTGGCTAATATCATTTCACCTCTAGTATCTCATTGCATATAAATCGCGAAAAATAAATCTGGTTGCACTTAAGCTGTGAAAAATTATGAATTGGCAAATAAGTTGGTATACAAATTTTCTTCATAACCAAATTTTCTTCATAACCAACACGAAAAGTTGGTACCCCAAAAAAAAAAAAAGAAGGATCAGCCCAGAATATAGATCAATAACTGTGATAAAAATAGACTCATTTGAAGGACACAAAGAAACATGGGAAAAAAAAAAAAACGAAAATTACCAATGTTTTTCCAGAACGGTGAAATCCAATTACTTTCCTGCAACAGATCAATCCAAACATAAAATCTTTTAATTATGTTTTCACAGTTTTACCCCCATTTATATTGATATTTTTGTTTTGGTGTTTTTAATAAAGTAAGGGCATTTTTGGGGTTTCTGAGTGTTTCACTTTTAAGGCGTTCTGCGTTTTTTCGCATCCCTAATTTTCTTCTTCTTCTTCCCCAGCACATCAAAGCGCCTCTTCTTTTTTCATAAAAAAAAGGCGCCGTTCTCTCTCTCTCTCTCTCTCTCTCTCTCTCTCTCTCTCATTTTTTAGCCGAACCCTATTCTCTTTCTCTCACTCTTTGCCTCTGCAACTTGTATGGGGTTTTCAAATTTATTTATTTATTTATAATATACTGGGTCCGTTGCGGTCATCCGCTCAGCAAAAATCGAAATCGAAAGTGTCTGATTAAATATGCAAAACGACGAGGTCATATGGCAGGTTATCAGGCACAAACACTGCAGCTTCATGTCCAAGTACGCCATTTTCTTTCTCTAATGTTCTTTTTGTCTGTAAATTTTTATAATTTACCTTTTTTTTTTTTTTTTTTTTACTGTTTTTGAGTGTTAATTGGTTTTTTTTCTTCCTGTTTTTGTCAGAATTGAAACTGGGATATTCTGTAGAAACCCATATAACGTCACTGGGATTTGTAACCGAAGCTCGTGCCCTCTGGCTAATAGTCGCTATGCCACCATTCGCGACCATGATGGTACTTGTTTCTCATTTTGCTTCGTGAATATTCTTTGAAGATGGCGAAGAATGACTGTATTTTAAGGTCATTTCCTGATTTAACAAAGTGGCTTGCTTAATATTTAGTTGACACTTGATCAGAGTTTGATGGAATTTAGGTAGAGCTACGAATTTGGAATTTAGGCACTCTTTAGTAGACCAAAGTCAATTATGTTAGCAGATTCTTCATAATCCTTTTAGCTCGGGGCCATTTTTTTTAAATCCATTATGAATAGGCACCCATATAACTTTCTCCTTGATCAACACAAAAGCCTCTTAGCTGCTTCCGTTCACATACATAAACCTTCTGCCTTTCATCCATGGAGATGCCATCTTTGAACACGATATACTGTATGTCAAAAAGAAGCATCTAGAAAATGCTGCGCGCAACTTTCCCCCTGCAAAACTAAGAGCACTTAATGTACGACATCTTACAACTACAATATAAGAGATCAAACAGTCTCCAATCTCCTTTGAAACCTATTTGTTTTCTAACATTATCCGAAAAGCTTATATGGTCTTGTTGATTTTCTAAGAGTGTAAGTTTACTTAAAATTTCTAATTATGCTGATACCAATGAATTTGTTTCTATACAAGCAGCAATGCATATAATGTTTTCCTATGTTATGTTTGTGTCCTGCAGGAGTCTTCTATCTTTATATGAAAACTATAGAAAGAGCTCATATGCCAAACAAATTGTGGGAAAGAGTTAAGTTACCCAGGAATTATGAGAAAGCACTTGAAATTATTGACAAACATCTGGTATTGAAAATCTGAACCCTCTTTTTAACTGTTTCTGATTAAATGTATGTTAGTTTTCATAAAGTTAGAGGTTCTTGAAGTGATTAATCAGCATGACCTTCCTGAATTGGCAGATGTACTGGCCTAAGTTTCTTGTGCACAAAACAAAGCAACGGCTGACTAAAATGACCCAGATGAGGATACGCATGAGGAAGCTTGCTTTGAAAACAAGGTCTGTATCATCTCATTATGTAATGCTTCGTGTCCATGTGATAAATGTCCACTTCATCAAATAATTATGTTTTTTAAAAGAATAAAAATTTGTCCGAAAAGTGACTCCAGAGAACTGACTTCTTTACCTTTTTAATGTTGATATTGAAGAAGTTGTTTTGAGCCATTGTATTGATGCAATTCATTGTGTTTACCAGGGAGAAAATAATGACGACACCAAGGAAAGAGAAAAAGAGAGAGGCTAGAAGAGAGGAAAAGGCTGAAAAAGCTGCAGTGTTGGATAAGGTTTTAACTTAACTGCCATACACTATAAATGTACTGGACTTGATCTGTTATTGTTGCTAGATCTCATAAAGATTTACTGTCCTTCTGCAGAGCATTGAGAGAGAACTATTAGAACGCCTCAAGAAAGGAGTTTATGGTGATGCATATAAAGATATATATAATTACCCCTTTGATAAATACCAAAAAGTTCTTGAAGGGGAAGAAATGCAGTTGGATACTGAGAGAGAAGAGGAAGAGGAGGAGGTATTCTTTCGCAAGTTTATCGTTTCCTTCTTTTTGGATGATCTTAATCTCAATTATTAGTATTTTGAAATGTGCAGTATTTCATGGTATGCTTACTTCAAATTGTATACTTTCATAATCTAAATACTTTTGTGGTTGGAATAAGCAGGAACCTGAGATAGAATATGTTGAAGGTTATGATGAACTTGAAGAGGAAGATGATATTGAAGATTTTGCTGGTTTTTCAATGGACAATTCTCATGCAGATGATGATAATGGTAAAGCTAAATTCTAGTCTTAACAGAATATGAAATGGATGCATGCATAGTCCACACAAAATTTGCATAACAGACTCTAATTTTCTAGTCAGCTGTGACTAAAGAAAAAGGTTTATAATGCTTTGTTCCTACTGTTGTATAAAATTATGGGGAAGAATTTGTGTGCTTGTGCGTATCAAATGGACTCATTGAAGAATCTTAATGATGCAGTTGGAAGTGATGAAGAGGCAGAAGCAGTTACTCGCAAGAGAGAGAGAAAGGAATCTGCATTTGCTTCTAGAAGATTTGAGAAAGATGAACCTGCTGCCAAATCGAAGAAGAAGCCGAGGGTACTTGTTGAGGTAATGGCTGGTTACATCTTTCAGTCTTGAGATCTTTAGTTGGTTCGGCATAGTTTTCTCGCTTTTTCTTGTGTGAAAAATATCACTTTAACTAGAAACTATCTTTCCTATCCTTAGGACTAAGGGGTTGCTATTAGACCATATCGTATGTTAAATCCAAGCTGCATCCATCTTATCTCCCTTTTAGTTGTAATTGATTAGTAGAGCAGTACACTTAATGTAAATAATACCCTTTTTTAAATAATTGTGAAATCACTATAAATAACTTGCTACGTCTACACGTCTGTTGTGATATGTAAGTCATCCTTCGAATCTGAATCTATTCCTTATTTATCAGGTTGAGCATGAAGATGCTGGTGTTAGGCAAAAGGCAGTCCACTGAGAACTTTTGCTTATTTCATTATTTGATCTGGAAAAGAGATGGTTGCAACGCTCTTCTTCGGAGGTTGGCCATCGATTTTTCTAAAAGCTTGCTGGGCAAGGAAGAAACTTGCTGATGGTGACCAAATTTTGAAAGATTTTGATAGCTGAACAATTTTTTTAAATAACCGTAGAAAGTTAATTTGTTGTTTTTAGTGTTGGGAAGCCATTGTATTGCTAGCTTTGAGTTGGAGCTGGCTTTGGCCTGTGGGTTGATTTTAGGCCAAGGGGCATTGTTAGTTAGTCCTTGGTTTTCTGTATTGTAAACGTCTTCTTTAACAAAGAAAAACAACAGTCTGTTGGAAGGATCCTAGCTTTTTCCTTATATAATTAAAATTTTCTTTTGTTTTGGATTTTATTTCTGTTTATGAATCCTTGTTCTCTTTTCATTTGGGTGACGTTAATGAGTACTTCTCCTGTCATTGCCTTCGAAGTGTAATTTAAAAAACATAGTTCTAAATTAGAAGGTTCTACAGTCTGGGTTGTTCGAGATCCAACAAGTCATGTCGTCTCTAGTTGGTTAACAACAGTTAAACCCTTTCCTTCGTCGTATCAAAAGAAAACCAGCAGCTGAGCAGCCGCCCGGTTGGAGCCCACAGGTTTCTCTAGTACTTTCCAGTTCTCTCCCCCTTTCTCTGGATATATGTTTCCTCTTTCTCCAACACTTTGTATTTCTGCCTCTCTCTCGAACTATCAATCTATTTGTCTATCATCTTCTACTTGTATAGTCTGAAAGAAATGGATCCACATTACTCCTAGGTGACTGTTATTTCGTCCATGTTGTTTCAATTTGGTCAATTGTGCTCTTGTAGTTTTATAATTGTAGCAATTCAAGGACAAGTTATAATTTCTGTCAATTTCTTTCACGACGTCACCACTACGTGCACCTCACATAGAGGAGTAAACTCTAGGGGACCAAAAATGACTTTCATTGAAATTTGATTTGAATTTGTGTATCTTGTATGTAGGTTTTGAGTAATGGAAGGTATAAGAGCGTGCACCACAGGGCAGTGACCAACAAAGTTGAGCCAAGGTTGTCATTAGCAATGTTCTATGGACCCAACAAGGACACAGTGATTGGTCCAATTGAGGATTTGATTGACGAGGAACACCCTCCATTGTACCGGAGATATATGTATGTAGAGTTTTTTGAGAAACTCTACAAGCAAGAAGGAAAAGAAGATTGGTGAAGGAAGCTTTTGAGTTTCACAATTGATAATGGCCATGAATCAATGATCTGGTTGATGTATTTCAAAACCATTAGGAGGAGAGTTCAATTGACCATTCTCTTGTCTAATAATAATAAGCCAAGAATTGACTCAAATCTAGCAGTTTAAAAGCACCTTCACTTGATGAAAAATTAAAAACCAGACTTCAATACTCCATCAAAAACTTGAGCTAATTTCCAAAGAAAAGAAACTAAAGATGGCACATGCTGCCTGCTTCTTCAGCCCAAATCCCAGAGGTGGTGCTTGGCTCATTAATTGTTTCATAGCAAAACACAAAGTGTCATTATTTTTCAATCAAAATTAGGAGTAGATAGAACCCATTTATTATTTTCAAGTATGTACATTTTATGCATGGCATCTATTCAAAGTTTCAAACAAAGAATTTGTGACTCTGTCTGTTGGTACTTATACTTTGGCAGGTTTGCATTAGATGGGTGTACCACTGCCAGGTAGGGGCAACTCTTGCTGTTAAGAGCTACAAAGGAGGGGTTAAAGCAGAATCTGCAGGTGTTTGACTGGGAGCTAACAGAAGATGACCTTGACAAGATCAATCAAATCCCACAGCACAAAATGATGATGAGAGAAGAACTGGTTTCGGCTGATGGATCATCATTCCTGTTGAAGAATTATGGGATGGAGAGATTTAGGCCTGAAAACCAACCCTTGTTATGTAACATGTGTTGTGTGCATCCGAAAAAAGGCGACAGGGCCCATCTCTATGGGAATTTTCTCTCCAAAGTTTCTGTCTCTATCTAATTTTTTTTTTCTTTTCCTTTATAGTATTTTATTTATAATATAGGATCTAGTTTATTATTATGCATCGGATTTTGTTTACTTATCGTGTATTGGAATCATTCTAATTCGTGCTTTTCTTCTGTTTACTCACACATGGATAGTGGAATGATTCCAATTCTTAGCTCTCCATGCGTTTACTAACACATAATGAATAAAAAAATTATGTAGGCTCAACATTAAAATCCATAATCGAATGCACTCAAAATTAGGAATGGAATTAACTAGAGGAAGTAATTGACCCAATTCCAATTCCTTAATTCTAGTATCTAAGTTCCACCATTCATGGCTTCTCATCATTCATGACTTCCCCAAATCAGGAGCCTCATCAAGCATATACAAACCCAGTAAATATGCTTAGTAAAAGGCATTGTACTAAAAACGATCTTTTTTTTTTTTTTTTTTCCTTTTTACGAAGATAAAAAGCTCTCTCTTTTATTTGTTTGTGCTTTTTCCTCTTTTGATAAATAAAGTCCTGTATTTCTTTTCATTTTAATGGTAAACCAATGAAATTATAAATACTATAACAACAAGAGCATTCACAATGGGTTCTTTAAGACAAATTTTAGGAAGAAATTGGAAAAATACAAATAGAGAAAAAAGACTTCTAATAGCTTCCTATAATTTAACGTTGATAATTATAGTATTTATGGCCCCATCAAATTAGGAGAAACACTTAAATGAAATTGGAATAACACTATTTTACTATCTTCAATCAATCATGTTATATCACATTTGATATTTTTTTACATGACAATCTGTGATTTGTTGAGAATTTGAAAACAGTTCTATTCCAGTTTCATACAAGTTTTTATGCTAAATTTGAGTAGATTCGAAATTTTTGTGTGTTTAGCGTGCTATAATAAAGGAAAGAAAAGAGGCCAAATATACAGCCCATTAGTTTCTGTTCCGTAACTCCAGAACACAAAACTCAGCGGTAACCTAGAGAGTGAGTTCTCAGATTTTTCCGGTGGAGATGGGATCCTTAACGAAAAGACCGTCTTTTTCTCTTTGAGGTATTTCCTTTCCTTATTCGCACCCACACGCACACCCACACCCACACCCACACCCACATTTTCTTTTTTATATGGAAATCCTTGGTGTTACTTCTTTTCACACAATAAAATTCAAGTCTGCAGATTGTGTTGTCTTCTCTTATTCTTCTCTTGTTGGTGTCTGGCTTGTCATATTTTGTTCTTCCTTGCCGTTGTTCCGCATACTTGTGATCATTAATAGCAGTATCATTGAAGACCCACATGAGGGTGGGATTTATATAACTGAGTAAAGATTTCATTTTTGCTCAACAATAGGATTTTGATGGATACATTCTTGAATGATATCCTATCTCCCACTCGACCCAGATGGAGAAAAGTGGCATATGGAGGGATGCAACCTGGGTTTGATGACAACCATACAGATGACTCTTTTCTTGAAGATATGGTTATGAATGCCAATGTTGTCAAAAGGGACATTCTGAAAGTGATGCTGGATTCTGTTTCCATCTCCCAATATCTGTGTATTGTAGCACTTGTTGGTTTGGTTTGGACCTACACCCTCAGATCAATTCTGAATGAAAATTCACTCTTGCTTCTTGATGTCACTCTTCTTGGATTGGGTTTTCTGGTTCTCCTTTTAACTAAAGAAATGCTTTCCTTCAATCTTTTCTTTCGTTACTTACTCAATATTTCCTTTTTCATCAGTGGCTTGTATGTTTTAGCTCCCATCTATCAAACACTTACAACATCCATTAGCTCGAACTCCATTTGGGCAGTAACTGTGTCACTCCTTGTGCTCCATCTCTTCCTCCATGACTATTATGGATCCACCGTAAGAGCTCCCGGGGCTCTACACAATCCGACCTTGACAAGTTGCATCTCTTTAAATGCTTCTGTTGTGGCCTCAGTTTTCATTGCTTCATGCCTTCGTTCAAGGCTTCTTGTTTTTGCTATCATGCTTTTCTCCTTGCAAGTTTTCCTTTTCGCTCCGTTGGTTACTTACTGTATTAAGAAGTATTCCTTCCGTTTGCACCTTTGGTTTTCTTTTGGTCTCATGATCGCAACCTTGGCTTTTGTTTATACCCTGCATTTGTTACTTTTTGTGATGTTGTTAGGATTGTTGATTTTTGTATCTGTGGTTTGTCCATATTGGCTTATAAGGATGCAAGAATACAAATTCGAAATCAATGGTCCTTGGGATGAGGCTAAACTTTGTTTTGATATAACTGATTAAGATTTTCGTGCCCTTTTGTGTATTTGTGGTTATCTCCCGCTTCTCTTGTCATCCATCATATTTAGGCCTATGTTTCATCTGCATAGCAATTTGCTCTCTGCCATTTCTTTGTGGATGGATTTCATAGTATTCCATTGTCTTTGCTTTCAAGGAAGTTGGGATATGTTAGGTTGCTGTTATTAGGGAAACACAAGCCATTACCCTCATGTGATAATCATAAGCACGCCTCGTCTGTTGTTGGCGGCATGGGATAACAGAGGTGGCTATTCAACATTATCTACTAGTTCTGGAGGGACATTACAATGGCGCGAAAGTTCCAATGGTAATTTGATATAACCCCTTGTGTTCATAGTTCATTGGGTATTCAGCAACTTTGGACCATCTGTCTACTAATCTATGTGAAGATGCAAGCTGTGTGATTCAGAGAATTGAATTTGAGTTGGCTAATTCCAGCTAGATGCTATTCTCACTTGTGTGAAAGGGTGGATAATTTGGGTGGAGTAGCAGAAGAGGATTTTGACAATTATAGTAGGGTGGAGGTGGAGCTGCTATGGGATAGAGTTAGATTTTGAGCTTCACTTTGTGCTTCAGTTTCATCCGAATTTTGGGTTTTACTTTCTTTTACAATTGTAGATTGGAAAGCAGCAGTTATGTAATAGTCTATTATCAGATAAGGTTTTTTTGTGGGAAGTCTGATGGTTTTTGTTGTTTTGGATGTATATCTTTGATGGATTAATTGCCCACTGCGTTTGTACACTATCCTTATTGTTTAATAAAACTATTCTTGCTTCTCATAAATTAATAAATAAACAATATGTGTGCTACTCATTGTGCACACACTTAATTATGTTGATATGAGTTTTGACCATAACTTGTTGATTTTCATATTTGAAATGCAGACAAACAAATTGAAATGGATGTCAGTTTTCACTATTAATTTTTTTTCCTCTTGCATTTATCTGAGTGATGAAGATATGTGTGATGGATAAACTACTTTGTATGTTTTATCAGTGACTTAAAAAATTTGCCAACTGCTATACATTTACTTTTCTTTTTCTCTACAGATCTGTTTCTGTGAACTCATAAATCTAACTTGTCCTTTTTACACCTTCATCACCTTCCCCAAACATTTTAAAGTTTAGAGGTTGTAACACTTTTCTTCTCATCTTAACATAAATTTTTATTAATAGTTTGGTTAAGCAGTTTTTGTTACAAATTAGTGCCTTTTTTTTTTCCCCAGCAGGCAACCTCAAAAGTTCATTACTATAGAAATAGTTCTTGCCAGAATGCTAAAGACCAGCTGATGAGACTGAAGGTGACATCTTCAAGAGCTTTGAAGGCCTCATGGTAATATTCTCCACCTAGTGATCGTGTGCTAAAACTGTATGATGTAACCTCACCATATTTTATCTGCATGGATGACAAACCAACCATGTTTTTGCTATATTATTGAATTCAACTCCATTGGAACTCTGGAAACAAGCATGAAGAAGTACTTTTTCTGTGTCATCACCCATCTCATGCACCAGATATGAACTTAACTAGACTAATCATCAAAATTTCAAAAGCAAAACTAATGTTAGGAAGCATGTTCCTGAGTCCTGATTAGACAGCACACCAAAGCTGGTGGTATTGTACTGCATATAATTCTTATTGGATGAAAGACACTTTGTGTAGGCTTGTCCAGTTGACATCATTAATGTACTCGTAAGAAACAAACCAGGGGCCATCAAACGTGAAAAGGAGCTTTACAGTTGTACTGTGAAGAAAAACATAAATGGTGGCTGTTTGTCTCCTATCTCTGTTTGACTATATACATATATATATATATATATATAATTGTATACATATGATATTTTGTTTAATCAATGCATTTGACTTACAGTTTATACATGTATATGCATGTGCACACAGATGGGAAGGAAGAACAATAAGATGAATTGTGTTGAAAAGGTTGGAAGTAGATCACTAGCTGCGACCATATGGAATGATCTAAGTGTAGCTATATTCTGTGACCTGTGTATTAAGGAGGTGGAGGCAGGACATCCTCCTGACACTCACTTTAGCAAAGTTGGATGGAAAAATTTGGTTGCACACTTAAGTAAGGAGACAGGAAAAGACTATGATAAACCACAACTGAAAAATAAGTGGGATTCACTTAAAGCTGAATGGAAAATGTGGAAAGAACTAATTGGAAAGGAAACTGGTTTAGGATGGAACCCCTCGAAGAATACCATCGATGCATCTGATGAATGGTGGCATAGTAGAGTTCAGGTGTGTAAACTTCTTTTTAGTTTTTAAAGTGGTCTTTAATTATATCATCATGAATCTTTTCTAATAGTCGTATCTCTCTCTAAAATGTAGGTAGATTCTAATTATGCAAAATTTCGAAACAAAGGCATTAAACCTGAGATGGTGGAGAAGCTAGATAGGATGTTCTTGAAGACCAGAACCACCAGGGAACATGCTAAGGCACCCTTGTTTGGTGTTCCATCTGAAAGTGAGGAAGCATCCAAAGATGATGCTGTTAAACTCAAAGGTAGGGGTGATTCTGAACAGTTCATCCCAATTCTGACCACTCCAGCTACAAAAAGGTCATCAGGGAGGGGGAAAAGGAGAACAGTTCAAGAAGCTGACACTCAAGTTAGGAAAGAAAAGAAAGGCAAAAGAGTTGCTATAGGTGGGCAGAAGGTTGGAGGCACTGTGAAATTGTCAGAAAAGATTGATCACCTTCTTGAGTCAGTTGACAGTAGTAGTTCTGTAACTTTTAAATTGGAGGAAGGTGTACATGGCAGTAGCATTCCTGAAGTGATGCAAGCAGTTCAATCTTTACCTGGAGCAGAACCCGGTAGCAAATTGTGGTTGTTTGCAACTCGGTTATTTTTATCTGAAGACAAGAGAGAGATGTTCACTTACATGAAAGATCCTGACATTAAGCTTCAATGGCTTAATTATGAATTTGCTGAAAAATAACTGGGATGCACTTATATTATGAACCTTCTTGTATTATGTTGTTGATATTATGGTTTAAACTAGTGACTGTTGTTTTTGATATCATATGTATTTGTTTTACTGTTGGTGTTAATTCTTATAATTCATGTTCGGATGACTGCACTGTGCACCTGTGGAGTGGTGATGAAAATTGGCTATAAATTGCAGATTTATTTATAAATGTGGACATTCCATAAGATGACAAGTTTAACCAAGCTTTATGTGTTTGTGCTCGCACTAAAAAAAAGCTTTTATCATAATATGTATTGAATTACTTGCAGCGCAATTATGAGTTGAGGGTTGAAGGAGAATTGTTATTAAAATGGAATGTTCTTGTGCATTATATTAGATTCAATAATCAAATATATTATATATCTGTGTTTGGTAAGGAAATATCATATATTGGTAAGGAAATATCATATATATACTACTTACACACAGCTTCAGTCGAGGATCTCTCAAATTTTACCACATATGCGATCATATAAAGGGATGAAGGTGTCATTTTCCAAAATTTGTCACATATGGCAACCTTACCCGTTGCCACCCAAACTTGTAAAGTCTGCTTGGGCCAAAATTGCACCTCAATCTTTTGGATTAATCCAAACTATTCCCCCATGTCAAGGCGTAAATGTTTCTCCCCATTCAAGCTTTTTCATCGCAACTATCTCACATCTGTTTGCTAGAAAATCCTTTTACTACATAAAATCTGAGGACATAACTGCTCGACTATAAGAGACTCTGAGGGACAAACGTATGAAATACCTTTTTTTTCGTAGGATCTAGAATGCATGTGTACATATTCTTAACTACTTGGATTACAAGCCCCTTATGGTTAATAATGTATAACTTATTATACTCATGCCCGTATAGGGGGGAAAAAAACCCGAGAAACCCATTTGAGTTCCATTTCACGGCAAAGCTCTCTCCTTTCTCTTTCCCCACCTCTTTACCCATCCCACCTACAGGCCACAGACGAGCCAATTCATCTTTGACACACGATAAAAGAGATAACACACTATTTTCTACATAAAAAAGATTAAGGGGTAAAGCATAAAGCTCAGATGAATAACTGATATTTTGATTAATTTTCTTTGGTGGAAGAAAAAAAAACGCAAGCGTCTCAGGCAAGGAAAATTGACCAAGAGTTCAAGGATTCAACCAAAGCTGGGTCGTCCAGCCAACGAACCAATCTGATGTGCACTAAATATTCACCCAAACCAAATAAAACCATACTTTCACTTCCCACTCACCAATCTGTGCTTTCTACAACAAAGAAATGGCTTAGAACCCAATGCTTGTCTTGGCCAATTTCTCAACTTCCACATTCCATACCTTACTATCTTTCGGGTCGTGAGAGTCGACCGCACACTCAGATTCACAACAGTAAAGAAATTGAAAGAAAACTGAAACGGGTTTGTACGGATTTATATTAAAACGGCTTCATGGGCTACAGAAATTTACATACGTGAGAAAAATTTGTAATACAAGGATGCATAGGATTTTCAGTCCATAGGGAACACTGCCTCATACATTGGCTTTGAGATATAGGCCAAGAATTTCTATTATAAGTTTCAGCGTAAATAATTCTACACAAATCTCTTGTAAAAACAGATTCATTCATCATCTCTAATCAAAATCAACCCAGAAGTGTATTGTCAGATTTTGTAAATCAGTGACCAACCATTTCAGGCTTTCAAATTTTAACATTGACGTTCATTAAAAGGAATAATCCTTCAAATCCGCCTTATGGTCATCCATTTCCATGTCAGCCGCACACTCAACTTCAGTAAGGGAAGGAAGTTGTCTGGTTTTGCGCTTCAAGTTATGCTTGTGCCACTCACTCTTGAAATGATCCCTGTACTGCTTGGAATCACCCACAAACGCATTGCATGTGTTGCATTTGTTCTGCTTTCCCTCCGATGCAACAGTTCCTTTCCCCGTAGAAATGCTCTGTTTTTGCATTTCATTGCTCAGTTTTAGCATAGGATCAGCCAACTCCTTTTTCAATAAGTCAGAATCAGTAGATTCTTTTTTCTTTGATAAGTCAAAATCAGAGGACTCATTGAGCGAGCGCGATGGTTCATCCTCATGATCATCGTATTGATCAATAACAGTGTCACCCTCAGCATGCACAGAGAGTGCAAGAACTTCATATCTCCCATGCAACTTCATCATCAATCCCTCGCAGTCACGATAAAAACCAGGATCCAATTCACAAATCTGCACAAAATAAAATACAAGATGAACAGACGATAAGAGTTCACGATTACTCCCACAATGGAAGAGTATTGCATAAGCAATTGTATATGCGTGACTCGGTAAGTAGCATGCTTAAAGTACACCAGTCTCTATTGCACTTTAAGAAATTAATTTGAAAAAGACAAATAAAATATCTAGACTTACAATAGATATCTGACTTCCAGTTTGATCTTTCGAAACTATTGTAGCATTCCAGGCAGTCAGCTTCTCAGAAAGGGATGAAAATTCTTGTTCAGGTACTATGAGTCGCAATCTCATTGGAGACCGTTTTATCGGGAAGTGCTTCTGAAGCTCATGAATAACTTCCAGAGCCTGCATAAGAAATGGTATAATAGATATTCAACAGATAGTAACACCATGTGCCATATTACCTAAATCAGAAACGTTGCACCTCACACAAATAGAGAGATATATGTCCTATATTTGTACAGATATTCCACAGACAGAAACACCACATGCAAGCACGCATGTGCACACATACGCAAGTCTACATATTATACACATATTTCACAGAACAGCAACACCATGCACGTGCACACATACACACATACACATAAAAATAAATGAATGCTTATATTTCAGACAACAATACCCTGCAACATAATTTTCATACCGGCAGACTCATTTAGAATGCACCAATCCTTTTCTTTTCCCTGGTACTTGTGGTATTTAAGGTAATACAGTAATTATCAATAAAAGTGGCTGAATTCACATCTAACAGGCATTTATTAAACTCCATACAACTATATATTCTTATGTAAGATGCAACGAAAGAAAAATTCAGACACCTGCTTCTTTGAACCTCGATGTGGATCTACAGCAAAGTGAATTTCATGCATTAGACTCTCAATCAAGCTAATAGTGTAAGGGCGTCGAGTTTCGGGATTATAGGTTTTCTGCATAACAATGGTGGCAATGTCTCGAAACTGACTGGACAACTGAGATTCCCTCTCCTTCCCAGCCACTTGAAGCTCTCCTTTGTCCAAAATCTACAACAACAAAGCTTACAGGTCAGCCATACATTTACAAAGCTAATTGACCAGATAAATAACATAAACAAATTTATTTCACTGACCTCCAAACAAATCTTGGTCTGATCATCTGAATCAAATGCAGCGTTCAAATCTTTTGTCTTGGCAAGAATACCTTTCGAGACATTTGTGTAAACGGTATGTGATTGTAGCACTTCATCCAAATCTTTCTCTCTGTCCCAAACATATAACATAACCACTTTCTTGAATTATTTATATTAGAACATATTAATGCCTCCATTGATACTAAATTAAATTCAAAATGTTCTTTAAAAAAAAAAAAATAATAATAACTAACGAGAACACATTACACAAGTTTCCTTTATATCCACAAATATCAATTGACAACAGAAGTCTGCCCAACATTTTGCTTCTCCAGTTAGACTTATATATATAAATCAACACACATGAATAAATTTACTTATATAGAACATGTTACAGACTGTATGATAAACACCTCAAAACTAGTTTATAAATATTTCTCAATAAAAATGGTGTATGCATATTATTCTAATTCTTCTAGGAAAATATGCTGAGGGAGCAAAGCACTTCTTGCAAATCCTTCTTTAGCAATAATTTGGCATTTAAATTAAACAAATTTTAGAGGTTGAGAAAGAGAGCTTACACGCCAGACCGCCATGAGAGGACCTTGTTCTTGTAACAAGCGATTTCGAAGCGAGTGCCGCGCTTTTTCAGACGCACCACCGCCACGTTCGTTAGCCTCTTCTGCCCTACGGGCTGCACCAATGATCTAGACATCTCTCTCTCTCTTGCTTTTTCGCTTGCTCGTCCTGCTGCTGTGTGTGAATTGTAGAATCGATTAATTGTACAATCCAGAGTCTTCTTTTAAGTGTTGGGCGGTTTGGCTGACCAAACTAACGTGTCATAGGCCTTTATACTAACAATGGATAAGGATATCCTTATCCTGGATAGGACTACAACCCTCGCAAATTTCAAGCCCAGCCCAACTCAACAATTGGGTTGTCGGGTCTAATCTCGGATTGACCCAGAAAAATACAAGGGTTTATACTCTCTCTCTCCCCCTCTCTCTCCCTCTCTCCCTCTCTCTCCGTGTTCTCGGGGTTGATTGGTTAAGCTTCACAGAAGCCATGCCTTCTTCCCTCAATAAATGCGAAGCTTTAGTTTCTGAGGAAGAAGTTAGCTCCAGCAGCAACAAAAATGATAGCAAGCGCTCCACTTTCTTCGATGTTTATGGCCCTCAAGTACTCTCTCTCTTTCTCTCTCTTCAATTTTATTTTACTTTTCTTCTTTGTTTGGCCATGAATTGGTTTTGGGATTAATAATAATTGCTGATCGATATATTGCATTTGAATATTGAAATTTTTTTTATAAACAAAATAGTAAATATAGAGGTGGGCATATATTCTTGTATCTGAAAGAGGTGTGTTTATAGCTATGCATTCGATTGTTGTGGTGTTAGTGTTATGCATATATGCAGTAAACTTTAGCTTATAACAGTAATGCTTTTGTGCCTGCCTTATAGTTGCTCTGTCTGGTGGCTTTTGATAAAGAATGAACTCTAGTGCATTACTTATAATTTTTCCTCCCTTTTCAGAGTAAAGCAGAGGTGGTTTTTAAGACGCCAGAAGCCAACTCAACTCTGAACTTGCAAGTGGGTATTCTCAATCACCCAATTTTTTTGAAATATTGTTAATTTTCTGTGAATTGGTTGGAAAAGTTTTGATTTGAGTTTGGCCATTTATTAATTAAGAAAAAAGAGTCAGCCCAGTTTGTGTTGTGGTGCAGGAGGTTCAAGAACTAGTGACATGGGTGCTTGGTGAAGGATTTATGCCGTCATGGGTTTTTATTAAGGTAAAGGATGCTCTCATTCCTTATCGTCTATTTTGATAATTCCAATGTATGAATGGTTACAGACCAATGAACCATAATGAGCAATATTACCAAAAATAGGTGGAAGAGTCATTAATATTCCTACCAACATGGTTATATCCATGGATAAGTTGTAGAGAGTTTGACCATAGATAATGTTAACACATCGCATCAAATAGGTGAAAGACTCATTAAACTGTGAAATGTTACCCTGTTCTATATATTTCTCAATCTGTTTGGATTTGGTGCATAATTTACAGACATGCAGTGGAAAGAAACGTGAATCCTTAGAGTTATTTATACTGTAACCTTGCATTTTGCAGAACAAACCGCTCATTCCCAAAGTGGTTATGCTTTATGTCCCAGGCCTGGATGCAGCTTTGTACTTATCACAGCACCGACTACTTAAGAGTCTCAAAGAATTTTGTGGCAAGCCAAGGCCAGTTTTAGCTCTCAGGTTGGTGATGAATATGATTTTTTTCCTCCACCTTACGAGGTCATTGTTGTGTATTTTCCTGTGCTTGCACTTTTTATGGCTTTATTCTTTTTTTTTCCTATGCTAGCTGTATGTCAGATGGAATGCAGACGATTGATGCCCTCCTAACATGCAAAGTGAAAAGAAAGAGGGAAGAAAATAGTACAGCTACAGAGAAATCTAACCTGGCATCGCAACAAGGTATGTGACATTGATCATACCAAACTTCTTGCTCTAATCTTAATTTGCTAATTTGCATGAAAAAATTGGTAATTGTACGGAGTTCAAGGATAATTTACTTGGGGGAATGCTATCCCAACTTGTCTGAGTAGAAAAGCAAGCCACAAGCACCCTGAATCTCTGAGTATTTATATAGGTCTCTGGTGTTTCAGTAATATGCATGCACTGAAAAGAACACTGCTCAGATGGCTGTCTACTTATTACAGCGCTCTAGTTGCTTTTTTAAAACTAATCCATTCCAGTTTGGCTAGAAGTCCTCTCTTTGGTAATATTGTTCATTATAGTTTCATGTACACTGTTCTGAATTAACGCGTCCCTTGTTGGGAGTGTATTAATGTTATGTAAGAGGAGAAAAATTTCTCATGTGAGGAGGAAATCTTGGATTGGAACTACTAGGACAGAGCCTACAGGGTTGTGATTAAAAATGAGAAACCAAATGCAGCATGTCATATGGATGAAGCAAATTTCGCATGGCCAACTTTGCTTGCTTCCAGAAGTTGAAAAAAAGTTTTTGTTGTTTTCTTCACGCCGTCAAGTATTTACTCTCATTGTAGTATTCCCAAATATTTGCATGCACAAAGCATGAACAAAAACGCAATGCCATCCGGAAAGAGTAGTTTCTGCTTCATGTAGATAGCTAATGATTCCTAACATTGAAGTGTAACATCAAAATTATTACACTATAATATTGGAGTGCACCATAAAAATCTTTGGATTTCCCTTTTGAACTTCATGCATTGTTTCATCAGTGTGAATAGAGTCCAGATGTCTTGGAGATCTCTTTTGTATGTGTTATTTAGCCATCCGGAAAGAGTAGTTTCTGAATCATATGGGCAGCTAATGATTCCTAAGATTGGAATGTCTCATCAAAGATATTACAATAAAATATTGGATTTCACTGTAAAAGTCCTTGCATATGGAAGTCTAGAAAAGCTTTCGCTTTTGAAATTCATGCAGTGATGTTAGTATGAATAGAATCCAAATATCTTGTCAGTTTTCTCTTATCTTTGAGATATCTTTTGTATTGGTTATCTAGTCATACAGTTTTTGCATTTCTTAAGTTGGTTTAGGTTTTTATCATTTGATGCGAGCTGCATAATGGAAGTTATGATATTTTTATCTTTTTACTTAAAATAAGTAATTTCCTTACTGAAGTTATGCAAGGAAATTTAAAAGGTCCTGTACTTGAACCATTGTTGGTCTTATTCCCTTGACCTATGCATTTTTATTTTTCTTGCACTTTACTAAGATATATTTAACCTTGCTTGAGGTTTCGTCCTTCATGCCTTAAATTAACTTTTACTATTAGCTGTTTGTGACTGGACATGAATGAAGGTTTTGTTCCTTTATAACAAGTATGTCCCTTCTGAAAATTATTTTGCCACTCCTTGCGAATCATCTTAACATTCTTTTTTGGTTGTCTGTACATGTCATTCTGGTACAGATGATTCATCCTCTGTGGACCTTATGAAAGAGCTACCTTTCCCTATTACATTTTATACTCTTACAACAAAACAACTTGAAGACAATGGATATTGCTTCAATCAGCCAGGTAACAAGACATGTGCTGTTTTAGTTATTATTTAAACATTTCTCTTTGAGTTAATTTGTGGGTAGTTCCTTAAACTCTTATATTGTTTCAATACAGGTTTTCTTTCTACTCTTCCAGCCCCTTCAGGATCATCTCATTATGAAATGTTGGCACTTGATTGCGAGATGGTAAATCCTTGAATGTCAATTTTGTGAAGATAGGAATATATTTAAATTATTTCCATAAAGTACTAGATAACTGTTAGCCTGTGGGAAGTTCATTGTCGGGCACATTCTTCCTTTCAATTTATTTTGTACTTGTTAGCTGAATCCTAAATGGGGGGTTTATCCACCAGTGACTTCGTGTCTGAGCCAGTAGCTGCTGATTAAAATGTTTAAGTGCTGTTTGTTGGTGATCTTGAGCTCAACTACTTTGGGGTTGGGGTGGTTATGTTTGATAGGTATATTTTTTGGAGGTAGTGCAGGGTGCTTCTAGGCTTTTCTTTTCCCTTCACCTTGGGACAGTTTCATGGTGGGAGGGATGATGTTGGTTTTGGCTGACACAAGGTGGCTTGGTGTCTTGTTCAGAAAAGAGAAAGGACAACATGGGAAAAGGAATGACAAGTATAAGACTTGGTTATCGATAAGAGGTCATGTACTGACATTTGAGCTTGAAGTTCTAAAACTAGATCACTACCTTCTGAAAGTTGCTTATTGAATGCACATGCTTCTACTTTTCTTTAAATCATATATGCTAATTTTTGTTGCTGTTAGCGCTTTAGCTGTTAATCTTGTCTCCCTGTATATGATGTGTTCAGATTGTGGAAATTTATTATTTAATATTTTCTCATAAAGTATTGGTGTACTCATGTCATCCTGGTGGATCCATTTTGTTTTGTTAGTGTGTCACAAGTGAGGGTTTGGAGCTAACAAGAGCAACATTGGTGACTATCAAAGGAAAGGCAAGTTCTGAATATTTTGTTTCCTAATTCTGCAAAAGTATCTGGGTTTAAATGTGGGTTGGATGCAAGAATTTCATAAATTTTTTTTTATAAATTTATTTAATCTAGAAGTTAGATTTTAATGTGACTTTGCAATTGTTGAGTGGTCTCATTTAAATTGGAATGTTTCAACACTTGTAAATTCAGTTGAAATCTTGCTCATGTCTCTTCAACTTTGGCCTGTGTCTCATTTTAGTCCCTAAAATCTGAATGTCACTGCTTAAACCCGTAAATCAATAATCCTTCATCGAGTTGGTCCAAATCTCAACTTTTGTTAGTTTTTCAATAAGTGATTGTGTGAGTAGCACGTGGTCACTTAGTTAAGGCAAATTAGTCATTTCCTTTCTTTCCCTATATGTGCCACACCAGCACATTTACAGAATTTTAACGGAAATGAACAGAAAGGACCTGTGGAAAACATGAAGACGTCATTGATCAATTTTAAACACGAAGACGTCAGGGGCCATTTATGATAAAAGCCCTCTTAATAGTATTGCCGAAGTTCTGTTTAGGCTTTTTGGAATTCCTCATATAAAATTATTTCAAGTTCTTGCTTGCCAAGATTTTTTGAAATTTTGACTAGTATTTATGATTCTGAATGCTTTGAAACTCTTAATGTACTCTAGAGTGTTAAAATTTATTCTATGTAGTTTCGTTCTTATGGTTTTGTTACCACAGCTGATAACTTGTTTTCTCAATGTTTGAACTTTCCCTTTGATGAATCTCAGGTTGTGCTAGATAAATTGGTTAAACCAACAAATACTATCGTAGACTATAACACCAGGTATGTTTTATTTCTTTTGTTATTCCTTTAATGTATTTGCTCTAGTCTTTAAACAGTTATGGCTGCTGATATTGCTTGGAAATAATTACACTCGATAGGAATTGAGAGAGCTAAGGAATCCAGACATTTTGTTGTCTCACAGTGCTGGAGTAATGAGTAGATAAAAGAAGAGGAAGTAACTTATCTGGGAAAAAAAAAACAATTAGACAGAATGAGCTAAACGTTATGATTTTTATGTATGACTCAACCAAACTTGGGCGTTGATAGTTTTCTATTCAATATGAAAAATAAAAATACTATAGGAAACGTGTAAAGCTTTAATCAAACCATCAGTTTTTCATTATTTATTATTTTATTTCTGGGTATAGGTGATTTTTAATGTTGATGCACTTTTGGATATACATGAGCCCTATAATTTGATTGCAGGTCTAATATTTGATTTACTGCTTAGTGAATGACAACTGACTTTCTATGCAGGTTCAGTGGAATCACAAGTGAGATGTTAGATGGCGTGACTACAAGTCTTAAAGATATTCAGGTTCATTCTTGGGTCTTGCTCTCCATTTTGTACATATGTATATATTGTATTGGTGCTTACTGGTTTTCCATGGTAATGACTTATGAGATGTTACTTCACTTATTAATTTTATCATATCATGTTAAGACACCATTTCATTCTGATTTATAACATTCCTTTTCTATGCTCAGGACGAATTTCTAAAGCTGGTTTACAAAGAGACCATCCTAGTGGGGCATTCCTTGGAGAATGACTTGTTAGCATTAAAAATCTCTCACAATCTAGTGATTGATACAGCAGTGTTGTACAGGTACTCCCGTGGTGGATCTTACAAATCTAAACTTCGGGATCTTGCCCGGAAATTTCTTTCTAAAGAGATACAGCAGTCAGGGGATGGCCATGACAGTATTGAAGATGCAAGAGCTGCTATGGAATTGGCACTTCTAAAGATTAGACATGGTAAGTGGCCATCTTTTGCATTTAAATCGTACCATTAGTGGAATTTAAGGGCATTGGTGGAAATCAAAAAGGGTGTGTAGTTTGTAAATTCACGAACAGGAAGATATGTAGCCTGCCAAAGAGTTTAAATCTTGCAAAACAGCTTTCTCTTACACCCTTTTTTCTGTATCACAATGCAATGTGTACATATCAACTGCACTACTTTTCTTAATGTATATATCTATGTAGCTGAGATAATTATCATGTGCCTTTGAATCCTTCAATGTCTGTTAATGTTGAAATTTAGTTTTGATCTTATATGCATGCCCCCTTTCTTGCATTAGGACCCGACTTTGGCACAAGACCATCACTGATACGGAAAAGACTCCTAACTGTTTTGAGTGAGAGTGGAAAGACCTCCTCTATCATTGATGATGTTTCTATTGTGAAGCGATATGCTTCTGAATTATCCCATGCAGTTCCTGTGTCCTCTGATGATGAAGCTTCTTCCAAAGCTCAAAAGGAGGTAAATTGTAATGGATGTACCCCCGTACTTGTCGCGTATTTATTATTTGTCTTGGCTACATCTTTTGACATGCTTGTCTTCATCTACTGTTGATCGTAGGCAAGGAATGATAGAGTGCATTTTGTCTGGACTCAGTTTTCTGAATTGAATGCTTATTTCAAGAAACAAGCAGAGGATCCGGAGAAGTTAAATGGAAAACTTGCAGAGATGATATCCTTGCTTACATGTGATAAGAATTCGGGAAATAAAAAAGGTATTAAATGCAACTTGGCATCTGAACTGAAGGAAATTCTAAAGCGAGTGGATACTAGAATACGTACCCTCTATGCTGCATTACCCACTAATGCCATGATTATTGTCTGCACTGGTCATGGGGACCTAGCAACTGTCTATAGGTATGTTCTACATTGCACCTTGATCATTACGATGTTGTCTTTTGTTTGCCCCTTGAAAATATTTTTAGAGAGCAATATATGAGTAATTGATTCTGCATGTTGGGGAAATTTGCCCATCGCGAGAGTCATATTGTTGGTGATCCCTTAGTGGAAATACATTTGGTGTTGTTTAAATGGCAATCAGCGTAGTATTCTATTGATGCCTCAGCGTAGTATTCTATTGATGCCTCAGCTTAACAGATTTGTTATGAAACATTGGTATAAGCAGTAATTTTGAATGTTGATTCAATTACTAGTAGGCTAGAAGGGAAATTATTAGCTTAACATTGGAGATGGCATGGGGGCTGTGAAATACCAGTCCATTGTTACTGAAGTTGATTCCATTGGTGAAGATACCCTTTTCCTTAGCATGCATTTCTTAGTACCACCATGTGACCCATAAAATACATTAAGACCATAAACCAGATGCATGCTTTTGAAATAATAGCTTTTCTAAAATCGTCAAATTTCAGAAATATTGTTTAAGAAGAAGGAATTAAGATATGTGATGGTTAGAATATTCCAAAGTTTCATGGTGATCAAACAGGTTATTTTTATAAGCAAAAAATGTTATGTCAACCAACAATAAAGTTTTTAACAAAGTATGCGAAGACAAAAGAATGTGAAACTAATGTGCAAGCTCAGTAACTTTTAGTGTGCATGAGAGTCTGCTCTTGAAGTTTATCATGAGAAAGAAGATTAAGTGTTTAAATTTCTGAAAGTCAAATACCCTTAAACCTCAAGGGAGGAATACTTAATTAGACATGGGGTTGAGTTTGATTGTGATGCCTGACTTTTTGCTGCACAATACACAAGTTCTTAGTGTCAAGATCAAGACTGCCTTGGTCTTCTAGAACAGAGCAAACTCTTGGAATAGTGTAGTCACCTCTGGTGATAGGATTTTGTGAACATTGTGCACGATATTATTTCTTGCAAGTAATGGTAGCATTCAAAAGTGTAGCTTGATGAGTTCTATCCTTACTTCTAGTGTATGTCCCAAAAGAGATGCAGCTCAAGGATAGAATTTTCTTCGACTGGTGAATCTTGTTTCATTGAAATCTAAGGCTTTGATATCAACTATTTGGTTGACATCTTATAAAATAATACAAATTTATTTGGATTGTTGCATGTCAAGTTGCTTAATTGAAGTTGATTCGTGTCTGACCCTGATAACTCTTGTGCATGGGTGAAGATTAAGGAAATTGCTTTTGGATCGTAGTGAAACCACAATGTGCCGCGAGAGCATTGTAAAGGTATTGGAAGAGCTCCAAGCCCAAGCTGAGGTAGCATTGTGTTTTGTTGGTGTGAAGAGTTGAGTAGAGATATCAAAGGGTTGTAGGAGTGACTTCCAGGGAGAATTAGGTGAGGAGATATTATGGACAAAAATGAGCATTCCGGTGGCCTTTTCTACTTATGATCAGTGTTCACAAGAGCGAGACGGTTCCATATCTTACAAGGTTCAAGCAGCTTCTTGTCCGAATGATTTTTTTAGGGGGCTTGGACAACTAAAATCCCTATGGAATATCAGAAGTCGGCAAAGGTATGAAAGAAAATCTGGAATGAAAACAAGTTCTCTTAAAAGAGGGGCTGAGAAAGTGCTGGAAAAGTTGAAGAGGTAGTATATTCCCATACTTACCAGAGGAAGTCCTAATTGTATTTTCTGATCTTGTAATTTATGTATAATATTATTTTTCACAATTTTGATGATGTTCAATCATATTCAAAATTAATCGTCACCTTTTTCTTGGTGGCAGGGAGGAATGTGATAGAAATTATCATTGTAGCGGCTGGTATTTCGGATAAAATATAAAAGTGAAAATATGATTGATATTTTACTCTTCTTAGGTAGCATTTGTATTGTGCAAAGATATTTTGTTGTTCTTTTTTTATACAAACAATAGTCTAAACTATTCTAAATTAATCAAATTTAAGGAATTTGAACTTGGGTCCAAGGGATTGGGTTTACTGCTCTGACTAACTGGTCTAATCCACGTCTGCGTACAAAGGGTTTTATAGACCCTTCTACTTTGGGAATGCAAAACTCTAAATTTTTTGGTTTTGGAAAAGGAATCTTAATCTTATTAATTTACCCATAAGAAGACTACTTTGGGAATGCAAAACTCCAATTTTTTTGGTTTTGGAAAAGGAATCTTAATCTTATTAATTTACCCATAAGAAGAAAGGAATCCTTGGTTGGAGAGAGACTTCTATGAAATGTACTATGCTAGTCAATAACGTTATGACACGTATGATAATATTTCTACATAACATGGTATTATTGATCGAAGATAGCAAAACAGTGCTATCACTGTTGCACCTAAATTTTGCTTTCTTGTGGAGGGGTTGCCCCCCTGTTGTCAAATCAAGAGTAATGGTTTGCTAACACGTTTGCATGCAACAGTTATGTTTTCATCTATCTTCATATGACCTGTAACGTGACAAGAGATGCAAACACAACCAGTGCATGCAACTGAGATGGTCAAATTTTTATTTTTATCAAAGGGAGAGGAGATTCGAATTTGGAAAGGCCGAATTTGTTTAAACAAAACCACAGTGGACATTATGACAATTGAATTAGAATTAGGTTAAACTTGTCTAATTCCAGGGAATGGGTGCCTGGTTCAAATATGACATTTGAATTAACAGACTGTCACCGTTGAATGCAATCTGAAGGTGATTTGAATTATTTCAATTGAAGTGATGTGTGTTCTATATTTGGCTAATGCGGATAGCATCAGAAACCTTGGCAATGAAAACACCTGAAAACACTAAATTTAGGCCATACAGTGTCTAAATATTAAATTTGAAAGGCCTCAAAATGTCAAGATAATACTATCGTTTTTCTTACAAGCAAAAAAAAAAAAAAGCAATAGAATGATAAGATGGAGAAGAGTATAGAAAGGTTATTCTATTACAAGCATAGAGATCATATATCAATGTGTTAGATAAGTAGCAGCTCCCTAGGTCCTTATTTATTAACTCCGAATACGATTACCTGTATCAGTGTACGTTTTGATCTCACACAAAACTATAAGTACAAGACTGAATGAAAGCATAACAGTAGTTTGGAACTAAATGATACATATCCCTCAACATCATCACCTCCATGCTGAGGCAACAATCAAACTTTTGTTTTCCCATCCAAAATGAAGTGCACCGGCCTCCTCCTTCACCTTGTACCTGTCACAGTACTGTCTGATAAGTTCCCGAATTGAATCAGTTACGCTTGTGCTCATAGGACATGAAGTAAATCCTGCCATGGTCATCCTAGCCCTCCACTTTCCAGCTACCTCATAACGCTCTATTCTTTCCTCTCCTTCGCATGCAACAATGTTCACTATGTCCCGTGCCAGGCACTGCCTTTCAACATTTATCCTATCCTGACTCTCCCTTGGGAGAGCTGCATCAAGGGAATCAAAAACAGCAGAGTAGTAACTGTAGGCTTCAATAAATCTTGGGAAAAAGGGGGTAGTATTGGTGTTCACATCTTGTTCTACAACTGTAACGAGTTTTGGCCTCAAGCTCTTGACCATCCGAAGAAGCTGGTCCCTCTGGTTTACTGTTGAAACACTTTCATCAGGCATGTGGTGAAGCTGAAAAGCAAAGTTTACCAAAAGTGCTTCCCCGGGCCTGCAGTCCAGCATTGAGGTATTGACGATTGAAGTCCTCGAGGCCACTGCTTGAAACTCAAATGGAACTTTAAGTGCTTCGGCAAGCTTCTCAAGCCTTTGTCCAATGATGTTAAGGCCCCCAACAGGACGTTGAACGGACTCAGGATCATCAACCCCTGTTAACCTCAAGTGTGGTGGCTTACCTAGCCGCTTAGCAAGTGTTTGTATGAGTGTTATGTATTGATTCCCCTGGTTTATGTCGAAATCTATTATGTGAACTTTTTTTTCATCTTTACATGCTTCTATAATGGCTCCATTTGCAGCCATAAAGCCAAATTTGAAGCAAGGGCACACCTCAAAAAGGACTTGCATGGCTGCAAGGCGATAAGAGGATGGGGGTTCCTTGCATTTCAAAGATCTGTAAAGAAATTTTCCCGAGGAAGCCACGCGAGCGGCAAGGCCTTCTACCATGTAAGCTGCAATCCTCTGAGCAGGATCTCCTTGAATCGAGACCATCTGCCGGAGCTCACTTATCATTGTTGATGCTCCTTTGATGTTGCCCTCTGAAAGTGCACCAGCACAGTTGTAAAGCAGTTGCTTGGGTGTCCGAGGAGAAGCTTGTGATATTTCTTTGTTGCTGCTGATGCTGCTCACATTAGACTCAGATGATGAAGACTCCTTGGGCGAGTCATGGAGCAATTCATTCTGGATTGGATCTGTCCATTCACCATCCACTTCCATGCTTTGACTACTGCAGTTTATTTCCTCATCATTTTCATCATCATTGTCCTCAAGAAGTGCTCGCTCCAATTCTTGAAGCTTCAGTCTCATCTTAGCTTCATCAAAGCTATCTGCATCGGGGCTTTGACTCTCAAAGTAATCTGATTCAAAATTGGATTGATAAGCATCATGTTGAGTCATGGACATTAAAGAAGTGTTAAATGGATTTTGAGTGTTCAAGGAGGAAACTGATCCAGCTCTGAGCTGGTAAGATGAGTCACCTTGTGGATTAGTTGAATTTCCAGAAATGCCAGAGCTAGATGGATTTGCAATTCCTTCCACTGGGGAGTCAAGGAAGTACTCATAGCTCTCAGCGGAGTAAGGATCAGCAACATAGAGAGTCTTACTCTTATCAGAGGAAAATGTTTGAGTGGACAAGGTGGAACTGTCATTGCTGCCCTTTGGAGAGTAGAGTTTGGGGTTTCTGTAAGATGTGGCGGAGAGCTCCGCTGGTCTAACTAAAGACATGGTCTTGTTTTACCTCTTCAGTTGTTGAATAAGACTAGTTCTATCACACAGGTTGAGTTCTGTATCACAATTTGTCACACATTAGACGGTAAATTACTGTCAAACTCTCAGTAAGACTGGAAATTAGCAAAACAGATCAAATAAATCCGGTGTTAGTTTCTACGATGCAATAAGCAGAAATTCTGCGCAGAACATTGAAATTAACAATGTATTCTAAACTTTTTTCAAAAATTGTATTCCGTATGTTCTTTTGCACTTTCAGGTAAAAACTTGTGGAAGGAAGCAAAATGAATGAAATTGCATGAGACTCACAAAAAAGTATAAGCTACAATTACGTTCTGTTTGCCAGGATGGAGAAGATATAGCTTACAGAAAGGCCCTGGGATGGAACACCAGCACCAGTTGTACGGTTTTCTTTAAAATCATGTCTCTGAAATATGAAAGCTTTGAACAACATGGCAACTCCAAAGAAACCCAAAAACCAAAAAACAAAATTGTTGTTTCATGGCAGCTGGCAATTACAGAGGAGTAAGTTGCCAAACTGGAAAGGACTAAGACAAAAAAAACTTTCTGAGATTACAACATGCATAAACATCATCACAGGAAGAGAGAGATCCATGACTAAGCCAATGATTTCATTGACTTTGTGTAAATATAATATGAAAACATAGCTCATGACAGTTCAATTCATCAGAGGAGAAATTTAAGAAATCTAAAATACAAGGAGAAGGAAAAAGAGATATACCTGATGCTGCAAGATGAAGACCTCTATGAAGAAGGTGATGAGATGATATGAGCAATCGAGTCCTGTATAATTCAGTAGACGACCCAAATGAAGATGAACCTCAAAATTTGCTTTGTAGGAAGGGGAAAGGTTGAGGATTTGACCTTGGGATTAAGACAGAGGAAAAGGGCCAAAATACCTTCTTATATTTATTTAAATAATTTTATTAGATTGTTGTGAGGTTAGGTAGATTGAAGAAGCAACAAACAAGTAGAAAAAATAACCCTAAACAAATTTCAAGAAAGACCCACATAAGGAAAATTAAAATATTACAGGAAACTATATGCCATTTGGGTGGATATTTACTAGCCATTTCAAGAATCTGACTTTTCTGGAGAACCATTTGTTGGAGGAGACTTTGTACAGAAAATTAACGTTCTGGAATTTCAGAAAGACCTAAAAAAATAAAAAAAATAAAAAGGCAGTGAGAAAGAGAAACTTACCCAACAATTCTATTCTTAAAGGAAACTTCTCAATTCCACATTCTCCTGGCTTCTTCCTGTGGTTTTCACCTTTTCTTTCTTTTGCTTTCATTTGTGTTCATCAGTCTGCATGTTTATACCAACTTGTCTGACTAACTTTGTTTTCTTGACAGGAGAATGTCACATTGTGTACTTCAAAGCACTACTATTGGGGTGTTCCTACTTTGGCCAGCCAATCCTGACCATTCAATCTGCAATCTGCACAAAAATGGATGAAACCTACGGTGGCAGATTGGGTTTGCAAAAGTCAAGAGAGTTGGGTAAAACAGTACTTGAACTGGTGGTCTTCGACTGGTATGAGGAGCTGTTGTACGGTAATGTTTGAAAACTGGTACAAAAGTTGTGTTATGTGGTTAGTGACGATTGGTCGAACATAATTGAATGTGTTCATGGTGGGGCTGCTATTCTCCTCGGCATGGAATTATTATACCACCTGTATGACAAAGTCAAAGGTTTTACCATCCTCTTTATTCATTCCTCATGTGGTCTCTTTTTTCTCTTCTTTTTTCTTTGTAGGTCTCATGAAAAACCTTTGGACCTTCCCCTTCACGCTTAACATCACAAATTGTCGACCGAAAAAAAAAACATCATAAATGGTCTTGATGGTTTTTCCCATGCTGCTTGGTTGGTTATACCTTTCACACACATTCCGTGAGAATGAGAATGAAAACATTTCTATGTGCTAGTGTTTGGAAATACTAAGGAATGGTTTGGTTGGGACTTCCCTGCCAATATGAGTGGCATGAACTGCTAAATGCTTATGTGATCATGTTGTGTTTTGACTGGACAACGTGTCTCCCGCTCATAATAGAAAGCCTCACCCAAGTTTCCATTTTTGGTTTATTCAAGTTTCCAGAAATACGGTTATATAAAGGAAAAAAAAATTGATAATTTTAGTCAAATCTACTACTTTCTTATATTTGTGTAACAGAGCATGCATGTGTGTGTGTGTCAGGTACAAGGTTATTAGAGTCATATTGTGTACCTTCATCCTATGACTTATACAACCTGGGCTATAGCCCAGGTGAGTTTTATTTATTTATTATAGTTAGTGTTAATGTTAATTCTATTTATAGTAGAAATATTAATTTGAACTAATTGGATAATTGCAGTGTAACTTCTAGTTGTTGTGTGTCTATCTGATTCTATCTTTGTGATGATAAATTTCCAAAAAAATCTAACAGTTCAATAAGATAAATCTAGCCCACCTCATTTTGAAATCCTGAGTCCGTCCTGACTTCATTGTTTAGTGTGCATGCTTTAGTGAAATAGATGCAAATGATTGAAGTACTTGTAAACACAATTTTCCAACGGCAAATTAAACAAGAATATATGTATGCAAAATAAATTTTGTAGGGCCGTTTGATTACTATTTTATTTTAAGTTTTAAATTTTTATTTTTTATTTTTTGTGCTAAAAGAGGAAAAAGAGGGAGAATGGAAGTGAGAATGAAAGTAGAGATAGAATTGAGAGGAGAGAATGAGAAAGAGGAGTAACAAAAGTGAAAACAAAAACAAAAAACTGAAATTAATTTCAAATTGTTTTTATTTTTGTTACTCATCCCTCTCATCCTCTCTCTTTCTCTCTCAATATTATTCTCACTCTTATTTTCCTCGATACTCTAGCATAAAAAATAAAAACTAAAAATTGAAATTGAAATGATTATCAAATAGGCCGTAGTGATATTCTATTCATTATATTTCCAAGATTTGAGTTTGATTCAAGAGTAACAAGCACTTGTTCTAGAATGACATGATTTGAGTCGTTCAGGTTTCACCAAGGCCCGCCAATGCTTGACTTTGAACAAACGAGGAACACAAGGAGTGTCATGTGGTAGTAATCATCTACGGTTTTGGTGGTGGAGAAATCGACATGTGTGTGTTGTTGGCGAGTCTCCACGAGCTTGATGAAGAACACAAGAGACTTTGAATATTTAAGTGTTTGGGAGTTTGTTTTGGCTTGAGAGCTTTTCTAGTTTTCCCAAAGCTCGAGTCTTTTTTGTTTTTTTGTTTTTTGGTTTCCTTGAAGTCAATAAGCCTATTATTATTATTATTATTTTTTATACAAATCATGTATTATTTTAATCTAATCTAAATTATTGGAAAGGAGATTCGAACTCGGATACTGAGTGGGGAGCACATCCGTTCTAGCCAACTTAGCTAAGCCCATATCTACGAATAGTATTCTTCATAGACAAATAATTGAGTCTTTGTTGTAAGCCCCCAATTCAAATTTCTTAATTTTGGGAATTGATTTGATTTAATTTGAGTTAATTGATTTATTTTAATTTAAAAAAACCGATAGAATTCCCCAGTAACCTACCTAAGTTAGCCAAAAAGATGAAACAATATGGAGCACTCTAAAAAATAACTTTTCTATAACTCCTTTCAACTGCCATAATTTCATCGAATTTAGTCCAATGACATCAATGACAAAAACTAGCCGCTAACCGGTATGACTTTTCGAAAGAGACTAAGAACACTCGGCAAACTCAACTAAGTTCCTGAAATCATTGGAGGAAAAAACCACATAAAAGTTTATGCACTTTATTGAACAAACTAAACCAAAATAAAAAAATTAAAACGCCGGCAAAAGGAAACCAATTGTCATGAATTTTCTTGAGGACATGACATCAAGAGCGCCACTTAGTTACTCCATGACCTCCATCTATGCACCAATGAGCAATGGATCTACTATGACCAAGCCACAACATCTCAAAGAGTAACTGGTAAGATGAGGAACAACCAAAGCCAACCTAGATCTAAGACAATAGATATGCCAACGTAAGAGTAGATCGATATAAGTCCTCCAAAAGCCGAAAAACACCAAAAATTCAACAGGATTTGTGGGAAAGCCCCCGAATCTGAAGCTCTCTCTCTCTTTCTCTTAGCAGCTAAATTTAGCTTTTAATTTAAATCAAACTTCTTGATTTGGGCTACTTAACAATGAAAGCTAAAGTATCCTTCATTCACCTTGGTTTGTGATTTGATTGAGTAAATTAATTTGATTTAACTCTCGATCTGAATAAACCACATAGGTTGGCCAATTAAGCATCATCTTCTCTTTTTGGCATTTAATTGAATTGCTAGAGCTTTTTCAGATGGTGACATGTGTCACCTGCAATGCTTAGCGTTGCTTTGATTGTGTATTTTGTGTTAAAACTTAAAACCCACGACTTGTCCTAATAAGCTCTGACGAATCACACGGTGAATCCTTTGAATTGTTCATCATAAATCATTGGATCCATCCATTATGACACCTAATGACTTGATTCAATCCAAAGAAGAAGGCGAGAAAAATGAAATAAGACCCATTTGATACATAATAAAATCTAACATAAGAAAATTAACAGCTCTCTTTATTTGTTATTACAACTTTTTAAAAAAATATATAAAGGAAGAATTAAAAAAAATAAACAAAAAAGAAGACGTTTTGTTTTTCTAAAAGAGGAGTCTCTAGGGAACGGAAATTTTCAAATGATTGATTAATATATTTAGAAAACATAAATAGAAAAACAGTTGAAAGATTCTTTTGGTTTTCTGAAAAATAAGTCTAAAAAAGAACTGGAAAGTCAATAATTAGTTGTATTATCTTAATGGTGATCAATCATTAGTGGTATTTGCTATGTAATAAAAAAATTAGTTTGTTATTGAATTTTATTATTATTATTATTATTATTATTATTATTATTATTATTTTTGGGTACAAAGGAGGTCAGAGGAAAAGAAAAAAGGTTGCATAATTGCATTGCATCATGTGAGGGTAGATACTCGTTAGTTAGTATAATTAACTTAATGATACTTCTCTTTCTAATGTTAGAAGAAGTTTAAATATCTTAATTGACATGATAAGAGTGTTTTATTTATACATAACTCACTCTCGATCAGGAAAATCAAGATCACCTATCCACACCATTGAAGGTTAAAATTTCGAATTCTTTGTAACAGGTCACATTTTATTTTATTTCATTTGGCAGTTGAGCAATAACAAGAACAGGAAAATCAGTTTAAACCTGTGACGTGCCCCTCTAATGGGAAAGGAATCAAAGATGTCATCAATCATGCTAATAGAGTAATTATATATGCATTTGAAAATTTTATAGGATGAATAGATTAATATCCCCACAACTTGTAATTTTTTTAATACTCAGTCCTAATCATCCTCACTATATCTTATCCAATACGTGACTGCAGTCCAAATACATGGACAAGTAGATATGTTTCTGTTGACACAAGAGAGGTTAGAAGTTGAACTTGTGTGATAATCTAAGTATGAGTCACGTATTAATTTGACGAACATTTTTAAGAATGAATGGGCCACCAACCAGTATATATATATATATTAACAAATTTTTTTTTTTGCTTCTTTGTTTTTTTTTTTAGCTTTTAATTTTTTATTTTTTCAAAAATTGAAAATTTATTTGGTAATTGATTTCGGTTTTAAAAAAAAAAGTGAAAGTGAAAACTAATAATAGTTGTTTGGTAACTGATTTTAGTTTTCAATTTTTAATTTAATGTGGAACTTGGAAATGGAATTTTTATTGGCCAATTTGTGAATTTGAGATCGTAGAATGAAAGTGCATGTTACAAAGAGTTTGTAGTATTTTTTGGTGAATTTTTTGGAAGGATTATTTTTATTTTGTGAATTTTGGATTTGGAGGTTCCGAGGCTTGGATTGGGTCCGTGGTCGAATGCAAGAATCAAGTGACCGAATCCAAGTCGGGAGGTCTCAAATGTTAAGTTTTATAATTGGAGTACATTTTATGTGTGGTGATATAAAATTTTTTCTTTTTGGTCGGAAGATGAACTTCATTTCAAAACCTCACCCAAAATGGGGAGGGCACAGTTACAACAAACAGAGCAACCTAGTAAGGAAGCTAGAGAAACTAAACTAATTTGCAATATCAGGTAGACAAGAACAAAGAGACTATCCCAGATAATGATATCATTAGATAAACAAACTTAAAAATGACAAAGCAAATTGGATTAAAAGGAGCAAAAGAACCCAGTAAGCAAAACAACATCAAACTCAAATGAAACATAAATCCACCACAAATCAGCCACCATAAGCCAACCACAATCATAGCAGCCCCAAGGTGAGGGAAACAAGACTATGAGGGTGATGTAAAATTAGTGAATGAAAAAGAAGTGTAAAAAAATAAATTCAAAACTGAAAAATATTTTCAAGTTGTATTAAAAAATAAGGGTGATTTTGAAAACTTAAAACACAATTTGTTACAAAACATGTTTTCAGTGTTTAGCTTTAAAAAAAAAAAGTAAAAATAAAACTTAATTGAAAATTAAATGATTATCAAACAGGCATATGCCTCAATAATAAATGCGTTTCAAGAGAAGTATATGCCATGAAAGCTAGATAATAAATGCATTTCAAGACAAGACAAGTATATGTCATCTTTATGATATTAAAAAAAAAGAAAAAAAGTAAGAAGTTCTAAAAGAATGCTGATGGAGGCCCATGACTAAGGATTTGTCTTTGGAGAAGTGCAGACAACATGTCAACATGTGCTAGTGCCACGATGGGATTAGAAAAAACAAAAAACAACAAAAAAACAAAAAATCATCTTAAAATTGAGTAGCAGGGACATGCGAGATGAAGGTATTGGAAGGGCTTCAAGAACACCTATAGGATATGGACAATTCGATGCAAAGCAACTCGATATAATTTACAATAGAAAAGATATAGACACGTAGGGTTCGAGGTAATGATGGTTATAACAAAATTCTAAATGTGAATCATTTTTGAGTAGAAAAGGTGAGTTTTTATGTATAAGAGGTGGTGGTAAATTATTGGACATTATATATGGGCATAAGAGAAGGCATTTGAATGGAATTTGAACTTGGGACAAGCCATATATTTAAGCTTCATATTAATTTCAAGTTGCTAAGGAGTAATGCTTTTGCTTTTGCTAGGACATGCTTATGCTTTTGCTTGTAGCATTTATTTGCACATCAGCCATGTACTAATGATGAATACATACTCTTATTTCTTCCTTTAGCTAACATACTATTATTTCTTACTTTTCCAAAGTTTTCTCATTCATGAATAATGTTGGTGACGTTGAGGATATTGATGCATGCTACGATCTTGTTTGGTGGGTTGGACTGGATTTTATATTTTCAATTAAAATGGACATAGGTCCTAGTCATTGTTTGGTGAGTTTAAGTGTGTCTTGAAATGGATATGGACATGAGATCCATGTCCCAAATAACTATGGCTCTAGAACCCAAGCCAATTTGTGGGTTTAGAATCCAAGGCTTTTCCAAGCAACCTCTTCTCTCAGCAAGACCAAGCACGCCTCTTCTCAAGTTCTTCTCTTCTCTCTCTTTTCCTCTTCCCTCTCTATTCTCCTCCCCTGATAATTTGAAAGAACTCCTTTTTCGATTTTTTTGTTAGATATTGAGATGTGTTGATGATGTTGAGTGCTTTGATTTTTTTTTTTTTTGTTTTTTTTGTTTTTGATTTCTTTTGATTGAAGATCTTTTCAGGTTTTGTTTTCTTCCCTTTTCATTGAAGATTTTTTCAGATCTGGTATTGGGGTTCCATAATTTGCATAATTCCTTCTTCTTCTTTTTTTTTTTTTTTCTTCTGAGTGTTGTTTTTCAGTTTGTGTTTTATTGAATTTGAAAGTTATTCCATCGATTTTTTCTTCTCTTTCGTTTCAAATTACAATTTGTTTTTGGCTAACAACAATTTATTTCTCTCTTGTAATTATCTTCTTGTAAAATTTAAATAATAGAAAAAGGGTTTTGATTTTTAAAAAAAAGAAAAAAAAAGAGATGATTTTTAGCTGATAAAGAAAGATACTGGAAAAAAATATGACAAAACTGAGAATTTTTTTTTAAAAATCTTGATATGAGTTATCTTTTTCGTTTGATTAGGATTTTGCATCTGGTTATAGTCTTTTTGCAAAATTTGAGGGGTTTTCTTCGATCTGAGGAAAAGAGTTGGAATATTGTTAATTAAAAAAATTAAAATAAAATTGTGATTTATTAAAAAAGATAAAGTTAATTCTAGTCTGTTGTTTGGTGCAAAAATGAGTAGGACATGACTCAAAACCTAGCTAGTCCTATCCAATGCTTCAAAGCCCATCCTAACCAGTCTAAGCCAACCCACCAAATGGGGCCTACATGTACATATGGATGTTCACCAATTGACGGGGATCATTAACTTTCAATTCTATGTTTTTATGATACTAGAAAGACAGTTAATCAACCACTATTAGAAAACATCATTATAAGCCATAACAACTCATGGCCTATATTCATGTTTGTCACATAAACTCGTGGCCAAAGGGTGTTGGCCACAAATTGGCCACAGTTCATCAACCATTACTAGAAAACCTCGTTATAAGTGACAGACAACTAGTGGTGGAGTCAGAAATTTTATCAAGGAGGATCAACCTTAAATAGCGAGAGTGAGAAACTTGTCTAATTAATTGGCTCATTTGATTGAAGAAATCACGAGAAATTTTAAGAATTATGAGGTGTGTTTATGTGTTAGAAAAAAGATACTATTATAGCCAAGAGGGATTTTGTAGTGTACTTTAATTATTATAGGATTTAAACAAAGAAAAGGAGAAAGTTAGTAAATAAAGTAATTCAGTCAAATGCAACATGCAAAAAAAAAAAAAAAATCAAAAGGTGAGAAGGGTCAAGTGACCTTTGTAGACCTTAATTGGCTCCACCCATGCAGACAACCCTAAATAAAATACTGGTACATCCTATACAACGTCAGTGGCTAATTGTTTTCCAGCCACAAAGTGATTGTGGCTTATATATTACAAGCCTTTGATGCACACTAACTGTGGCCATTATACACCAATGGCCACTGTTGGTTAGTCGTGGCTAGGCAAATCATGGCCTTAGCTCCTTTTAACCGACTTTGGCCACGAAAGAATAGTTACTTTTGTTGGTATCGGCCATAAATTGATATGTGTCCAAAATGAAGGGCACTTTTGATAACTATTTCATTTTTTAGTTTTTCATTTTTCATTTTAAAAAAAAAAACTGAAAACTTGTTTGGTAACTAATTTCGGTTTTCAAAAAAAGTGAAAAGTGAAAACTAACAATAGTTGTTTGGCAACTGATTTCAGTTTTCTGTTTTTAATTTAATGTGGAACTTGGAAATGGAATTTTGTGTGTGGCCAATTTGTGAATTTGAGATCATAGAATGAAAGTGCATACTACAAAGAGTTCATAATATTTTTCGGTGAATTTTTTGAAATTAGGATGATTTTTATTTTGTGAATTTTGGATTTGGAGGTTCCGATTGGGTCTGTGGTCGAACGCAAGAATCAAGCGGCCGAATCCAAGTCGGGAGGTCCCAAATATTAAGTTTTGTAACTGGAGTACATTTCATGCGCAGTGATGTAAAACTAGTGAAAGAAAAAGAAGCGGAAATAAAATTTCAAAACTGAAAATTGAAAAACATTTTCAAATTGTTTTAAAAAATGAGGATGATTTTGAAAACTGAAAACTGAAAACACAATTTGTTATAAATACATGTTTTCAGTGTTCAGCTTTAAAAAAAAAAAAAATGAAAATGAAAACTACGATTGAAAACTGAAAATAAAATAGGTTATCAAACAAGTACATGCCTCGAAAGCTAAATGCATTTCAAGAGAAGTATATGCCATGAAAGCTAGATAATAAATACATTTCGTCAAGACAAGTATATGCCATCTTTATGATAAAAAAAGAAGAAGCAAGAAGTTTATAAAACAATGCTGATGGAGAAGAACCCTAAACAGTGTCAACATGTGCTACGAAGGGATTAGAAAAAAAAAAAAAAAACAAACAAACGAACAGTCATCTTAAAATGGAGTAGCGGGGAAATGCCAGATGAATGTATTGGAAGGGCTTCAAGGACACCTATAGGATATGGACAATACGATTGTACTGCAACTCAATATTATTTACAATAGAAAAGATAAAGACACATAGGGTTCGTGGTAATGATGGTTATAACAAAATTCTAAATGTCAAATCATTTTTGAGTAGAAAAGTTGAGTTTGTATGTATAAGGTGGTAGTAAATTATTGGACATTATATATAGGCATAAGAGAGAGCTTTTGAATGGAATTTGAACTTAGGCCAAGCCATACGCGTAGGACTTTGCCATAGGAACAACAAAATTTTGAACAGACAATCCGTGGCGAAAGAGTGTTGACCATGAAAATTCATCAATCATTATTAGAAAATCTCATTATAAGTCTCAAATTTCTAAATACAATATTAGCGCAAGCAATGACGGATTCAAGAATTTTTATAGGGGTAGGCTAATTTTTTTTATTTTATAGAGGAGATATATTATAAGCATTTTTTTTCTTGAAACAAAAATGTAAATAAAATTTTATAAATCAAACAGAGCCACAATACGAGCAAATATAACACAAAGAAGTACAAAATATAAATAAATACCAAACAATCTCAAAAAAAACGTTCTCGTACAAAACTATCCTTATCAACAAATCTTAAAACAATGGCCATTTGCTCTCTATTAGATGCATCTTTTTCTTTATCAACAAGATATAATAAGTTGATTCTCCAAAAATATTAGACATTAAAAATCATATATGCTAATTAATAATTCAAGTTGCAAAAATAAAACATATATCAACAATCTCCAAAAGTTTTCACTCAAACCCTAAATCATAAAAACTTAACAACAACAATTAAAATTGGAAATTGAATATATATATTTTAAATAATTAAAAAAAAAACTTACCAAGATTGAAGAACCCACTCAAGATAGGTTGGTACTTGGTACAATTTTTAAGAGGAGGAGAGCTATTTCCTCTAGGTTCTCAAGGTTCAAATATGGCGTTTTGGGTGGCTAGAAGAAATTTTTTGATGTTTGCTCTATGTGGTCGTAGGTCAATATCAATATGATTAGAATAGCTCAAGTTGATAGGGCCTTAGCGTGAATTCTGCTTCTAATCAAATTTATATAGGTTTAGATTGGATTGACGTTTATTATTTCCTATATGCTTCAAGAGTGGACTTATTTTAAATAGAGGATTGAGCTATTATTTACTTTACTTAGATTGAGCTATTATTAATTTATTAAAAAAAGAAAAACAATGCATGTGTGAGCTATATTTATTTGGTGCAATAGGCTAATATTTATTTGAGTAGGAATAAACCTATAATAATAATTAAGACCATATTTAATATTTCATAAATGTTCCCCTAGGCTGGAGCCCACTCCAGCCTAGCCTTAGATCCGCCTTTGGGGGCAAATCCTATACAATGTTAATGGCTATTTGTTTTCCAGTCACAGAGTCACTGTGACTTATATATTATGAGCCTTTAATGCATAATAACTGTTGCCATTATACACCAATGACTACTGTTGGTTCGTAGTCGCTAAGCAAATCATGGCCTTAGCCCCTTTTCCTAGTAGTGAACCCACTTTGAGTATGAAAGAATAGTTACTTTGATTACTATCGGCCATAAATTGATATGTGTCCAATTTAGAAATTTTCTAGTTTCATGAAAGTTAATGTACGGTTTATGACTTAAAAATGTACCTTTCTTGTGAAGCAATATATTGTGTACATAAAAACTGTACTAGTTGTGATCACCATAGAATCGTCGCAAAATAATACCAGTGGTGATCATGAGTCTACGGCTTGAAAGTTAAAAACACTAGTGTTACAATTGATGTTGCACATTAGCTTCAATCACATAAAGATATATATTGAATAAAAGTAACATAGACAATGGGAGGGAGAATTTTTAACACGCACTATTAAGATGTCATGGAAGATCGAACTTGAGATCACTGATTTGCAAGTCAAAGTCCTTTTTCATTGAGCTAACCCCATTAACCACATAATCATATTTAGAATTGGATTGTAAGTTGTTTTGGACCTTTAATTCCATAAAATAACTTTCATTGCTAGTTTTTATTTTATTTTATAAATACACTTCCATATACTAGTTTGAGACAATGCCTAGTTTGATGAGTCTATGAAACCAATGATATGGAATTTATCGATCGTCTATCACAAAGAAAAATAATAATATTGGGGTAAGCCCCTACTCAAACCAAAATAAAATAAAAATAAAAATGATGAATTGGGCCTCTTTTGAATGGGGCGGTGGCCTTTTTGACCATGAGTAGTGCTTTATTGAGCCCAAAAGTAGTCAAGTCTGGCGTGGACCTGATTGGATTTATTTGAATTTGGACACAAAAAAACAAGAAGAAAAGTTGACATTCCCCCAAAATACTATTTTCTTCTTTCTGATCAAGTAATTTCAGTTTGTTATTTTTATTTCAAAGTTATATGCATCATCATTAAACAAAGGTGGATATTATTGGTTGTTGAATATCAAAACTATCATCTAAAACATGAAAGCCTGAGTCAAGCGAGGACTCTCTGCCACACCAAGCAAGTAAAATTTACGATCATTTGGATTGGACTCCATGTAGCATTGCTGTTTCAAATATTTCTCATAACTATCATAAGACGTTTTAAATATGGGTCCCTCCGTCAAATTTTCTTTTAATAAAAGTCCATTGACTTCTTTTGTTTTGTTTATGTTTTTTTAAAGACTAATATGTATTTGTTTTATGCTAAAGTTTATTGGAAATTGCAAGGGGTTTGTAGCTCAAATAGTTAAAATTATTTATCTTTGTCCTAGGTTGAATTTTTCCTTTCTCCAATATCGCTTGTATCTAGAGAAAAGAAAAAAAAAAATAGAATTGGTTAATAGAGCTATGAACTAGCGTGGTTTATATGATTTAATGTATATATACTTTTATTTCTAATAGGACTATAGAAATGGTAAGTATATAATTAAAAAAAATGATCATAAATTTTTAGCTAATAACTTTAGCTAGTCCACTCATTAAAAAATTTCCTAATTCTGCCTTGTTGACCCTGCGTATATGTGATAGTGAATAATTGTGTTGCCCATGAGGATATATGTGATAGTGAATAATTGTGTTGCCCATGAGGATAAGTATCGATCGTATGAAGTAAAGAAAAAAATATTTGGTAGACACAAAAGTTGACCTTTTGAATATATTTTGGAAAGAGAGAATTGAACACATAACCTCGAATGCAATGTAAACGATCTTAACCACTTATGTTATAAACCATTTTGAATATTGAACAATATATATCAATGCGCATGTATGTATGGAAAAGTTACATATTAGTAGCTTCATGAAACAAATTATTGAAAGAAGTGGGTAAGATTACAACTAAAACATGCGTTCCTTGATTATAATAATTATGATATGGACAGCCTCTATAACTTATAGAATCAAAATGCATGATTTAATACATATTTTAATGTGGCATATTGCAATATGTATAGGCCTAACTAGTAGGTAGGATGTCATACTATCACTAAACGTTAACCGTAACAATTCCCGACTATAAAGAAATACTATAGCCTTGCAATAAACATGCCACAAACCTTCATATGCATACATAATGAACAAAGTTGAGGTGTAATCTTAACATTAATTATTTTTTAATATGGGACATTTTTATTTTTACATTCGAATTTTCAAGCCTAACACGTGGACAATACAAATTGGATGATATGGAGTACATGTGGTCGTTAGGCTTTCACACGTGACAAACCTGCTGAAGTTGAGGTTCCACTCCAAAATCAATTTGCTGAGGAGAAGGGGTGTTGGGGGTGGTCTAATCTTAAATTTAAATACTTTAATGGAATACATAGGAGATTTGCTCAACTGAAAGGCTGCGCAATAGTAGAATTAATCAACATATACCTAATTAATTTGATTGGATTGATGATGCATGTTTGTTGATCATCACATCCCACATATTACATATATCATAATTAATCAACAGCTGGCAATATGCAGAGTTAGCTAGAGATAGGTTCAGTTTTGGTAGGTATAAGCATGAAATTATCATCATAATTGATTTAAAAATATTTATTAAAAAATAAAAAAATAAAAAAACTTTCATGGGTCTGCTAATTTTGTGATGAGTTTTGTGCTGTATGATTAAGAGTTTTGAGATTAGACACATTGGACAAAGTTTAGAGAATGTTAATTCTTGAACAGCCCCAGATAAGATAGAGGTAACCACCAATTAAGGTAGCTAAACTGTCCTTGTCTTAATTGTCTCAAGCCACTAATTTTATATTAGTGTTTGTTTAATAAGAGATATCACCATCAATGTGGTTTGTTGGGATTAGACTTAATCACCACTGAAAGCCAACTAACTGTACTTGACTCTACATAAAACGCAGTATTTTATTGCCGTTTATTAGGCGTTGGGTTGTTGTTATTGTACAAGACATGCATGAAAGAAAAAACAAGCCATAAGAAATAAATCCTTATGGGTTACTTCATTGTTGTATTGGGTAACACGTCACACTATAGTCTAAGAACCCTCTTACTTGGTTGTCTCTCAGAATTCGTTGCCGTTTAAGAATGTTCATATATATAACATAATTAATACATAATGGCATCTCCACGTCGACCCTGTTGATTCATTGTTTCTATACCATATGAAAGTTGAAACCAACTTCGTAACAAGGTCACATTTGCTAATTAATGAACAAAACATATGCTTCAACGGTTACTTGGTCGAATTGGTTTAGAAAACCAAAACAGAAAACATTGAATTTCACTCGAGCAATGAAAAAAGAGAGAGGGAATAAAATAAAGGTGACTTTGCAGTTGTGACGGTTTTTACTTATTTAAATCTGGGTCCACTTTAAACTTAATTTATTAGCATAACAAGTAAAGTATTGACACATTTACAACCTAACACATCATATATAGAGAATGCATTTGATGAATAAATCTGGTGATTTTAACATTAATTATAAAGCATGATTTTGCTTTTAACCATGTTTATCATGTGACAATTCCTTCCAATTAGTTGTCCAAATTAATATTGTTTATGAAGGCATGTTATGGGAATTTAATGAAGCCAACATGCATTCATATCATGAGCTACCAATGCAACAAAATTCATTCAATGAGGACAACAAAAAGGGTAAGTATTAGAAAGGTAGAGTTCACACAAGGCAAAAAGTAGGTTTTGTATGATGTGGAACAGTGGGTGCATTGATCATGCATATGTGTAAGAGAGAGTTGGATAGGGGTAGTCAAAGTGGTTTGTTGAAAACTTTTCACGGGCTCTGTTGATGTTTACAATAGGGTGTGCGTATGGTTGGGAAGATCATAAGATTTTGGGTTGCTTGTATGGGTTTCTATTGGGAAGGTGAGAGAAAAAGGTATATAATTGTTTTCATATAAAGACATTTGAAGGAAATGGATTGTTTGGCTGTGCAAGTAACTGAAATGCTTTGCATTTACTGTTTGAAAGCTCTTTCAAACCCTTCTATATATGCAGCTTCTTTCATACACACTCAGAGTTCAAGAGAGAGAGAGAGAGAGAGAGAGAGAGAGAGAGAGAGAGAGAGAGAGAGAGAGAGAGAGAGAGAGAGAGAGGAGTGCTATTCTTTAACGGTCTATTTTGATATGTGAGTAGACAGATTGGGAAGTTGGTATATGCACCTCAAGAACAGCATAACATGACCTTTCACAACAGTTGGGACGGACGAAGCTTGAGTTGAGAAGCAGCTTCGATGAAGAATACCTCATCAAAATCATACCTGTATTGATTTGATTTATAATGGCCCTTTTGTCGACATATTAGTTTGCGACTTCTCTAATTGATCATATATTTATTTCATTATTTACCATGACGTAACTACCATTATATTGTTTAGTGGACAGAATAATTGTGTACCCATCATGGATAACAATTTTTATGACTTTCTGTGTTCACACAAATTACTGCCTAATTATAATTACAGAAGATGAAGCCGGTCTGGGGAAGATGGTATTGTCAAATTACTGGCAAATTAGTCAAATATATCCATATATGTTGTAAAAAAACTGGTTGTAACCAAAAATAAAATAAAATTGTTTCTTAGTATCCGAACTTAATGGCAACACTATGTGAAGAACACAATGACGTAATTTGTAGCTTATCCGTGACCAATCCATTTTGACCACGGATAAATTACTGTCCTCAAATCATTCATGATTCTTTTTGAGGTTTTCTAGTAGTATTAGAAGAGCAAGGCCTAGAACTCTTCTATCTTTAGGGCTTTCGTTCAAGGATTTCCTCCCCATGCATATATCTTTTGACCGCATGCTTAATTTTAGGAAAATATTCAACATTGTCATTCTTAATTATTTTTTTATTATAAAATAATTTAAGTTTTAAGTGAGATAAAATTAAAAAAAATTCAAACCTCGTGCAAGATATCCTCTGGAAAGAATCTACAGTTTCCAATTAGGCTAGAGAGATCACATGTAGCTAATTAATTGTTAAACTGGTTTTACATTAGCCTTAAGGGATAGCTGGAAACATGGAGCCAATCAATCACCAAACTTCTTCATGGTGGTTAGTTTCTTCAATCCCACATGGGCCTCCTACGTTTGCCTAAGAAAAAACAAAAAACCTTACTTATAGATGATTTGGAAAACATAAATATTGCTGCTTTTGACCCCCTCTATCAACCTTTCGTCTATTTTCCTTCCATTATTAAGCACATTTTGTCGTTAATGGAGGCTTAAAATTTCAGTGATGGTGCACCTTATCTTATTTTACGGTCCAGATTTTGACCTTCCTCCGTCTGAATTTAATATTGTTTTTTGTTAAAAACATAATTAAGAAATTCAAACAAAGTAAAAGACATATTAGTAGTGATTTGAAGCAATTACCGCTTGAAGAAAAGTCATGAATTCGAGTCTTAACATCCGTGTAGTGTGTGTGAGTTTAGGATTAAGACATAAATTACATGATAGCATGGACCTGTTGGATTGGGAGATCCACACCAATTTTGATTCATATACCGACTATAGCTAGGACATTAATTTGGAGCATTGTGTGATTGGTTAATGTTGATGTTAATGTATAAACTAGTTGAAGCATATTTTAGATGCTAAGAAAAGTGTTTTGATTTCGTGGGATATGAAATCTCAATCAGTTAAGCAACATTATATAATAACATATGTGTTTAATTAATTAATTTATTTTTCACAAAATGTTTCAATGTTTTCATTTTGACTTGTCGCTCGTCTGAGTGGAATAGAGTATGGAAAAAGGCAGACGGTTTACCCATACTTTTCTTGATGTTGTACTTGCACGGCATTATTAGCCTCAACCTAAAAGACCCTCTCTTTTCGTTTGCCATGATAAATAATTCACCATAAAAATATATATATATATACATATGTATATATATAGAAGGGTCATAAAACTACTGAAGTTGCTTTGATAAGGCATCTACCATGCATGTCGTCAAATAAATATATATGCTTTATATATAATACCCAGAAGGGTCATGGTGAGTGCCCAATTAAAACACTAATTAACCTTTTAAGTACCTTAATATGTTCCTCTAATAATAATGCTACGGACACCAATGAGAAGCATTCTACGCCTTGCACCCCAATAGCATCTCTCTCCTGTTTTCTTTCTTTTTGTTTTATTATGTGTATGCAGATCAAAATTAAAGAAGGGTCTTTAGTGAAGTTGGTTTGATACATAAGATAATTTTAATTATGATCATAAAACACTCGTTTGAAGAATCTTGTAGTTCAATTAGCTTAATGTGAATTGCTAAGAATGCAGTACTGCTAACCTAAAAAGCAAAATTACATAATAATTTTTTAACTACATATGTATACGTACACATTACGCGACACGACCGTATATATGATTACTATTTACATGGCCCTTCTTGATATCAAGACTTTACACACTTGAACAACACATATATATCCTTTTAAGGACATATAAGCTGCATTACATGGCACATGTATTGCTTTAACAAACTTTACTAGCCAATTAAGGGTTTGCCAGCTTGAAGTTTATCAACTGTGCCCTATACATTAATATATGTAACCCCAAATGGTTTTACCTGTTGCATCTACCATATAAATTGTTTCCAATGAGAAGCATCATGAGCTAAAAACAGAAAAATTTAATAAATTACTCTATTAGTAAACAATGAAATGGACCTCTATATTTTCCAAAACAAGGTTGTGCTCACCAAACTTCGTTTATAAATACATGAAAAAATAATAAATTAATTAAAATAGATGCAAAGCCATATTCTCTGCACTAGGAGAAATGTCCCTTTAATTAAACCTATAAAGCTGCCCAAATGTTTAGGTCTAGATTAACGTAGTACAATGGCTTAAACATATTTGTATGTTTAATTTTCTATTAATTATTTTTAAATTTAAATTTAAATATGGGTGTGTGCGTGTGAGAGGGAGAGAGAAACAGTTGGGAATATAAGGGTGAAGTTTAATTGTTGGCCAATGACATAACAAGCAAAGGGTCATTTGGCTCTACAGGTTTCATCTACATATTTAGAGGGCTTTAGCTTAATGTGTCGTGTAAAACCAACAAAAGTGACTGCCCATCCATAACCCTAAACCGACCCCTCACTTTCTTATTCCATTTGGTCTTCAATATTTTCTCTTCTATATATCTTTGTGGGCTCGCCATAAGCTTCCCTCCTCTGCTGTAATTGATCATGTCAAGAATAATATTTGTCATATAATATTGTAGCTAGCTACCTTGTCAAACATAAAGCAGCCTCCGTAAAACGTTGCCATGGATGAGTATGGAGATGAAGCAAAGAGTACTAGCTGCCCTCGTGGACATTGGAGGCCGGCCGAGGATGAAAAACTCCGGCAACTTGTTGAGCAGTACGGTGCCCAGAACTGGAACTCCATAGCTGAGAAGCTTCAAGGAAGATCAGGTATATATCTAACTATGTTGTGTACTATCTTGTGTTGAGTTGTGTGTTTGTTGTTGTGGTGCTTGACTGTGCTGGGTTGGGGACAACTTCTGGATCTTTTTCTAATATGAAATCTCAAACCTAAAATTCTCTTTAATTTGGACCAGCATAAGCTTCTTTCAACTTCATAAACCCTACATATATAATTTGGGAGGTGATAGACATATATGCTTTTTCCCCTCCTCTTTTTTCTAATTTTGCTTTTTTTTTTTTTTGTGTTGTGGTTTTTATTTTTGAAATTTTTTTGTAGGGAAGAGTTGTAGGTTGAGGTGGTTTAATCAACTAGATCCGAGAATCAACCGAAGGCCGTTTAGTGAGGAAGAAGAAGAGAGGCTGCTAGCAGCACATCGCATTCATGGAAACAAGTGGGCACTGATTGCAAGACTGTTTCCAGGCCGTACTGATAATGCTGTGAAGAATCATTGGCATGTTATAATGGCAAGAAGACAAAGAGAGCAGTCCAAAGTTTGTGGGAAGAGAAGCTACCAAGATTTCTGTAATGATCACTCATCAAACACCTCCTCAATTTCCAACAATTTTGATGTAAGCAGGAAATTTAAATCTCAAGGGGAATTGAGATCTTCATCATCAATTGGGTTTGATCAGAATAGTAGCACTAAGTTCTTCGAATTCCGAAATCCAAATAAAGATAGGACAACAATGTTCATGGACTCAAGGCATACTAGTTCTTCCCCTTACAATTGGAACTTTGCTACAATGTCAACAACCTCAAACAACGCCGCATCATCTTCAGTTGGTTTATTGGGAAGGGAAAGAAGAGATTACTTCAACAATGTTATTAGTTCTAACAACAACATTCCCGGTTGCTCGAAAGGTTCGGATCATCAATTCGTTCATCGGAGAAATAACCCGACTACTTCTTCATTCATGTATGGCAGCTACATAGGTTCCACTAGTGCATTTGGGCTTCCAAATTACAAGAGGGTTAATGTTCCAAGTCCTTTTGGGTGCCTCGGTCTTGGCGATCACATTAATCGTCCTGAGCAACATGGAAGGACATTCAAGAAAGAGTTGGCTAATTTTTGTGACAATGCATCGACATTGGCAAAATGGAGGGTTGCAGCCACAGCTAAATTTGGCGACCATGATTGCCAAGATCACGAATCGATCGATCATCACAAGGAAACTCCCTTCATTGATTTTCTTGGTGTGGGGATCTCTTCTTAATAATCGTGCACCAAATTAAGCACATTTAATTTAATCTTTCTCTTTCTATCTATTTTGAAACTTTCTTGTAGTTTAAGAGGGAGAAGGGCATGCAGATGTTTAGGATATATATGTAATAGTTTTAATATATTATGACCTATACATACTCTCTAGTATGTAGTTGCAAGAATCCAAATGATATATTCTCTAGGCTTGAGGCTTTAAGAATCAAATCTTTAATATTTTGTCCTCAAGGATAATAAAAGTTGTTGGTGAGATTTTTATATTATTTGTCTCATTTCAATCAATGCCAGGTAGCAAAAAGGATTAGCATTTCAATTGGTCTATGAATCATGAGGCTTGAAATACTCCATGCAAGCTGCAGCTGCAGCTTGTAGTTGTTTAATTTTGCCTCTTTCTGACAGAGGATTTGGTTTGGTTGCTAGCTGTATGTGTAGTTTTTGGGACAAGTTACATTGATGAACATCAGCAGAATGGCATTTTCATAGTTTTCAACTGGAACCTGCGGGCACCTGCATCTTTTACTCTTTGGCCTTTTCACTTTAGCAGTGAAAATCACTTTTAGAAAAATCTCTGCATAATTTTCCAGAAAAGAAGTTCATACTTGTTAAAGTCATCCTTCTTTGAAGTCCCATTTTAGGCACACTCTTAAGGCAAGTTGCAAACCCTTACAGCTACTAGTCCTTAACTTATTATGTCTATATTTTCCTTTTTCTCATATCTCCAATTGTGCAATCAAAGCCTTCAAATCTTCTTTGGGATCCAATTTTTAATTTCCTTTTGTTTTTGTTTTTGTTTTTTTTACTATAAGTTGCATGTGAAGTAAAAAAAAATAGATCTGTCAGCCAAGCAATTAATCCATATAATGCCATTGAAAAATATAGCTATCAAAAAGAAAGTTTGAAATTTTAAACTTTGCCATCAATATTGAAACTGTACATACCAGTGATGTGATGCATGAATTTCCACAGAAGACTTGAAACTTACTTTTTGTGTTTTACTCTGAATTCAGTGGGAAATAGTCAGGATTAATTTGTGCACATGTGCCATTTAATCTGTCACAATTTTTTTTTTAGAACCTTTCCTATTGAGAGAGACAATAATATACTAAACTCACACATATTACACTGATGCAAGACTCGAACCCATGACTTTTCCTGAATACTAAACTCACACACACTACACGAATGCCAGGACTCGAACCCATGACTTTTCCTGAAGAAGCAATTACTTCAAACCACTACACTAATAAGCCATTTGCTAATTTGCCAATGCTTAATTTCCTCTCTAGAGATATGTAAAAATAAAACCGTACAATATAATTGAACTTATGCTCCATTGAAATTTGGCATAATTTATAGGTCTTCCTCTGAGGTAGCCAGAATTAGTTGCATGATGTTACTGCATGGAAAACCATTTGCTCCCTTAATCTTCTATGTCTTTCTTGTTTTACGACTTAATTAATTTTTTTCAAAAGCCTTTCATTGATTGACCCCTTTACAAGAATGTCTGCTCTGCTTTGGTATATGTATATGTCCATTACATTTTTTTCTTATCATGTAATATTCATTGAATCAAGAAACCGCCATATTTGACTAAGCCAACGTATTGGGTTTACTTACTGCTAATCTGATTAGTCATGATTGTTAATTGCATCAAGACGGACTTCTATGACTTGCAATTCCTTGGATTATGATTCTTAATTTTTTAATTTAAATACAGAACTAATTTGGGACAATTAAGGGATTGGCTAGGTGGGAAGCCTGTCTTTCCTTTGTTTCCAAACTTGAGGAGCAACACTTTAACTCTAGCCGCGGGACTCAGTCAAATGAAACTGTAACAAAGCAAAGACATCCACCATCAACCACACAAAAGTATAGCAATTTCTAGAACTCTCAACTTTTTCTTTTCCCAACTATTTAACCCTAAATCACAATAATTTTTTGTTTAAGTGGGGTCGCCTTACTCAATTAGCAAAGCAATTTACTTGGTAAGAGTTTAGATCTTTTCTTGAAGAATCTTCCCCTCAAAGTTTAAAAAATAAATATAAAACAAATTGTTCACATAGCATGAATACGGAAAAAATGTCAAATTGACGAAAAAATGATCGGAACTAGAGAAGTGGAAAAATTAGCGACAAAATGATGTCGTGTTTATAAAATTAATAAATGTATCGTTGTTTCAATTTTTAGTTACCAACTGATGTAACATATGATATGACAATTTCTTATTTATTATGAAAACAAATCTAAAATAGAGCTCAAATAAAAACAAATGAAATAATGTCAAATTTGTTCACATGATTGCAATAAAGGTTGCCCTCGTTTGATAATTTAAGCCTCACCCTTGAGAATGTGCTGTACAATTTCCATTCCTCCTCCCTGCGGATTCTAGGCTTTTTGTAATATTTGTTGTATAACTCGGCCAAGGAATGTCTTGGGCTAGTTTTCTCGTATTTGGGCCTCTAGCCTTCTTTTGTACCAAAACAAATAAAATAACAATTGGTGTTTTTTTTTTTTTTTGGTCGGAAAAATAACAATTAGTGTCTGTAACTTGGAATGGCACTTTCGAGTTGGTACTTATGGCCAAACAGATTTTTGTGACTTTGGACTTCAAATCTGTTTTTGAGTTTATAAAATTGGATCCAAGTAGGATACCAAACCCTTAAATTACCTCATATAGAATGATGTAGTGGAACCTATGAAATCAAATCTTCATATCACCTCTCACATACGTGCTTCGTATGAAAAATCATTAGGATACTATATCTCACAATACGAAATCTTCATATACAATTGTTAGGTCCTTATCTTTTAATAGTTAAGGTATTTAATAGTTAGGTCCTTATCTTTTACTAATTAGCAAAAACAAGCCTTAATAATGTTTCAAAATTTTATACAATTGGCCTCTTTGACCGTCAAATTATCAAGATAACCACTATTTTTTTCCGAGCCAGTATGTATTTGTATCGACACTGACAACAAATTGATGCCACGGGGTCTCTTTCATGCCTTTAATTTATGTAAGAGGTTAAGAATTTCCCTAAAAAATGTTATTATTTGTTGTTCGTATATCATATGTCTGTCCGTGATCGATACGACATATATGTAGATTAAAAATGAGTTGACATATATTATAAGAATTCATAATTTTAAACGTTATTTTTGTCAATTTTTAAATCCCTTCTCTCCAATATTACTTGTATAAAAAGAAAAAAAACAAAAAAATTTACCGATGAAATTCTAACCCCAAACCACTGAGGTTCAAAGTGTAATTGACAAAGAACTTGAATACGCCCAAAAAAATAAAAGAAAGTTGAGCTTCCAAGTTCTAATAGCAGAAGAAAAAGTTTATATATGGTCCCAGCAAACGTTCACGGGTGAGCTACATAAAATGCACGTGAGTACTTATGCAGTAAACACTTTAATTTTTGGATATACAATCGCTTCTCTTCAGACCCTCAGATTAATAATGCAGAGCTGTTCGCCATGTCCCAAAAGTCATCACCTTGTCTTTGCCATCGTTCAATCATTTTCAAGCAAGCAGCTAAAATACAAATCAGCTTTTGAAACCCTCTATATAAAGCTAGGTTGGGCCTTTTTTGGTTCATAAACAAAAAGCTGGGCTGATCTGCTTTGGTGTTTGAGAATTATAAGATGTCTGAGCAGGGAAGAGGCAGTGCAGGAACCATAGGAGTGGTGGTAGTTTTATGCCTAATGGTTCAGCTGGGATGCAGCAACGCAGCCACTTATAAGGTTGGAGAGTCTGGTGGCTGGAGCTTCAACACAGATAGCTGGCCTAATGGAAAGCAATTTAGAGCTGGCGATGTGCTTTGTAAGTTTCTGACCTACCCTCGAGAGATCTTAATACCATATGAATCAAAATGTAAGCTATATAAAACAATCATTGGAAAATTTTCAAACCGAATACGAGTAGCTGAAGAAGCTTGACCATGTCTATCCATAATATCTGTCACTTGATTAGATTTCAAATAGGCATGTTGTATGTAAACTTTATTAAAGCCCTTAAGCAGCTGTCATATATATATATATATATATATATATATGTATCTTGAATAAAAATAATAATTGCTAGTTATTTAATTAATTATTTTTCATTTATTAGTTAGTACTAGAAAATTTTTGATCCATGTGAAAACATATAATTTTAGAAAAGTAGGACAAATTCTGAATATAAAGAAAAATTTCTATGACAGTTTTTTCTCTGGAGAATTTAGATCTTTGAATTGAAGATGATATTCTGAAAATTATAAGAATTAAAGAGTTGATTTTCTAGTAGTTTAAATATTTATTTTACAAAAAGAAAAAAAAAAACCATAATCATAGTAATTAAAGATAAATTCTGCTTTTAAAGTTTACCTTTTGTTTCTTAAATCGACGAACAATTTCTCAATTCCATACCAAATGGGTCCAAACATTTTATACTTTGCCTGAGGAATTGTTTATAACAAGTCTGGAGGAATTATTTAGAAAAACTGGGTCCAGACATATATTTTATATATTTTTGCAGCGCAATTAATTACTTGAATTTGCAGCATTCAACTATGATCCAACACTACACAATGTGGTAGCTGTGGACAAGGGTGGCTACAGCAGCTGCACAACTCCGAATGGTGCAAAGGTGTATAAATCTGGAAAGGACCAAATAAGGCTAGGGAGGGGACAAAACTACTTCATATGCAATTTTCCAGGGCATTGCCAGTCTGGGATGAAGATTGCTATCAATGCTGTTTAGCTATGGATATACAATATCATACGTGTTCATCCTGAGCTACTAAATTCGTGTCGGATGTATGTATGTATGTATATATACTCATATTTTATTATGTGGCGGTGTTACGATGACACTGAGAAAGTGTCATAAATGTGTGAATGTAACTATCAATGGCAATACATTGGTGCCAGCCAGTGGCCAACTATAAAACTAGATGCTCCTTTGTCGCTCGTGTCCTTTTTATAGATATTCCCAACCTGGCAACCAAAGTTCACGGACTTGCATTAAAATTTGTCTCGGTGAGCTTCTCTTCATGTGCATGGTCCAACTTTCCATCATATTATCGTTTTTTTTTTAAAAAATTTTTAATTTTATATAAGTGATATTTTATTTTAACATGATCTAAACTACGAAGAGAGGGATTCAAAATTGAGTGCAGAATGAAGAGCACATCTGTTTTAGCCAACTTGATTAAACTTATATATGCTCCATCAATAGTGATATAGTCCGATGTAGAATGAGGAGACCTACATGTTTTACCTGAGAAATAATACTCCAAGGTATATATATAAAATATATATATTTTAAAAAAAAGAAAAAAGAAAATTAGACTCGGTTTAAGAGGCAAAAAGTGATAACCAAACTGGTCTAGATTTCAACTTTTCGACTTAGTTTAGCTCGGTTCATTAGTTTATTGGTTTAAGGCCCCGTTTGGGATTGCTTTTTTTCACCAAGAACCTGCTTCCCTTTAAAGTTAAGCAGTTTAATGTGCTTGGTAAAAATAAAATATCCCGATTATTTTAAAAGCAGTGGCCTTTTGACAGCAGCTTTTAAAAGCAGGCTATGAGTTGCTTTTCAAAGCCGCTTTCAAAAGAAGCAGAGATGAACCTTTAATGAATTTTTTTTAATTCCCAAAATACCATCATTCATTTTAAAAAATAACACCACCTCCACTTCCACATCCAACTACCACTTACACCACCATATTCACTACCTCTACAACCACCGCCATTGCCACCGCCACCACCACCACCTCCTTCACCACCACCAACTCCACCTTTACCTCCACCACAACCACCACCACCACTACCACCACAACCACCACCACCAACTCCACCTTCACCTCCACCACTACCACCACCACCACCACAACCATCACCTCATCCAAAACCTCCACATCCACCACCACCTCCACAACCAACACCACCACCACCACTATGCTGCCACCTCCACCACCATGCTGTCACTACCACCATCTCCACAAGCGCCATCCCTACCACCACCACTACCACAACCACCAACTCCACCTTCATCACCACCACCACCTCCACTTCATCACTACCACTACTACCACATGATTAGTACATAACACTTTTAACATCATGTCTATTTTAGTCATTATTCACCGTTACAATAATTTTATATTAAAACTTACCAAACGATTTTGACATTGCTTTTTGTACTAACAACACTTTAAAAATATTATTTACCAAAAAATGGAGCTGTTTTACTTTACAGCTAATTATTTTCAAAGCACAATAGAAGCAACTTTTTTTAAAAAGTGATAGCAATTCCAAACTGGGCCTAAATGTCCACCCCAAAAGCGCTTATACATTCTTATTGTTGTCTTTAGGCCCACAGTAACAATTTCCTTAATTTTATCAAGGCCCATACCTATGATAAAGGCCTATTAATTTGGATCTCAGAGTGTACTTTTGGATTTCGTTACGTGTCATTACATTCTTTTCTTGATCTTACACTAACCTATCTTATTTCGTTAAGTGAGTGTCATTAAATCTTTTCCATTTAATAAAAATTCTTTAGAAAAGCCAATTATTCGATGACCATGGTAAATATTTTTTGGGTGATTTTATTGGCACCCCATTATTTGCTCTTTACACCCCATACTAATTTTAAAGATGAATAACCTATTTTATCCTTGTACACAATTACCGTTAAGGACAAAAAAATTAAAATTAAAATTAAAATTGCTCACTACACCCCCCATATGTTCCTGCAACCATAGTTTGACTTTTAACTCAAACTATCATGTTCCTAAACCCCAAACCCTAGATTTATACGTTTATATTGGTGAAAAAATATCTTGTATTTATTCATGAAGGGTGAGATTGAAGTTAGAGAGGCTTCGAATGAGGTACGAGTTTATTTTTTGGCATTTTGCAAGTTTAGTATTTCATAATGGTCGTTGATTGCGTTCAACACATCAGTACCAAACGCGACAGGTAAATTCAGTGGGATGCCACAGAAACGTTGCACCGTTTTCGAGTGGGTTTGACCGGTCATGAACGTAATATTTGGTGGAGATCCATCGTAACATGGAATGTAGCTCAGTGGTTCACTACCGAACTTTTACCTGCGTTTCAGTGGCATCCAACCGAAAGTTATTTATTTTTTCAGTAACTTATTGCTGACCACATATTTAATGCAAGCTATTTTGATCTTACTCCCATTGAAGGAACAAAAACAAGGTGACGCCCCTATTGAAGGCAACAATGTGTGAACAGAATATGTAATGGATTATAGTGATCAATTCACAACTTATTCAGTAATTATTTGTCTGAAATTCTTTTTAGTATCATTAACGTGGCATTAATGTTTCAAATTTTATGTTTAAATAATATGAGTTTTATTTGTAGATATTCAATGGTAGAGATGCATTACTTAGATGGGCTCGTGCAAAGGAAAAATGAATAATATTGTCATTGTAATTAAAACGTCAGATTATGGAGGTGAGGGCAAGAGGATACCTCGTGTAATACTTGCTTGTGAGAGGAATGGTAACTATAAGTCTTGCAAGTCTAGTGAGACAACTGATATGAGGTCGGATGCAAATAGTGATATGAAAAAATGTGCTAGGGACACTGGTACCAAGAAATGTGGATGCCCATTCTTGTTAAAAGGTGTCAATATTGGTGATGGGGATCATTGGAAGTTAGAGGTGGTTTGTGGAGTACACAACCATCTTATTTCAAAGTATCTTCAATGTCATTCATTTGTGGGGCGACTTTCTGAAGAGGAGAATGCCTTGTTGGTGGACATGTCTAAGAGTTTGGTGAAACCCAGAAATATTTTGGTCACCATTAAAGATAGAGATGCAATGAATGTTTCAACTATGAAGACAATATACAATGCTAGGATTCGAAATAGAACCAAAGAATTTGCTGGGAGAACCCAAATGCAACAATTGCTTACTAAGTTATCTGAACACAATTATATTGAGTGGCATAGGACATCTGATGATATTGTAACTGACATGTTTTGGACACACCCTATTAATATTTATATTTTGCGTGCATTTCCATATGTACTTATCATGGATTGCACCTATAAGACTAATAGGTATCGTTTCCCCCTATTGCAAATTTGGAGGTGACTTCTACTAATATGACATTCTCTGTTGCGTATGTGTATATGAATGCTGAGAAGGAAGACAATTACACATGGGCATTGATTGCATTGAGGAGTTTGTTGGAGGATAATTGTCTTCCTGGTGTTATTGTCACTGATCGAGAGTTAGCACTCATGAATTCTATTACGTCTATATTTCCGAAAGCACGACATTTATTATGTAGATGACATATTAACAAAGGAGTGTTGGCAAACTGCAAGAAGTTATTTGGGACCCTTAAACAATGGAAGCAATTTAATGAGGATTGGAATACTTTGGTTGGTTCAGAAACGGAGGAGGAATATTGGCGTTGTTTGCGACAGATTGAGTCTAAGTTTAGTGAATTTCAAAAAGCTCTTGAATACATACATGACAATTGGTTAAATCCATTTAAGGATAGGTTTGTGGCCACATGGACAGACACTTGTATGCATCTTGGATCGACGACCTCAAATAGGTAAGTATTTTAGTCAACTTTTGATATGTTAATTTGAAATTTTTTTTTGCTTCAGGAAAATTTATTATTGTTATCAACAGAGCGGAAAGTGCACATGCAAAGTTGAAGCGACAACTCTGCTCAAGCCAACTTAACTTTGACAGATCATGGGTAACTATACACTCATTGTTAGAGTTGGAGCACACATATATTAAGGCATCTTTTGAAAAGAGTCGATGTTTTATTCGACATAGGTTCAGGCATAAGGAGTTGAGAGAGTTAGTACACACTCAGTAACGTATTCGGTAGATTATCACTGAAAAACGGACATAAATTCGGTGGACTATCACTGAAAAAAGAACACATATTCGGTGGAGTACCACCGAAAAACTAAAATACATTTGGTGGGAATCTTCTGAAAAATAGAAACAAATTCGGTGGACTACCACCGAAACAAGGTAACAATTTCGGTGGTAACCCATCGAAAGTAAAATCAATTTTAGTACAACTCAGATTCAAATTCAGTGGACTACCACTGAAGCAATGTAACCATTTCGGTGGTAATCCACCAAAACTAAACTCCAATTTCGTAAAACCAGGTTCGAACGATTAAACCCGCGACATTGAAATCAAAATCAAAATCAGACTTTGGCTTTTCAAAAGTGAAATCAAACGTAGGCTTAATCAACACTTAGAAACGTAAATATAGATATCAAATTTGAAATCAAACCTTAGCTCTTCGGAGGATTTGTGAAAACTTGACAAAGATGGGTTCGGTTTTGCAGAGATGGAGATGGGTTGTGTGATGGGGTTCGTTGGTTTACAGAGATGGGTTCGGTGGTGAGCAGAGATAGGTGTGATGGCTCTGTTTCAGAGATGGGTTCGGGTTTGCTGGGTTGTGCGATGGGGTTCGGTGGTTTGCAAAGATGGGGGTTCGGTGGTGAGCAGTGATGGCAAATGGATGGGGTGTGTCTACAAGATGAGGGAATTTTCAATGGGGGTGGGGCTTGATATCAAATGGGGTGGGGTTTGATTTCAGATGGGGTGTGTCTGAAAGGGAAGGGGGTTTTCGGTGGGTGGTGTATGATATGGGATGGGGTTTACACAATGAATTAAGGAATGGGGTTCATGAGGGCAATTTAGGAAAAAAAAAGGGGTATAATGAGCAATTTGAAATTTTATTAAAATTTAGTGGGGTGTAAAAAATTATAGGGTGTAAAGAGCAATTAATGGGGTTCATATAGAATTTCCCATATATTTTTTACTTAAAAATATATGGGGTTGATTTTTTCACTCATCTTTTGTCCACTTACACTCCCTTTTATTGTATAGAAAAAAGTAGTAAAAAATAAAAAGTGGTGTAAGTTGACAAAAAGGGAGTGTGAAAATCAGCTCTCACTAATATGAGGAACTCCAACCAATCTATTGTGTTGAATATGTAGTACTGATCTTGTAGGTATTGGTAGTAGGGCAGACAAAGCATAGTATTTCATAGGAGTTAGAATGAGTTTAACTGGTATAGGATCCATCATTTTTCGGGCCTTGGTAAAGTATCTCAATAGCAAATGACAGGCTCACAATATGAGAAAATCCAAATGGAAAAGAGCAATTTGGAAGTTACCATTTAGTTACAATGAACCACCTTGCCTCTAAAGTTTTTAACACAACTTCTAAGTAATCTGATTGCATGGTTGAATCATCTTCTTCGTCCTCAACCATTCTAGAATGTTTTTAAGTTTAACCTAATATAAAGGAGAAAAGTTCGAATATGAGATAACAATTACCATAATATGCACCACCACCAATCCTTCCACGAATTTTATTTAGAAGTTCAGTTACTGCTACATCAAGACACGTCTTACAATGTATGCTAGAAAGATCACCAGTACATTGAGCTACAACATAAATTGTATCCGAGATCGACAACCCAAGCTGTATCCTATAATGGGCATACAAATCTCATTTTGCAGAATCTTTGCAATATACTTTCCTCAACAAATAATGGACTTTCTGATAGAACAAATTAGGATTGTCGTAAATGAAGTTTGTATTCATCGCATACATTGCGTTATACGTGTCACTTCTTTGCAAGAAATTTGTGTTTAAGTTTTTGAAGAGGCATTTCTCATACCAAATTATAGGTCCTTTTTTATTGGGGCTAGTCGAAGCTCTTGGCTTGCATGACTGATACCTTTTTTGCAGTCTTTGGGGAAGATTGTATCCAACATTGTGCTATCCCGTACACCGTGAGTATCAACTTAGATAGATGTGAAATGGTAGATGATGTGTGAAGACGTGGGCCTTCACCGTGTGTATGTAGTCAGTAACATTCAGCGTAAATAAGCATGCAGAAGACAATGTATACGTGGTTCACCCGAATAATGGGCTATGTCCACGGAGAAGGATGTTCTCATTATGACAATGTTTGTTTACATTTGTACAAGGGGATTAGACCCAAATGTAAAGGGAAGGAGGCCCAAGACCTAAGGTACAAAGCCCAAGATTCCAAGGCCCAAAGATCAAGATCCAAGACCCAAGACTCAAGACCTTTTTTCTAAGTGGAGAGTAGTCTTCTTTTATAAGTAAAGGGGAGTCTCCACCTCTTGTAGTCTTCCAATGTGGGACTCTTAACATTACCCCTAGTTGTGACTTGTGGCAAGGCTTTTTTGACTAAGGTGATGACCTCTTAGAGCATGGCACGTGGCTGATCTAGCCTAGCTAGTTGCTCGACTAGTCACAGTACCAACAGTAATCCTCCAAGTTTGCGAGTAAGAAAGTACTTCTTGGTTGGGGACTTGTAATTTTAAGTGCACTGGCCGAGCAACATTGTAGTTCATCATCCAGGGCGTATAGTGCACTACCCACAGTCCCCCAAGTCCCCGGGTAAGAAGGACATTAGAGGGAGGGAACTTGCAACAAAAACCCAAGTGGTTCGTAAGTCCCCATTGTGTTATGTAAGGGTGTGTAAGGGCATGATACTACGTCGAAGATCGAGGGTGCCAAAGGCCATCATAGTATGCCAGAGGGCAAGGGGTGTTAAAGGCACATGACTTGCATATCGCAAAACAATGTGCATAGGCACGGGGTGCTGAAGGCAAAGGGGGTTGCCGAAGGCACAAAGCTTGCATGTCGTAAGGCAATGTGCCCAAGCAAGAGGGTGCTAATGGAACAAGGCTTGCATGTCGCAAGATAAAGTACCGAAGGGCACGGGGTGCCAAAGGCACTTCCATAAAACTTAGGGCTTGTCAATGGGCCCGGCCCAAATTTAATGGGCTTGAGCCGGGCCGGGTCAAATTTTTTTAGAAAATTTCAAAGCCCAAGCTCGACCCATGAGCTGGGCTTGAGAGCCCATCGGGCCGGGCCGGGCCTAAACGGGCTCTACTTCAGTAAAAAAAATCATAAACTTAATCATAAGGGCATTTTAGTCCAAATTTGAGATTAAACTCACTTAATTCCAATATTTTCACATCAAACCAAATTCATAAAACACCCAATAAAGTCATACAACTTATAAGATTTTCCACAAAAATAATAAAATCAAGTATTATTTTTGAGGTTATTACATAATTAGATCGTAATACGTTTTAAGAAATAATTTAAAAAAATAATAAGTATCAAAAAAATAATTTTTTAAAGGATGGTATGAATAAATATGCAAATATTTGGTGATGTGTTCAAGAAAAGCATGATTATATTTGGTGGTACGATTATGTTTCGTGATATGATTATATTTGGTGATGTGATATGTTGTTCATCTTATATATAATTGTTGAATTAATAATTGACACAAATTAATGTGCTAATCATCCAATTATAAACTAGGAATGAGTAAAGAAAAGTAAATGAAATTAAACAAATTATGTATGTGATTTAAGTGATATAATCCTAAACCTAAACTCTTATTTGTACATAATTATATATGTATGCGGGCCTAACGGGCCGGGCATTCGTGGGCGGGCTGGGCCGGGCTTTCTTGGGCTTAATTGGGCTGGGCTTTAGACACCCAAGCCCAAGCCTAGCCCGGCCCAAGGCGGGCTCGGCCATCTCAAAGCCCATAACGGGCTGAGATTTTTTTTCGATGGGCCAAGCGGGCCCCCATCGGCCCATGAGCCCGCGGACCAAATGATGAGGCCTAATAAAACTTGCGTGTCGCAAGGAAAATTGTCAAAGGGTATGAAAACTTGAAAAGTTGCTAAGGGCACGGGAGTACCGAAGACAAAGGAGGTTGCCAAAGGCACAAAGGTGCTGAAGGAAAGAAATGCAAATGTGTATTTTTTATTATTATTTTAGGAAATAATAATAATAATATCATTTTTTTTTGGGTTGTGACTCTATAGCTGAGCTGGCCCTTTTTATTATATATATATATATATATATTGGAATAGTGGCAGACCCATATCAATTTGATGGATTTTTGGGGCAGTCTCCTACCTTCAGTGCGACGCCTGCCGAATGGCAGGTGTGACATCACCCGTTTGAGATGGTGCTCGCGGAGGTGACGCAAACCTTCCGATCGGAAAGGGCGCGATAGAGGTGATGTTAAGCTTTCCGTTTGGCAAGGGCATTGCCGATCTATTTAGGAAGGTGTGGTGTCTTTGATGCCGTCATCGACTTGGGGGCTTTCGCTAACGCCGTCATTGACTTGCCGTTTGATAACTGCCCGAATTTTGAAAGTGTGCATGGGTTTCCTCTTGGTGCCTGCTGAAACTTGCTGGTTAGATTTTGATGGTGAATCCCACACGGTTCGGCAGGTTGACTGTATCGTTCAGCCAGGCACGATGAGGCAGATTTGGATATGCACCTCTTAGATTGGCCCTGCACCCTTTCGGTTAATGTCGGCCTACCGTTTGTGTTCGAAGCTTGATGCTGAAAGGGAGGCATGGCAATGTCAAGTATCGTTCAGTAGGATAAGAGTGCTGACGGAGATGTGGCTCCCCGTGTGTGGCTAAGTGATGCTTCTGTTGGAGCAATTGCCGAAGATGGAGTCTGTTAGTTTTGCCATTTAGTGTCCACTCCAGCAAAGATGGTGAATTGTGGCAATTTCGATTTCCTTTCCGAGAGCTGCACTTTGCCTTGGAGCCTTGGAAAGCCATGGGGTTACTGTTTGGGAATGTTGAGTTGCAAATGACGGCCTCTTATGTTGCTTCCATATCTACTTATGATCAACTGGGCCCTGTGGAAGGTCTTAATCTCGCTCTATGGCACAGGTTTACGTGTGGTACCTAATGGTAATGTCGTTTTTGATTTGGACAAAGACCACCGAAGAGAATTGGCTGAAGACTTTGTGTTGGCCTGCCGTTCAGCAATAAGGAATTGGCAGTGGTGTCTTGATTAAATCTCCCATTGGCCACCGTGAACCCACATGCCTTACCGCTTTGGATTATCGTGGTCCTTTTATAATGGCAATACTGCTAAAAGGCATCTTCTCTTGATCCCAAGAATGGTTTGCTTCTCCCATATTTTTTATCTTCTGAACCATGTGTCATGGGTCCCACCTTTTATTGTAGAAGCTGAAATGAGTTGGTGGTGAGAACCTTAAGGCTGCTTTGTGATTGTTGTGATTGTTGTCGTCCAATAAGGACCTACAGTCGAGAGGAGAGAGATATCTGTTTTCAGTCGATGAGAGGTGTTGATGGGCATGTCACATTCTTCCCTATTTTTCCTTCTGTTTGCTCCAAATAGGCATGTTGTTTATACCAAAATGAACAGCCAATGAGAGTCAGCCACGTGGATAAGATTGAGCCTGACCATGGTAGCCTTCGGCACCCTGCCTACTGATTCATCGATTAGGGCAACCCCCCTTCTCTAAGACACGTGGCAAGCCCACAATCGATGTCTACAGTCCCACATTGAAGTTCTACACAGCTTGCATGCCTCCCAAGGTTTATAAAAGAAACACAAACCCCCAAAATGGAGGTAATAAAAAACTTTTGGCATACTGCCTTTAGATCTGTTCAATTCTCTTACTAAATCCGTACTTACTCAAGTATCGGAGAGCCTTCGGCCCGGCCTGTACCATACCGGTGCCCTAAGGTCTTACCGAGCGTTCGTTATCTTGCAGATCACACGCTCCATCGAGGCCCAGAGCATTCCGAATGCCCAACATCACTAAGTTGAGCGAGAAAAGTACCGAACCATTTTTTCGCACTAACAGTTTGGCACCGTCTATGGGAACAATCTGAATCAACCCATTATCCCTAGAACACATGGGGACCACTTCAATACCAACGTTCTTGTTGGAAGAAGGATTACCATTCGGAAGGAAAAGCAGAGCAAGCCCACACTGCCCCCTTGCACTCCTTTCGGTAATTCACCCATGATTCAAACCATTGCCGAAGCGGAGCTTCTAACCCAAATCACTTCTCTTCGGTAGGACATGGCTAAACTCCAAGAACATAACAATCTTCTCTCGTCTAAAGTAGACGAAACCCAGCAACTGCTCAATCAGCAGCATACGCAGAATATCCAAACAAATCAATCCTCCCAGAGCCTGCAGACTCCCAGTCGGAAGAAGAAGGGTAAGAAGGTAGCAAAGGCAACACCTGCGCCCTTCAAGCAGTTGGTAGTCCCAGCACCCAAGGATCAACCACACCCATCGAAAAAGGTTTACTCTGATTGTCGTCATCGGATTAACGACCGGGATGCCGAAAGACAAAGATCTCCCATTAGGATCAATGCTCACCTAAGGGACTTGCGGATGAAAGTTCTGGGAAATAAATCACCCATTCAGAAGGTTTGGGGTTTGGGGATGAAAGTTATGAGTATGTCCCTTCCAAGACCAAAGAGTCTACTTACCGTTCTGCAACGCCAACGAGGTACTCGGAGGCCAGACCGGTGAGCCCACAGAGGCGTTCGAAGGACCACAGCTCTGAGGAAATCCCTAGCCGAGATCCCGTTGTCCGACTTCTTTTTTAGAAAGTTCAGAAGATGGAAAACGATCAAGTTCATTCTCAGGAACCAGACTAGGGAAAACTTTGGCCAGGGCCGTTCACCGAACGTATAAAGCACTCACGACAGGATAGAGACATATAGCCTCTACGTATACCGTTTTACACCGGGTTGAAAGGTCCCTTAACGCATCTCCATTCCTTCCAATTGGCAATAGGGTGCAAGGGACTCAGCGACGAAGGGCAATGCCTGTTGTTTTCGTCCGCGCTTACTGGAGCGGCATTGAATTAGTTCTACCGTCTGAAGGCAGTAATGGTAGACTCATTCGACGAGTTAAAGCAGATTTTTCTTAACCACTTCATGATACAGACGGACCATTTGTACTTTGCCAACGACTTGTACACAATCCGGCAAAGGGAGGACGAACCGCTACGGGAGTATGCTGCACGTTTTAGTCATGAATACTCGAGGTGTCCAAAAATGGATGGCAGGGTCGCCTACGGCGCCCTCAAGAGTGGCCTTCGGTCCTCACCCTTTTGGTACCTAGTGCACAGTAGAAACTGGCACACCTACGACGAACTGATGAAGCAAGCGGCAATCCACGCTAAGGTTGAATATTTCAACTCAAAATTCAGGCCTTCGGCTAGGTAGGAGGAACCAGCGTTGAAGAGTTATCACGGACAAGAATCTCTATACACCCCTTGAAAAGTTGACGAACCCTCAACGGGACACAAACGGAAAGATGACCGTAATAATCAGCAGGGAAACTCAAAGAAAGGAAAAGGAAGATACGATCATAATGACCATTAGGGCGCTCCTGCCGAATCCTGATCACGCTCAGGAAATCTTTACCCTGCTGAATACCACTTATGAAGCTGTACTAATGAATGAACACGAGATAATCTCGAAGCCGAATCACTGAAAGCCCAATCGACAGGACAATCGGAATACCGGTAAATTCTGCCGATACCATCAGCACAACAGTCATAACACTAAAAAGTGCATAAGCCTGAGAAAAATCGTCGAACGTTTGATTCGGAAAGGAAAGCTAGATTAGTACATTGCTAGGCCATTGCAAGCACTAGTGCCGAACGGGAATCGACAGATCAACATGATCAGCACCATCAGCGGAGGTCCCACGGTGGCGGTCATGTCCAATCGTTTGGTAAAGCAATATGTACGGGCCGCGCACTACCCTCAAATCTTCGGCATTGAAGCCAACCAGCCCAACAAGGTACCGATGGTTGGGTGGGAGCCCATCACATTTTGTGAAGAGGAGGAAGAAGGGATCCTTTACCCCCATGATGACCCGATGATCATTGGAGCTGAAATCGCAGAAGGCAATGTAGGGCGGGTACTGATCGACACTAGAAGTTCGGTAAATGTAATTTTTGCTGATGCCTTCAGAGGAATGGGAATTGCCGATAGCCAGGTTAATCAGCAGATAACACCTGCTTTGTTTCTCCGGGGACTTGGTCCAGCCGGTCGACAGTGTCAGTCTGTCGATCACCTTCGGTGTTGCCCCTCGAAAAAAATGACCTATGACTAATTTCTCATCGTCGACTACCCAACGGCATATAACGTCATAATCGGACGAACGACACTAACCAGAATCAAAGTGAACCTGTCCCTCCATATATTGCTGATGAAGTTCCCAATTGAAATCGGTAGCTTCTAAACCTACCAGAGAGACGATGTTTGTCCAGGGGGCGCCGAACTGTAATGGGCCCATTGACGACCCAAGGGAAGAAAACCTGACGCAACAAACACAGCTTGCCAAAGAGCTGGAAACGGTAGTACTAAGCGAAGAACATCCTAATCTGTGCATCAAAATCGGCACCACACTAGCCCTTCTGCTTCGGAAGCAGTTTATCGAATTCTTACAGCAACATGCGGAGGTTTTCACCTGGTCTTATGATGACATGTCAGGCATATCCCCTGAGGTAATCAGCCATAAGCTCAGTATCTCCCCCGCTTATTAACCTGTGAGACAGAAGCGCCGTTCGTATGATGCAGAGCGGTACAAGGCCATGCGTACCGAAATTGAAAAGCTAAAAGCCATCGGCTTTATCTAGGAAGCTACGTACCCCGTCTGGCTCGCAACCTCGGTAATGGTTCGAAAAGCGAAGGGCGGGTGGCGAATGTGCCAGGACTACACCGATCTGAACAAGGCCTGTCCGAAGGATAGCTTCCTGTTACCCTGGATTGACCAGCTCGTGGACACTACTGCCAGTCACGAGTTGCTCAGCTTTATGGATGCTTACTCGGGGTACAATCAGATAGTCATGCACACTGCCGATAGCAAGCATACGGCAATCATCACGGATATGGTATTGTATTGCAATGATGTCATGCCGTTCGGCTTGAAGAATGCAAGGGCAACGTATCAAAGGCCCGTGAACCGAATCTTTGCCAAACATATCGGCAGTACCATGAAAGTGTATATTGACGATATGTTGGTAAAAAGTAGGACTACCGATGAGCACCTACACAATTTGGCCCTTATGTTCTATATACTGAAGAACTATCGAATGAGACTAAACCCAGCGAAGTGCACCTTCAGTGTATCTTCTGGTAAGTTTCTGGGTTTCATGATTAGTCAGAGAGGTATCGAGGCAAATCCCGAAAAAATCAAGGCCATAATTGGCATTGTGAGGCCAAGGATACAGAAGGATATCCAGAGCCTTACAGGATGTATCGCTGCCTTAACACGATTCGTTTCCAAGGCTACCGATAAGTGCGCGTCGTTCTTTAAAGCCTTGAAAAGGGGCAAACAGCGTATTGCATGGATTGCTGAATGCGACAAGGTATTTCAAGACTTAAAGAACTACATGGGCAGAGCCCCGTTGCGGTCGAAGCCACTTCTAGGGGTAATTCTATTTCTTTATCTCTCGGTATCTAGCACTGCCGTCAGCTCGGTGTTGATACGCAGGCCGAGGAAGGTAGAGCTACCAGTCTTCTACGTCAGTAAGGCGCTGCAGAGCGCAGAGATTCGGTACCCTCCCCTGGAACAGCTAGCACTAGCCGTCGTAACCTCAGCTCGAAGACTTCGCCCATACTTCCAAGAGCACGAAATTACAGTCTTAACCAACCAACTGCTTCAGCAAGTGCTCCAGAAGCCAGAAACATCCGGCCGATTGATCAAATGGGCAATTGAGTTAGGAGAGTTTGACATACAGTTCAAACCAAGACCCGCGGAGAAAGGACAGGCTGTCACTGACTTTATCTCTGAGCTTACACCATCGGTAGTACCAGAGTTAGCCAGTTCAGACGCTGATGCCGGGGAACCAGGTAAGCAGACCACCGAACACTTTGACCCTTCCGTCCTAGTGTGGATTCTGCATGTCGAAGGCTCGGCAACTCAACAAGGTTGTGGAGTTGGTCTGGTGTTAACTACTCCAGACGGAGCCAAGGTCGAATATGCCCTCCGATTTAATTTTAGAACCTCCAACATCGAGGCTGAGTAAGAAGCTATTTTGGCCGGCCTTCGGTTAGCCAAGAGCATGAGTGCAAAACAAATTAGCATTTGCAGTGACTCCCAGCTCATAGTGAATCAGATAACGGCAGCCTTTGCAGCTAGGGATGCCTCCATGATAGCCTACCTATCAATCACACACTGACTCCTTCAAGCATTTCAGGCTTACGAGATTCAGCAAATCCCCAAGACGGAAAACAGTCATGCCGATGCACTAGCACAACTAGCTTCGGCAATCAATGACAAGGTTGGCAGAAAGGTGCCAGTGGGGATCTTATCTCAAGCTAGCACGACAACTTCCGAAGTATGTACCGTACAGTACGAAAACACGTGGATGTCTCTCATCTACGCTTTCCTAACAAACGGCACACTGCCCTCCGACAAGTCCCAGGCCTGAAAGCTGTGGTACCGATCGGCAAGATACACAGTCATCAACGACGTCCTTTACAAATGCGGCTATACTACGCCGTATCTGAAGTGCATCACGACCAAAAAAAGGGACTACGTCATTCGGGAAATCCACGGCGGCGTATGTGGAGACCATTCTGGATCCCGATCGCTCGCACATAAGGCCTTTTAGCAAGGGTATTATTGGCCGACTATGCACCAGGACGCAAACACACTGGTAAAGAAGTGTGACAAATGCCAACATCAGCCCATGGCTTTTCGCCCAATGGGGACTGGACTTGATCGGTCCAATGCCGCAAGGCAAATGCTAGGTTAAGTATGCCATGGTCGCTGTCGACTACTTCACCAAATGGGTGGAGGCCGAAGCTCTAGCAACTATATCGGCAGCCAGAATGGAAGACTTCGTGTGGACCCACATCTGCTGCAGATTGGCATCCCCTACGTAATCATCACCGATAACGACATGCAATTTGATTCGGAGCTCTTCAGAGAGTTCTGTGCATGCCTCAAAGTCAATTTGTTCTTTGCCTCGCCAGCTCACCGCCAATCAAACAGCCAAGTCGAAGCAATAAACAAAATCATTAAGAAACTGTTGAAACGGCAGCTCGACAAAGCCAAGGGAGCTTGGTTGGAGAAGCTTCCAGATGCACTATGGGCCATTTGGACATTCTACCAAACGTCCACTGAAAAAACCCCATTTTCTCTCTCATTCAGTTCGAAAGTCGTTGTCCCCTTGGAGATTTGCGAGACTTCTTACCGAATGGAAAGCTTTGCTCCGAAGATGAACGAGGAAGCACTCGCATTGAGCCTCGACTTGATTGAATTGGGGATTGGGTCATGCTCAATGTATCTTTAGTAACCAAGGATCCCACAGACCTTCCTGGAAGGGACCTTACGAGATCATCGATATCCTTCGAGCAGGAATCTATAGGCTAAGAGACTCTAATGGCAAGACCCTCGGTCATCCTTGGAACATAGAACATCTAAAATACTATTTTAAATGAAGTCACCTAGCCTACGGCAGGACGAAAATGTAATGCAATGAACATGTATTCATGCCTTCAGCAGCAGTTAATGGAAAAGCCTTCGGCTTTAATATGTTTACAACCTTCGGTGTTTATTTAGTTTTCGGTAATTAAAAAGATGCGATAGGGACCATCGGTCCTACATTATTCTATGTTTATAAATTCTTTTATTAGCCATTGGCAATTGAAGTACCTAAGCCCAAGTCTCTTACCGATTAAAGGTTCACTTGGCAATCAAATCTTTTACTTTGCCTTTGGCATTAAAATGATAAAAATCCTAAATCGTACTGATTAAGGGTTTGCTTGGCAGGTAGTCTTATATTAGCCATCGGCAATAAAAATACTTAAGTCCAAGTATCTTACCGATTAGAGGTTCACTTGGCAATCATTCTTTTACTTTGCCTTTGGCATTAAAATACTTAAGTCCAAGTATCTTACTGATTAAGTCTTTTATTAGCCCTTGGCGATAAAATGGGTTAAAACCCTACTCATACCAATAGTGCGTTCACTCACACTATTCTATCCAAAAATTTGATTCCGATTATACTAAGGGTGTTAGCCATCGGCAACCATTATCTAATCGGTAATAAACAGAAAGTCTGTAAATCATTTTCGGCAATAAAAAAGATAGGCTTAAATATCAAAATAAATTAACAAATGCCCTTGGCATCAATATGTTCGGGATAGGCTGCCTTATGGCAGATACAGAGAGAAAATAAAAATTACAGAGCTACGAATAGATCAAGCGGAAGCCTCTTCACTAGCAGCCTCATCAGCATCGGCCTCATCACTGGCTCCTTCGGTAGCAGCAGGACCTTCGGCAGCAACGTTTTCCTCCGGATCATCCTCCCCCTCATAATCTTCGATCATATCATTGGTGATGCCTTTCGGTAGAGGAGGAGGATCGGCAATAAAGTTAAGGTTTAGCTTCTGCCCGGGGTTGTACCGTTTAAAGCGATAGAGGAGTCCGCCATCTCTGAACCCACTTCACTGTCCAGTAGGACAGTGAACTCTTCTGATGAACGGTAACACCTAATCGCCTCCCAAACGGCAGCCTCGATCTCCGAAGCCTTCGCACTCTCAGACTCCTCCACCACCTGCACGACCTCCTTTGTTGCCTCGGCGTCTTTCGCTGCCGCCACCACTGCATCCAGCTCAACCCTCATCTCCTCAAATTTGGCCTCCGAAGCCTTAAACTACTGTTCAGCAGCCTGCTTATCCTTGAGGAGGTGAGCTTGGTCTTGGAGAGCCTTGCCTGCCTCGGTAACTTTGGCACGACCATCGTCGTAAGCCCTTTTTAAGCGCTCGGCAGTGGAGATGGCCCGCTTCATGCACAACCACATGTCCATCGAAGCCTGGAAGATAAAGCATAATATCAACACAAGTATGAGAACTAACGGTAGCCACACGTAAAGATCAAGAAACTTATTGAGGCCTGGAGACGGAAGACATGGTCAGCTCCTCGATCTTCGACAACTCCATTTGAGAACCAAGGATCATGTGGTTCACAAATTGGACCGTCTTCGATGAACATGCGATTGTGACCGGATCGACAGGTTTGCCATCGTCTTCGGTGGCAAGGACAGCCCTCGGTGCCTCCGTCTGCCGCCCACGCTTTGGCACCGGCTCCGCGTCAAGGTTTACCGTCATCGGTCTTTTTTCGGCTGCCTTACAAGCAGCGACCTCGGTAGTCTGCCCACGCCCCGTCGTTGAGCCGGCCTCGGTAGCACCCCTGGGCACCGACTCGGCGTTGAGCTACCGGAGATAATTAGAGAGAGTTTGATCATCTGGATCAACCTCTGCCAACGGCACCAGGGCTCCTTCGGGCTGCCAATTTTTCTTCTTCCCCTGTAGGCCCATCATGAGATGCCTCTTGGAGGATTCGTTCATCCTCTTGGCTTCGGCAGTCCTCCTGGCGTCTGTCACTGTACAAAATGGGCATTCGGTAAGGAGCTGAGACGATATAGATAAACAGACAAAGCAAGCGAAGTGCACTTACTTTCGACAGGGCTGACGAGTTGGACTTTGATTAGGTTTGCGGAAAGAGAAATTTGGGCTACACCCTGTCAATGGTAGGAACCTTCAGCCTCACTCTGTCAATCTGCCGAATCTCTGATTGAGTGGGGCTCGGTTGCTTCAGTTTGCCTACACAAAAAAAGAAAAAAAGAAAAACCAAACGAAACAAGGATAAGAACTCTCAGGAAAGACTCAATTGGTGACCTACCGATCGGCATGTTGACCTACCGGTAATTTGGAAGGTGGTAGGGATGTGGAAACGGACGGGCTGTCTCGATGGCGACTCCTAATCGCCAGATAAGAGCACCCTCTGATTCCTCCCGGACTTCTGAGAAGTCGGTACGGCCCTCGCGAAATGGCCCCGCTTGGAAGCCCAGAGACAGTTGACCTGAACCCAACCGTCGTGATCGGCACTCTTGGATTTAGTGATGCTGTACAAGTAGGAAAATTGCTCATAAGAAGGCTCTCCTTCCTCGCCAATACCGGACGCGGTAACTACCCCCATCAAGGCTACCCAAAAGTTAGGGTTGTATTGGTCCGGAGCGTATCCGATCTGGGCTAATATCCTCTGTAAGGTAGGTTGCAGCGGCAGCCGAACCCCCTGCTGAAAGACGTCGGTGAAAAAGATGACCTCACTATTTTCTGGCTTGCTGAGGGATTCAGTAGGACCTAGGATCCTCATCTTCACTGAATTCGGGATGCAGTACCTGGCACGAAGCTTGGCAAGCTCCCGTTCGGTCATTTGATTGGGCTCTAAGTAGTCTACCCCAAAGAGATTTTCCTTCGGCACTCCTATGGGCACCCTAGGGTTTCCCTTATGAACTATGGTCACCCTCGGCAGAGATGTGGAGATTTTTGATTGATGACCAGTGTGCTCCTCTAGCACTCGAGCGCCCTCCATCTGGAACTTATAGTGTTGACTCAAGCCGGCACGACTACTATCGCGATATACCACAGCCAACGGTACTGGCTACCTCGTCATGAGTCATTTTCCGATGTCGTGGGTAGAAACGAAGCTTGGGCCTTCACTGAGTATTTCAACATCGGTATCTTCTTAGCCCTCGGCATTAAGGCTTACGGCCTCACTATTTGTATCCCACTGACTGTCCGATGACTCCCCATCGAACGCATTGGGCTCACTCTCGAACGCTGACTCGTTATCTGACATCTACAAAACACAGAAAAGGAAACTATGGGCTATGCAGAAGACTTGCCTACCGATTCCTACATCACCACCTATGGCAACTAGACTACCGAACGGAACCCTACTATTAATAAGAATGCCGAACGGTACCTTATCTCGAACTTTGTATAGTGGAAAGTAGTCTGAATTGACTATCGTTCGTGCCGAAAATCGCCTTGGCTGCCGTTAGCTACGTCGGAAGTCGCCTTGATTACCGTTAACTTTCACCGAAAATCGCCTCAACAGAGCTCTCGCTTCACTCACAAATGCAAAGTGATTTCCTCTTCCGAAGTCACTCCTATTTATAGGGCGAGGGTTTACAACGGTATGCCTCGAAAAACCAAACGGAGCATTAATGCGCCTCTTTGCATGAGTGAACACACCTTGTGTCACTCATCGTATGAATGTCCAGACAGCACGCATGGCACAGAAGACGAAGCGTCTTTCTGTCCCATCACACCTCGAACGAGCGACCCTTTTAATCCTCGAATTGTCGTTTCCGAATGAGGGACAAGTGTCAAGCATCCCCTTCCGCTTAACTATCGAACGGTAGTACAACACTTCGACTATCGAAGAAGAAATCAAGTCCCCGTTCGAGAACTCTCAAATGAGAACTTGGGGGACTCCTGTTTATACCAAAATGAAAGCCAATGAGGGTCAAACATGTGGATAAGATTGAGCCTGACCATGGTAGCCTTCGGCACCCTGCCTACCGATTCATCGATTAGGGCAACCCCCCTTCTCCAAGACACGTGGCAGGCCCACAATCAATGTCTACAGTCCCACATTGAAGTTCTACATAGCTTGCACGTCTCCCAAGTTTTATAAAAGAAACACAAACCCCCAAAATGGAGGAAATAAAAAACCTTCGGCATACTGCCTTTAGATATGTTCAATTCTCTTACTAAATCCGTACTTACTCAAGCATCAGAGAACCTTCGGCCGGTACCACACCGGTGCCCTAAGGTCTTACTGAGCGTTCGTTATCTTGCAGATCACACGCTCCACCGAGGGCCAGAGCATTCCGAAGGCCCAACATCACTAAGTTGAGTGGGAAAAGTCCCAAACCATTTTTTTGCATCAACACATGTCATAGGGGTGCTGAAGGGTAATAGTATTTGTCGGAGAATTGTAAAATTCCAGTTTGAGAATTAATAAAGGAGTCCTATTTTTGAGCTGATGGTGATAGCTTCAATAAGTTGGTGCCATGAAGCCTCAAGTTTGGCATCTTCCGCACGCTGTCGTTTTCTTTGTTGAAGATATCATGGGTGTCTAGAGGAGAAATTTAACATTGGGTGCCGAACGGTACTCCGGATTGCTTCTCTGGTTTTCTGAATCTGAAGCATATGGTTGCTGTTTGGTTTGGCCAATTGATTGGTTTGGAGGATGAAGTGTTGTACGGCACTTGCATATTTTTGGCTTCAGATGGCGTGTGGCATCCATGGCGTCTTGTGTGCATCGGCATGCTGGGCTCAAATTGGGTCTTCTGGCCACATGCACCTTTACCATATGTGGCCCACCGATTGATCATATGGTTCTGAAGCATACCACAAACTTCTATTATTAATATACATTAATATTCATATTGTTGAATATTAATATGTATGGAATTATTTAAGCATTGCATGCTTGTATACAATATTCATATGTAAGAAAAGGAATCTTATCTTGTGGTGAGGATGCACGTGGGCATCCTTCAAATTGGAGCAATTTTTCTTGGTCATGTGCAAGCCATGCATGGTGATATCCTTGGTGCATTTGGAATATTAGGCCACCCCCATATTGAGATTCTTCAAAGTGATTGAAAGGTGGGTTGCTTCAGCAAATATATGTCTTTGGCATATTGGTTACTTGAGACCCCATGGTAGCTTCGGCATATATGGTGCTAATGCGATGATTGAAAAGGTGTTGAAAGGCACTAAAGGAGGGAGAATCGACAAAGGCTTCTTGTGTTGATTCCCACAGATGGCGCCAAATTGTTGATGCTTTTTTTGGGAGGGCCAACTTAGAGAAGTGTAGAATCTTCGGCAGGGAAGAAGGCGAGGACCTTCGGAGTTTGAAGAACCTGCAGAAGATAAGGAGGAAGAAGCAGTCTCAAGTTTCAGACATCGGTTTGGTGCCTGCCGAAGGCTCTCCGATGGTTAAGTCAGCTATATATGGTAATTTTGGCAGAGTAAATATGAGAAAATAGTTACCCTTTTTACTTGGGCACTGTACCCTATTTATAAGGAAGTGGAAATGGGAGTTTTGCACAAAGTTTCGATGTGGGACTTTGTGCAAGTTGCTATGGTGGTGACACTTGTCCTTGGAGATTAGGTTCGGCAGTCGGGAGCTTCAGCAGATGTATGCCGCTTTGGAAGAATGTCTTCCTTCGGCATGTCGGAAGGTGATGACGTCAGTCACTTTCTAAGGATTTGTCTGTGTATCCCTTTAGGGTATTTCAGTAGGGGAGAAGGCGTGTTTGCCTTGGTGCTAGTCGTTTTGATGCAAAATATGTTCGGTTGATTATGGTGTAAACAAGTTCCTTTTTTGTGCCCACGATACCACTTCCATATCCTGATGTATCAACTATATTACTTAATTTTCTTTGTAATTGTATCAAGTTTACCTCATAAGTCTCATTGGATGGAAACTCATTGAAACAAGCATACCCTGGAGGAACAAGGGAATCAGTTCCAAAGGTCGATGAACAAATAGTGAGGAAGATATAAGAATAAGAACAAAATAAATTAATGGTTTTGCACAAAATATGTTGAATAAAATTGAATATGGATGGCTCATTTTATTTGGTAAAACAAACTTGAAAAACAATTTAAGCGCGCATTGTTTTATATATACGATATTTGCAATTTATGTTGTAGAATATCAGAAAAAAAAAAAAATCTCCACAAGGGATTGAAAGCTTAAGTTTCCAATTTGTGGAGTTAAGGTCATGCTTATATATTATATGTATGTTTTATAGTTTTACATATATATTAAAATTTAAAATCATCTTTGATCACTATCTTTTAAATGCAACGAACAATTAAAATGTTATATAATATCAAGGCCATTCTACTAAGGGATCCCACGTTTTTACTAAACGGAGCAAGACATTTTGAACCCATTATGGATTGTTGCTCAATGACACTGCATATTGTTTTAGGTAGAGTTATTTAGGTTTTTGATGTTTTTACAAAACTCTTGAGGTTACACTAAAAACCCTCTAAGGTTTCAAATTTCGTTTTTTCCTAAAACCCTTTCTAATTTCATTTTCTGTAGAAAAAAAAAATGATGATTTAATTAACAAAAACTTCTTCAAATGAAAAAATTAACTTATAACAATTAGACCTTAGAGTTATGTGCAATCTAATCTCTGAAGTCAATATTTTTATTTGGAGACATTTATTTAATGACATCAATCGGAGGAGTTTTGTGAAAATGTGAAACCTCATGGGGTCTTAGTGTAATTTCCAATACCTCAAGAGGTTTTGTGAAGACACCAACAACCTTAATGGGTGTTAGTGTAAATAACTCTTTTGGGTATCTATTCAACAATCATCTCTACAAAAAATTATCCAAATCAGACATTTTAAAGAAATATAATATATATATATATGTCTATATTTATCAACATAATTTCACTAAAAACGTCTACAAGAGCTTGAAAGTTGAATTTGCCAATTTATGGAGTTTTGCCTATTCCGAGTCTTCTAAACGAAGTTATGCAAGTTTTGGCAGCTTCAGGTGAAATTCGGTAGCATCTGCGTTACTTTGCCAAAAATGACATTTGAAGGCCTTTTCGATTTTTTCTTGAGCTGAACTATATATAGTTGGAAAGATAGGACCAAGAGCTTCAAGACTCATATTTTTCTAGAATTTTATCAATGGATGAACAAGCCCAAAACGAGCCTATAAGCAGACTGCAATGCATTGTCATACATAAACTATGCATGAGCTAATTGTTTTTTTTGTGGGGAAGTTAGGTAAAGTTGGTGAAGTGGGTATTGTAGGTAGAACCAATACTCAATTTAGATATTTACTTCCCTTAGGCCTATAAATAGTGAGATTCCCCAAGCTTTCAATCACACCCCCAGAGGGGGTGCTCTCAAACCCAAAGGAGAAGGAAAAAGATTGGGGGGAGGGGGGGAGGAGAGAGGAAGCTCTCAAACACCTCTCTAGAGCTCCTATATTTCCTCTTTCTCAAATTCTCTAAATTCTCACACACACCCTAAGGGGGGGAGCTCTCAAACATCTCTCTAGAACTCCTCTCCCTTCTCTCCCTCAAATTCTCTTAGTTTTTTTCTTTAAAGTTTTCAATTGTTGTAACTAAACCCTTTTGCTTCTTAGTTGTAATTTATTTTTCATTGTCATGTAATTTCTTATTTTAAGGTTTCAAGTTTATCACCATTAAAATTTGTATGTTAGCTATCTTGGTTGGAATTAAGAGTAGACGCCATACTTTAATTTGAATTGAACTATGAATAGGAAGAGTATGTATGGATATTCCATAACAGGGATTAGATACATGCTTGGTTATTTTAAACATTCTTCTATGTTTAATGGATTTCTGATGCTTAATTTAGATTTGACAACAAGGATCTAATTAGGGAATTAGAAACACAAGGTTAGGACCAGGCACCATGGCTTAATCATACTTTAGCTAGAATAAGTCTGTGAATCTGAATTGAACTTGGTAACTTATTTCTTAAATGATTTATTTTCTTTCTTTTTTGTTTTATGTTCTTTTGTTTCTTGTTTTCTGTTTTGTAGAGAATTGAATTGAATCAATCTATCATCAATCCTCATGGGATCGACCTCGCACTTACATATGCTATACAACCAAATGGCTCATGCACTTGCAAGTATCACAAGTTGAGGATGCAGCTGAATCAATTTTGGTGTAGCTAAAGTAGGTTGGGGGGGAGGGGGTGGGGGTTGGAACTATGTAAAAGTTGACTTTTAGCAACAGAAAGTATTGGGAACCGATGCGTATGATATAGTCATACGCTTAGGATATTATTTATTGCTAAAGATTATTTATGGCATCGCTATTTACATAATCTCCGATGCGTAAGTTGTTACCATGTGCCAAAAGTGGTTGATTTCCGATGCCTAAACATTTAACAACATCAGGGAATATATTAGCACTGATGCAAAATACTCATTATAGCATCAAATGTTTTGATTATACTGATGCGTGTTATGACTTACCACATCAGAAAAAATGCGACTGCTGTGGCAAATTATGGTCTATGCCTTCATTTTTTATTTATGGTGAAGTGGAAAGCCTACAAAAATGGTTTTACTTTCTACAAATATTATTGACCCTTCTGATTATAGGCTTCAATTCTCATGGAGTGCTGATGTTGATTTTAGAAATTACACTCTACTTTATTACTCTTAGAATATCAATCCAAATCATGAAGTGTTGCCCATTGCACATTAAAAAAAAAAAGAAAAAGAAAAAAAAAAGCAATACAATTAGAATTCAATCATTTACAAAAATTACAAATTCACTATAATGTTCTCAAAAAACCAAAAGTGGAGAAATAGCAATGCATTTGTATTTCATTATAGACGAAAAGACAAAAATAGTATCCCTTTCATAGTTAAAAAAAATATGAAACACTAGAGAGCAGATATCACCAACAACAAAGCCTAGCAAACTTTGTACTGTAACTATCAATAAGCAGAGCCGAAACAACTCCCACCCCCAACATTCTGACTGTATTATTACCTGCAAACAACGAAGGCCACAATTTATAGTTTAAAATATGTGAAATTAGAACAATGGCACTTACACGAATCAAGGGGGAGAAGAGGAATAATGACACTTACCGCATGCAGCCTAAGCAAAATTGAATTAAAAAGAAAAAAAACTAAAGTCAAAGAAGAAAGAGAGAAATCAAAACAGAAACCAGTTCATCTTTGTTGATAATGTCCTAATCCAACAAAATGTAAACATATATCTAATTATAGCATATTCTTATGTATTGTTGTCCTGTATTTAAATGTACACAAGACAATCAACAAGCATTTTTCTCACTTGAAATCCAAATCACGAACAGACTTGTGAACTATTGGTACATCTAAAATTATTAGCAGGCTTGGCCACTCCAAAATTCTCAAATGCCCATCCTAAAATTGATTACAGCATAAGTAAATACGTGTTTGATATAAAACTGGACAATAATACTACTATTTAGATTCATTTTGATACCATCTTTCCGGTTTCATTGTTCAACTCAAAGATTTCTACTTTTTGGTTCTAATATGCCATTTCGATACCACTTAATTTCAGCCAAAGGCATAAAAAATAACTACTTTAGTAACCTGAACAAAAGCCTATACAAGAATTGTTCATCCAACAATTGAAAATAAGTCTATACAAAGTTAGAAAGAGCATAGGGAATGTGAGATTACTGATTCTGTGCAAATTTTGGGATCTAAGAAGGTTGTTCTAGCTTGATAAAACAATATAGAACAAGCAATCCATACATACATGCTCAAGATCTGTTAAATCATTTCTATACAATTTTACATAAATGGGGACTGATATGTTAGTTGACAATTGGGAGAAACAAATTCTTACATGAATCAATATATCCAACAAAATGATTATTCTAATTTTATTTTTATTTTTATGAATCTGATATGGGCATCTGCCTTTTTTAGAATAAAAAATCAAACTGAAAAACAAAAGGGAATGGCTTACATCCAAATATCCTCTCTTGACTTTCCTGCAACTTGAATTGAGGTTCATATAAAAAACACATATAAAGAAATGAATTAAAAACAAAAATAAGAAGAAAACCAAAGACCAAGTCTTAATGTTTAAAGCTGCTGGCTATATGTGAGTGTGTGTGTATATATATCGAAGGGTCATACCTTACTACTCAGAAGAAACAAATAAGGGCCCTTGAACTAATCTTGGACTTCATGTGTTGCTAGGAATATAGAGCAAATCCATCTCCCTGGAAAGATCAAAATCATTACACATTCAAGGCATACCAACCATAGGACGAAAACCCTAGAATCTGAAGAAATTGAAGCCCGAAGTGAAGACTATAATCACTTAAGTAGTTCACTGAAAAAATTTAGTTTCCATATACTAATTGCCTAATTTTTTTCCAGTCATGCTCTAAATCAATCTAGATACCTTTAATTATATCACAACCATACCTTCAAAGAATCTCTCAGCAAGACAAATAATCACCCAACAAGGCAACAATTGCAATAATATCCACATTCCATAATCACATACGTTACGCTAAAAACAGAAGTTGCATATAATTTGGACTTCAACTAACCTCCAAATAGACATTTGAGTCAATTTCCAGATGAAGATGACGACTGAACATCCTCATTTATAGCATATATAATAAACTATGTATGTCTCCAAGCCGCAAACCACTGCACAAAGAGACAAAAATTCATGATATGCAGCAGTCGTTCTAAAAATCAAAAAGATCAGAGAAAAAAGAAACAGATGTGGAAGAAAGAAAGAAAAAACTAAGGCAAGCCATGATATTGCGGAGACAGAAGAAACAGAAATGGAATAAAGCAAAAGAGAAAAAAAGGAAAAAGGCAAGCCATAATACTGCAGTCCTTTTAAAACCAACAAGAACAGATAAAAAGAAACAGAAATGGAAGAAAAGAAATTTTGTTTACACCATAATGAACCGAGCAGACCCAGCATCAAAGCGACTAGCACCAAGGCAGCCACGCCTTCTCCCATGCCGAAGGAAGACACACTTCCGAGGTGCCAGACACCTGCCGAAGCTCTCAGCTGCCAAACCTAATCTCCAGGACACGTGTCGTCACCACAACGGCTTGCACAAAGTCCCATATTGGAACTTTGTGCAAAGCTCCCACTTTCACTTCCCTATAAATAGGGAACAGTACCCAGGTAAAACCAAGAACTATTCTCCCACTTTTACTGTTACTCTGCCAGAATTACCACTTGCAACTGACTTAGGCATCGGAGAGCCTTCGGCCGGCACCACACCGGTGTCCGAAGCTTAACGATTGCTTCTCCCACTTTGTCTTCTGCAGGTTTCCCATCAACCTATATTTCACCAAGGGCCTCAGTCCTCTTCAAAGCTGAAGACCCAGCACATCTAATCACTAAGTTGGACTCAATATTGGCCGGGCCATTTTGAGCATCAACAGTTTGGCGCCGTCTGTGGGAATCCGACACTTGAATCCCCTCTTTCTCTATCAGCCCAGCTGGCTCCTTCACCCCTCAGGCCCCGTCGCCTCTTCTTCACCCCACATTCTGCTATGCCGACCGAGGATAGCCGCGATACCCAGCATCATACCCCCCGCGATGGTACTTCTAGAAGGAAATCTTCGGAAGATGCCACTCTCCAGGCAGAAGTGGAGCGCCTCCGCGACAGTGTCACTAAAATGTCGGAAAAATACGAGCATCTTCATTGCAGGAATGTTGAGCTAGAACATGACTACCGTGTTTTAAAGCGGAACTGGGAAAGGACTCACACCCAGGATGCCCAGCAAGACCTCACCCAGAACGTTGGGCATGCTCAGCCGAATCAGCCAGCACATTCCAGCCACAGTGCCTCGGCCCAAGCTAGGCTCCGCAAGGGTAAAGACCACCTTCATCCGGAGATAACCCAGTCACGACCCCTTTGCGTTCCCCCACCGAGGGACCGGCCCCATGAACCAGTCAGGATCTACCAAGATTGCAGGGATCGCCTCTCGGACCGTCAGCCAAGGCCGATCCCTATCCCTGTCAACCTCGAGGACCCACGGGTGACACACCTGGGCCCCTCGCCAGCCCCCGTCCGCATACCCGACGAGGAAGGTGTCGGGGACTCGGATACTTGGGACTTTTATAATTCAGAGACCCGGCCAAATTACCACACCGGGGCGCTGGAAAATTGGGAACAATCCCCAGTCCCTGTCAACCCCGCCCCCAGGCCTTTGGCACCTGAAACTCTTCCTCATGCCGACCCGGCCATGAGGCTTCTCTTTGAAAAGGTCCGGCGCCTGGAAAGCGAACAACAACGCAGCCATCAACCCCTCTGGGCAAAACCACGACCAGGGCCCTTTACCGAACGCATCCTCCACTACCACCAGGAGAAAGATATCCAGCCCCTCCGCATCGCTTTCTACACTGGCACGGAGGACCCTCTCACCCACATCCACTCCTTCCAGTCTGCCCTTGGGTGCAAGGGCCTCACTGATGAAGGCATGTGCCTCCTTTTCCCTTCCACCCTCAGCGGCGCGGCCCTGAATTGGTTATACAGGCTCCACCCCGGCACCATCAACTCCTTCGATAGTCTCAAGCAGACGTTCCTGGACCATTTTATGAACCAGACTGATCGCCTATACTCCGCCGACGACTTGTATATGCTTCGGCAGGCTGAGGACGAACCCCTTCGGGAATATGCAGCTCAGTTCAGTCATGAATACTCCCGCTGCCCAGACACTGACGATCGCGCTGCCTTCGGCGCTTTTAAGAGCGGCCTCCGTGAGTCCAACTTCCGCTACCTGGTTCACAGCAACAGTTGGAACACATATGCAGAGCTGATGAAGCAGGCGGCGATCCATGCTAAGGCTGAATACTTCAATTCCAAGCGTGGCCCAGCCAACCTGGCGCGCAACACTTTCGCCGACCCTCCACCTGCTTCAGCACCCGCCCCAACCCCACCTCAGCATTCTACTCCTGCCCCGAATGCCCAGGACAACCAACAACATAAGCGGAAGAATAGCTACCAACATCCCTTCGGTAATAACAAACGTGGCAGACATGGCAACCACCATCAATCTAGTGGAAGCAATCCCCCAAGACAGCTGATCGGGCCCCACTTCCATTCACACCCAGGCCCAGGTTCGAGGTTTTTACGACCCTCAACACCACCTATGAGAACGTCCTGGTGCGTGAAGCCCCCATCATCCCCAAGCCACCCCCCCGGAGACCATCCAACAAGCCTATGCCAAACACGGGGGTCTTCTGCCGCTTTCATCAATTCAGCGGCCATGACACCGAGTCTTGTGTTGCGTTGCGCAACATAATTGAAGGGCTCATCCGGGAGGGTAAGCTGGACAACTATGTACGCAACATACCAGCCCCGCCTAACCCTCACCAACGACAAATCAACATGATCTCCACCATCAGCGGAGGTCCTACCCTGGCTGGCACCTCCAACAACTCCATCAAACATTATGTCCGCTCCACCTATGCGCACCAGGTCTTCAGCACCGAGCAGGGACGCTTACCAAAGACCCACAGGACTGGCTGGGCCCCCATTACCTTATGCGAGGAGGAGGAGCGTGGTGTTATCCTCCCCCATGACGATCCACTCATTATCCGGGCTGACATTTCTAACTTCGACTTTGGGCGTATCCTGGTGGACACTGGCAGCTCGGTCAGTGTGATGTTTGCCGAGGCCTTCAATGAACTCCAGGTCCCGCCTCACCTACTCGACCGAAGCATCACACCCCTTGTGAGCTTCTCGGGTGATGTGGTCCAGCCCATTGGCAGCATTCATCTCCCTATATCAATTGGGGTCGCACCCCAGCGGACGATGATCACTACCCCCTTCCTTATCGTCGACTGTCCCACAGCCTACAACGTCATCCTCGGCCGCCCAGCCTTGGCCCAAATGAAGGCTTTTATTTCCACGCATATGCTGCTGTTGAAGTTTCCCACTCCTAATGGCCCAGGCACGGTGCGCGGCGACCAACTCGGAGCCCGAAGCTGCTATGCTTCAGCCGTCAAATCCACCAATCGCCAACATCGGAGTGAAGCCCTAGCAGTAACCAAGGCTCTCGCCCCTCCTTAAGCTGGCACAGAACCACCTGAAGACCCAAGGGAGGAGTCCATCACACCACAGGCCGAACCTATGGAGGACCTGGAGCTGGTTACCCTCCACGACGATATCCCGGATCGACAAGTCCGGATCGGCACCTCCATCTCGCCAGAGCTTCGCTCTGACTTGGTCGCCTTCCTCCGCCTCAACTCCGAAGTCTTCGCATGGTCCTACAATGACATGCCTGGCATATCACCAGACATCATATCCCATAGGCTTAGCGTCAATCCTGCCGTCAGACCAGTCCGACAGAAGCGTCGCGCTTATGATCCCGAGCGCTATGAGGCCATGAAGGCGGAGGTGGATCGATTGAGCAGCATCGGATTCATCAGGGAGGTTGACTATCCTACATGGCTGGCTAATGTCGTGATGGTCCGCAAGCCAAGAAAGGGCTGGCGCATGTGTGTCGACTACACCAACCTTAATCGGGCTTGCCCAAAGGACAGCTTCTCGCTACCCCGCATTGACCAGCTAGTCGACGCCACAGCCGGCCACGCCCTCCTTAGCTTCATGGATGCTTATTCAGGTTACAACCAGATCTTCATGCACCCCGAAGATCAGGCCCACACCTCTTTCATTACGGACCGCGGCCTCTACTGCTATAAGGTGATGCCCTTTGGCCTCAAAAATGCCTGGGCTACTTATCAGCGTTTGGTGAATCAGCTCTTTTCCCCACTGATTGGCAATACCATGGAGGTCTATGTCGATGACATGCTCGTCAAGAGTCGCACAGCTGACCAACACATCCCTAACCTCTCTGCCATGTTCACCATCCTGAAGCAGTACAAAATGAGGCTTAACCCCACCAAATGTGCATTCGGGGTGGCTTCCGGCAAATTCCTTGGCTTCATGATCAGCCAAAGGGGTATTGAGGCCAATCCAGAAAAGATCCAGGCCATCTTAGACATGACAGTACCTAAGACGGTCAAAGATATCCAAAGCCTTACAGGGCGTGTCGCAGCCCTGACCAGATTTATCTCCAAAGCCACTGACCGCTGCGCCCCATTCTTCAAGGCCTTTAAAGGCACCAAAAGAAACATCACCTGGATTGCTGAATGCGACACGGCTTTCAGCGAGCTCAAGGAGTATATGGGCCGGGCCCCTTTATTGTCAACCCCTGAGCACGGAGACATCCTCGTGATTTATCTCTCCATCTCAGCTTCGGCTGTTAGCTCTGTGCTCATCCGATCAAAGGATAACGCGGAACACCCAGTGCATTATGTTAGTAAAGCATTGCAAGATGCCGAAGTTCAGTACCCGGACATCGAAAAATTAGCGTTCGCCTTGGTCGTCTCGGCAAGACGCCTCCGACCATATTTCCAAGCTCACACCATCCATGTCTTAACCAACCAACCGCTCCGACAGGTGTTGCAGAACCTAGAAACTTCTGGGAGGCTGGTCAAATGGGCCATTGAACTGGGCGAGTTTGATCTTCATTACAAACCCCGCCCGGCTATGAGGGGACAGGCCGTTGCTGACTTCCTATCCGAATTCACGGAGCCCCAAGCTTCCGCAGCTACCCAGCTCATAACCGAACCCAATCCCCCTCCCAGCCAGGACCAAACCCCCACCGAAGGCAATCTCGACCTAACCCAGCCCCTGTGGACCTTATTCGTAGACGGCTCTTCTAATGCCCAGGGCTGTGGGGCCGGCCTCGTTCTCATCTCCCCAGACAAGGTTGCCCTCGAGTACACCCTTCGCTTCAAATTCCAAGCCTCCAACAATGAGGCCGAATACGAAGCACTCTTAGCTGGTCTTCGATTAGCCAAAGAGATGGATGCCAGGCAAATTCAGATATTTAGCGATTCACAACTCGTGGTCCACCAGGTCAACCAGGACTTCACGGCTAAGGATGCCTCTATGACGGCCTACCTCTAGCATGCTCGGCACTTGCTGGCGACCTTCCACGCCCACTCTATCAAGCAAGTGCCGCGCTCCGAAAATAGCCATGCCGATGCACTAGCCAGGTTGGCATCAGCCTTGGAGCAAGGAATCGGTCGCCACATCCACATCGAATTTTTGGCCCAGCCCAGCACACAAGCCCCACTCATCTGCACTATTGATCATAGCCCTACATGGATGGACCCCATCCTCCAGTTCTTACAGAACCAAACACTACCGGCTAATCCGGCAGAAGCACGATGCGTTCGCCATCGCTCTGCCCGTTACCTGATCATTAATGGCTCCTTATACAAGCGGGGTTTCAGCCTTCCTTACCTCCGATGCCTGACTCCAGAGGAGGGTCACTATGTCCTCCGAGAAATCCATGAAGGCATCTGCGGCAACCACTCGGGCGCACGCTCGTTAGCTCATAAGGCAATCCGCCAAGGATACTTCTGGCCTTCACTCCACACTGACGCCCAGGCCTTCACCCAAAAATGCGACAAATGTCAGAGATTCGCCAACATTCCACAACTCCCGGCAGAACCACTGACGGCCATGGTCAGTCCTTGGCCATTTGCCCAATGGGGACTGGATCTCATTGGACCGATGCCAGAGGGCAAGGGCCAGGTCAAGTATGCAGTTGTGGCCGTAGACTACTTCACCAAGTGGGCTGAGGCCGAGGCCTTGGCCACCATCACTGCGGCTCGCATCGAATCCTTTGTGTGGCAAAACATTGTATGTCGCTTCGGCATCCCCAACTCCATCGTCACCGACAATGGCCGGCAATTTGACAACGCCAAATTCAAACAATTTTGTTCCAACCTCAAGATCCGTCTGTGTTTCGCCTCCCCAGCCCATCCTCAGTCCAATGGCCAGGACGAGGCCGTGAACAAAATTATCAAGAAGACCCTCAAGACAAAACTTGACAAGGCCAAGGGCTGCTGGCCAGAACTACTCACAGAGGTACTCTGGTCCTATCGTACCACCTTCCGCACATCCACGGGTGAGACGCCATTCTCCCTATCATTTGGAACCGAGGCCGTGGCTCCGGTAGAGATTGGCCAGCCCACATACCGAACCTCCACTTACGATGCCACGGCCAATGACGAGCAGTTGGCCCTCAACCTCGACTTCATTGACGAACTCCGGGACCAATCGAGCATGCGCAATGTCGCGTACAAGCAACGCATCGCCAAATACTATGACTCCCGAGTCAAGCCCCGTGCTTTCAAAATGAAGGACTGGGTCATGCGCAAGGTTTCCTTGGCTACCCAAAATCCTAATGAAGGTACCCTCGGCCCTACATGGGAAGGTCCTTACGAGATTATCAAAATCTGCCTCCCTGGCACTTACCAGCTTCGCGATTCCACAGGCAAGACGCTGCCTCACCCCTGGAATGCTGACCACCTCAAGTATTATTACAAATAAACATATCTAGACCCTAGGACAATACTTTGGTCTTGATTATTTACTGTAAGGTAGAAGTAAGGTATCTAGACCCTAGACCACTTGTACCTTCTGCCTTTCGGCATCTATTTCAATGAAATGCCTGACTCCGGCTCATTCTCATGCACTCACATTGTTATCATTTTTCACCCAAAGGGAGAGAATTGACTACACTGAGACGTTTTCTTCAGTTTCCACCAAAGATTCTTTCCACATCATTATAGCTTTGGTGGCACGTTATGACCTACTTTTACATCAACTAGATGTAAACATTGCTTTCCTAAATGGTGAACTCGAAGAAGAAAATTTTATGAGGCAACCTGAAGAGTTTGCAAAGGAGGGAAAAGTGCATATAGTTTGCAAACTTAACAAGGCAATTTATGGACTGAACCAAGCGGGCATGAGGTGGTATTTCAAATTCCATCAAACTGTTTTATCTTATGGTTTTGAAGAGAACATAGCCGATCAATGCATTCATCTGAAGAAGTGTGGGAGCCAATTTATTTTCCTAGTGCTGTATGTTGATGATATACTTTTGGCTACAAATGATCACAATTTACTGAAAGACACTAAGGAGCTACTTTCAAACAATTTTGAGATGAAGGATTTGGGACACGCCGCTTTTGTGTTAGGCATTGAAATTTAGAGAGACCGAGCTTGAGGCCTCCTATGCCTATTGCAGAAAATATACATTGAAAGGATACTCAAGCGTTTTGACATGAGTACGTGTTCTGGACATAAAGTTCTGTTAGCTAAAGGAGATTTAAAGAAGGAGCATTGCCCCAAGAATAAAGAAGAAGAAGATGAGATGACGAACAAGCCGTATGCTTTTCTAGTTGGAAGTATTATGTATGCACAAGTGTGTACAAGGCCAGACCTAGCCTTGTGCATTAGCAAGATGTGGAGATTTCAGTCAAATCCGGGAATGCAACATTGTATAGCTAGAAAGAAGATTCAGAGGTACCTACAGAGAACAAAGGCTTATATGTTGATTTACAGACGCATGGAAAATTTAGAGCTTGTTGTTTACGCTGATGTGAATCTTTGAAAAGTAGAGGATGATTATATCTCTACTTTAGGCTTTCTTTTCAAGATGGCAAGAGTAGCTGTTGCTTGGAAGAGTGCTAAACAATCTGGTGTTTCGAGTTCAACCATGTTTTCAGAATACATAGCTTGCTATGAAGCCACTTCTCATGCAGTATGACTAAGGAATTTTATTAAAGACATTAAGATGGTGGACTCGATTTCTAGACCAATACAGATATATAATGACAACACTGCGACTGTTTTTCACTGCATGAACAACAAGATGTCGTCTGGACTTTAGCATATTGACAGAAAATATTTAATAGTGAGGGAGAAGGTAGCGGACAAACTAGTCAGGTTTGATCATATCATAACTCAAGATATGATTGCAGATCCGTTAAAGTTTTTGCCTTCAGAAGCTTTTCTAAGACATGTTGAGAGCATGAGATTATTTCCTTACTTTGATGCTACAATATAGTGGAAGTCTTGTTCCCATTTTGATATTTTACTAGTATGTTTATTTTGCTGTTTTCTAGACTGAGGAGTTTACATTTAAGGATGTTAATCTAGTTGACAGTTTTATTTATTATTGAATAAATTCTACCATTTTGACTATTTAGCTATTTAAACTTATTATGCAATTTTGTTTATGCATGTGAGTTTACGGTCTCTTTTGAGATACTATTGTTTTAATAACATTGCGGATTGACTCTTGCTAAGTGTTAAAGGGGTACATATACTGAAAAGCATAAAAGATTCACATTACAGATTAGTACATATTAAGGTTCATGTTGGTAGGTGCTTCATGTGTTTTGAGATTGCATTATGTGATTATAGATGATCTGTTTTTAATAAAGAGAGCAGTGCTTGTCAATAGTTCGTTTCGTCTAATCGCTTTTCACTGTAGCTTGAGGGGAATAACTTAACTGTTTTAAACTCATGGCCAATAAAGATTATCAAACCCTTTTGGAATATAAACGCTTAGTGCCCTAGTGCTTGATCTAGTGGGAGAATGTTATGTTTCCTATTTAGATCGGTGCACTAGATACTAAGTTATATAAGGTTTTGATAAGAGTTTAAATTAGGTTATACCTTGAGGCCCTAAACCTTGTGGAATAAGGAAAGGTTTTAAGGCCTATTAAAAGGTCCTATATATTTCCTTTTTTGCATGAACCGTTGCTTGATGGGCTTAAAAGATTAGTCAAGTTGGCCCTCGGTGATGAGTAGGGACGACTTGACCTAGCCCTATATAAGTTTAAGGCCCTGCTCTCGTCAGACACATTCTCTAACCCTATTCTCATCATAAAGAGATAGCTGAAACCGATTCTGAGAGATAGCAAAAGTGTTGAGCCGTTCTTGTTTTGCTAGGCTTGTTGCTGCTGCGATTGAATAAGTTCAGAGGTCGTGTACTCAAGAATGATTCAGACAACGGGAGTAAATGAACAACCGACGTATAATGAAAATTTAGACGACAGTTTGGTCCATCAACCGTCATCGTGGGTTACAAAAATTGAAAACCTAAATCTCCAATTCCCAATCCTTTTCCAGGAACCCATGGCCAAACAAACATATAAGAACCCATAATAGAGAGTTATTATGACAAGCATGCCAACACCAAAACATATATTAAGAACCCATAGCTCCCAAAACATATATTAAGAACCCATAGCTCCTAAAACATATATTAAGAATCCATATATAGCTCCCAATTAAGAACTCATAGCTCCCAAAACATACATTAGGGACCCTTAGCTCCCAAAACATATATTAAGAACCCATATATAGCTCCCAATTAAGAACCCATAGCTCCCAAAACATATATTAAGAACCCATGGCTACCATAACCAACGAAATCATTTATGGATTTAAGATATATCATTAAATAAAGATATATTAGGGTTTGTACTTACATGGATATTGAGAGAGAGCTCAGAGAATATAACCAATGCTTGAGAGAGAGCTCAGAGAAACAGTCCAATGCTTTGAGAGAGAGCGAAAACTTTAAGACAAATTTATGTTGAAGAGAGAGAACGAAATATTTTAGGTTTAAGGGGAATTTTGAAAATTTTAGCTCGCGGTCAAAAATTTCAAAGGACTGCGTTTTTTAAAGACGACGATAAATACATAACTTATGATGTTTAATTTCCGCGTACAATGACGGTTTACTAAACCTAACGATGTTGTAAATAGTTACTACAGCGGTACTTTAAAGGAAACATCGTAATAAATTAGTTTCACGCACTTCTTAAAAAAACCGACGTCTTAAATATAAAATAATTAGATTGGTTTTGGGTTTCTTGGGATTTGAACTCGCGTAATTGACCAAAATGAGTCGACAGGAAACTAGCGTTGTTTCAATATACCCTAAACCCTAAACCTAAACTCTAAACCATACACCCCAAAGCCTAAACCCTAAATTTTACAATAATTATATAAAATAAAAAAAAATACACAAGTATGAGAAAAATGAACTGAAAATTGCTACAGACTCCTCACAACAATGCCTTCTATATTAGTAGGCTAAAATCAAGATTTAATATATTTGAATTTATGGCCACATATGGATCACATAAACCTTAGGGTTATGTTATGAAAGTATAAGGACTATTGCGCTTTGTCTCTAAATTTTTTTTTTACTTTTGTTATCACTTGTAATTTTGAAAACTATAATTACATTTTTCAAACCTTTAGAGGGAAGATATTGTCTAAATGAGTGCATAGTATTTGTCTGTTTATTTTTCAGAATTTTTTTTGAATATATTATGAATATTAGGAATTAAATACAACAAAAAAAAATATTTTTAAAATTACATTTTAAAAAGCTTTAGGGGGGAGACAATCCTTCAATGAGTGCAGTAGTTGTCGATTTATTTTTTGGAATTGTTTTCGAATTTATTATGAATATTAAAAATTAAATACAATATAAAAGTCATATTAATATGAAATGACACGTGTATATAACCGACATTGCATTTATTTATAACGACGTTAAACAATGTCGAACGACGTCCTAGTTCATTTAGACGTCAAAAATTTAAGCACCGACGTGGTTGATAATTTACAACTGTGCTTGTTATGACGTCACCTTCATCTTTAATACTTAAAACGTCCATATTATCTGAATAACCGACGTGGGTTAGATTTACAACGTCCTTAACGTACATACTACAATGTCCACTTTTGTAAGTTTACCGCCGTTGTATGTCGTATAAGACGTCCAACTATTGGTATTAACGATTGTGGTATATCTGTACAAAAAAATTTCTTACAGCATGAAGGTATATGTAGACTTCAGTTTTATATATAAACCGTCGTGTTTTATTAGTTACAGGTCGTTTTTAAAATTTTCCGTCGATATTTTATTTCCATCTATAATAAATGGCGGTGGTTTATACTAATGAAACGTGTTAACAAGAATGAGACGTCGGTTTTTGGGAATTAAATTTAGTTTTTAGGAATTACTGTCATTGTCACTCATATAAAGTCATAAACAACCTAAACCAAAAAAAAAAATTCAATAAAAAATTAAATTTATTTGATGATTGTTCAATAATTACCAAAAAAAAAAAAATTATGTACATTGTTAATAAACCCTAAACATTGTTAATCAAAATTATATCACTTATTATTCTCTATTTGCTAGGTAACAAATTATGCCCATTCCAGCCTCACTTCGTCAATATGTTCTTGCACATACTGAATCGGTTCCTTTTTCTTGTCAAACTACAAAATAAACGAAAAAAACTGACGTGTTATAAAGATAAAAATGACAGTTATTAATAAACCAAATAAAATTGTCGTTTTATAAAAATACAAACGACGGTCTTTCAAAAAAAAAAATAAATAAATAAATTTTAATTTTTGTTTTTTACCTTCTTCTCAAATACTAGGTTTGGATCATGAATTACATCTCTCATGAAACGCATCATGTAGTAGCCACACTCTACATTTGTTGGTTGTCGAGGAGTGCCGTGTAGATGTTTCCATATGACTAACTTACGTGATGATTGTTTGCCTACGTGAGAGTTATACATTTTGATTGCACTATTTCAAGAAATAAAAGTGTTAATGACAAATATTTTAGCGAAGTTAACCGTCGTGGTAAATTAGTGAAGACGACGGTTTATTTTGAAAACTAATGTAGCATTTTACTTCAAACGGCGGTAAGAAACTACCGTCGTTGTGTAAGAATTCTAATGTCGGTAACGAGGAAAATGACTCTAAATGAAAAGCCAAAAGTTAAAGTTGAACATAAAAAATTAAACGACTCGAAATGAAAAACCTAAATGACGTGTTTTTTAAATTAAGATGATGGTTTCTAGAAAATAACGACGTAGTAAACATTTTCAAACGGCAGTAAGAAATTACCGTCGTTGTGTATGCATTCTAACGTCGGTATTAGAAAAAGCCGTTGTACAATCCAAATGTAGAGATAAAAAAATCTTAGAATAGAGTAAATCAACTTACATATTCACTATATTTCTCATGTCCTCGTCAACTGAGCGGTTTGGCAATGAATCCATATAATAGCCTATCTCTTTAGCTGGTCTCACAATTACCAACACCCAATGACCCCCACATCCATATAGGTTAATTAAATAGTTAGGTTCCAAGAAAATTATTACAATGAAAAGAGGTTAAATAGTTTAGGGGACTAACCCTAGATTATAAGGCACCAAGAAAAATTGGTCTCCATCTGCCTTGTCCAGGCGGTTTGGCAGATGTTTTGATATGTAAGATAACATCCAGATTGAGCGCTAACTTGTCCATGGTCAACGAGGCCAACAAGTTTTACCATATTTTCCATTTTTAAATAGTCAAATAGGTACCTAAATATATGAAATTCAATTAAATGAGATTTTAATTCAAAAGAAGGGAATTGTAAAAAAAAAAAAAAAAAAAAGGCTTTCTAGAATTATCTCATGTATACTGCAATCATTGTGGATCCAATCTCAACCATAGATGCAAACTGCAAAATGTCTTCATACAAGATGAAGGTATCATGCTCATACCCAAACACTTCCCCTGGAATGTTTAACTCTCACGGTCTCGTTAGAAGGCTTCAACTTGGTCTGGGCAAATTGGCATAAGGCTAACAGAGGAGGTGGCAACTCTAGCTTTGAGAGATCCTGTTAAAAGAAATAAAGAAAGAAATAAAAGATAGTTTGTACATCAAGTAAAATAAATGACTCTAACTAAACAATCCAAACTGTCATGGTATTAACATTTAAACGACGATATTTCTGAAATATTGACGTAGTAAAGAATTTAGACGATGTAAATAGAAATCGTCGTTGTGTAAAAGTTCTAACGTCGCCACACTATAAAAAGGTCGTCTAAATAAAATGCAGTGAAGATGGATTGTAAAACAAGTAAAACATACGTCGTAGTAAAGAAAGAGACGACAGTTTCTGAAAAAATAACCGACATAGTAAATGACTTCGACGACGGTAAACAAAAACCATCGTTATTTACAAGTTCTAAACTAAAATGCAAAATATTCTATAGATGAAACTAGCAAAAGCGTCGTGGTATTTAAATCACAACTACGGTTCTTTGAAAAAGTAGACATATTCTGGATATCAAAACGTCGTTGTTTAGAATTCAAACGTCGGATATTAAAAAATTGACGTCTATTTAAAATTTAAAAATAAGAAAAAGGAAAATATCAGAGATTTTACCATTTCATCTTGCTGTTTTTCAGCAACATCAGCATCATGTTTGGGATTTTCTTCCTCCAAAACAAGGGGTCTCACATTAGTTGCCCCCGGTCTGCTTGCTTTGTCAGACATTGGATTTTTTGGGCTTTGCTCTTGAGGCAGTAAAGGAATTGGAGTAATTGGATTTTTATTGAGCAAGTTGGGATCAAAATTGGGAATTAGTTGACTAAATTGTTTCAACAAAATTTCCCTCTCTACTCAGACTGCCTCAAAAACCATTTCCCTTGCCCTAGCCTTGATCCTTTTGGTTTCTTCTCTAACTGCCTCCATAACACTTTCCTTCAATTTGTCAGCAAATTTTACTCTTTGCTGTCTCGGAAAATTGAAGAATTGAGTTGGGGAAACCCCAACTCCAACACCTCTGACTCTCCCACCATGCTCAGGGGTTCTCAAAGCCAATGTCAATATATCATTGCTCCCCGAGATAGTCAGAGTGCCGTCGAAGACTTGTTTTTTTTTTAACTCATCCTAAAAGAGAGAGAGAGAGAGAGAGAGAGAGAGAGAGAGAGAGAGAGAGAGAGAGAATGTTAGTGAGTGAATAGATTGTAAAACAAATAAAATAAATCATCTAACTCAAAAACATTAACTGCCATAGTAAATTAGTGAAGACGATGAGGTCTAGAAAATATTGACGTAGTAAATATTTTCAATTGACGGTACGAAATTACAGTTATTGTGTATGCATTCAAATGCAAAGAAAAAAAATATTAACCAAAATATACATTCTTTTCTAGAAATAGTGTACAAACCAATTGTAGAGAAATAGAGAGAGAGAGAGAGAGAGAGAGAGAGAGAGAGAGAGAGAGAGAGAGAGAGAGAGAGAGAGAGAGAGAGAGAGAGAGAGAGAGAGAGTGTGTGTGTGAGAGAGAGAAAATGAAGAAAGTTTAAAACTTTAAAATAAAACATCTAACTTAGAAATATAAACTGTCGCGGTAATTCAATTCAAACGTCTGTTTCCTAAAAATACCAACATCCTATCATTTTTTGAACGGCGTTAAACAAAAATCGTCATGGTGTTTCATTTCTAACGACGATTACTAAAATGAACGACGTCTAAATGAAAAATAAAACCTATATTTTTCAAATTTAGAACAGAGTTAGTGAGACTTGCAATTAATTTTGCCTTCTCAGCAACCTTTGGATAGGGGATGTTTCCCTGTTTATCTTCTCTTGCCTTCTTTCATAGCAGAGAACGATCGATTTCTTCACCGAGCATAGTTTCTTCTAATTCGTCCTCCAAACAACATACCGTTTTCGAGACAACGTATGGTTGTACTCGCATTTTTCCCTCCTCTATGACTGCTCAAAATGCACAGCCTCAAAATCTGAGGATAACCTTGCAGCTTCAAAGGCATCCCATTGCGATTTCTCTATGAAGTTATAAAGTTGGGGGGGTTCTTTTAACTTCTCCTTGTCATTTGTGAATGGAAGGATAAACTACCTCGTTAAGGTAGACTTGAAATGACAGGACCCGACCCAATTTCCGCTTTAGAATCCGAGTCGAATCCTATGCGTGTCCGACATCTGGCGAATGTCGGGCACAAAAGACCTTTTTACCCTTCTCGTCTCAATTTCTTTTCAGATTCCCCTTAGACTTCTGCCGAAATTTCGGCAGAGTCTCCCCTGTATTTTGACAAAACCCAAAACTTTCCACCTGTTAAACAATCAATAAATTCACACCAACTGCCAGAATATCTCAGATAACAGATCTCAACTCCTATTTTTCAATTTCAACCATATATCAGAGCATTTTCTAAGTTTCAGGGTTTCAAGGATTTTCTATAAAACTCTACCTTACGGGGTGACGCGGAAGCTTTGATTGGCCCGGTGGTGGATCCCGCGTACTTCTATGGCCTGGGGGCGTTGAAAATGTGAGTGGACAAAAATAAGGTTCTTGGAAATAACTTTATAAACATAATAACCCCCATTTAAAAATAAAGAGTGGTGTAAATCGATGTTTTGTTTGTCTTTCAATACGAGGTATTTAAATAAGCATATAAAAGCATACTGATGAAGATACTTGCATAACTGAACAAACAAATATATAAAGATATCAATGCCTGAAAAATCAGAGAAACTGATATAAAATAACTGAAAGTCATAGTTAAATAAGAAAAAACTCAAAATCCTTTGAAAATACCACCTATTTGTACCCCTGTCATATCCGTCAATTCCCTGGCAGGTCTCGGGCGCCACTCAGTCTACCCGAGCCGCAAACTGGTGAAATCAGGGGACTATGATCAGCCTGATCTGCCGGCAGATTCCTCGATGACACCAAGTCAGCTCGAGTCGCTCTGGCAGGATGCAGGGGACCGTAGTCAGCCTGATCCGCAATCCTGGCAGGTCTCGGGAACACAGAGTCAGCCGAGCCGCAATCCTGGCAGGTCTCGGGACACCAAGTCTGTCGAGCCGCAAATCCTAGCACTCACGGTCCGAGCGTCCCCGAAACTCGTGAGGCAAAGTCAAGTGCACTGACTGAACTGAAATCGGACTGGATGTTCGTAGACATCGGTCCAACTGCAGGTAATCACCAAAGAAAATGGGTACGAAGTGGTTTTAAAATAAATTCCTTTAGAGAAATCTGATCAATAACTGAAATCTCAAATTGTGCTGCTATTTCATCTGCCATAAGCCTCAAACTCTGTTTTCTATAACTCTTTAGCATGTGTAAGTAAGCAGCACAAAACTATGGAACTATTTCTGTACTAATCATGCTCGGAAACATAATAAAACTTATTCAGATAAACTCATTTATAAAACTTATTTATATAAAATCACGATAAAATCATTAAGTAAACTCAGTTATATAAATCATTTATATAACTCATTTAGATAAAATCATTTATGAAAGAAAGTCCACTCACTGCTGGTCCGAGCTAGCTGGACCCTTCGAAGGTTCCTCCTGTGGGTTAGCTGGACTCCTGGTGCCTGATTATCCAAGAATAATAAATTAATAAACTGCTTGACAAAAAGAATTTAAATTAAACACCCTGCCCCCGGCTCCTAGAAATACGTGCATCTCATCCCAAGTTACTCCTATGCCCACATTAGTCCTTTCAGACACTTGGACCAGTTTTGGAAGGTCCGACGCTCAGCTAAGCGATAAACTGCCAGATCGGTCGACCTGGGACCCCGTGGGTCCACAATCTCTGATGGCAAATCTGGGCTACCCTGAAGGTTCCTTACAGAGAGGGAACCATGTTCTACGAGTTTGGTCCAAAACGGACGGTCGGATTGGCCAAAATCGCGTTATCGCTTAAAATCCAAACCCTAGCCCCAGGGTTCGCGATTTCGGAGTATCCGGAACTCCGATTCGCAATCCGTCGAATCCTACACGATCCTGAGGTCATGTAGACCGACATATCCAAAATCCAGCGCGATCCGATTATTTGACGACACTGCACCCACGGATCGCGCGATATGGAAAATCCGTTCGGGGCTCAAACGGACTCCGAATCGAGATCCGCAAAATCCTACGCGCTCGTGACGACACGAGGGTCACAAAAATGCACAGAATTACTCCACTACCCTCGCCCACGAGTCCCAGCACGCGCGGTCAGATTTGGGTGTCTTAAGCGATTTCAGGTGGCCGAAAAATCTAGGAACCAAGACTCCAAATTCCTATCCTAGGTAAAAAACCCCATTTGGAGTCACTTTTGTTCTTGGACATACCCCAAAAAGTGACCATAAACAGTAGTTTTTGGCGGCCGAAGTTTCGGCCAGAATTCAAGTCGAAAAGTGATCGCTTTAGAGCTAAAAAGGATCCAAACCCATACATCCATCAGCTAGAACACGAAAAATAGCTGAGAAACCATACCTTAATCGATCGATTTGGTGGAGAAACGAAGGAGAAATTCGAGCTCAAAGTTCAAACTGGAAATCCGGCGAAAATGGAGTTTTCCGGCGATCTCCGCCCACGGAAACTCCAGCGAAGGGTCAAGAAACGTCGCGGTCGAGTGGTGGTTCGTTTGGTACCAACGGCGGAGATCGGTTCCAAGTGTGGCGGCCGTGGCGTCAAGGAGAAGGAGGAAAGGTCGGGCGGCTGGAGCAAAAAATCGGGAGGAGAGAGAAATGAGGAGACAGAGAAGGAAAAAGGGTTAAAATCTGACTTTTGGCCAAATTACCATTTTGCCCTTCACGGTATTTTGATCGTATCTTCTTCGTTACAACTCCGATTCGGGTCTACTCCGTGTCTACGGACTCCTCTCGCCGTGCTTTACGCAACAGCGCAAGCGGAATTGCCAAATTCTTTCTCGATCAAAAAGTCAATTTTCCCCCTATTAAATAATGCGAGGGCAAAATTGTCTTTTTGCTAAAAGATATTATCCTTACTTTTTAGATATTTTATTTCTTTTTAGATATTTTGTTTTGGGTTATTACAATCTACCCCCCTTATAAAAATTTCGTCCTCGAAATTTACATCCCTTTCCCTCAAAGAGGGGAGAATGACTGCTCCTGTAGTTGCCACTCGGGTTACTACACTGCATAAATTACTGAAAGTTAAACACTTTCCATTCCAAACTTTGAACTGCTTGTTTCCTACACATTCTATATTCTCATTAGGTCCGATACAGCTAGGATTTGGCTCCCTTGTTTCCTTAAATCTCATTTCACCTTCCTCAGGCGATAAATATTGAGAATACTTAACTGAAGATCCTTCTTCTAGTATCTGCATAACTTCTTGCTAATCCTGGGTTACTTGAGTCTTTTACTGCTTGATCCAATAAGGTTCTTTATTTCTTTCAACACTTTCAGATTTCAATAAACCTTGCTTAACATTCCATCTTCATACTTGGATGGTCCATACTATGTCTCGTGTAGAGCAGCAATTGGAAACATCTCAGTTATAGATACCAATAGCAATTTTTTGATTTGTAATCCGAGGAAATTCGACAACTATCACTTAAGGCACACTCTCAAACCAGTATCTTTTCACCCAAATCATTCTGAAACTATAGTAGACCATGTCTCAATAACCCTTTCTACAATTTGAGTCATTTTCTTAAGCTGGTCATCTGTCTAGTGTGAATTGCGGTATTAAACTGTAATCAAGGCCCAAAAGCTTCTTTTAGCTGAGTCCAACTGGAACATAACCTGGATTTCTTGATCTAAACCGTAAGGACTGGTATTCCATAACGTCGCAAGATCTTATCTTGTGAAAATCTTTGCCGGTTGTTCACATTACTCTGGGTTCTCACTAGGAGAAATTAAACAAGCTTGCTGAATCAATCATTAATTTCCTACACTCCACCCTGCCTTCTCTATGTTCAAGGCGGCTAAACACAAAATCCATCATAAGTTACTCCTGCTTCCTTTTAGAAATTGGAAGTGATTGCAAGCCCCTTGTTGATTCCTGTCATGGAGCTATTCCTTGCTGACAAGTTCTACTGTTTCTTTCATCATAAGAAACTCCTGGTAAGATTTCCATTTTGAATCTCTGCTCTTCATGTCATATAATCCAACCTTTTACTCATAAGGATCAAATCAAGATCCTGGGATTAGTCTGCAATTATTCGAGTTCTTTAGTACTGATTTTCCCTGACAAGTAATTAACATTGCTTCCTGATTATTCGTATCCAGCTCAACTTTTGTCCTACTATCGCTGATAATCTATCTTCTTCGGAGATAAGCCATTTTTCCTGAGAATTTCATACTGAGTGTATCTATAACCTCTGACCATTTTCTCTGTTTCAAGTTTTCTTCCTCCTGTATAAAGAAATTTGGTAACCTCTTGTGATCTGTAAGGATCTGGCATATTTCTTCATAAAAAGACGGCCACTGACCTTACTAAGCCAGTCTTACTGTGGCTCGTTCCAAATCATGAATAGAATGCTTCGATTTATGCTTCTTCCGTTGTTGAGATGCATAAGCACTCACTCTACCATACTGCATCTACACTAACCTCAATTCTTATGACAAATAATACTGTGGCATACCAAGTTCTCCCTAACCTCCTGCAGTGCTGAAATCGAAGTAGTGGTTGGCATGTCCTTAAGTTTAACATCATCCTCTTCACACTGATCTGACCCTACCAATTTAACTTCTTTCTTTTCTAAAAGATGAACAGTGTCGCCATGGTGGATAACCTTGTCACAGAGCGACAATAATAATCAGTTTACTTAGAAAACCCTGTACTTTAGTAGTACTGATCGGCCGTAGCCAAATTTTACTACCGCTTCAATCTTCTGAGGATCAACAAAATATCCTCAGTAGAAATCATGTGTCCCAAGAAACTCACTCTGCCAACCTAATATGGACACTTGCTAAGCTTGGCATAAAGTTACTTCCTTTTCAGAGTCCACAACCCAACGTTTAACTACTTCATATGTGCCTTCTGTCTCTTAGAATACACCAAAATGTCCTATAAGCACACAGTCACGAAGCGATCTCACTACTGCCCAAACACTCCGTTCAAGGGGGTCCAAAATACAACTGGCACACTCCTCAATTCTTTATAGTATGACCAAGAACTCAAAGTACTCATACCTTATTCAACATGCTATTTTAAGTACATACTCCTTTCTAATTCATTACTGGAGCTATCCAAGCCTCATATCGCTTGTTAGAAAATCCCTTAGCACTCCTTACTTATTAAACAATTCCTTACTGTGAAATCATGGACTTCGATCTCTGCATTATGATCTTGTCCAGCTGCCTTGAGTCCATGTATAACTTCATGCTGACATCTCCTTCCTTAAATAATTTTAGAACACTTCAATGAGGAAAACACTAAGCTAAATGATCCTTTTCACTATTTATTCCTGCAATTGAGTCTCTAACTCCTTCAACTTACTGGTGTCATTTTATACTTTATCCGAGAAATAAGTTCCATTCCTGGGGCGGGCTCAAGAATAAACTTAATCTCTTGATGAAATGGTAGCTTTGAGGTACGGTATCCGGCCAATCAATCCACTCCTAAGCTGATCTCCAGTCAACCATGCCGAAGGGGAATTCAATCTGTAACTGCAATAAATAAGGCTCATGTTTCCTACTGAGGCAGGTTATACTGTCTATCTGCAAGTTTAAAACTGTTACTGTATCCCTTCAGCTGACTGCTTCCTTAACTAGCCACACTGATCTGGGCCTACCACTAAACAAAGCCTCCATAGACTGTGGTGTTTCCTATGATTTACCTTGCTTACTTGTTTTGCTGCGGTAATGATCTTTTTATGCTAAAGAAACAGCAACAACCCTTTTTACAAATAATATCCTCCAACTGTATTCCACTAGCAGGGCCCAGAACGGTACCTACCACATCTGGCACATTAGGGCAACTTCTCCTGTTAGAGCCTATCAACACCTGTCTCTCAATACTTCTGGCTACACAGGCCCTAGAACGATTTGCAATAACACCATCCTGGCTGGTACCTCTACTGAAACTAACTCCAGTTCGAGGGCCTCCAAGCCTGCGGCCATTCGATGATTGGAAACTGTAATCACTACTGTAGTTACCTCCTTTAAATTCTTTCTGATTAGTATTACCTATGTCTAAGTACTGTGCACAAAGTGCACCCCATGGTCTGTCCAATATCTGGCCGGGGCAGACATCACCACGGCACCAAAATTAACTGGCCACTAACTGATCACAATACCTTGGATGAAGGCTTTTTAACTTTATCGCAACCAGGTTCTACCTCTTACTTTCCAATCTCTATTAGTATGAGACCTTTTTTCCGTATTCGGGTCCAATCATTATCCCCTATTCTGCTGCAAAAACTCCTGCATCCACACCTTCTGTAGACTTATAGATAGGACTGACTATCATATTCTGCTCCAAAATGCTTGCCCCGTACGAGTCAAAGGATTTTAATATCACTTATTAACCAAATCCTGCCAAAACTTTATTCTTCTGTGGAACAACCAGGATCTCTATGACCTACTATATTCCTTCAACTCAATCCTCTTTTACTACTAGGTACCACTGTTATCCCAATTTATAGCTCTTACTCCTTTTTACTTGACCTTCCCATCTCACGGATGGAACTTTGGCTGACTAAAGTCTGAGTGAACAACTCCAAGGCCTACTGGATGTTTGGATCTCTCTGTCTACTAAGCACGGTAGATACGGCTCCTGACGAGCCTCTAACAACCGATTACTCTACCGGTTCAGACACCGGTGCAGTTCCTGTCCAACTTGGGAATCTCATCCCCTTACGTCGGGATATCTGTCTAATTTCCTACGGATACCACCACCATTTGGGCCCAACTTGAAAAGAAAACAAGAATGCACAGAGTGTAAAGTCTACAGGAAGTAAAACCTATGCTCTGATACCAAATTGACAGGACCCGACCCAATTTCCGCTTTGGAATCCGAGTCGAATCCTATGCGTGTCCGACATCTGGCGAATGTCGGGCACAAAAGACCTTTTTACCCTTCTCGTCTCAATTTCTTTTCAGATTCCCCTTAGACTTCTGCCGAAATTTCGGCAGAGTCTCCCCTGTATTTTGACAAAACCCAAAACTTTCCACCTGTTAAACAATCAATAAATTCACACCAACTGCCAGAATATCTCAGATAACAGATCTCAACTCCTATTTTTCAATTTCAACCATATATCAGAGCATTTTCTAAGTTTCAGGGTTTCAAGGATTTTCTATAAAACTCTACCTTACGGGGTGACGCGGAAGCTTTGATTGGCCCGGTGGTGGATCCCGCGTACTTCTATGGCCTGGGGGCGTTGAAAATGTGAGTGGACAAAAATAAGGTTCTTGGAAATAACTTTATAAACATAATAACCCCCATTTAAAAATAAAGAGTGGTGTAAATCGATGTTTTGTTTGTCTTTCAATACGAGGTATTTAAATAAGCATATAAAAGCATACTGATGAAGATATTTGCATAACTGAACAAACAAATATATAAAGATATCAATGCCTGAAAAATCAGAGAAACTGATATAAAATAACTGAAAGTCATAGTTAAATAAGAAAAAACTCAAAATCCTTTGAAAATACCACCTATTTGTACCCCTGTCATATCCGTCAATTCCCTGGCAGGTCTCGGGCGCCACTCAGTCTACCCGAGCCGCAAACTGGTGAAATCAGGGGACTATGATCAGCCTGATCTGCCGGCAGATTCCTCGATGACACCAAGTCAGCTCGAGTCGCTCTGGCAGGATGTAGGGGACCGTAGTCAGCCTGATCCGCAATCCTGGCAGGTCTCGGGAACACAGAGTCAGCCGAGCCGCAATCCTGGCAGGTCTCGGGACACCAAGTCTGTCGAGCCGCAAATCCTAGCACTCACGGTCCGAGCGTCCCCGAAACTCGTGAGGCAAAGTCAAGTGCACTGACTGAACTGAAATCGGACTGGATGTTCGTAGACATCGGTCCAACTGCGGGTAATCACCAAAGAAAATGGGTACGAAGTGGTTTTAAAATAAATTCCTTTAGAGAAATCTGATCAATAACTGAAATCTCAAATTGTGCTGCTATTTCATCTGCCATAAGCCTCAAACTCTGTTTTCTATAACTCTTTAGCATGTGTAAGTAAGCAGCACAAAACTATGGAACTATTTCTGTACTAATCATGCTCGGAAACATAATAAAACTTATTCAGATAAACTCATTTATAAAACTTATTTATATAAAATCACGATAAAATCATTAAGTAAACTCAGTTATATAAATCATTTATATAACTCATTTAGATAAAATCATTTATGAAAGAAAGTCCACTCACTGCTGGTCCGAGCTAGCTGGACCCTTCGAAGGTTCCTCCTGTGGGTTAGCTGGACTCCTGGTGCCTGATTATCCAAGAATAATAAATTAATAAACTGCTGGACAAAAAGCATTTAAATTAAACACCCTGCCCTGGCTCCTAGAAATACGTGCATCTCATCCCAATTACTCCTATGCCCACATTAGTCCTTTCAGACACTTGGACCAGTTTTGGAAGGTCCGACGCTCAGCTAAGCGATAAACTGCCAGATCGGCCGACCTGGGACCCCGTGGGTCCACGATCTCCGATGGCAAATCTGGGCTTCCCTAAAGGTTCCTTACAGAGAGGGAACCATGTTCTGCGAGTTTGGTCCAATACGGACGGTCGGATTGGCAAAAATCGCGTTATCGCTTAAAATCCAAACCCTAGCCCCAGGGTTCGCGATTTCGGAGTATCCGGGACTCCGATTCGTAATCCGTCGAATCCTACACGATCCTGAGGTCATGTAGACCGGCGCGATCCGATTATTTGACGACACTGCACCCACGGATCGCGCGATATGGAAAATCCGTTCGGGGCTCAAACGGACTCCGAATCGAGATCCGCGAAATCCTACGCGCTCGTGACGACTCGAGGGTCACAAAACTGCACACAATTACTCCACTACCCTCGCCCACGCGTCCCAGCATGCGCGGTCAGATTTGGGTGTCTTAAGCGATTTCGGGTGGCCGAAAAATCTCTGAACCAAGACTCCAAATTCCTATCCTAGGTAAAACACCCCATTTGGAGTCACTTTTGTTCTTGGACATACCCCAAAAAGTGACCAGAAACAGTAGTTTTTGGCGGCCGAATTTTCGGCCAGAATTCAAGTCGAAAAGTGATCGCTTTAGAGCTAAAATCGATCCAAACCCATACATCCATCAGCTAGAACACGAAAAATAGCTGAGAAACCATACCTTACTCGATCGATTTGGTGGAGAAACGAAGGAGAAATTCGAGCTCAAAGTTCAAACTGGAAATCCGGCGAAAATGGAGTTTTCCGGCGATCTCCGCCCACGGAAACTCCAGAGAAGGGTCAAGAAACGTCGCCGGTCGAGTGGTGGTTCGTTTGGTACCAACGGCGGAGATCGGTTCCAAGTGTGGCGGCCGTGGCGTCAAGGAGAAGGAGGAAAGGTCGGGCGGCTGGAGCAAAAAATCGGGAGGAGAGAGAAATGAGGAGAGAGAGAAGGAAAAAGGGTTAAAAATCTGACTTTTGGCCAAATTACCATTTTGCCCTTCACGGTATTTTGATCGTATCTTCTTCGTTACAACTCCGATTCGGGTCTACTCCGTGTCTACGGACTCCTCTCGCCGTGCTCTACGCAACAGCGCAAGCGGAATTGCCAAATTCTTTCTCGATCAAAAAGTCAATTTTCCCCCTATTAAATAATGCGAGGGCAAAATTGTCTTTTTGCTAAAAGATATTATCCTTACTTTTTAGATATTTTATTTCTTTTTAGATATTTTGTTTTGGGTTATTACATGAAATCCTTCCATTTTTTGGCAGCTGACGATGGAACCATCTTCTTGCCCCCTTCCCCAACAACATAAGCCATTTTAACAGCTTCCCAAATCTGCTCCTTCAGGTCCTTGGTGCGTCCCAAATCTTCCACAACAACATAAGCCATTTATTGCCTACAAGAGGGACTCTGGTGCGTGCCAAAACACCAATGTAAGATTGCATCTCAACAGCAGCCTTGCCATGTGGTCTTCCACTTTTACTATACTAAACCACAGGCTTAATCTTCTGGATTCTCCTCTTCACAACACGACTCGTTGTGTTGATACTGCGAGAAGATTTTGGCTCCTCCTCAAATGTCGCTGAGCTAGGGTCTTTCTTGGAGGTTAAGGTAAATCTCATCTTCTTCACGGGATGGCTTGGAACAGATTTGGCTTCATTCATTTGAGCCTTTAAAACTGCAAGGTCCTTGCTCTGACCTTTTGATACTTGAGCCTCTTTACTTTGAGATTTCGAAACCATGTTTAGGAAGAAATTAAACATGCAAGAGAAATAACGACATTTCAGTAAAAAGAACAACGTAATAATCAAAAGAAGATGTCGGTAGGAAAACAGAACCACCATTCAATTTTATGTAGGACGACGGTTGTGAAGGACCGTCATCGTAAGAAACTTAAACGACATCAACAAAAGAACATCGTCGTTTTAAGAAAAGTTGGTTCAGAAAAAACTGTTCAATTCTATCTCTCTCATGAAGGTTTTGTATGACAATAAGACGATGGTGTTCTATTATTTATGTCGTATTAATTGTCACACCACGACGGTTATTAACTACTGTCGTGCTATTTTTAATAGCACAGATTTAGTTATCGTCGTGATGTGTAAACTCATACGACATAAACAAGAAAAGTCGTCGTCTTTACACGTCGTGAGAATGAGGGACTGGTTAATTTATTAAAACCAAAAGAAGATTTCGTCATTATGAAAACAGAGTCTTTGTCTTGCAAAGAATGAACCTTTGGCTTCAGTTTCCAGACTCTTTACTTCACAAGAATTTAAAACCAAAAAAAAAAAGGATTGAGAAAAAACCTTTGGCTTGCAGAGAAAGTTTCTTTCAGACGTTAATGTCGGAGATTTGGAGACAAAGACGAGGAAGATGAACAAATTCAGACACGCCTCTTTTGGGAACTGGGAGAAAACTGAAAGATTTTATCGATTAGAGAGAACATAAAAGTTTAGGTCATGTGACGAAAAAGTTTATATATTACATCCAAGTCCAATAACATGACGGTTTTGTTAAAAACCGCCCTAGTATGTCATTAAAACAAAGCAAACATAGGAGAAACCGACATGGGTATTAATAAAGCCAAACGCCTTTTGAAATTCTGAAACCGACGTGGTTATTCATGATTTACACAACAAAAGTTTACTTTTAATGCCCTGGTATTAAAAGTTACGACGTCGCTAATTTATTTATAACCGTCGTGGTAGTTAATAAAAGTCTAGAATTTTAGTTTACGAAACCGACGTGGTCTTTTGATTTACATGACATTAGTTTAGTATTTCTGACATGGTATATGATTTTCGACGGTGCTAATTACTACTAGACCGACGTGGATGTTTAATGTTAGACGTCTCTATTTATAAAAGAACCGCCGTGGTTAGTAAATATTATTTGTATAAATTGTTTCTTTTCACGCGATCTTTCACATTCAGTTTTCACTTCGGGTTCCAACTTCTTCTGGCCCTTGGCTGCCATCCTCACTTTAGGCCTTGGTTGCCGTTCTCACCTCTAGCTCTTGAGGCAATAGTTTGGATGTTGATGTGTGTGCGCACCATCAACCTCTAAAAAAGTGTCTTTCTGAAAGCTTGTCGTCGTCAAATTTTAGAGGCAAATGTTTTGGATTTTGATGCGTATGTGCTTTTGTGTATCTGAAAGACACAAAATCACATATGTCATCAACGTCTAAAATATTGTCTTTCTCTCACATTGGTGGTTCGATTATGGTGAGGAACAGAGTTCCCTCAAGTAAGATTTCATATCTGTGACGGCGACTTTATATATAAATCGTCATGGTTTTTTGCAGTTCTTGTCATTTTGTTGATCTACCGACATAGGCTTCCAAAATCCAAGAAATAAATATTAAAAGAATTAAAAATTAAGATGACGATTCACTGATAAGGTTAGACGTATAAAATCAATTAATACGATGTTATTTTTAACTTCACGACGTAGTAAATATATTATACGTCGCTAATTGAACAAACCAACTGGTTAGTACAAACTTATCCGGACAGTAGTATTACTAATACCGTCGTAGTACACTCTTAAATAATAAGTCGATAAATTTATTTTTACCGTCGTGGTATATTGATTTAACACAGCGCGGTTATGTGATATACCGACATGGATTCCCTTAAAATTATATGATGCTGACTAAGAAAAGTTTGCTATGTTTATTTAGGAGTTAGCACGTCGCCTATTTTGGCAAACCGTCGTCTTTACTTTCTACATCGGTGGCTTCATAACTGTTGTCATTGTATTTGGGCTCAAAGTTCCTTTTAAATAAGACAACGCTTTTTTAATTGGGTGCGTCGTATTTTCAAAATATCCATGCGGATCTCCATTTTTTAGGTGTTTAAGTTAATTATCCATGACGATTTCCTGTTACCGTCGTCTTTCTATACACAACGACAGAATTTTGTTCTACCGTCGTCTTTTTCACTTTTTGTAGTAGTGAACAAAAGAACAAAAGAGTGCAGTTATAATTTTAAATTTGATTGTAATTTAATTTTTTTATAGGTAATTTAATTTGTTTTATTATGTGTATTTTATTTTTGGGTTGTAATTTTAAATTTAATATTGGATTTTTTAAATATTATTTTTGTCAAAGAATAGTGGTTGTTTCAATATGTGAATTGGGCCAATTGTGATGTTTAAGCCCAAATTTTTTTAAAATCAAATGGTCTTAAAGCTTAAATACACAAAAAACTAAAATGGGCTTTACAACAAGCCCAAATTGTGAGAACCGAGAACAAAACCAAACTGGGCAGGTCTAGATTGGTTTGGTCTTACTTGTGGATTTTTGTCTGGATTGGTTCGGTCTTACTTGTGGATTTTCATTTCTGGTTCAAGTTCCTATTTTATGATAAAATCGGTCCAAACCAGACCGTGCCCAGCCTTAATGTTTCATCCCGAGCTGTCAAGTTTCAGACACCATTCCGTACCTTGATGAGTCTTGATGTTGGCCCTCTCGTTTTGACTCTACCCTCGGGCCTTCGGTTCTGAATCTTCCATCAATGCAGAAAGCTTAATCTTTGTGCCTTGAAGTGTGTTTTTATGGGGTATGCATCATATCAGAAACGGTATAGTTGCTATCATCCACCTACTCAAAACATGCAAGTCACCATGGATGTTGTGTTTCATGATATGTTTTTTTTCTCATCGGAGTCCTCACAAGGGAGCACCGTAAGGAAGTTCAGACTCTTGATTATAGCTTTGTGTATTCCAATTATCTACTTTTTTTTTCTTTTTTTCTTTTTTTTGGGTCAACATTATCTACTTTATCTATTCCTAGTAGTGTGCAAGAAGCATTAGCTAACACTCGTTGGCAGACTATGATGAATGAAGAGATGAAGTCCCTGAAGAAGAATGCTAATTGAGAGATAGTTGATTTGCTAGTGTGGCAAGAAACAGTTTATGTAACATCCCACATCGACCAACGAAGAGGGGGTAATGTGCCTTATATGTACATGCCCACCTCCATCTAGCACGAGGCCTTTTGGGAGCTCACTGGTTTCAGAGTCATAGGAACTCCGAGGTTAATCGAGTTTGGGCTAGAGCAATCCCAGGATGGATGACCCACTGGGAAGTTGCTCATGAGTTCCTAGAAACAAAACCGTGAGGGCGGGGGGCCCAAAGCGGACAATATCGTGCTACGGTAGAGCCGATTTGGGATGTGACAGTTTGGTATCAGAGCCACTCTGCCGTATGGTGCGAGTGTGCCAACGAGGATGTCGGGCTCCTAAGGGGAGTGGATTGTAACATCCCACATCAACCAATGGAGAAGGGGTAATGTGCCTTATATGTACATGCCCACCTCCATCTAGCACGAGCCCTTTTGGGAGCTCACTGGCTTCGGAGTCATGGGAATTCCGAGGTTAAGCGAGTTTGGGCTAGAGCAATACTAGGATGGGTGACCCACTGGGAAGTTTCTCGTGAGTTCCCAGAAACAAAACCGTGACTACGGCAGAGCCGATCTGGTATGTGACAGTTTGGTATCAGAACCACTCTGCCGTATGGTGCGAGTGTGCCAACGAGGATGTCGGGCTCCTAAGGGGAGTGGATTGTAACATCCCACATCGACCAACGGAGAAGGGGTAATGTGCCTTATATGTACATGCCCACCTCCATCTAGCAAGAGGCCTTTTGGGAGCTCACTGGCTTCGGAGTCATGGGAATTCCGAGGTTAAGCGAGTTTGGGCTAGAGCAATACTAGGATGGGTGACCCACTGGGAAGTTTCTCGTGAGTTCCTAGAAACAAACCGTGACTGCAGAGGGCCCAAAGCGAAAAATATCGTGCTACGACAGAGCCAATCCGGGATGTGACAGTTTATACATTGAAGTACAAGGTCGATGGTACTGTTGATTGATTCAAAGCGAAGTTGGTAATAAAAGGGTACACTCAGATATATGGAATTGATTATACAGAGACTTTCGTGCCAATAGCTAAGATGAACATGGTTTGAGTATTTTTGTCCTTAATTGCAAATTTGGATTGGCTCTTATATCAATTTGATGTGAAGAATGCTTTTCTGCAAAGAGATTTGACATAAGATGTTTACAGGGATCTTCCACCTAAGTGTGACGTTCCAGAAAAATACAACAGATTGAAGAAGTCCACGTATGGTTTGAAGGTTATACATATTCAAATTGGCCAGGATCATTTGAGGATAGATGCTTTACATTGTGTTACTTGTGGGAGGTAATCTTGTTACACAGAGGACTAAGAAGCATAATGTAGTTGCTCCTTCGAGTGTAGAAGCTGAATATAGAAGTATGGCACTGAGAATTTGTGAGATCCTATGGCTTAAACTGTTATTACAAGATTTGGATTTTGCACCTAGTCAACCAATGAAGTTATTTTGTGAAAATCAAGTTGCGTGTGATATTGCTCATAATCTGGTGCAGCACAATATGACGAAGCATGTTGATAAATGTTGTTTAATTTCTTCCTTTAGGAACATCTTCATTAGATTCATGCATTTGACTGCAACAATGCCTTCAACAAATTTAAACCCTAACCCAAACAAGGAAATTAAATGAAGTGCTTCATCATAAATTTTTATAGAATGTCAAGTGCAATATTTGAATATATAGAATGCTAATTTATGACATTAGAAAAAATGGCACATATAATTGTTTCGTATGCATAACTCAAAAACAACAAATGAGTTAACCATATCTTGAAAATTGAAAAACTTTATTGGGTTGCTAATGAAAACATAGATTGAAAATACAAATGAAAATAGCGGCCCCCCTCAAAAACCAAAAAAAAAATCTTTGCCTCTCGTCCCCCCATTTGTGCCTCTCGTTTTGTTTTTCCTTGGCAGCCTTATATGACCATAGCCCTGCACCCCCGACCTCCTTTTTTACGCCCCCACGTCGCCAAAGTTATTTATCAGCCAAGCATTCTTCTTACGGCCAGATCCAATCTCCTGGTCCCTGCGGAAAGAAAAAATAATGAGTTAACCATATCTTGAAAATTGAAAAACTTTATTGGTTTGCTAATGAAAACATAGATTGAAAATACAAATGAAAATAGCGGCCCCCCTCAAAAACCAAAAAAAAAAAATCTTTGCCTCTCGTCCCCCCATTTGTGCCTCTCGTTTTGTTTTTCCTTGGCAGCCTTATATAACCATAGCCCTGGGCCCCCCACCTCCTTTTTTACGCCCCCACATAGCCAAAGTTATTTATCAGCCAAGCATTCTTCTTACGGCTAGATCCAATCTCCTAGTCCCTGCGGAAAGAAAAAATAATTTCATGTTCTTCCTAAAAGGTTTCTTTTGAGTTATTTGAGAGTTATTCAACTTGAGTAATGAGGGTGCAAATACAAATAAATTTTTTTTTAGGGGGTTGGGGAAGAATAAGAAAAAAGTATGTCTAAACCCAATGATTCAAGGCAAAGATAAAGATCCAGGAACAAGGAAATACCAATTTTCAATTGTCTCAACAACTAGATTAGAATGAAGAATCAAAATAGATTCATAAAGTAGACCGACAAAAGGGGTTAGAGACCACTCAATAAATGAAATACCTAAAAGGTTACGTGAACCAATATGTCTATTTCTACATGAACTAATTTTTGGTATAGGTTTTGCCATATTTTATCATATCATAAATATAAGTCAGAAAGATATGGATATATCCATTTCATGTCAAAACGTATCCTTATTTTTTTTACTTATTTATTTGTACATCTGTGTATCGGTTACTTTTGATTTCGAGAGTCTTTTTTACTGTCTCAAAATTTGAAACCCATAAGGTTTTTTTATTTTTATTTAAAATTTTAAATAAATTTAGTAAAGTGCCCATTTCGGTACTAAGGGTGGGTTGATAACCCACAGCGGAGGGCATTCTACCCAATAAAGAGAATACTTCGGATCTTGCTTGGACAAAACAGAAGATATTGTCGATAAAGATTGAGTGACATTGTTTCTTCGGCCCGAACCAAGGAATCCCTTAGATATGATGCAAAATGGATCTTGTTCTATCGTTGATAAGAGATTTCTCTATGAACAATACGATAATTAATACTTGGGTTGATATTATTAACCGCGCTAACCTTGGTATGGAAGAAATTATACTACATGAGAAAGTTAATTGACAGACGTAAAGCCCGTGTCAAAAGTTTATTTACCCACACAAAAACGTAACGGCCAGTTGAAGATATTGCAATCTACGGTCACTACCACTACCTCTCCCCCTCCCCCCCCCCCCCTCTCCTCCTTCATCTCTCTTTCTCCTCCAAGCCCACCTCGAAACTCACAGTCACCCACCCTGTCACTACCTCCCCCGTGGTTTGAACGCGCCAATGAACCCAACCCAATCCACCACAAACTCATCCCCATGCTGTGGGAGCCAATATTTCAACAACCAATCTGGTCATGCCACATGAAAATGAGAATCAAGGGCAAACTTGCTGATAAGCCTATATTTTCTATATTTTATGCCTCATTTACTTATTTATTTGTTAACTTCCTTGGATTAAATTAATTGTTTTAATTGGTTTTGTGAGATTTGTGAAGGAATTGTGGAAATAGGAGAAAGTGTGCTAAAAAGGGCAAGAAGATGAAGATTGGAGATTAATCAAGTCAAACAAGGAGAAATAAAGAAGACCCTATTTGAGAAGGAATCCTACTTTTATAACAATTGTAATTATACCTTAGATAGGATTTCTAGGAGTCTTATAAATAGGAAGTTTAGGTCATTGTTCAGAGGACCCATGACCCATCATCCTCCATCCTCCATAATCATCCATCATCCTACATATTCATACTCATAGCCGAAATATCCAAGAGGAGAATACGAAGAAAGCTTGTGCAACCTTGGCATTCTACTTGGAGAATTCGGTGTCTTCCATGTCTTCATCAACCATCATGATTCTCAATAAATCCTTCATGAACTAATTTCTTTTACTAGGGCTACGATGTAGCCTAGCTATGAATACTCAAATTTTTTGATATTATCAATTTTATTTATCTATACATGTTGAGTGCTTGTTACCATTCTTAATGCTTTCAATTAATTGGCCACTAATTGAATGATTGGAAGAATTAGGTTGAGACCGAAAGGAGATTCCTAGTAAAAAGCTTCTAGTAACAAGTACTATAAATTACATAGCCGACTTGGAAGACTAGGTTATGGTTTGTGTAATCTTTATTGTTTTCCACAAATCTTAATGGGTTCTTAGCTATCTAAATCCATAACTAGGAATAGAGTGGGTTGATGTAAGGAATACAACTAATATAACTCGGAAGAGAGTATTGGTGAGGTAAGGGAAAACGATTATCAACATGTTAGGTACTTAGAATTAACAAGCTATAAGGATTTGGTTGGGATTAGCTAGGTGAAATCGGTGCCCTAATGCTTTATCATCTTTGTTTTCATCTTTTATATTATTTTCTTAATCTCAATTTATTTTGCTTGCTTAATTAATCATCATAATTCTCTTTTCGTTTAATTCAAATATAATTAGAAATAAATCACTCTAGTATTTAATAAATTACTTGAATCATGTTGGAATGATACTCTACTTACTACTATATTAATTTGAGCGATAGTGTCCACTTGCAATTAATCACATCACTTGCCCTAGGTCATATTAATTACTGTAATTAAATTCCCATTTAATTGGCCTATTAATGGGCCTAAAATAGGATCTTATCTCCATAAGTCAAATGGATATTATCTCCATGAGTCAAATGGATATTATCTCCACAAATCAAGAGATTCTGATTGCATTCAGTCTTCAAGATTTCCTCCATCTCATTCAGAAAAGGAAATAATTCCTTTCCTAAAGGAATTATGCCTCAATTATTCCAAAGCTGACTCAAGATATTTCTCCTATAAAAACCAAAGGTTACACACAAAATAGGTAATTCCAAAATCCTAGAGAAAACTGTCTCTCTCTTTCACACTACTCTCTCAGAAAAATAGATATCTCCCTTAGATTATATTTATGACTTAGGCATCGGAGGGCCTTTGGCCAATACCAAACTAGTGTTTATCCAATTGATCTTTATTGTTTTGCAGGGAATCTTGGAAGAACATTTAAAGTGGAGTGAAGATCTTCCATAAATCGACCTTGGAGAAAATTTGCTACCACACATGTTGCCGAACATTTTTAGATTTTTTGGTTTATTTTGTAATATAAAAACAAAAGGAATAGCTGGTGGTTGTGGGTTGTGGTTTTTTTCCTCTAATTAATATATATATATATATATTGTATTGTATCTGAGCGGACCCATTAGCCATGACACATTGAAGGAACCTAACACTAAACAAAATCCACAAAGGCCCACGCTGGCCAGTGCAATCGCTGAGGCCCATATTCGCCAATCAACAGGTGCCTGTAGTACCCCTTGTAGATTCTACCTATCGAAGAGACCTCACGAGGTTTCATATTGAACAATTTTCTAGGACATGTGACATCCTCTTAGACCACTACCATGAGTCCCACATCGAAAGTTTACACCAAGTGGACACCCCCTCTATAAAGAAGCACCTTACCCCCAGGGCATAAGGCAACAACAACTTGACATTTATACCTATGCTTTGTCAATAGCTATATCCTTTCTCCTTTATCTAACGTTAGCATCGGAAGGCCTTCAGCTGGTACCACACCGGTACCCAAAGTCTGACCCTTCGTCATTCCTTCTCCTCCTTTCAGATAACCCTCGGTCTGCTGAAGGGAGGTCCTTACCAAAGGCAGATCACACATCATCTTTAAGTTTGGGCCCACTATTGATCATCCAGGTTTGAGTACAAACATATACGAAATTGGCCAGCTGGTCATTTTTGGGTTTTTGCCTCTAAATACCATGTAAGAGGGTTTCTTCATAATACTAGTAGTAAATTGGGTATATAAATAGTAATAAAAAATATTTAACAATTTAGTTGAAGTCAGGTTTAGCTATTTTTTCTACATACTGTAAAACCACCAAAATACCATCGTTCACCTGCATTCTCTCTCTCTCTCTCTCTCTCTCTCTCTCTCTCTCTGTGGAAATATGGACAAGTTATTCTTGTCTCCCTTTGTTAGATATATGCCCTAAAAGTCAATATAAAATAGATAATTCTAAGAAAATAATATATAATAGTAAAGGGGCAAGAACGTTGCTTTAGATACATAACGTACACTAAGTAACAAGTCCATGGATTAAGATATAAATGGAAAGTGATCTAAAGAAGTTAGATGCACGAGACCTTTCCATACTTAAAAATATTGTATCCTAAAATGTTCCTAGTCATAGGATCACCAATTGGACAATGGTGACCCACAAAGACTGTACACATTATGTCTGCTCAATTGGGAGGATGACTAGTCTCAAGTCATTCTTGTAGAGACACTGAGATAGATGTGTAGGTGTTCTATAGAATATGAAGTCAACTGAACACGATCAACTCTAGAATTCTTGTATGGAAGTCTTATAAGTGTCAAACAAAGAATTCTAAGTTGTGATAATGCAAATTAATCTTTAGACCTGAGGCATCACAGTTGTCTTTTGTATATGTTGTTTCTTTTGAGAGCACTAAAGGTGTTTCTCAGGATTCTTAGCGTGTACGCAGAGACATGTGAATGTACATCTTTGCTCTTAGTAAGAAGAGAGAATACTCTAAAGATATGATTCGTGAATGTTTGGATGGAAATTGAAACAAGAACGTTTGCAATTTCATCAAATTGAATCATATAATCAAGAGATGTCATATTAGGGATTTTGACATAAGTTTAGCATATCCCGAGAATATGACATAAAGTATTGAATTAGAGAAGGATCGAATTGCATTGTAATCACAAATTGACTAGGGTCTCCAAATGAATTCTTTTTAGCTAGGGTAGCCATGACATATTGCTAGGTGTCACTCATGGCTTTTGGAAGCCCTGTAAGGACTAATTATAATTAGCCTTCGCCAATAGGGAGAATTGTATGGAGGGATACAATTCACACTTGATTCAGAGTGAATCATTCATACCCAGTGCCTCACTAATTAGAACCTATAAGATAGCACACCGAAAAGGAATCCATTGGGAAATTATGAAGAGAATGAATGATTTTGTGACTTGGTCAAAGTCAATATGAAAGTCAAAGGTCAAAGTCAAAAGTCAAAGGTCAAATAGTTGACTCGATACTTGACATGGTCAACTAAGGATGACCGGGAGCAACACTCGTTAAACAAGTGAGTGATTGAATTAGTCAAGTCATTAAAGTAATTAAATTAGTTAGATTAATTTAGTTATTCAATTAAAGTTATGAAACTTTAATTAAAGGTCTCGTATGACTTGGAAATTTAAAAGGGATTTGACCAGATGGACTTAGACACATATTTGACACATTATAGGATTAATGTGTTGGACCAAGATAGCAAAAGATGACACACAGGGGGGCGAGGGGGTGTGGCTACACAAGGGCTTGGGGGCATTTTGGTCACTTTTGTGACATTTTTGATCCTATAAGTGTGTAGCTATGGAATCGTATCATCCTAGGGTTTTTCAAGTTGGTGAAATTGGAAGAGAGAAAACATCAAACTCTCTCTCCCTAACCCCTTGAATCTATCACATCAAGTGAAGGTGCTAGCACCACTCTTCACTTGTTGTCTACTCATTCTCTCATCCCATTCAATCTTTGGTGAAGAGTTTTGGGGAGGTGCATATCTTTGTACTTATTTGGAGAGCTACAAGATGGAGAATCAACATCAGAGGGAGAGCCAACAACGAAGGGACCACTCCCTCTACTTGAACATCATTCTTGGTTTTAAGATTCGCTCCAAGAGTATGAACATCTTATCTTTCTCTCAAATATAATTTAGAGAGTCTTTGGTGCACACTTTCATAGACTTATAAAGATTGGGAACAAATGAGACTTACATGAATCCCTAGCTTATTTAATGCTTCCGCTCTTACTTTGATTTCATATTAGATATGGCAAGGTAGGTGATTTATACTCTCAAAGTTTAGTTGTAGAGTTTTTAGAAATCTCTACACAACATCATTCCCACAGTATTCCTTATACCCTGTTCTCTGAACCGTATTCATATATGGGTTTTGGGGCTTTTTGGTTCACTAACTTTGGAAAATGTTCTCTTCAGTACATTTTCTTTTTTGGAGGAAAAGCACTAGTTTATGATTTTTTAGAGAGATGATTTTCGCCTTTTTGCATGAATCCAGAATCCCAATTAAAAAAACCATCAAAATTGAAACCTAGAAACCCAATTGTGAAGTGGGTAGTGGTTGGGGTTGGGCGTGCGAGTTTCATGGCTACTGCTACGTCGATTCTTTTCTTCGTAATTTTTCAGTTGGGGATCAATATAAAGGGTAAGTGGGTATTAGTTGCACCTTCAACCGTTACAAATGCAGCTGTAACAGCTGCAGATCATGCACCTTCAACCGTTACAAATGCAGCTGTAACAGCTGCAGATCACCCATGATATTAGCACCAGCTGTAGTCTCTCCTTCCTAAGAATCTTGTAATTATTTTGTAATCTTTCCTTGATCATAGCAAGTGTAACGCCTCCTTGATATCAGCTCTTTTGAATTTCTGTAACTGATTCATACTGTGTATAAATATAGAAAATCTCAACACTAGTTGGTGTGAGAAAATCTAAACTTCATATGGTATCAGAGCTTTACTGATCCTATTCCTTTTCTTATCTTCTGATCTCTATCGTTATTATTTTCTTTTCTTTTCTATTCCTATGGCTACATCAGATGCTGCATCTCAACCTAATCAAGATACAACCATCAATCCCACTTCCACACTCACTCTCAATCAAACATTGCCAATGCCTAATCCTTCACACTTTCTTTCCCTTAAGCTCACCCCCACCAATTTTCTTTTGTGGAAGACACAATTTGAGCCAATTCTAATTTCTCATGACCTTGAAGGTCTCATTGATGGAACTGACACTGCACCATCATCTACAGAAGGTGCGGGCAATACCTCTCAGTCCAACCCAGCATTTATTTCTTGGCGCAAACGTGACCAAATGCTTCGTAGCTGGATTATTGCATCCTTAACTGAAGATGTTATGCCTCACATAGTAGGCACCTCCACCTCCTTTCAAGCCTGGCAAGCTCTCACACAAGCTTTTGGATCTCCTACGAATACCCGACTCCTTCAGTTACATACTCAACTTCAAAATTTCTCAAAAGGCGATCTACCGGTAGCGACTTATCTTCAAAAGGCCAAACTCATAGCCGATCAACTTGCAGCCGCAGGAAAACCCCTTGATACCAATGAGTTCAATGCTATTATCTTCCGCAATCTAGGCAGCGATTACAGTGATATGGTCACTGCCATGTCTACTAGACTCAGTCCCATCTCTTATTCAGAACTCCATAGCCTACTTGTGAGTCATGAAATTCGTCTTCAAGAGCAGGCAACTTACTCCACCATTCTTCCTTCTGCTAATATGGTGTACAAAGGCCAAAATTCCAATAACACTCGGGCTCCAGCATCTCCAACTTTCCACAATCATCGAAGTCAATCAAATTTCAACAACAGATCACATCAAAACAACCACAGGTCTTTTCATACCAGATCCAATTCTCAGCACCGTGGATTACTCCCAACCCCACCAAATCCTTCACATACAGCAAGATGTCAGATTTGTAATCGAACAAATCATTTGGCTGCTACATGTCGATATCGCTATGATAGGCCTAATGATGCTTCTGCTCACATTGCATCCTTTCCAGCATATTCCAATAGTGATTTTAACACATGGTTTCCTGACACTGGCGCAACTCATCACGTCACTCCGGATCTTGCCAATCTCTCCATTGCTAATAACTACAATGGTCCAGATCAATTGAAAGTTGGTAATGGTAATGGGCTAAATATTTCTCATGTTGGGACATCTACCTTTTCTAATGCCACTCGTTCTTTTAATCTATCTCATATCTTACATGTTCCTGATATCACAAAGAAACTTCTTTCTGTTCATCAATTCTCCAAAGATAATAATTGTTATTTTGAGTTTCACCCCACTTTCTTTGTTGTGAAGGACCAGCACACGGGGAAACCTCTGCTTCACGGGCTGAATGAAGGTGGCCTCTATAAGCTTAGTAACATTGCCATCTCCAATAAAAATGACGGTCCCATGGCTTTCTTAAGCGAACGTGCCAATTTCTCTTGTTGGCATGCACGCTTGGGTCATCCACATCCACGTGTTCTTCGTCAAGTAATAAATGGCAATAATCTTCCTTCTCTTTCAAAGGAACTACCTTCTTGTACTGCTTGTTGTTTGGGAAAGATGTCTAAATTTTCTTTACCTCCCACTCCTTCTGTCAGCTCTCATCCATTAGAACTTATTTTCAGTGATGTATGGGGGCCTTCCCCAATTCCATCCATTGAAGGACATCGTTACTTCGTTTTGTTTGTTGATGATTTTTCCAAATATGTATGGTTTTTCCCTTTAGTCTGTAAATCTGATGTGTGTGACATATTTCTTAAATTTCAAGTCAAAGCAGAACGCTTGTTTAATACCAAGATCCGCAATTTCCAATCAGATTGGGGGGGAGAGTATCGTAAGCTCTCTTCTCACTTTGAAAAATGTGGGATCACTCATCGAATTGCTTGTCCACACACTCATGAGCAAAATGGATCTGCTGAAAGAAAAATACGTCATATTACAGAGACAGGTCTCACTCTCCTTGCCCATGGATCTGTACCAAAAAAATATTGGCATTTTGCATTTGACACTTCTGTTTATTTGATAAATAGAATGCCTACTTCAGTCCTTCATGATCAATCTCCTTTCCAAGTTCTCTTTAATCAATCTCCTGATTATTGTTTTCTCAAAGTTTTTGGCTGCTTAGTTTTCCCATATCTTCGTCCTTATAATAAAAATAAATTTGATTTTCATTCTCTTCCGTGTATTTTCTTGGGATATAGTCCAAATCACCATGGTTACCGCTGCTTAAATCCCCAAACAGGCAGGATATATATTTCTAGACATGCACGTTTTCATGAACACACCTTTCCATTTTCTGTTTCTCCAACTTCTATGTTGCAGGCTCCAAATGACCCATCATCTGATCCTTTTTTGTTGCCTATAGAGTTCCCAAGTTCAGCACGTGCAGCAAGGGTGTCCTCCTCATTTGGTAATTCCTCCACTACGCTTTCCTCTCCATTAAATTCTAATGCTTCTCCTAGCTCACCAAATGTGCATTTAAATTCAAATTCCACTACAGCTTCAAATCTTGCATTATCTCCTCATAACATCTCTCATCATGATAATTCATCTATGATTCCTTCCCAACATGAAAATATTGATCCTACTGTTACTAACTCCAATGGTCAGGAATTAGCTATAGTTTTGGCAGGCACTCAAGGAGAAAACCCAAGTCAGGGGCGTCAAAATGCTAGATACTCTCTTCGCCCGAGACCAACCCCCAATCCCAAATACACTCTTCCTCATGCACTTTTGACTGAGGCTGCCACCCAACATGAGCCAACTTGTTTCTCTGATGCTAACAAACAACACCACTGGCGTGTTGCAATGACTGAAGAATTGAATGCCCTCATAAAGAATGGCACCTGGTCACTTGTTCCCTATGATCCTTCCATGAATGTTGTTGGGTGTAAGTGGGTGTTTCGTGTCAAGCGCAAGGCTGATGGTACACTTGATAGGTACAAAGCACGTTTAGTTGCAAAAGGATTTCATCAACAAGAGGGAGTTGATTACACTGAGACGTTTAGTCCCGTTGTCAAAGCCACCACTATTCGCACAGTTTTGTCACTTGCTGTCAGCAATGGTTGGGAAGCTCGTCAGTTGGACGTAAGTAATGCTTTTCTCCATGGTCATCTTAAAGAAGAGGTTTACATGACTCAACCACCGGGTTTTCTTGATTCCTCTCAACCACATCATGTTTGTAGACTTCATCGGTCCCTCTATGGCTTAAAACAAGCACCACGGGCATGGTTTCAATGTTTGAGTTCTTCCCTTTTACAACTTCAATTTGTTGGCTCTAAGATGGATAGTTCATTGTTTGTTTTTAATGATCGAACTACGATTATTTATGTTCTTGTGTATGTTGATGACATAATCATCACAGGAAATAATAGTGCTGCCATTGGAAAAGTCATCTCTGCTCTTAGCTCCACATTTGCTCTGAAAGATCTTGGTCTACTTCATTATTTTTTGGGCATTGAGGTGGTACCACATTCTGGTGGATTAATCCTTTCTCAGCGCAAATACATCATTGATCTCCTAAAGCGTTCCCATTTGGCCGACATCAAGCCTATTGATACACCAATGGCCTCTTCTAGCAAGCTTAGCAAATCTGATGGTGAACCATTATCTAATCCACAACAATACAGAAGCATCGTTGGTGCTCTTCAATATGTCACCTTAACTCGCCCGGAACTGTCCTTCTCTGTTAACAAAGTTTGTCAATTTATGCACAATCCCACCAGTGACCATTGGGCTAGCGTCAAGAGAATTCTTCGGTATCTCAAGAAAACTATCTCTCATGGCCTTTTTCTCAGCAAATCTTCTTCTCATGCCATTCAAGCTTTTTGTGATGCGGATTGGGCTGGATGTCCAGATGATCGCCGCTCCACTGGTGGGTTTGCTATTTATCTTGGTTGTAACTTGGTCTCGTGGTCAGCCAAAAAGCAACATACTGTTGCCCGGTCCTCCACTGAGGCGGAATATCGTGCCATTGCCAATACTTCCACTGAAATTACTTGGCTTCGCTCCTTACTCCAGGAACTTGGATTTTCCACATCTACTTCACCTGTTTTATGGTGTGACAACTTAGGAGCTACCTACCTTTCTGCTAATCCAATTTTTCATGCTCGTACAAAGCATGTAGAGATCGATTATCATTTTGTTCGCGATCAAGTTTCTGCAGGAAAGCTTAGTGTTCAATTTATCTCCACCAAGGATCAACTTGCTGATATCATGACCAAACCATTGAGTTCCCCTCGCTTCACCTTCATCCGAGACAAGTTGAGAGTTCATGAACGCTCAACTTGAGGGGGCGTATTAGTTGCACCTTCAACCGTTACAAATGCAGCTGTAACAGCTGCAGATCATGCACCTTCAACCGTTACAAATGCAGCTGTAACAGCTGCAGATCACCCATGATATTAGCACCAGCTGTAGTCTCTCCTTCCTAAGAATCTTGTAATTATTTTGTAATCTTTCCTTGATCATAGCAAGTGTAACGCCTCCTTGATATCAGCTCTTTTGAATTTCTGTAACTGATTCATACTGTGTATAAATATAGAAAATCTCAACACTAGTTGGTGTGAGAAAATCTAAACTTCATAGTGGGTAACATGTTGAGAAAGAATTGAATAGTGTGAAGGAGTTGGGTAAGGGAATCTGAAGGACGTGAAGAGGCCTGGTGTGGTTGGGGTTGAGGGAAGAGGTTAGGGAACATAAGGGAGAGAGGATGAAGGGGGCTGGCATATGTATTTTTGTTTTGTTTTAGTTTTGTTTTTTTCTTTCTAGTTTTGTTGAAAGTTAACAGAGTTTTGATGTTAATGGGTGGACAAGTCAAACAATTAGAGAGGAGACATGGAAGGGGCACCAAATTGAGGACAATGGATCCTCTCTCATTTAAAGTTGCTTACTTTGTTAAAAAATTTAGTTGAAATGTTATTCCACATAAGATTTAACATTTCAATTGGAGTCAGTTTTAGCTATTTTTTTTCTACATGCTAAAAGTGCCACTTTGGATTGGTTATAGGGTGGACATTCATACCAAACAATTGCAAAACCGAGTCAAATTGGACCGGAAAAAATCGGCAAAGAACTATTTTGACAAAAAAAGTCAAAATCAGGAAAAAACCAAACCGGACCAGTTCAATCCAGTTCCAATTCTAGTTTTATATTTGTAAAAATTAGACCAAACCAAACCAGACTGACTTATACATATATATATTTATTTATTTATTTATATGATATTAACCCAGGCCTAATTTATTCTCCAAGCTTAATCCTTTTTCAAGCCCAAATAATCTCCCAAGTCATTCAAGCCCAACTCCAAGCCCAATTTATTCTCCAAGCCTAATAAACTACTACCACCGAACATTTTTCCCCGCAACATTCACTTTTATTCATCTCTCATTTTCTGTGTTCATCACTCTTTTCGTCCTTCGCCCATTTAACATCGCCCATCGCCCATCACTCTTTGCAGTCTCTTAGCCCAACACCACCCCCTCCGCTTCCACATCTGCCTCTCTCTCTCTCTCTCTCTCTCTCTCTCTCAATCCAAAGCAAATCAGCATCTCTTATCTCTTCAATCATATATATATATGTATATATTGTCAACGACCTGTGTTTCTTTTGATGCTTTTATTTTACTTTTGGTTTCATCTGTTTCTTCTGATATGGTATTGATATTTTCTTTGATTTTGGGTTGATGCTGTTACTAAGATCTGATTCTCTTCTTCTTCTTTCTCTTTCAATTTTTTCCTTTTTTTTATTTTTTTATTTTTACAAATGATGGTTGCAGTTAGAATTATTGGTAGTGTGCAGGGGCGGCTCTGGGGTGGTGCAAGTGGCGCCACCGCACAGGGCCCCCGATTCTTAAGGGCCCCCGAAAAAAAAATTATTTATATTATATATATATTAATATTATATGAATCGTATATATAGTATAGCGTCTGGATATTTGCACAATAGCGTGTTCAGGGGAGTTGGATGGAGCGCATCTCTCTTTGGCAAAAGGGCCCGAGTTCGATGCTCCTTGATGTCGTTCTACTGCCTAGCCTTTTGTGATATTATTTTTGCATTCAAACTTTACATAATAAAAAAACAGAAAGTCTTTAACAAACAGGCAACATGGAAGCTTAACTTAACCACACCAAAGGATGAATATATATGATATATCCCCCTTCTTAAAAATAAAATAAAAAATGTTTTCTCTTCCAAGAAAAGTATTTTCTTCATTCAAAACACCACGAAAAAAGCTTCATGGCTTCTTCTTTCTCTTAAACTCTGATTTTCTGGTAAGTAATAATCATTGTTCATCAATTTCTTTTTGGTTATTTTTTCAATCCTTTGACAATTTTTGTTATTCTTTTAATTTCAGGAATTTGAACACCAAAAAGAGAAAACCCTAATTCCTGAATTCATAGACCACTCAAAATCGAATAGTCATATTCAAATCTCAATTCAAATTCAGGTATGTATCTAAATTTCAATCTATTCTATATATTACATGACTTATTTTATTAAATTATTATCATGTTGATGATTGGTTGTATGAGAATATAGTTTGTAGAAATATTAATCTATTTCTTGTTGGGGTTTTCTTCCAGGTTATAGGGTTTTGGAATTTTTCTTTGTAATCTAAACATGCCACCTACTAGAAAATACGTTTCTGGATATACAAAACGGCTTAGAAAAAGAAAAATCGAGGAATTGACTCAATCTCAAAGAGGAGCTCTTGATAGATTCATTATTAGATAATCACATGCTACAATTGATGAAAATATTTAAATTTTTATGAATTTGATTTCTGATTGTCATTGCATATTTATTGATGGTGAATTTTAGTTATAAAAAAAAATTGTTTATGACATTAAGTTATGGCAAATTTTTATAGTATTTTCATATTAGATTATGCGAGGCCCCAATTTAAGTTTCGCACAGGGCCCTCAAAATCTCAGGGACGGCCCTGGTAGTGTGTTACTGCTTGGTTAATAAATCCCTATTGTTTAGGAAGTATATGTTTGTTTTGACTTAGTCTGTTACCACGTAATAGGTTTGTTGAACGTGGGCTGTTTTTCCGTTCTTATGTTACTTCTTGTAAGGCTACTTAAACAGCCATTGCTTCTATTATTAACCTATCAATTTATTCTTCCAAATACTTGTAATATGAAAAGCTCTTTTTTTCAACAATTGGTATAAGGGAGCCTGATTTGAAATCAGAAGAAACAGCAGTCTTCTAGGTGTGAATATGACATCAGAGAACAATTATGTGCAGCCAACGATTCCTGAGTTTGATGGGCACTACAATCACTGGTCTATACTTACGGAAAATTTCTTGCGATCAAAGAAATATTGGGGTCTGATGGAGAATGGGATCCCTGCAGTAGAATTATTGGTAGTGTGTTACTGCTTGGTTAATAAATCTCTATTGTTTAGGGAGTGTATGTTTGTTTTGACTTAGTCTGTTACCATGTAATAGGCTTGTTAAACGAGGGCTATTTTTCCTTTCTTAGGTTACTTATTGTAAGGTTACTTAAACAGCCGTTGCTTCTATTATTAACCTATCAATTTATTCTTCCAAATACTTGTGATCTAAAAAGCTCTTGTTTTCAACAATTGGTATCAGAGCTTCCTTCCAGGGAGCCTGATTTGAAATCAGAAGAAGTAGTAGTCTTCTAGGTGTGAATATGACATCAGAGAACAACTATGTGCAGCCAGCGATTCCTAAGTTTGATGGGCACTACAGTCACTAGTATATGCTCATGGAAAATTTCTTGCAATCAAAGGAATATTGGGGTATGATGGAGAATGGGTTCCCTGCAGCAATAGGAGAATCAGATCTCACAAAAGGACAGAGGAAAGCCATTGAAGATCAAAAGCTAAAGGACCTGAATGCCAAGAACTATCTGTTTTAAGCAATCGACCGTTCAATCCTGGAGACAATTATGAACAAAGACACATCAAAGAATATCTAGGATTATTTGAAACATAATTATCAAGGCACCACACGGGTCAAGCGAGCACAGTTACAAGCTCTTCAAAAAGAGTTTGAGATTCTTCACATGAAGGCAAGAGAATCTTGGAATGAATACTTTGCCAGGACTTTCACCATAGCTAACAAAATGAGACTACATATTGAAAAAATGGTAGATGTGTTAGTCATTGAAAAGATTTTGAGGTCAATGACTTCTAAGTTTGATTATGTTGTTTGCTCCATTGAAGAGTCACATGATCTAGACTCTATGTCCATCTACAAATTACAGAGTAGTCTACTCGTGCATGAGTAACGTAGGAATGATAATATCATCGAAGAACATGTATTGAAGGTAATGTATGATGAGTCCTTTGGAGGAAAAGGTTGTGGACGTAGAAGTTTTAGAGGAAGAGGTCGAGGAAGAGGCCTGAGCTTTGACAAATCCATAGTAGAATGTTACCACTGCCATAAACTAGGGCATTTTCAATATGAATGCCCAAGCAAGGAGAAATGAGCAAATTTTGTACAGGCTGAAGAAGAGATATTGTTGATGGGCTATGTTGATGATAAAAAGATAAACATGGAAGATTTGTGGTATCTTGACTTGGGTTGCAATAATCATATGTGCGAGAAGAAGGAATGCTTCTCAGATTTGGATGCGAGCTTCAGAGAATCAGTAAAGCTTGGAAAAAACTCAAGCATGGCAATGTATGGAAAAGACAATATAAGACTGGGAGTAAATGAGGTTGATCAAATCATCACCGAAGTGTTTTATTTATTGAAGCTAAAGAATAATTTGCTGAGTATTGGACAAGTTCTACAGAAGGGACTTACAATTGTATTTCAACATGGAAATTGCAAGATCTTTCATCCTGAAAGAGGCTTGCTTATGGAGTCTGGAATGTCATCCAACAGGATGTTTGTTCTACTTGCTGCCTCTTAGCCAAGAAAGTCTACATGTTTCAATACAGTCACAGAGGATCAAACACATCTTTGGCATTGTAGGTATGGACACTTGAATTTCCAAGGTTTGAGAACTCTCTAGCAGAAGCAAATGATGAAAGGATTACCCCAACTCAAGACTCCTTCCAAGGGATGTAAAGATCGTTTGGTGGGCAAACAACATAGGGATTCATTCGCAACAATGAGCACATAGAGGGTCTCTCAAATACTTCAACTCGTTCATGCTGACATTTGTGGGCCAATCATGCCAATCTCAAATAGCAAGAAAAGGTACCTGATCAGTTTTATTGATGATTTCAGTCGCAAGACATGGATCTGGTAGAAAAATTAGAAGCTTTTATTACTTTCAAAAGCTATAAAAATCGAATCGAAAAGGAAATGGGTTCAAGCATAAGGGGCCTATGAACAAATCGAGGTGGCATCATAATAGATCAATAATTTTTATAATGAAGTGGAATACGTAGGCAATTGACGACATCATATACTCCACAACAGAATGGGGTTGCAGAGAGGAAAAATAGAACCATAATGAACATGGTTCGAAGCATGCTCTGGGAGAAGAAAATTCCCAAAACTTTCTGGCCAGAAGTAGTTAACTGGATATATATGTTGAATATAAGCCCAACTTTTGCTATAAAAAATCAAACTTCTGAAGAAGTCTAGAGTGGAGTTAAACCATCAGAGGAGTATTTCAAGGTTTTTGGGTGTGTCTCTCATGGGCATGTACCTGATAGTAAAAGAACAAAGCTACATGATAAAAGCTTAAGTTGCGTCTTGCTTGGTGTCAGTGAGGAATCTAAAGCATACACATTGTATGATCCAGTCTCTTAGGAAATACTTGTAAGCAAAGATGTTGTGTTTGAAGAGGATAGGAGTTGAGGATAAGAGTTGGGATTGGGACAAGAGATATGAAGAAGTAATAATAGCTTATCTGGAATGGGTGACAATGAAAAAGGAGCAACCATAGTAGTTGAAAATGAAGAAGAAGGTGCAACTGACTTTAACAATAACATAGGAGAAGAAATGAGAAATTCTTCTTCAGATGAACTAATTGAAGAAAATCCTCCCAATTTAAATGAAGGAAGAAAAGAAGACCACTAGTATGGATGGAAGATTATGAAATAGGAGAGGGTCTCTTAGAAGAAAATGACGTGCCTCATCTTGTCATGATTGTGGCTGCTGATCCAGTTCATTTTGAAGATGCAGTGAAAAGTGAAAAATGGAGAAAAGCCATAGACTCTGAAATTAAAGTAATAGAACAGAAAGATACACGGGAATTGAAAGAGCTACCTGCTGGAGGAAAGAAGATTGGAGTAAAATGGGTATATAAAATGAATCTTAATGAGAATGGAGAAGTAGAAAAGTATAAGGCAAGGCCCGTGGCAAAAGGCTATTTTCAACAACATTGGATAGACTATACAGAAGTGTTTGCACCTGTGACACGGTTGGATACGATTTGTCTGGTAATAGCACTTACAACTAAAAGACAATGGACAATCTACCAGCTGGATGTGAAATATGCCTTCCTACATGTATAATTAAATGAGGAAGTGTTTGTTGAGCAACCTCAAGGTTATGTCAACAAGGGTAATGAACAGAAAGTCTATAGGCTCAACAAGGCTTTATACGAACTTAAGCACGCTCCAAGAGCTTGGTATAGTCATATAGAAAGATGTCCTTAGGAACACACCTTGTTCACAAAGATAGCAAAGGACGGTAAATTCTAATTGTGAGTCTTTATGTTGATGATCTCATATTTACTGGAAATGATGAATCTATGTTTGTTGAGTTTAAGAGATCAATGACGCTTGAGTTTGACATGACTAATCTTGGGAAGATGAGGTACTTTCTTGGTATAGAAGTTATGCAAAGGATTGATGGAATATTCATTAGCCAAAAGAAATATGCTTTGGAGGTGATGAAAAAATTTGGAGGTCCCAAGTTGCAAACTTTTGAGAGATGAAGATGGAGTAAAAGTAGACAACACCATCTACAAACAGATTGTGTGAAGCCTCATGTATTTAACTGCTACTCGACCAGACATGATGTTTGTGGTAAGTTTTATTAGCAATTATATGAGTAATCCTATTGAGCTTCACATGTAGGCAGCAAAGAGAATTTTCAGGTATATAAGAGGAACAACCGGTTTTTGGGTGTTCTACAAGAAGGGAGGAAAAGGAGAGTTGAATGTTTATACAGACAGTGACTATGCTAGAGATGAAGAAGACAGGAAGAGCACCTCATGTTACATTTTCTTATTCAGTTCAGGGGCGGTGTCTTGGTCCTCAAAGAAACAGCCGATAGTAACTCTATCCACCACTGAGGGAGAGTTCATTGCTGCTGTCTCTTGTGCGTGTCAGGTAGTATGGTTGATAAGGATTTTTGAGATGCTTGGTAAAAAGCAAGATAGGCCTACAATTGTTCACTATGACAGTAGCTCAACAATCAAACTTGCGAAGAATCCAGTGATGCATGGACGCAACAAGCATATAGACGTTCGCTTCCATTTTCTTCGTGAGCTTATAAGGGCGGGAACTGTAGAAATGATGCATTGCAACAGTCAAGAACAAATTGCAGACGTGGTGAAAAAACCTCTCAAGTTTGATGCATTCGTGAAGCTGCAAAGTATGTTAGGTGTTTGTCTAGAACCGTGTGTAAACTGATTGCAAGCTGCATTCAATTTGAGAGAGGAATTGTTAGGTTGTAGTTAGAATTATTTGGAGTGTGTTACTGCTTGGTTAATAAATCCCTATTGTTTAGGGAGTATCTGTTTGTTTTGACTTAGTCTGTTCCCACGTAATAGGTTTGTTAAATGTGGGCTGTTTTTCCATTCTTAGGTTACTCGTTGTAAGGCTACTTCAACAAACATTGTTTCTATTATTCACCCATCAATTTATTATTCCAAATACTTGTGATATGAAAAGCTCTTGTTTTCAACAAAGAAAGGAAAAGGAAAATGAAATTTAGTAAAGTAATTAATTAATTTACATAAGCTAATTCTAGGGATATATGGAACTAAAATTCATTACAAAAATTTACTTAAGAATCAAAATCAGAATCATAAAATCACGAAATTCATGGGTTCTTTGAAAGAAAAGTAAGTAAGATAAAAAGAATATGCATGTGGTCTCTCTGTTACAAATGAATTAAGGGTAAATTATTCAAATGGTCCTCAAACTTGTACGCGATTTACATTTGGGTCCCTAAATTAAATTATTAGTCCAAATGATACATAAACTCTATTTTAATCACCCATTTGATCCAACCGTTACATTCTGTCAATATTTACGTTAAATGTGAGGGCAAATTGGTCATTTTGTCCATCAACTCTCTCTCTCTCTCTCTCTCTCTCTTTTCTTCTTCTTCTTCTTCCTCCTCCCAATCTGATGACTGGGTTTCTTCTTCTTCTTCTTCTTCGTCAAATTTCTTCTTCTTCTTCCCAATCTAACAGCTGGGTAGCATGGGGCATCAACCCCTCTCCACCAAGATGGCTGGGCAATTTGTATTTGCAGACATTGTCCCATAAATGATCAAATTACTGTCCCATAAATGATCAAATTGTCCAAACAAACCCACCTAACTCTGATTGCCAACAACATTAACGTCTCACCACAATTTCCATGCTATCAAAAATCAAACACCCCAACTTCCCCAACCACCCATCTACAGCTCCATTCGATTTTCTGCATCAAATCGGCCCAACCTAATAGTTCATCTGTGAAAAAGATCATTGCTTTACATTGTTGGATAGTCTAATTGACCATAGTGGAGACCTTACCACTTGGGCGGTTCCACCACCAAAAACTGGACTTGAAGTGCTGGTTCTCGACCTTCTTGTCCTCGCCCAAACCCTCTTCACTGTGCTTTGGATCGGGGCATTTGCATCAGTTTTTGTGTGGCCAAGGAATATTGTAGATGGGTTTTCAATATTTAAGCGAGTTCCAGTGAGAGCCATGCCAAAATTGAGACATGTGGCTTTCAATTTGACTGATTTTGGGGCAGTGGGTGATGGGGTTACTTTGAACACTGAGGCCTTCGAGAAGGCTGTGTTGGCTATTTCCAAGCTGGGCAAAAAAGGCTGTGGTCAGCCTAATGTGCCTCTTGCCAGCGCCCTTTAATCTCACCAGTCACATGACTCTATTTCTTGCTGAAGATGCTGAGATTCTTGGGAGAATGGGAGGAGAAATCGTAGAAGGAAAGAGGATTGGGGGAGAGGGGGGGGTTGGTGTGAGTTCTGGGTTTGTTCTTAGGATTATAATTTTTTTTTCTCCTTTTCTTTATTTTTTTTTTCTAATTTTGTATTTATTTTAACTCTATTTTTATTTGTTAATTATGAAAAGTCATATTTACCCTAAAATTTTGGTTAAATCTAACAGAAAATGTAACGGTTGGATCAAATGGGCAATTAAAATAGAATTTATGTACCATTTGGACTAATAATTTAATTTAAGGACCAAAATGTAAATCGCGTACAAATTTGAGGACTATTTGAGTAATTTACCCAATGAATTAAAATCATGTTATTTCTAGGGATATACGAAATTGAAATTCATTACAAAAATTTACTTAAGAATCAAAATTAAAATCATAAAACCACGAAATTTATGGGTTCTTTGAAAGAAAAGTAAGTAAAATGAAAAGAATATGCATGTGGTCTTTCTGATACTGTTTGGGCCCAAATTCGGCACGCAAAAGACCAGAAGACAGGCCCATAATAAAATTGTCTGCCCAGCCCAGAGACTTGAGAAAAACAAAAATAAGATCCAGACAGATTGGGCTTCACACCAAGAATGTTGGAAATAAAGCCTCAGCCCAAAGAAAGCCCAGATGTGGAAACTTTCGAAATGGGCTTCAAAGATCAGCCCGTAATTTTCGATAGATTCAAACCCAAGGGATCAAAGACACACCCACGTGATTGCCTCAATTTTGGAAAAGTCAGCAATTCCAACTAAAGTTTAAAAATGTGAGAGGGACGTCTCTGAAACACTGTCAATTGAAGATCAAAAACCCATCTGTGTTCAAGATTTTGCTCCAAATCAATACACCATCTCCCAAGGAATTCACGGATCACGCTTTCTAAATTAGAACGGGAAACAGGGAACCACTCAGAAAATACAAAAGAAAAAGAGCCAAAACCGCCATAAAAAGCCCACACAGACGGTGGCGTTGGTTGAATTAGAAAGCTGCCACCCAGGAAACCAGGGAAGGGACTGTTTTTAGGAGGTGACTGCTCAGAACCTATCTGCCTTGATTGATAACAAACTCTTCTTACTTTACATTATAAGAGATCTTTTTTGCCGCTCATTGTTTAGGATTAAAAATGACCTCCTTAAGAGGATCTCTTATAAAAGCGAAAGAAGGCAAAGAAACAAAGGACACTCAATTCATCAATCAATCAAAAAAAAAACAAACAAGAAAACAGCTTTAGATCAAAATTCCAAAGTTCAGACTTAGAAAATAAGTCTTCTGAAAACGAGATCCCTCTCGTTACAAATTTGGTTCAGCAAAAGCCAAGACAAACATAGTTTGAGTTTTCACAAATATGAAAACCTCAACAAATTTTATAGCATAGTTCCAGCTTGCTAAATTCTCGAGAATAGCCACTTCTGTCCCTTCAAACTGAAGAAGCTGCAGTTCTGCCCGCTCAAAAGTCTCCCAAGGCTTGAAGTAGATTGAAGCTCTGCCAAAATTGAACTTTGGTATCGATTTACAGCTGAAGCCAAGCAGCTAAAGTTGTTGACAGTACAGTCCAGCATAGACATACCCAGTCCAGCCCGGATCAGAAGTTTCTACCTAGGCAGAAATGGGATTCCAGCCATCTTTTTGCCTTTCTAGAGTTGATTTCTCCCTTCTTAATTTTGTAAACGGCAGTTCTGCCTGAAACAGTACTTTATTATTATCTATTCTGGCCAGAACAACCATTTGATACTGAGATAAATTGTGAAAGTCATCACCAGTCTGAGGCAAGAAAGGAACTTACTTGGGAGATATTCCTCACCCAAATTCACAATCATTTGTTTTAGAAGTCAGTAACTTGAGGCGCAAGTTATCCACTCTAAAAATAAATCTGCTAGAATTTACATTGCTAGCAGTGGCACGCTCACACACCAAAGAAAGCTGACTTGTCGACCAACAAGTGGTCTCCAAGCCAGTGGGGAACTTCGCCCTTCCACCTCAGGAGTTAAACACGAAAACGGGTGAACAATTTGGCACGCCCAGTGGGACTTCTCAGTGTACATACTCTGACAGAATCATTCACAGATTTACAAATACCTGAAGATCTAGTCAGAACCCACACCAGACATGGAGAAAAACAAGATGGCTCTCAGGGAAGGCCTCGAATCAGAAGAAAGCGATGCTAGGCAATCTGCCCACGGCAGTACAGGAAGTAGACGTTCCAGGACTGGCTCCAAAAGGATGAATCAAATACAGGAGTCAGTACTCCGACAAGAGATCACAGTACAAAGGAGCCAGGACACTCTCAATAACATGACAGCCATGATGCAATGGCAGGTAAACAGACAGTTCCGGAAGGACCGAGAATCCGCCATGGCCAGAAACCCAAACCCAGATCCTGTAATCCAGCAGTTGGATCTCCCTTATGGCCCTCCGCCAGGACTAATATGGCCATACCAGGAAAATCCCCTAGTTGCACAGATGGCTGGAGTGCCAGACCACAGAGAAATTCAGGCTGGTCCGAGGGAAAGAGCCCTTCCTAATCAAGAACATGAGGCCTCAGCCCAACCAGATAACCTGGCACTGGCTCAGAACCAGCCAGAACCTCAGCCCATTCCACATCATGCGGCCCCGCATGATCAACCTTTGGCGCTTCTGCCTGAACCACAGGCAGTATTGCCATATAGACCCAGAAGGATGGACCCTAATCCATTCCCTCCACCTGCAAGAGGGAGGAGAGGCCGAGGAGGAAACAACCTTTTTGCTAATCATGACAGGAATAGACCGGGTGCAAACTGGAGGAATAATCCAGAACTCGAAGAGTAGGAAGAACACAGGAAGGAAGTTCCACCCAGACCACACAGAGCAGAGCCCATGTTTGATTACGTTCAGCCAGAACAGGGACAAAATCTTCCCCCAGTCAATGCTTTGAATGACATGGGAGCGTTGCAAAGAATGATCAGAGAAATCATGGAACCCGAGGCTAGAAGAGGGGAAAGGCCTACTTACAGAAAGCCATACCCAGCCTATATCGATCAAATACCGCTGTCTCCAGGTTTCAAAGTGCCAAACTTCACTTTGTTCAATGGGGAAGACCCTCATGCTTCCTCAGTTGAACATATAGGCAGGTTCTCCGTCCAATGCATAGCTATAGAAAACAACCCTCTGCTGAAATTAAGGCTTTTTGGCAACTCTCTCTCTGGGCAAGCTTTTACCTGGTACACCAGCCTGCCAGCTAACTCTGTTCAAACCTGGGAACAGATGGAAAATGTCTTCCATGACTACTATTACAGGATTCAGCCAGAAGTCACCATCAGTGATCTAGCTGCCCTCAAGCAAAGTGAAGATGAACCGGCCCAAGATTTCATAACCAGGTTCAGAAAGCTCAAGATCAAGTGCCGAATCCCGATGGAAGAAAGACACTTCATCCAGATGGCCCAAGCCGCCCTTAAAATCTCTCTCAGGAAAAGGTTCGACGGGATATTGTTCGGAGATCTGGCAGAACTGGTTGATAAGGCATCCAAATATGAGGAGTTACTCATGGAAGAACAGCAAAGGAGGAACTCCTCCAAAGGTACATACTATAAAACCCTTTCTTCTTCAGTCCACCTGATCGAGGTGGAACCACAAGAAGATGCAGAATAATCAGAAGAGAAAGAGGTTTCAGTGGCAGAAATGGCAAAACTGAAACATCCCATTAGTTGCAAAGCCCTCACAAAGCCACCTAAGGACCAAAAGCCACCACCATTCACAGGAGGATTCGTTCCAAACAAACCAACGCAAAACAAGGTTTACTCTTTTGACTTAACCAAGGTTGATGCCTTGTTCGACGAAATGCTACTACAGAAGGCAATAGAAACGCCTCACAGAATACCGAAGCCGGAAGAACCCAAGGGCAGACAGTACTGCAGGTGGCACAACTCTTGGAACCATTCTACCAATAGTTGTGTTGTTTTCAGGGACGTAATACAAGAAGGAATAACGGCAGGAAGGTTGAAACTGGCAGAAAAACCACCATCGGTCACAACGGATCCTTTTCCTCAACCTCAAGTCAATATGGTCAACCAAAATTGGCCAGAACAGAGGAAAACCGAGCCAATCACAGAGGCTGGTTGCAGCAGAGGCAGGAGAATCATAAGGGAGACCAGTCAAATACCAAGAGCGACCATCTCGGCTGGGATAGTGCTCTGCAGTAGGTGCAAGTGTGAAACAGAGCTAGAGGTGGTTCTAGACAGACAAAATCAGCCCACACCTAGTGTCTTTGACAGGATTGGAACCTCATCCCGAGACAAAACAAGGCAGAAGAGCTGTCTTAAGCCTACACAATACAGCGAGAGGAGGATGGAGCAACCCAGAAAGGAAATACCAGTCAAGACACCCGAAAACGAAAGACCCTTGGCAACAATCATAGAAGGGAGATGGTATTCCGTAGGAAGGAGCGGTAGACCGACTCTGGAGCTGACCAGAACTCAGAAAAGGAGAATCCAAAGGCAATACTGCACATATCTTAAGAGCCAAGATAATACGCAGGTACGTTCACAACCCAGTTCTGCCAGGAAGGAAAAAATCCTGAAACACTTCCCCAGACAGAACAGAAAGCTTGCCAGTCAAGGGAATTGCTGAAAACAAAACCACCAGCCAGGTCTCCTATCCATGTAGCCTCGTCGTCCAGCAGTCGTCCTGACACCACGCAGACACCAGAGAAATCCGGGTCTACCCCGTTACAAGGAGAAGACGACTACACTGAGGAATATGAAGAAGAGCAATTGGACTATGAACCTTCTGCATATGATCAGAAAGAACCCCTCGAAGTAGCAGAACAGGATGACTGGACGGAAGAATACGGGGAAGAATTAATGGAATTTGGTGAAGAATTGGACCCGAAAACAGAAGCTTTTGGCGCAGAATTAGAAGACCTCCTACAGGGTGATCTGGGAATTAACATGGTATTCATCCTACCAGGTAAATTCAGGGCTGCCGAAGGACAAGAAAGCACTCTGGAAGGGGATGTTTTCTCTCAGGAAAGTTTTGAATGTAGATTGGCAGAAGCAGAGGAGCCACCAGAACCACAAGCAGATAACCCCAGGACAGGCAGAACAACCAATAAACCAGCTACAGAGCAACCTTGTTTCGCCAAGCCAACCAGAGAAATGGCAAATCACCTCAGACCTTTGTTTATAACGGCAAATCTTGGGGGTATTCCTATTTCCAAGATCATGGTAGATGGAGGTGCAGCCATTAATCTATTACCCCACAGAATGCTGACCAAGTTGGGTAGGACAGAGAAAGATCTGATTCCAACACGATTGACCGTCACCAACTTCGCTGGGGGCATCACCAAAATACATGGCATCTTAGATGTGGATGTCATAGTCGGAAGCAAAGAGTTGAAAATAGCATTCTTTGTTATAGACACTACTTCCACCACCTACAATGCACTACTTGGCAAGGATTGGATTCACCAGAGCCTTTGTATTCCTTCCACCCTCCACCAGCAGTTAGCACTATGGAATGAAGAAGGCTGCATGGAGATTATAGAGGCCGATCCACGGCCATTCCTGCCCTCTGCCATGTGCTTTGAAGCAAGGTATTATCATGATGACCTCGGTCCTTTCACTTTCCTTGGAGTCAATCAGAACGGCCGCCCCCATGGTGTCACGGCCCAAAGACTCATTGAAGAAGGTTTAGCCAGTTCTCTAGAGGACTGGAATAGACCTTTTTGTGCTGAACTTCCAGAATTCTGATGTTTAGTCCCAATCAACTGGACAAGGATCGAGCTGCAACAATCCGATCCATCACAAAAAGATTGTTGATATACTGGGGAGAAAGGAGGCTTTTCATACAGAATCCAGCCATCAATATGGCAGAATTCACCCATGAAAGCATAAAAGAACAAGAGGAGGAAATTTTACAGGAGGAAGTGTTAGAATTTGCACCGACAGCCCTAGATGACTCCCTGCCAGAAGTAGAGGATCCTCTACAGGAGATAAACTTAGGGACAGAGGAAGATCCAAGGCCTACTTTCATCAGCACACTGTTAAAGGAACCACTCAAGGCTGAACTCACGGCACTTTTGCAGGAGTTCAGAGATTGTTTTGCCTGGCATTACCACGAGATGCCAGGATTAGACAGGCAATTAGTGGAGCACAAGCTGCCAATTAAAGATGGCTACCTTCCAGTCAAACAGGCCAGAAGAAGAATGTCTATGGACACAGAACTAAAGGTCAAAGAAGAGATAGAAAGGCTGCTCAAGGCAGGATTCATCAGGCCAGCCGTCTATGCCGATTGGTTAGCAAATATTGTACCTGTTCTCAAAAGAAAAACAGGGGCAGTTAGAATCTGCGTAGATTACATAAATCTAAATGAGGCATCTCCTAAAGACGAATATCCTATGCCAATGGCAGACATGCTAGTGGATGGAGCCGCTCATAACCAGATGCTATCTTTCATGGACGGCAATGCAGGTTATAACCAGATTATGATGGCAGAACAGGACATCCACAAGACAGCCTTTATGTGTCCAGGACATATAGGTGCTTTCGAGTATACTGTAATGCCTTTCGGTTTGAGAAATGCGGGAGCCACCTACCAAAGGGCAATGAATTCTATTTTTCATGATATGATAGGACATTCCTTGGAAGTATACATAGATGACGTGGTGATTAAATCCCCTGAGGAAGGAAATCACGTAGCAAGTCTGAGAAAGGCATTCCTAAGAATGAGGCAGCACAAACTAAAAATGAACCCCAAAAAATGTGTTTTTGGAGTCCAAGCAGGGAATTTCTTAGGATTCTTGGTCCACCAGAGAGGTATAGAGGTTGACAGAAATAAAGCAAAATCCATCATAGAAGCTCTACCACCTCGGAACAATAAGGAACTTCAAAGTCTCTTAGGAAAAATCAATTTTCTAAGGAGATTCATATCCAATTCTGCAGGAAAAATCCAACATTTTTCTTCCCTGTTAAGACTGAAGCAGGAACAGACATTCAAATGGGAAGAACAGCACCAACAGGCTTTCCAGGAAATAAAGCATTACCTCTCAAATCCACCAGTTCTGTCCCCACCAAAAAGGGGCAGACCCCTCAAGCTTTATGTATCTGCATCAGAAGTATCCATTGGAAGTATGCTAGTTCAAGATAACAAAGAAGGAAAAGAACAGGCAGTCTACTATCTAAGCAGAACATTGACAGAAGTAGAAAGAAGGTATTCCGCAATAGAAAGGCTTTGCCTGGCCTTATATTTCACTGCTGTAAAACTCAGGCACTACATGCTGCCACATACTATCTACATCATTGCCAAAACAGACTTAATCAAATACATGCTAACAAGACCAATGCTGAGGGACAGAATTGGGAAATGGACTTTGGCTTTGACAGAATGCACCTTCAGGTATGTCCCCCAGAAAGCTGTCAAAGGGCAAGCTGTGGCAGACTTCTTGGCAGATCACCCGGGAGAGGAAATTGAAAACATGGATTCTTTGGACATAGCAAATGCAGATCTGCTAACTAGAGCTCATGTTTGCCTTAACAATCCAATCTACTCGATTCATCTCACACCTTGGAAATTATATTTTGATGGATCAAAGACAGATAAGGCTTCAGGAGCAGGGATTGTTCTGGAAGAACCAGTAGGGGTCAGACATTGCTATTCCTTCCAGCTAGATTTCCAATGCACCAACAACAGGGCCGAGTATGAGGCTTTGATTATAGGGCTCGAGATGTTGGTAGAATTAGGAGTCCAGTCCGTGGAGATCTTGGGAGATTCCATGCTTGTCCTAAAACAGATTGCTGGAGAATATAAGTGTCTGAATCCTTCTCTGGCTGTATATCTAGTAGCAGCTAGAAATCTGCTAACAGAATTTAGAGAAGCTACTTGGGAGCACATCCCAAGGGAGGAAAACTTTGCAGCCAATGAACTGGCTCAGGTGGCATCAAGCATACAAATGTCCGAAGACTGCGTCCAAAGGATCATCAAGATAGGAAGGAAAAGTCTACCATCTGTTTTGACGAGAGGAATGGAGATAGAAGTCAATTCTGCCTTGATCACTGAAGATGATTGGAGGGAGCCTATCATGACTTAATTACGATATCTCACTCTGCCCTATAAGAAAAGAGTCAGAATCATGGCTACAAACTACCTCATGTGGAATGAAGATTTGGTCCGAAAAAGTAAGGATGAGGTACTATTAAGGTGCCTCGGGAAGACAGAATATATGAAAGTCATGGGAGAAACCCATGAGGGGATCTGTCGAGCTCACCAAGGGGGAAGAAAGATGTGTTGGTTAATCATAAGGTATGGCTACTTCTGGCCAACCATGATGAAGGATTGCATCAACTATTCCAAAGGATGTGAAGCCTGTCAAAGGCACGGCCCAATCCAGCAGGCTCCTTCGGTTCCCATGAATCCAGTAGTAAAACCATGGCCTTTCAGGGGATGGGCAATGGATCTCATTGGCAAAATCTATCCAGCCAGCAACCAGCAGCACTGTTTCATTATCGTTGCCACAGATTATTTCACCAAGTGGGTAGAGGCCAAGCCAGTAAAAACCACAACATCTCAAGAGATCATCACCTTTATAGAAGAACAGATCATACAAAGGTTTGGCATTCCAGAATCAATCACAACCGATAGGGGTTCTTCTTTCATATCTAGGGACATGCTAGATATGGCAGAAACATTCAAGTTCAAACTGCTTCAATCTACTCCTTACTATGCTCAAGCTAATGGACAGGCAGAATCAAGTAACAAGGTGATTATCAATATCATCAGAAAGATGCTAGAGAAGAATCCAAAGCAGTGGCATGAGAAGTTATCAGAAACTTTATGGGCATACAGAACTTCAAAGAGAGAAGCAACTGGCATGACCCCCTATGCTCTAACCTACGGCCACGATGCAATTCTTCCCATGGAGATAGCAGTCCAGTCTCTTAGAATTGCTCACCAGCATGGTCTCACTGGGGAGGATTACTCTCAAGCCATGTTGCTGGAATTGGAAGAATTGGATGCAAGTAGAATTGACACCCTCAACAAACTCTTAGCAGGAAAACAGGCTGTGTCAAGGGCCTACAACAAAAGAGTCAAAAACAAGAGTTTTGAAGAGGGAGAGATAGTCTGGAAGGCAATTCTGCCCCTTGGAGCACACATAGCTGGATATGGGAAATGGTCACCTACATGGGAATGCCCTTTTATAATTAACCAAATCCTCGGAATGGGGGCATACAGGTTGCAGGACCGAGATGGAGTTGTTCATTTTGCCCCAATCAATGGTAAATGGTTAAAGAAGTTCTATCCAACCATGTGGGATTCGCAGGCTGTACAAACAGATCCCGGGATAGGAGAGGAACAAGATTGACCCTTTTTGTTTCTTGAAAAGAATCTTGTTTAGATTTGTTTTTGCTTTAAAGTTGTTCTGTTTTTACTTTCAAAGCCGTGTCCGGTTATTGCATCAAGAATGAATAGAAAGCAGTAAAATGCTTTGAAAGCTTATATAAAAATAGCCACCTTTGCGGCAAATTATTCGAACAATAAAAGGAAAGAAGAAGCTAAAATCCTAGTTTTCTAAGAGTCTCCTGCAGGTTCGCTTTCTTGACAGAAAGCTCTTCTGGAGCCTTAAAATTAGGGAGGTCAGCTCAAAAGCATCTCCAAGGCTGGCCTGGAAGCTGCAACCATACTTTGCACAAGGAAAGTGGCCTTAGTTTTAGAACTCAGTCCAGCCCCAAGCCTGCTCTGCACCTCCCTGCATTCTGCCAGTTGTTTTTGGAGCTCTTCAATCTGCTTCTCCAGCTTGTCCGCAGTGGCCCTGGCTTCCTTGTATCCGGCCACCATCTGATCCAGTTCTGCTTTCTGCTTTGCAAAATCAGCCAGGTTGGCTTCATGAGTGGCCTTGCAGAATTCAGAAGTCTTGAAAGTAGGCCTGAGATCCTCATAGCGATCATGCAGATTGAGCACATCTCTGGCCAAGCTTAGGCCCATCTCAAGAATAGGCTTTGGAGCCATGTTCTGTCTGTGAAGCAGGTCCAGGTCCTTCATCAGCTGATTTAAGGCCTCATTGTCTTGATCAAATTCCACCTCATTGGACTGCCAGATTTTCAACCTCTCCATGGCCTCCTCCACTGCCCTAGATTTTGCCTTGCCTGGAGGAGAGCTGAGTTTCTCCAGTCTGTCCAATTGGGCATCCAGATCCATGGCTTCAAACTCTTCGAGTTCTGGATCAGCAAAAGAAGCCGTGGCAGATGATCCTGGAAAGGAATGAATGGGCATCTGCGAGAAGAAAGCATAAGTTAAGACCAGGCAGAAAGTGGAAAATAAAGGCCCAAAAGTTATGAAAACTTACAGCGACAATAGGAGGCTTCAAGGGACTGGTCACCGCTGCCAGGACGCCAGCAATTTTAGGCACTTCTACCTGAAAAGACTACAACAGTTAAAAATAAAGAGCAAGGCAGAATTACAGGAAAATGTGGACAGAGAAGAAAGAAAAGTTACCAAAGCCACAGAGACAGCGGCGGTTGTTTCCACTTCAACCTCCGGAACTACAACAGACAGTTCTGCCTGATCCACAGGCTCTGATGCAGACCGCTCCGCCTGATCCTCAACCGCTGGAACGGCAGTAGAATGCTCTGCCTCGGCATCCTCAAATAAGGCTAGTTCTGAGCTAGTCAGCTCAGCCCTTGGACCCCCTTGTTGCTTCTGCGCCAAGGCAATGCTCTCTGCAATCACCTCAGCAGGGATCTCTTCCTACAAAACAGGGGTCAGAACGGAAGAAACAGGGCAAGAAGGGAATTGATGCGAATCACAGAAATAAAACTTACCTCTCCTTCCACCACTGCCGTTTTTTCCTGAGGCGTTTCTTCCAGCTCTTCCAATTCTTTTTCCTGCTCCACCTCCTCAAAAGCCTCTCGCAGCTCTTCATCCGTCCCGGAGGTAGTGGTGGGAACTGCTGCCGTTTCTTCCGCGGCGACATACTCCTCCTCACTCCTCTTTCTAAGTTTTTTCAACTTGGTAGGAGGAGGGGAAGGACTTCCAGCTGCACATAACAAAAAGCAATATTAGGGAAAAGAAGGCAAGACAGAATAAATTTAAAGAGAATGTTTGGAACATCACGAGCTCACCTGAAATACCAGGCCGCGTGGTATTATCCGAAGGAGGGGCAGGTCCTTTCCTTTTTCTTCTGCCAGAAAGAGCGGCCTCGGTAGGTGTTTGTTCTGTCTGGACCTCATCTCCTTCATCTGCAGAAGGGAGCTCCAAGTCCCCGGCAGCAATAACAGAAGAGACTGCACCAAGGCATTAGACATTAGAAACCAATCCAGCACGAAAAGACAGAATAGAATTAAAAGAAAAGACTTACCAATCACTTCTCCAGCATGAACAGACTGCCCACCTACGCTGGTCAAAGAAGGATCTGATACAGGCAGAATAGACATTAGAAATCAATCATCAGGACAGAACGAATCCCAGACAGAATCTGAAATCTACCTTCTATGATTTGCGAGTTGATATCCTTGATAGTCTGGATCATATGCGTCTTGGCATCCCCATCCGCAAAAACGACCCAGTTTTCCCAACCATCGAACAGCACCTTAAGGGCAGTGACAGAAGCAGGCAGACTTTGGAATCTGGCTTTCCACCATGCATCAAAGTCAGCAGAACTGCAGGAATTCAGCTCCACGAGGGATAGAGGGCATCCGTGCTGTTGTTGATTTTGTTCACTGCACACCGGGCATCCTTGTGCACCTCCAGATCATTTGCATCCCTCCAAGAAGAGGCCCGGTTACAACTCCGATATGATTTCAGCGGAATGAGTTGGGGACAACCAAGCTGCCTTGCGCAGAAGTTGGGATGGTAGACTTCTGCCCCCAAATGATAGTTTGGAGGTTTGCCCCCACCATGGGGTAGATCTCTGGGCAGAGTAATGCTCAGAAATTTCCTCCTGAAATCTGTTCTGGCAGCTTCATCTTCTGGCTCCTTCTCAAACAACCGAAATCCGGTCTGGAACCAAGGATAGGCCCTCCTGATCACCACTTGCCACTGAGCTGCCGACCTCTTTGTACAATGCCTGAAGAGCATCAAATACTCCTTAATAGAATGCTTGGGCACTTCTGCCGACATCAGAGGAAGAGCCAGGACTTGATCTTCAGGCAGAACTATGTCTGGGAATCTTAGTTCTGGAAAATAAACCTGCAGCCAGATCTGGATCATCCAGAATGCGCCAGGGGCTGACAGGTTCAATGGGTTCTCCAGGGTGGCAGTATGCAGATTCTTGAAAAGGTGAGCCAAAACTGTAGGCCCGAGCCCCACATCAGTGTGATTGTGAAGTGCTTCTGCCAAGTGTCTATACTCTAGCAGAACTGCAGAAGACCGATTGGGGAGAACGAACCGATTCAGCCAATACAGAAGGAACAACATATGTTGCTGATCCTTGTCCTTCTCAGCACTGAATTTCTTCAGATAGTTGGAGAAAGAGCAGTTCTGATTGATCACGGCTGGAGGGATAGTAAAAGGAGTGGCCACTTTCTCTTGATTCCTTCGCCTATGATAATCTCCAACGGCATCAACAGGCCTACCATGGGGCCTGAACCCAAAAATCTGAGCCATATCCAGCAAGGTTGGCGCCATAGGACCAACGCGGAAGTCAAATGTATTGCTGGCAGAATTCCAGAAGCATAAAGCAGCAGCAAGCAGATTCTCATCTCTGTTAATCGATTGTTTGGACAGAAAAATGGCGTCATAAATCCCGGCTCTCCTCCAGTGACCCCCATATCTCGGGAGAAGTCTATCAATCCAGTCTGCCCATTTGACCGGACTATTCCTCACCTCGCTGGACGGGAAGGACCGGCTCAAATTCTTGCTAACCCAAGAATAAGAAGCCAGGGCAGAAGAGCTCTCAAAACACAGAGGAGCCTCGGCATCCTTTCTTAGCAATTCTGCCATCTCAGCTGGAACAGGACCAAACCAATGAGGCCCTAACACTAGGGTGTTCTCGAACAGATGAAGGACATTCTCGTCCAGATTCTTCTGGGCAAAGGGATGAAGCTTGCTCCTAATTTCTATCGCGTGAGCATCAATCCCGCTCCCAGTGATATAATCGGGAGGAACTGGAGCGGAAGAAGACGGAGCGCGGGACCTTGGGGAAGACATTTCTGATTCAAGGGAATAAGCAGAAGAAAGGGAGGTCTGAAGAAAGCTATGGAAATCTCGAAGAATAAACTCGCAGGAACAAGAGTCGGAAGGTTTAGGGTTTCTTTTTCAGAAGCTATGAATTTGAATTTCTTTTAAAGGGGGGGCTCGAAAACGTGGGAAGAAGAAGATGGGACGGCACCTGATGATTATTAGCTAGTAACTAGCTAATAACTAGCCGTTTTCCCACGAACTCTAGTTCGTAGCAGGCAAACGTGGCAGACGTGGGCGAAAACACGGAAGAAACTGGTGCGCGAATTAAATGGCAAAACATTAAGTCTGAAACCGTTCCAAAACGATTCAGACTTAGGGGGCATTGTTTGGGCCCAAATTCGGCACGCCCAAGACCAGAAGACAGGCCCATAATAAAATTGCCTGCCCAGCCCAGAGACTTGAGAAAAACAAAAATAAGATCCAGACAGATTGGGCTTCACACCAAGAATGTTGGAAATAAAGCCTCAGCCCAAAGAAAGCCCAGATGTGGAAACTTTCGAAATGGGCTTCAAAGATCAGCCCGTAATTTTCGATAGATTCAAACCCAAGGGATCAAAGACACACCCACGTGATTGCCTCAATTTTGGAAAAGTCAGCAATTCCAACTAAAGTTTAAAAATGTGAGAGGGATGTCTCTGAAACACTGCCAATTGAAGATCAAAAACCCATCTGTGTTCAAGATTTTGCTCCAAATCAATACACCATCTCCTAAGGAATTCACGGATCACGCTTTCTAAATTAGAACGGGAAACAGGGAACCACTCAGAAAATACAAAAGAAAAAGAGCCAAAACCGCCATAAAAAGCCCACACAGACGGTGGCGTTGGTTGAATTAGAAAGCTGCCACCCAGGAAACCAGGGAATGGACTGTTTTTAGGAGGTGACTGCTCAGAACCTATCTGCCTTGATTGATAAGAAACCCTTCTTACTTTACATTATAAGAGATCTTTTTTGCCGCCCATTGTTTAGGATTAAAAATGACCTCCTTAAGAGGATCTCTTATAAAAGCGAAAGAAGGCAAAGAAACAAAGGACACTCAATTCATCAATCAATCAAAAAAAAAACAAACAAGAAAACAGCTTTAGATCAGAATTCCAAAGTTCAGACTTAGAAAATAAGTCTTCTGAAAACGAGATCCATCTCGTTACAAATTTGGTTCAGCAAAAGCCAAGACAAACATAGTTTGAGTTTTCACAAATATGAAAACCTCAACAAATTTTATAGCATAGTTCCAGCTTGCTAAATTCTCGAGAATAGCCACTTCTGTCCCTTCAAACTGAAGAAGCTGCAGTTCTGCCCGCTCAAAAGTCTCCCAAGGCTTGAAGTAGATTGAAGCTCTGCCAAAATTGAACTTTGGTATCAATTTACAGCTGAAGCCAAGTAGCTAAAGTTGTTGACAGTACAGTCCAGCATAGACATACCCAGTCCAGCCCGGATCAGAAGTTTCTACCCAGGCAGAAATGGGATTCCAGCCATCTTTTTGCCTTTCTAGAGTTGATTTCTCCCTTCTTAATTTTGTAAAAGGCAGTTCTGCCTGAAACAGTACTTTATTATTATCTATTATGGCCAGAACAACCATTTGATACTGAGATAAATTGTGAAAGTCCTCACCAGTCTGAGGCAACAAAAGAACTTACTTGGGAGATATTCCTCACCCAAATTCACAATCATTTGTTTTAGAAGTCAGTAACTTGAGGCGCAAGTTATCCACTCTAAAAATAAATCTGCTAGAATTTACATTGCTAGCAGTGGCACGCTCACACACCAAAGAAAGCTGACTTGTCGACCAACAAGTGGTCTCCAAGCCAGTGGGGAACTTCGCCCTTCCACCTCAGGAGTTAAACACGAAAACGGGTGAACAGATACAAAAGAATTAAAATCTTGTTTACCTGATTGTGTAGAGTTTTTCTATCGGTCGTTGTTTTCTTAAATTAAATCATTATGGTAAGATCTATGTTTCAAGTTGACATTGTTTTTTCTTTGATGCAGAGGTATATAGAGCAGCACAATGAGGTTGAGCTCTCTGCAATTTGTTTGTAATTAAATTTGCTTTATTTTGTTATGTTTTTAGATTGTAACTTTTATATTGATGCTTGATATTTGTTGTTTTGTCAAAAAAGTGTATTAATGCTTGATGAATTCATTCAATTTGCAACATGTGTATATGAATTGGGCCAATCGTTAATAATTAAGCTCAAAAGTTTTTAAATTTTAATTGGGCTGAAACTTAAAAAAATTGAAGAAGAATAAAAAAATTCAATTGAGATGAAGAGTCGGTCCAAACTGTAAACACCGGAACTGAATTGGATCTAAATCAATTCGAGTACCTGAATCAGACCAGACCAAATATACAGTTCCAATTCCAGTTTTAAGTTGAGATGAGAACCGTATCGTACCCAACCCTAATTGATTATACTAATTTGCTCAAAACTAGACTGTAACGGAAAATAAATAAAAAAACCGCAAGTCTTTATTTACTTTTTTTTAAATCCAGAAAAAGAAGAAGAAAAAAAGGGTGTTTTAATCCCATCATCTCCTTATTCTGCGTTTCAGACATTGAGACCAGGCAGAGTTGGGTAAGCCCCTTCCACCACCTTCTTCTTCTTCTTCTTCTTCTTCTTCTTCTTCTTCTTGTCATTTAATTCCATGTATTTTTTTTTCAGGTTGTGGAAGTATTTTGTGAGTGGGGCGGATTTCAGACTTCCTAATTAAACATTTTCCTGAAGCGAAGACTGTCATTTTTGAGGATGATTTTCCCTTCTCAGAATATATTTTGTCAGCAAAGAAGAGCTTTAAATTCATGGATGAGTTGGACCGTATTGAAATTTCAACCAAAGAAGTCATAGAAAGCAAATTCGGCAGTGATGTTGAAAATCATCTGGGGATGCTGTGCTCATTGATACCGGAATTCATCCATGAGGAGAAGTTTGGAGTAGATTCTGTAATGCTGTGAGTCCTTTTTTTAAATAATAAATAAATATTTTTAAAATTTGAAAGTAAATATAGAAATGCATACTGTCTTCCAACTGAAGATATCTTTCTTGCAGGATTACGCCATTCGGAGATTCTGAAAGGATGCTTGAAGAGAGGCATGGACATACGATTGCCTCAAGTTTATCATCTCTCCTCTACTATATGATTCATTTAATTTTAATGAATAAATGTTGTTACATGTCTTGCAGGATTCAGAAAGGAAATATGGGGAAAAGGTTGATATCTACTAAGATTAAGGACATGCACATTTGGATTGCGAAACTAGGTCGTTCCGAAATGTCAACAGATGAGCTGAAGCGTGATATCATTTTTGGTGATCTCTATGCAGATGACAGAAGTAAGCAATTGTACATAAATGTATTTTGGGTGACCTACTAATTCACCTAATTCCTGTTTCTTTGCAGGTGCCTTTGTCCAACAACTAGAGTTGCTAGTCTTCCTTGTTCCACAGTGGATTTTGAAAGATCCGGAAGAGAATCCAAATAATTTTAGGTATTTTTTTTAATAGTTAGAAATGCAGATGCTAATTGTATATATCTTGCCCTAGAAAATTAAATTAATGAATATTTTCCTGCCTTTTCTTGTAGCATCTGTAGAAAGAATACTAAAGATGCAAAAATAAAGCTTTACCAAGAAATTGATGAAAGAACACTTGGAGAATCACCATCATTTAATTTAAGCAAAGATGATTTCCTGCTAAATCTAAGAAGATCGATTGTAAAGGATTTCGGGGTATGGTTTCTGCCCAGTTCTTCAATTTTATTCTCATATTAGATTCAATTGCATATTCATCCTCTTCAGCAAAGTATATATTGAACTCTTTTGTTTGATTAAAAGTAATTAACTTGATGTAGTTTTCTTGTTAGTCTTCTGGTCCAAGTCTACACACTACAGTTATTAGCCCTTCTGTTTTACTTTTGTTTTGCCTGTTACTGTGAATTTACCTTCATTTCTTTATGATATTGGAATTTCAACTGGTGCCTGGGGATAGTATCTACTAACTAATGCTAGGCCTTCGTGTTTAGTCATCTCACCGGTTGACTACTAGTCCACTATTCTTATACCTTTTGACTTTTTAATTAAATTTTTGTTTCTCAATGAAAAATGGAATCTCGTACTGGTTCAGTGTTTTACTGATTGATGGTATACATATTTCGTCATGCGTGTGGAATGAAGATGCTAAACTATGTCTATGTATAAGGTATTAAGCTCTGCATGATTTATTCTAGTCTAGTATACTCGGGCGTTTAGCACGCACTGCAATGCCTAGATCATATTATTGTTCTGCCTCGATTGGGAATTCGATTTTAGAAATCCATGGTAGAATTCTATGATCAACTATATATATAATTTTTTTAATTTTTTTAATTTTTATTTCAGTTGTATTCTTGTGACACTATGGTTAATATATGCGTGTTTGCATCGCACTTTTACAATGGAATTGGTCCCGATTGTAGCATATTTATGCCATGATTGGATTGTGGGATATTTATGTGCTTGGATTATAGTGAGGGGATCCAGTTTGGTGTCGTTGTCATGACCTGATTGCATATCTTGTTCTCGGGTCTTAATGTAATTTCAAGTTCTAGCATTTTTCACGTCAATGGCAGCCACATATTCTTTCTCAGTATCGGAGAGTGGTGATTGCAGTGATAATTCTATGAATGACTACCCATATCACATGAATTTTTGTTGTCAATCACAGGAGTGCAGCACCTGCTGGGATGATCTCTACAATGACGAAGGATTGAGCGTAGACACACTGCCTTGTGGTCACGCATTTCACTGCAAGTGCGTGAGGGAGTGGTGTGTAGAGAGTGGCAGAAACACAACATGCCCATTGTGCAGAGGGCCAATAATACCGAGAACCATGTGAGTATCAGCAAGCCTTCTGCCTCTTCACCTAATTATTCCCCTCCAACCCAAAAAATTGAGTTGCACCAATTCATAAAGAACTCGGAAATTGAAGCATGCCATTTAACTTTAGATTGCAATCAATATATATGTTTAAATATTTTCGCAGTGCTTGATATTATAATCATTTTTGAGGTATTTAGAATGATTAGCATGTATCCTTACCTATTTCAGATTTTATTCCATAGATTAAGAAAATGATGTGTTTGAGCCAAGATGAATCGCAGGGTGGACAATTCATTCTCTCATGAATTCTGTTGGAGAGAGATATGTGTTTCGTATATTGAGGTGATGTAGAAAATGGTTGAGGTAGTACCTGTGAAGATGGAAAATGGAAGATGTGTGATGCGTGTCTTTGTGCATCCTGCTTCCCTTTATGATTATTCAGATGCATGATGTTATTTCTCTCAAATTATTGGGCTTCTTGTGTAATTTATTTATGAACTTCTTTACCTAAGTAAGATAAACTAATAGGCAGAACAAGAAAACATGAAAGCTAATGACATTCTTATTTGAATTATTGCAGAAATATGGCATGAGGGAAAGCTGATGACTACGTTGATGCTGATGAGATGACTTTGAACTAGCAAACTTTGTAGGTTATGAGTTGTTATGTTTTTCTTCTCGGTTAAAGATCTAGTCACTCTGTTTGACAAAAAGGAAAAAGAAAAAAGAAATAGTCACTCTGTGAATGTACTAACCATTGTGGGCGTAGATTATGGATTTTTGATGGGAGCATAACCATTTGTGAAAGCTGACTACGCAATTGCATGCTCCTACAATCACTTCATGGAAGCTAGTAAAAGGGTCGGATTTAGATTAAGCATTTTTGACGTGTTTATTATCCTGACCCGAACCCAAAAATGGGGGCATGGGTTTGATTTGAAGTGGGCCAAATCGATTTGGGAACGGATTACCCACAGCCGTTAGATTGCAACGGTCACAAAGACATCAAAAATAAAGTAAAAGCTTTACCAATTAAAGTAAAGTGCCTTGACTTGTGCGCGTGCGTGAACATGGAAGAGGGGTCGGTTGTTGGGATGGGACCTTTTTTATTTTATTTTTACGTCCTCTTTATGTTGTCTTTTTAAAAAAAAAAAAAAAAAAAAAGTCTACGTTCATAGATCATCTTTGCAAAAAATTAGACAAATCGAAACTATTTCGACATCCAATTGTGTCCTACGAAATCAATGAACACGGTGCTTCAATAAAGTATTAAAATTTCAATAACTCAGTTGAGTAGTCAAATAATATCGGATTCAAGTGATTTTTTGTGGAGATAATCTTTAAATGATTATCCAAAAAATAGATGTTTTGGATTAGTGAAATACAATGTGAAGGTGGCTTACAAGGTTGTCCAAGTTTAAATAAAAAAATGTGTAAGAAAAGACAAACTTGTGCCCACACGGCCCGACCCAAAAAATAAATAAAACCGGTAAAGCCCGGCCCCTGCCCATTGACGAACATTACCTCCAACGTACAAAGAAGACACCCGCCGCCTGGAGACAGAACCCTATCTCGCGCTCTCTCTCTCTCTCTCAGTTTCCTTGCACAGCACAGACATGGTGAAGCACTACAGGCCTCCCGTAAGTTCTAAATCTCCTCAATAAGTTGCTCATCTATAGGCTATATCATCATCAATCACTATTCAAATCAAAATTTCAAATTTGTAATATATAAATAAACATTTTCTCTTAACTTAGACACAGCTGCTTAGTTTTCTTTTGTCTAATTTTTTCAGGGGAAGAAAAAGGAAGGTAATGCTGCAAGGTACATCACCAGGTCACAAGCCGTCAAGCAACTTCAAGTCAGTCTACCCCTCTTCAGGTCTGTCTGTTTTTCTCCATCTTCCTTCCCATACCTACCTCTACAGATCATGGACAGATTAAACTTGTAATTTGTATCATCCATTCATTCTCCTGTGTATATATATATATATTCCTAAAGTTTATTATTGTTCTTTCTTCAGTGATGACTGAGACTAGCTCAGCTGCATATATTTTCTTTTTGTTATAATTATTATCTATAAACGTTTTATTCTTTGTAAATTAAGAAAATAATAATTTGTCTTGTACCTATTACGCAGTAGTATTTCATGATGATTTTTATGGCTATTCATGCAAATTTTAGGAAACTATGTATTCTCAAGGGGATATTCCCAAGGGAGCCAAAGAAAAAGACCAAAGGGAATCACCATACTTATTATCACTTAAAGGATGTTTCATTCATCCAACATGAACCATTACTCGAGCGCTTAAGAGAGATCAGGGCTTATCAACACAAAATAAAGAAAGCCGAGGCCAAGAAGAACCGGGATCGTGCTACTCTTCTCACACAAAGAAGACCTTCTTACAAATTAGATAAAATTGTTTTGCAGAGGTTAACTTTTTCTTATTCTTATTCAAAATAAAATTTTTATTAAAAGTATGCTGACGTTGCTCTCCCCCCCTCCCCTCTTTCTTTCATTGTTTGTCATGAATCTCTGCCGATTGTCATTTGTTATGTTCCACGAAATTGTGCAGGTATCCGAAATTCCTTGATGCTCTTAGAGATTTGGATGACTGTCTCACAATGGTTCACCTCTTTGCTGCCTTACCTGCTATTGAGGGCCGTATCGAAGTGAAACGCATCCATAACTGTCGGAGGTGAGACTGGCGTTGGAGCATGTGAAAAAACAATTATGTTGAATTGCATCATTCCATGCATGATCTGATTTTACCGAGTATGATTTTCTTAAGCCCTTTGTTGCTTTCATATTTTTTTCTCTAGGTTGGCTCATGAATGGCAAGCTTACATATCTCGTACTCATAGATTGCGTAAAGTCTTTGTGTCTGTTAAAGGCATATATTATCAGGTGCGGTAGCATACCCTATATCATGGTTTTTTTTAATGTTTAACTTTAACTGTGGCATCTTGTGTTTTTTGGGTACAGAGGATTTATACGGTACCGTTGTGTTGTATGTCTGTGCAGGCTGAGGTTAAAGGGCAAGAGGTCACATGGCTGGCTCCTCACCCTTTGCAGCAAGTTTTGACTGATGATATTGACTTCAATATCATGCTAAACTTTTTGGAGTTTTACGAGGTTTCATTCTTTTATTCTTCTATTTTAAATCAATATATGTGCTAGCTGTAAATGGTATTTCGTAACTTTAGCATCCATTAAGCTTCTTCTTTGCTTTCCTTCCAATGAACTGGTTACTTGATCTTCTTGATCATACATGCGTTATAATATCCATTAAGATTCTTCTTTCCTTTTCTTATAAGAAGTCTTTGCTCCCTCCCCGGTGCAGGCACTTCTTGCCTTTGCGAATTGTCATTTATATCATTCCATAAATGTGAGGTATCCACCCATTCTTGATCCTCGATTGGAAGCTGTAGCAGCAGGTGTGCATTTTTACTAGTTGCTTTCCTTAGCTTCAACTTAGCGTTTTTGGCAATGTTGAGTTGTGGATCTTGTGTGTGTTAATGGAGCATGAGTATGATTTAATTCGATTGTAGATCTTTATGCTCTATCAAGGTACTTTGATGCAAACTCTCAATCCTCTGCGTGGGATAGCCAAACTCCAAGTTTGTCTGGATCTGGGAAAGTTGAGAGCCAGCAGATTGGACCTTCGATTGATGAGTCTGAACTAAGACTTGCACAACTGCAGCATCAACTCCCCTCAAATGAACCTGGTGTATTGATGCACCTTGTTGGGGATGTTCTGGGTGAGGATAAAGAGGATAACGATGCGAGGGAGTGCACGAAACTCTTCAAAGATATGAAATTTTTCTTGAACCGTGAGGTAAGTCCTAAAGTTTTTCGTTTGATTTCAGAAATACATTTATTTTCTTTTTCAAAACTTATTTTCTTACCAGTAATGCGTCACTCAATTTTGTAATGCTATATCTTTCTTTTAGTTGATCCGCAGTAGAACATGTACTTTCTCTATGTTCAGGTTTACAGAGAGTCTTTGCTTTTTATCATACCAGCTTTTGGTGGAATTGTTTCCTGGCAAGGAGATGGGGCTCCTTTTGAGGAAGATGATGCCAGCATCACCCATCAGGTATTCTGTTACATTATCTTTACATCAAGTCATTGATTTGTTAAGACATCACACTCGGTCAACATATACGAAAACTGTAGTGTCACTTGCCAAAGAAGGAAACGAAAATACTAAAAGCTAGTCTTTAGTATAACAGTTCTGAATGCTACACTGCTTCTATGTTCTGCAGATTATTGACAGGCCAAGGCATGATGGAAAGATCTGTGGTAGACAATATGTTCAGCCACAGTGGGTCTATGATTGTGTAAATGCTCGGATCATTTTACCAACTGGGGATTATTTGGTGGGAAGGTAATATTGAAGGACATTTTCTCTTATTGTGCGTGTGTTTTGTTCATCTCTCTACCTCGCACCATGATGAAATGACTAGTTATAAGACTCGTGCTATGGTCTGCTTTCCTTGGCTGTGTTTTTCATTTCTCTATTGGCTAATAAAATTTCATGACCTGTAAGATCATTGATTTAGTGCTCTTTTAACAGGGATCTTCCTCCACACTTGTCACCTTTTGATGACAATGACTATTTCGAGATCACTGAACGAGGGAAGGCTGCTGGCATAAATGAAGTCCTGCCACTGCCTGGAATGGAAAGAGAAGACTTGGAAGATCCTCTGAAGTTACTGGCCGAAGGTGTTATTAACCGAGCAGAAGCAGAAGCTGCAAAGGAAAAGCGGAAGAAGGTACGTAGGCAGGTTTTAAAGAATGTAATGCTGTGTAATGTTGAGATGCACGATATCTTTATGCCATTTTATGATGTGATCATATGCAAGGAATTTAACTAAATTCTGGCATGATGTATGCAGATGAAGGCTCATGAGAAGCAGTATCATCATGAATTAATTATGGAAATTCAGGGTGTCACACATTCATCATCTATCTCGAATATAGATAATCTGAGCGCTGATAGGGAAGAACCTCATCATGATTATGAGCAAGTTGACGAGGATAACAGAATTATGTCTGAACTTGAATGGTCACGTTCGTTCAAGGGGCGTATTAAAGCCATGAGGGTAAGTATTTGTTAATGCTAGATATCATGCTACTTTTATTGGTCTCTAAAGTGTGGCATTATTAATTAAACAGGTCAGAATAGCTGTTTGAAAACAGAACGGTCAAATTTTGTTTGGCTTGATTCCATTGGGAACCTGTTTTGAGATTTGATAGTATATTGAATTACTGGCTTGAACAAGGGTTAGCTTGTCATAATATATCTTCTTCATTTGGTTTTGAACTTGCATTGCAGTAGAATTTTGTGGTGGTTGATCTGTAGAATTCCTTCAGAACTCCAGAATCTACCTCTTCTTTTATCTTGTAAATGCAATGGATAATATTTTGTCCTGGATATCTGATTCTTAGATGTTTCTTCATTCAGATAAGCAGGCAACGAAAGAAGCAGTGTGCTGATGTTATCAGGCAACGGAGGAAAATCTTAGAAGAACATGAAGTCTGAAGTTGGACCAGTTGAAAAGAATGTATCTTGCAGACACGTCTTTTAGGAATTTCTCGAGATTAAGAGCCCTATGGTTAAATTTGGCAGTCCTGAAGTTTATATATATAACTATCTAGAAATTGCTTGAAATGTTCCTTTATTTATAGATTCACTCATCTACTTATAACCACTAAGCGGTTTTGCTAGAAACTTATTTATTAATAAGAATTCAAGTTAATGGCTTAGCTAGCGAGAAACAATTGTGTGTAACGGGGATAGCCGTTTCACGCAAGCTAGCCAAACATATAATGAGACATTGGAAGTGCCTCTGGACCAGGCTTCCCCATAACCTATTCTTTGCGAATTAATAAATGATTGAAGAAGAAGAAGAAGGAGAAGACACTTGGGGGGTGTATTCAATATGATTCTAGATCATTTTAAAAGAATTTTTTCAAGTACTAAATTTCATGGAACTCTATGGAATTTTTAGATTTTGCATAGACTTGAAAAAAGTTCTTCATAATTTTGGGTAAATTTTACTTTACTAGCCGCAGGTTTCCTAAAATTCTGACTCTGCTACACAAATTTATTTTCTTCTCTCCTTTAATCCCAACGTTTATTTTTACTATCAATTTCATTTTTCGTTAATATTTCCATCATATTCTCCATTAACCCATGAGGTGGCAATCAATGAGCTTGGTCTTCACCTTCAGTGATATGAAAAGCTCTTGTTTTCAACAAAGAAAGGGAAAGGAAAATAAAATTTAGTAAAGTAATTAATTAATTTACATAAGCTAATTCTAGGGATATACAGAACTAAAATTCATTACAAAAATTTACTTAAGAATCAAAATCAGAATCATAAAACCATGAAATTCATGGGTTCTTTGAAAGAAAAGTAAGTAAGATAAAAAGAATATGCATGTGGTCTCTCTGATACAAATGAATTAAAATCTTGTTATTTCTAGGGATATACGAAATTGAAATTCATTACAAAAATTTACTTAAGAATCAAAATTAAAATCATAAAATCACGAAATTCATGGGTTCTTTGAAAGAAAAGTAAGTAAAATGAAAAGAATATGCATGTGGTCTTTCTGATACAAAAGAATTAAAATCTTGTTTACCTGATTGTGTAGAGTTTTTCTATCAGTCGTTGTTTTCTTAAATTAAATCATTATGGTAAGATCTATGTTTCAAGTTGACATTGTTTTTTCTTTGATGCAGAGGTATATAGAGCAGCACAATGAGGTTGAGCTCTCTGCAATTTGTTTGTAATTAAATTTGCTTTATTTTGTTATGTTTTTAGATTGTAACTTTTATATTGATGCTTGATATTTGTTGTTTTGTCAAAAAAGTGTATTAATGCTTGATGAATTCATTCAATTTGCAACATGTGTATATGAATTGGGCCAATCGTTAATAATTAAGCTCAAAAGTTTTTAAATTTTAATTGGGCTGAAACTTAAAAAAATTGAAGAAGAATAAAAAAATTCAATTGAGATGAAGAGTCGGTCCAAACTGTAAACACCGGAACTGAATTGGATCTAAATCAATTCGAGTACCTGAATCAGACCAGACCAAATATACAGTTCCAATTCCAGTTTTAAGTTGAGATGAGAACCGTATCGTACCCAACCCTAATTGATTATACTAATTTGCTCAAAACTAGACTGTAACGGAAAATAAATAAAAAAACCGCAAGTCTTTATTTACTTTTTTTTAAATCCAGAAAAAGAAGAAGAAAAAAAGGGTGTTTTAATCCCATCATCTCCTTATTCTGCGTTTCAGACATTGAGACCAGGCAGAGTTGGGTAAGCCCCTTCCACCACCTTCTTCTTCTTCTTCTTCTTCTTCTTCTTCTTCTTCTTGTCATTTAATTCCATGTATTTTTTTTTCAGGTTGTGGAAGTATTTTGTGAGTGGGGCGGATTTCAGACTTCCGATTTGGGGCTTTTTTCTTTACCCAATGAGTGAAATACTAATTAAACATTTTCCTGAAGCGAAGACTGTCATTTTTGAGGATGATTTTCCCTTCTCAGAATATATTTTGTCAGCAAAGAAGAGCTTTAAATTCATGGATGAGTTGGACCGTATTGAAATTTCAACCAAAGAAGTCATAGAAAGCAAATTCGGCAGTGATGTTGAAAATCATCTGGGGATGCTGTGCTCATTGATACCGGAATTCATCCATGAGGAGAAGTTTGGAGTAGATTCTGTAATGCTGTGAGTCCTTTTTTTAAATAATAAATAAATATTTTTAAAATTTGAAAGTAAATATAGAAATGCATACTGTCTTCCAACTGAAGATATCTTTCTTGCAGGATTACGCCATTCGGAGATTCTGAAAGGATGCTTGAAGAGAGGCATGGACATACGATTGCCTCAAGTTTATCATCTCTCCTCTACTATATGATTCATTTAATTTTAATGAATAAATGTTGTTACATGTCTTGCAGGATTCAGAAAGGAAATATGGGGAAAAGGTTGATATCTACTAAGATTAAGGACATGCACATTTGGATTGCGAAACTAGGTCGTTCCGAAATGTCAACAGATGAGCTGAAGCGTGATATCATTTTTGGTGATCTCTATGCAGATGACAGAAGTAAGCAATTGTACATAAATGTATTTTGGGTGACCTACTAATTCACCTAATTCCTGTTTCTTTGCAGGTGCCTTTGTCCAACAACTAGAGTTGCTAGTCTTCCTTGTTCCACAGTGGATTTTGAAAGATCCGGAAGAGAATCCAAATAATTTTAGGTATTTTTTTTAATAGTTAGAAATGCAGATGCTAATTGTATATATCTTGCCCTAGAAAATTAAATTAATGAATATTTTCCTGCCTTTTCTTGTAGCATCTGTAGAAAGAATACTAAAGATGCAAAAATAAAGCTTTACCAAGAAATTGATGAAAGAACACTTGGAGAATCACCATCATTTAATTTAAGCAAAGATGATTTCCTGCTAAATCTAAGAAGATCGATTGTAAAGGATTTCGGGGTATGGTTTCTGCCCAGTTCTTCAATTTTATTCTCATATTAGATTCAATTGCATATTCATCCTCTTCAGCAAAGTATATATTGAACTCTTTTGTTTGATTAAAAGTAATTAACTTGATGTAGTTTTCTTGTTAGTCTTCTGGTCCAAGTCTACACACTACAGTTATTAGCCCTTCTGTTTTACTTTTGTTTTGCCTGTTACTGTGAATTTACCTTCATTTCTTTATGATATTGGAATTTCAACTGGTGCCTGGGGATAGTATCTACTAACTAATGCTAGGCCTTCGTGTTTAGTCATCTCACCGGTTGACTACTAGTCCACTATTCTTATACCTTTTGACTTTTTAATTAAATTTTTGTTTCTCAATGAAAAATGGAATCTCGTACTGGTTCAGTGTTTTACTGATTGATGGTATACATATTTCGTCATGCGTGTGGAATGAAGATGCTAAACTATGTCTATGTATAAGGTATTAAGCTCTGCATGATTTATTCTAGTCTAGTATACTCGGGCGTTTAGCACGCACTGCAATGCCTAGATCATATTATTGTTCTGCCTCGATTGGGAATTCGATTTTAGAAATCCATGGTAGAATTCTATGATCAACTATATATATAATTTTTTTAATTTTTTTAATTTTTATTTCAGTTGTATTCTTGTGACACTATGGTTAATATATGCGTGTTTGCATCGCACTTTTACAATGGAATTGGTCCCGATTGTAGCATATTTATGCCATGATTGGATTGTGGGATATTTATGTGCTTGGATTATAGTGAGGGGATCCAGTTTGGTGTCGTTGTCATGACCTGATTGCATATCTTGTTCTCGGGTCTTAATGTAATTTCAAGTTCTAGCATTTTTCACGTCAATGGCAGCCACATATTCTTTCTCAGTATCGGAGAGTGGTGATTGCAGTGATAATTCTATGAATGACTACCCATATCACATGAATTTTTGTTGTCAATCACAGGAGTGCAGCACCTGCTGGGATGATCTCTACAATGACGAAGGATTGAGCGTAGACACACTGCCTTGTGGTCACGCATTTCACTGCAAGTGCGTGAGGGAGTGGTGTGTAGAGAGTGGCAGAAACACAACATGCCCATTGTGCAGAGGGCCAATAATACCGAGAACCATGTGAGTATCAGCAAGCCTTCTGCCTCTTCACCTAATTATTCCCCTCCAACCCAAAAAATTGAGTTGCACCAATTCATAAAGAACTCGGAAATTGAAGCATGCCATTTAACTTTAGATTGCAATCAATATATATGTTTAAATATTTTCGCAGTGCTTGATATTATAATCATTTTTGAGGTATTTAGAATGATTAGCATGTATCCTTACCTATTTCAGATTTTATTCCATAGATTAAGAAAATGATGTGTTTGAGCCAAGATGAATCGCAGGGTGGACAATTCATTCTCTCATGAATTCTGTTGGAGAGAGATATGTGTTTCGTATATTGAGGTGATGTAGAAAATGGTTGAGGTAGTACCTGTGAAGATGGAAAATGGAAGATGTGTGATGCGTGTCTTTGTGCATCCTGCTTCCCTTTATGATTATTCAGATGCATGATGTTATTTCTCTCAAATTATTGGGCTTCTTGTGTAATTTATTTATGAACTTCTTTACCTAAGTAAGATAAACTAATAGGCAGAACAAGAAAACATGAAAGCTAATGACATTCTTATTTGAATTATTGCAGAAATATGGCATGAGGGAAAGCTGATGACTACGTTGATGCTGATGAGATGACTTTGAACTAGCAAACTTTGTAGGTTATGAGTTGTTATGTTTTTCTTCTCGGTTAAAGATCTAGTCACTCTGTTTGACAAAAAGGAAAAAGAAAAAAGAAATAGTCACTCTGTGAATGTACTAACCATTGTGGGCGTAGATTATGGATTTTTGATGGGAGCATAACCATTTGTGAAAGCTGACTACGCAATTGCATGCTCCTACAATCACTTCATGGAAGCTAGTAAAAGGGTCGGATTTAGATTAAGCATTTTTGACGTGTTTATTATCCTGACCCGAACCCAAAATTGGGGGCATGGGTTTGATTTGAAGTGGGCCAAATCGATTTGGGAACGGATTACCCACAGCCGTTAGATTGCAACGGTCACAAAGACATCAGAAATAAAGTAAAAGCTTTACCAATTAAAGTAAAGTGCCTTGACTTGTGCGCGTGCGTGAACATGGAAGAGGGGTCGGTTGTTGGGATGGGACCCTTTTTTTTACGTCCTTCATTGCTTGGTTCTACGAGAAAACTGCCGTAATAAAGATTCCTTTCTGGAAGAAGACATTGTATATTACACGTCGAGCATTGTTAGCCGCGCGTACCACACCATGGCACAGACCCCAAAACTTTTCTATTTTTGTTTGTTTAATCATTGTATTATAATTTCAAGTTTTCTCTCATTTACAACCGTGCCTTCTAAAAAAGAAAAAGAGCCCTTTTCGACCAAAAAAGAAAAAAAAAAGAAAAAGAGCCCTAATGCAAAACCCAGTCCTAAAATCATGCATGAAAAAGGAGGTTGTGTTATTGCAGGAGAGTGGAGAGAGAAATGTGGTAGAAGAAAAAATAGGTGTAGAAAAATAAAACTAACATAACATATATAACATGCGTAAGTAAGTTAAAACTTTTAATATGTAATTACTATATTACCCATAATAATTAAATATGATTAGACTGAGAGAGGCAAACCCAGAAAGATTTATTAGACTGAGGGAGGCAAAGCAACCCAAAAAAGAAAAGAAAAGAAAAGAAAACAAAACCAGAGACCAAAGAAACTAAGGGAGACAAGACAAGGCCCTAATTAACAACTACCAGGATGCACAGAAAATACTGCAAGCACCCTGCCCTTCAAAGAATCGGACCTTCCAAGTTCCGAGAGATGCTAGCAGCAATATTTATACTTAATTTTATGAACATAAACGTCGTTCTTGGTTGGATCGGATCTGCCGGAACCAGCCACTTTGTTTCGTGGTGGGGTTGTTGGGTTTCTCGAAGGGGTGGTGGTGTTTGGGGTAGACTGCAGAACAGCCTTTGTGGATGGGGTTGTTGGGTCTCGAAGGGGTGGTGGTTTCTGGGGTAGACTGCAGAGCAGCCAGACGCACAGGTGAGCCACCCTATACTAATTAATTACTTACATACCTTCCTCATGAGTTTTACGAGAAAAGTTTAGTTTTGATGACGTCTTATTTCTGTAGAATTACTTCCTTCATAGTTTCTTATATCATCATCATCATCATCATCAGTGTTCTTATATTAGATTAATAACCACTGAATATATATTTAGATTGATGGAGCATTATAGAAATATGGTTGATCAGTTCCTGATCTAAGGCTAATTACGCTTAATTTTTATTTTATTTTACGGAGTTTAGGTTAGTTTTCATATCCATTGACCCATAGACTTTAGATCTTTTCTTTCTCTCTTTCTCTCTTTCTCCTTCAAATTTTATTCTTTGTTGTTGTTGTCGTTGTTGTTGTTGTTGTTGTTGTTGTTGTTGTTGTTGTTGTTGTTATTATCATTATTATTATTATTCTTGTATCTATAGAAATTCCATACATTATTTTTGTTACAAATTAATACCCAATATTTTTATTTTTATTTTTTATCTATCAAACAAGTTTGTTAATTCACTTTTCAGTAAACTTTCAACTTGGGTAGGTTAGAAAATTCAGCTTAAAAATAAACACGAAAACCAAATTCTAAACGAAAATGACAAAAATAAAATTTAAGCCTCAAACAACACCTCTTTCAATAAGGTGCCCGCCTGTCGGGCAATGTTTCTCTAGAAAGCACTTTTGCTCATATTCATGTTCGTGCCAAGTGAGCCGTTCATTGGTCAACCCAAATCTGCCAACGAGGATGTCAAGTTTAGAAGTGTGGTGGACTCTTAGAATATAAACACTCCACATTGGAAAAATAGGAGTTCTCTTAGGACGATAGTTCAGCTCTTGGGCACTTTTCCATTAAAACCGGTTTCATAGGAGCAATTTCTATCGACAGGTTCCTTTAAGCAATCCTTACTCTTGAGATACGTCTAGGCTAGCTTCTAGAATGTTAGGGCTTGTTTGGTAGTTCCTAATTTAGAACAACTTAAAAACACTTGCATGACCTTTGTTTAGGAGTTCTTATGTAGGAAGCACTTATACTCATACACCCCTTATTTTGAAGCAACTCACACTTGGAAGTCTTCCCTAAAGAAACACCTACTAGTGTGTATATATATATATATATATATATATATATATATATATACAGAGAGCTTCCATTGAGGGATCCCTCAAATAAGCTTATTTGAGGGACACCCCTTGTAGGCCCCACTCCGGATTGTATTTCACTAATCCAAACCGTCTATTTTGTAGATACTCATTCAAAGATCATCTCTACAAAAAATCACTTGAATCCGATATCATGTGACCACTCAATTGAGTTATTGAAATTTTAGTACTTTTCTTAAAGCACCGTGTTCATTGATTTTGTAAGACACAATTGGATGTCGAAACGGTTTCCGATTTGTCTAATTTTTTGTAAGGATGATCTATGAATGAATACCTAAAAAATAGATGGTTTGGATTATTGGGAAAAGAATTGTAGGGTACCCTAAATGGCGTCCCTCAAATAAAATTATTTGAGGGATCCCTCAATAGAAGGGGACTGTATATATATATATATATATATATTTTTTAAAATTAAAAAAAAAAAACACAAAAAATGTTTATAATCCACAATCACTTTTACCTTTTTCTTCCAACAGAAAGCGGTTTTAGCCCTATAATAGCACTACCAAACAAGCCCTCGACAAAAAACGCTTCTAAAATCATTTGGTACAAATAAAAGTGTTATTTTGTTGTGAATCCGGTTTAAGAATGGGCAAAGTAAATGAACTCGGGAAACACAAGAAAATAAGCAAGAAGATTCCATGGATCAACGTGGTACGGCTATGTGCCTATGTTTGTAGGGCAACGACAACAAATCTTCACTATATAAAAAATGAGTACAAAAAAATATCTTATGAATCCTCTAGGTCCAAGGCTTGATAAGCAACTAGAAAGAATTAATTAGAACAAGAAACAAGGAAACACTCTTATCTCTTTTCTCGTCTCTCTGACACACTTTGCCCTTTCAATATTCTCTCACTCCAATTTCTTACACTTGTATTCAATGGTTTTGCTCTCCGTTCACTCTCTTTTTGGAGTGGTATTCCTGCTCATTCTCTTTGGACTGGAACTCCCTCTCCTTCTCTATACCTATAATAAAAGCGTTTATGGGCAAAAGTGCTTTGAGCAAAATAGAAAATAGAGGAGAATACTAGCCAATAAACAGTTGGGCCCAACTAGTGGTATAGCAGACTCATAATTCAACGGACCTCATCAAAACCATTTCATCCGGCATGTGTATTTTTTATTTTCCAATGGATTTACATCTTTCATTAATGAAATTTTTTTGATGTAGTGAGTAATAGCTCTGGTTGGTTGCTGTTCAAGAATTCTTGTTCAGGCAGTTCATACCATCGTACACTCTTAACTCCTTGAGTGGTATTCAATAGTTTTGCTCTCTGCTCACTCTCTGTTTAGAGTGCTAAACTCTAAACTCTAGAAGTAAAACTCACCCTAAAGTCAAAAACACTAATCACCTATACATGTTACCTATGGCCTTGGTGGTGATATCCTTACATATAGGGTGATGCGCTGGTTTTATTGATTGCCTTAGTCATAATATTCACCGCTTTGTCACACTGTTATGTGTGAGCTTTGTACTATTATTTTATTCTTAATTGCTTCTCGGTTGTACATTATGGCCACAATGTAGAATATTGCTCCATTATCAGGATTAATATCTTTACTAAATTTCCTGTGGCACAGTGATCTTATACTTAGTAAATTTTGTTGAATAAATATTTGAATGAAGTTTGATCTCTTTCAAATTCTGCTGTCATTCTTCCATCTGAAGTTCTTATGCCATTCTGAAATGTTTCATTACTTATGTAAGAGTTATTGCATCTATACACAACTGAAGTTCGATTTATTGTTTGCAGATGTACTTTTAGCACGTGGATTGTTGGGAGATTACTTTATTCTTGCCGATTCTACTTGTTGCACAACTGAAATGCTGTTTCAGCACCCCTTTGTTGAAGGTGATCGTAATGGAAGTGTTGTGTTGGTGATTTAATGTCGTCAGTTTATGGCGAGCTAGCATTTGAGAACTTAAAAGATTATTATCCTGTGACTTTGGCAAGCATTTTAGAGTTGCTCAACTGAGCGTCAGTGCTGCGGCGTCATTGCTTCCCAACCCATCATGCTTTGAGATCCAAAAAAGGTCCAGACACATCTCAGTTTTATTGATTTCTGAAGCCATTGATGCGGACCAGTCTTTGAAGGATGCTAGACCAGGTATCAGTCTTCTGGAATGCCATCTAACAACATTTGAAAGGTCTGCCCTTTTGTTCACCAACCAACCACACGTCTAGTTCACTTGTGGATTTGCATCGTTTGGGTGTTCAATGTTGTCATGGTAGTTCATCCATGCTAGCAAGGAGTTGCCAAACTTATGCTGAATCTTATATTCAACAAATCACAAGAGGGAAAATTTATGATCTAGGTACCAATTCAGATTATTTTTTGTGGTATATTGTATTTGTGCAATATGCTGACCTGATAGCTGCTTCTACTGCATACATAAATGAGAGCCAACATATTTTTGATGAATCATGTGAAGATTATATTTTGTCAGTCTTTGGTGGTAGCATTACTTGGAAGCTGTTTTTGTGATGTTAGTGATACCATGCTGTGTATAGAGAAGGGGACAAAAGTCCACAAGTATCAGTGTTGGTTCTTATGGGTGCATGATTTGGATTTAGTAGTGGATACCTGAGGAGCCCCCCACACAACAACAAGAGATATTTATCTTCTTGCTTCCATGTTGAAGTTAACGACTACTTCCTTTTTGAAAGCTATTTGGCGTGCAAGGCATGGTGGGAATTTGGGTTCTCCGAAAACCTTAAAAGATGCTTCTTCAAAGGAATATGATTTTGGAGTGGGTATCATTGGCTGTTTTCACCAATTAAATGTCTCTACCTAATCAAAAAGTTCTTATTTGACATGAAGAAATCCTCTCCTGCCCAATGATACATAAGACTTCCAAGTGGGTGCTTCTGTATTGTTCAGGCTTGGTACCGTCAAATTTTTCCAGTGGTGGATAGATTTGTTTTAGTTCAGGGCTGCTGCATATCAACAGTCATGGGTTATTAAATCTTTATATTGTTTTCTAAGAGGATGATCCAGTTTCACTTAGGTCATTTAGTTTCTGTCTCTCAAACGTTGTCATCTGGATTGTCTTGTGACAAGGCTACAGAGGTGAGCTTTGTTTTTCTTTTACAACTTTGAGTTCAGTTCATTTGTTTATATTTTTTCAGTTTATATTTTTTCATTCTCTAAACTGAAAAAAATAAAAAATGAAATGTTTATTTCTTCGAACCGATGATATACACTAAAACAAATGACATATGTTGCAGGCCGTGGTGAAAAAGAAATGTATCGCATTGAAATTTCAGAAATTTTATACGCCTGAGGTAAATACTATTGCACACCATAAAGAATAGCTTTCACTGATTTGCTGAGCATGTGTATCTTCTGTTCATACTTCTTTTGTCTTCAATTTGTATTCAGTTTAATTATTTGTTAATACCTGTGACCAACATTTGTCCTGCGGGGTCGTGTTTATCTAGACTTTCATAGGGTTCCTTAGGCTTGATTTGGCAATTTTTGTGTAGTCAAGCATTTAGATCTTGTGCTTCACAAAAAAAAATCCCTCAAAACACTCTAACATAGTAAAAAACACTTTGTAAGTTACAAAGAAGATCATCTAGGTATCTTATAACCAAACAAGTCAAACTTTAACCTAAGTACTAACATCCAAAAGAAAATTGTTAAACAAGATACAAGTATTTGTAGAGATATGTCCTTTTTATGCTAGAGTATCCACTCTCATATTAGCTTCTCAAAAGATATACCGTATAGAGACCCGGAAATAAAGAAAGAAAGAAAGAAGAAAAAAGAATTGCTATCTACCTTCCTCAGTCTGCCTTTGGCATTCTTTTGTTGACACATAGACTCGACTTGCACAAAAGGATTATTCTTCCACATATACCCTTAATAAATCTAACAACTACAAATTAAAAAAATAAATAAATAAAACCCTAATTTTTATTACATCAGGTATATTGGTGCCAGGAAATAGAATCTGATCCTTTTTTGAAAAAAAATTATCATATATCATGAGGCATAACACAAGGGAGATTGTCAAGCTCAACAATTCGGCACTCCTCAAGCTTCACAAGGGATGATTTCTTTTTAGTTATTTCATTTTTTGATTTTGTTAATTTAACTCCCGAATCTAAAACTCCAGAGGCGTTTCGTTTGATAACCATTTCAATAATTTTAGTTTTTAGATTTCATTTTTTGTGCTAGAGTACAGAGGAAGAAGAGGGAGAATGGAAGTAAGAATGAGATTGGAGAGGGGATTGAGAGGAAAGATAAGAGGAGAGGATGGAAAGGAGGAGTAACAAAAGTGAAAACAAAATTATTTTGTTTTCACTTTTGTTACTCCTCCCTCTCATCCTCTCTCTCAATCTCATCCTCACTTCCATTCTTACTCTCATTTTCTTCTATACACAAAAAATGAAAACTAAAACTAAAATTTAAATGGTTATCAAACGGGCCCTAAGCTTTCTAAGGAAGATTTTACACCATAAAGTCAAAATATTACAACTAGAAATGTAAGGGCATCAATATAATTTCTCCCACTAATTATTTTTACAACATGACAATAAGTGGAGGGGGGGTTTTTCCCCTCCAATTTCCATATTGAATGGATTCCCTATAAAACTATAGCTTCTTAGTGATTATACTAATTTTCTCAAAAATAGACTCTTAAAGCTCCACATTCAACACCACACGGAAAAAAAAAAAAACACTGCAAGTCTTTATTTACTTTTTTTAAATCCACAAAACAAATAAAAACAATTAGGCCTTTTAATCCCATCAGCTCCCAGACTATTCTCGCGTTTCAGACATTTAGACCAGGCAGAGAAACCAGGCAGAGTATCGGTAAGCCCCTTACCACCACTTTCTTCTTCTTCTTCTTTCCTAAATTCTAATTTAGGGATTCATTTAATATCTAATTTCTGAGATGTGGCTTTATGAATTGGTGGAGTCTCTTCTTCTTCTTTCCTAGATTCTAACTTAGGGATTTAATTCGTGTCTAATGTCTGAGCTGTGGCTTTATGAATTGGTGGAGTCTCTTCTTCTTCTTTCCTAGATTCTAACTTTGGGATTTGATTCATGTCTAATGTCTGAGCTGTGGCTTTATGAACTAGTGGAGTCTTTAATTTCTAATTTCTGAGCTGTGGCTTTATGAATTAGTGGAGTCTCTTCTTCTTCTTTCCTAGATTCTAACTTTGGGATTTAATTCATGTCTAATGCCTGAGCTGTGGCTTTATGAACTAGTGGAGTCTCTTCTTCTTCTTTCCTAACCTCCTCCTTCTTCTTCTTTCCTAAATTCTAATTTAGGGATTCATTTAACGTCTAATTTCTGAGATGTGGGTTTATGAATTGGTGGAGTCTCTTCTTCTTCTTTCCTAGATTCTAACTTAGGGATTTAATTCATGTCTAATGTCTGAGCTGTGGCTTTATGAAATAGTGGAGTCTCTTCTTCTTCTTTCCTATATTCTAACTTAGGATTTAATTCATGTCTAATGTCTGAGCTGTGGCTTTATGATCTGGTGGATTCTTTAATGTCTAATTTCTGAGATGTGGCTTTATTAATTGGTGGCGTCTCTTCTTCTTCTTTCTTAGATTCTGACTTAGGGATTTAATTCATGTCTAATGTCCGAGCTGGGGCTTTATGAACTAGAGGAGTCTCTTCTTCTTTCCTAGATTCTGACTTAGGGATTTAATTCATGTCCAATGTCTGAGCTGTGGCTTTATGAACTAGTGGAGTTGTTAATGTCTAATTTCTGAGCTGTGGCTTTATGAATTAGTGGAGTCTCTTCTTCTTTCCTAGATTCTAACTTAGGGATTTAATTCGTGTCTAATGCCTGAGCTGTGGCTTTATGAACTAGTGGAGTCTCTCCTTCTTCTTTCCTAACCTTCTCCTTCTTCTTTCCTAAATTCTAATTTAGGGATTCATTTAATGTCTAATTTCTGAGATGTGGCTTTATGAATTGGTGGAGTCTCTTCTTCTTCTTGCCTAGATTCTAACTTAGGGATTTAATTCATGTCTAATGTCTGAGCTGTTGCTTTATGAACTAGTGAGTCTCTTCTTCTTCTTTCCTAATCTTCTTATTCTTCTTCTTTCTAAATTCTAATTTAGGGATTCATTTAATGTCTAATTTCTGAGCTGTGGCTTTATGAATTGGTGGAGTCTCTTCTTCTTCTTTCCTAGATTGTAACTTAGGGATTTAATTCATGTCTAATGCCTGAGCTGTGGCTTTATGAACTAGTGGAGTCTCTTCTTCTTTCCTAACCTCCTCCTTCTTCTTTCCTAAATTCTAATTTAGGGATTCATTTAATGTCTAATTTCTGAGCTGTGGCTTTATGAACTGGTGGAGTCTCTTCTTCTTCTTTCCTAGATTCTAACTTAGGTTTTAATTCATGTCTAATGTCTGAGCTGTAGCTTTATGAACTAGTGGAGTCTGTTCTTCTTCTTTCCTAATATTCTTCTTCTTCTTCTTCGTCTTTCCTAAATTCTAATGTAGGGATTCATTTAATGTCTAATTTCTGAGCTGTGGCTTTATGAATTGGTGGAGTCTCTTCTTCTTCTTTCCTAGATTGTAACTTAGGGATTTAATTCATGTCTAATGCCTGAGCTGTGGCTTTATGAACTAGTGGAGTCTCTTCTTCTTTCCTAACCTCCTCCTTCTTCTTTCCTAAATTCTAATTTAGGGATTCATTTAATGTCTAATTTCTGAGATGTGGCTTTATGAATTGGTGGAGTCTCTTCTTCTTCTTGCCTAGATTCTAACTTAGGGATTTAATTCATGTCTAATGTCTGAGCTGTGGCTTTATAAACTAGTGGAGTCTCTTCTTCTTCTTTCCTAATCTTCTTATTCTTCTTCTTTCTACATTCTAATTTAGGGATTCGTTTAAAGTCTATAATTTCTGAGCTGTGGCTTTTTGAATTGGTGGAGTCTCTTCTTCTTCTTGCCTAGATTCTTACTTGGGGATTTAATTCATGTCTAATTTCTGAGTTGTGGCTTTATGAACTAGTGGAGTCTCTTCTTCTTCTTCTTCGTCTTTCCTAAATTCTAATTTAGGGATTCGTTTAATGTCTAATTTCTGAGCTGTGGCTTTATGAATTGGTGGAGTCTCTTCTTCTTCTTTCCTAGTTTGTAACTTGGGATTCATGTCTAATATCTGAGTTGTGGCTTTATGAACTAGTGGAGTCTCTTCTTCTTCTTTCCTAATCTTCTTCTTCTTCTTCTTCTTTCCTAAATTGTAATTTAGGGTTTCATTTAATGTCTTATTTCTGATCTGTGGCTTTATGAACTAGTGGAGTCTCTTCTTCTTCTTTCCTAGATTCTGACTTAGGATTTAATTCATGTCTAATGTCTGAGCTGTGGGTTCATGAACTAGTGGAGTCTTTAAAGTCTAATTTCTGAGATGTGGCTTTATGAATTAGTGGAGTCTCTTCTTCTTTCCTAGATTCTAACTTAGGGTTCAAATTCATGTGTAATGTCTGAGCTGTGGCTGTATGAGCTAGAGTCTATAATGTCTAATTTCTGAGCTGTGGCTTTATGAATTAGTAGAGTCTCTTCTTCTTCTTTTCCTAGATTCTAACTTAGGGATTTAATTCATGTCTAATTTCTGAGCTGTGGCTTTATGAATTAGTGGACTTGTTCTTTTGAATTCATCTTTGGTTTGGTTTTGTTGGCCTTCTTTTTGTTCCTTCTAATATATCAATACTCCACCAGCCCTCTGACATCTTCCCTTCTTCTCCTTCTCGTAGGCTCCTACTTCTTCAGTTCTCTTCTTCTTCTTCTTGTCATTTATTTCTTGTATTTTTTCTTTCTACATTCTAATTTAGGGATTTCAAATTCAGGGTTTTAGTTAATTCCTAAGTGCCATGTTAGAGATTCAATTAATGTCTAATTGATGAACTGTGGCTTTTTGAATTATCAAGTGTACCTGTTGTTTTTAATTAATCTGTGTATTGTTGTATTCCTTTGGTTTTGAATTGATCTTTTGTAAAATTTCAGATTTCCGCCTTTAAATTTCAGTGGCACAGCAGCTTGCAATGAGTGTACTATATGGACGTCTTTCCCTTTCTACCAATGAACTTGCAAGGCCCGGCTTTCGCAAGTTGGATTATATTCAGTCGGCAGCGAAGCTCTTGAGGTTTATCAAGTGTTTGGGCCGTAAAGAAATCCCACAAGAAGAGCTGTTAGTGAAAATCTTTTCAGATGATATTGAAAATCTGATTGAGTTGCTTCACATCTTGCTACCGGAACTGATTTGTGAAGTAAAAGTGGGGGGCAAATTAGTCAAGCGGTGAGTTTCTTTTATTTTTTGTTTTCTTGACAAATATTAGAAATGCACACTATATGCCATTTCATAGGTACAAACATTGTGTTGTCTGATTTCTATCACATATTTTTTGCAGGTTTACAGAGATGGTGTGTGTTGGACCGGCTCTTGAAAGGCGGTATGGTCAAACGAGTTGTGCTTAAACTTTTCTTTATTATGTAATTAATTCAATTTCAATGGTATGATATCCTTGCATTTCTTCTTGCAGCATTGAAGAAGATCAATTGAATGCTAGGGATGCATTTAGGATTAGGAAACTACGGGATTGGCGTCTAGATCACTTTTGCTGGGAGATATCAAAGGAGGAATTTAAAGATGCTATTCTTTTTAGTCGATTATATGATGATGAGAGGGGTAAGTGAGCAAAGAAAATATATATTTTGTGATCTCTGTAACCTTTGAAGACAATAAAAGCACGAAGTGGCCAAACAGCTCCTTTTTTGTTAACCTTCATTATTTTTTGTGTAACCTTTTGATGTGGCTGTTTCACTGGCTCCTTTTTTGTTTTTTCACAGCGATGGTTGACAAACAACTGGAGCTATTAGTTTTCCTCTTTCCTCATTGGATTTCAAAAGCACAGATGAACGATAAATGGATTCTTCGGTAAATCTTTTAATTTATTTATTTGATTTTAAATAGTTAGAAACACATAATACTTGAAACATCTAGAAAGAAAGAAATGGATCATGCCTTCTCTTGCAGGGTTAAGAAAGAAGAAACTGAGGAAGTAGAAACGCAGCTTCAGCTTGCAATGCGTTCAATAAAGCCTCCACAATCGCGTGGTAGCGATGAAGTCTATGAATTCTTGTTTGCTCTTAGAAGATCGTTTGTGAAGAATGCAGGGGTACAGTTTCTGTTCGATTCTATTCTTTTCTTAAATTTGTTTCAATTCCATATTCATTGCAACACAACTCTGCAACCAAGTGTACTGTATTTAATTGTTTTTTTGGTGATGTTTGAAAAACAACTTATTGTAACCTGCTTGTATTTCTTTATGCTATAAGAACGTTAATTCTTGTGAAGAGATGTATTACTAATTGATGCTGGGCTTGCAAAAAGGCAAGATTTATATTCTACTGCAGTGTCGAGGCCTAGTTGCTTACTGTGATGAACAACGGTATTGCTTTTTCTTTTTGGGTTGTATTTTGTTTTTCAAACCATGGTTATTTGCATATATGTAAGTATGTATGTACGTCTTCCTTCCATGACATTGGCACTAGGTTCCTTATGCGATATTTGAAGTGATATTGAGGTTAGTGTCTGGATTGAAGGATTTGCATGGCATGCCTGGATTGTAGAATATGTATGGCCTTGGGTTATGTGGAGGAGGTCCAGTTTTGGAGTCATTGCTATGAACTGATTGCTTTATCATGGTCTCAAATCTTGATGTAATTCTAATTTCTAGAAATTTGTACTTGAGTGTGAGCCATTTTCATTCTCAATTCCAGAATGTGGCGACTGCAGTGGTGATTATGTGAATGACTACGACTGACTTCTCCTCATGACATGAATTTTTCTGTGATTACTTGCAGAATTGCTTCTGCTGCCGTGATGAGCTCTACAATGATACTTTTAAGGAAGTCATTGAATATCCCTGCAATCATCGATTTCACAAGAGATGCACTGAGGAGAGCAACACTGTTCACTGCCCGCTTTGTGCAGACACACAAAAGTAAGTGGACTTTACTCAGGTGCTCCTAAGACCACTTCATTAGAGCTATTAGCAATATGTGCTCATCCGCGCGAGCACCTTACCCGCTGTTAATTCCCTGATACAGTATCTCTATAACTGAATTATCTTCCATCTTAGCTACTCAAATGTACGCAAGCAAATGATTTTGTTGTGAAATTGATGGTTGCTTATGTTTTCATCTTAATTATAATATGCTTTGCTTGTAAGTTAAATTCTTCAAAGTAGGCTTGACTTTGGTTGGGTTTAATCGAAGTAAGGGGTTTTCTAATCTAACGTGACTGACACCATGGATATTACAGGAACAGGAAGAAGCACAAGAAGACGCGAATGAAGACGTAGTCTATTGGTATCAATAGGTGCTCCTAAGAACACCACTTCATTAGAGTCTTGATATAGTCTCTCGCTCTCTTTCTCCATCACTGAATTATCTATTATATTACTAGCTACTGTATTGGTTATTATTGTGAGCAAATGATTTTGTTGTGCAATCTATGGATGGGTTATCTTTTCATCTTATATTATATGCTTGGAATATGATTGTGTTTGTAAGTATAATTCTTCCAAGTAGGCTTGATTGTTTGGCTGGCTGGCTTGAATTGAAGTTTTAGCAGTGGATTTTGGCATCCAAAATCAATTCAGCAATCCCAAAATTTTCACTCCGATTAGGAATTTCTGAAAGATATTGGGCCTACGCAACACTACTGGACACTTGATGTGGATGGGATAAGAAAAATGCTCTTTGTATTGATTATTCCCTTTCACTATGCTGCTCTCCACTCTTTCTATGCATGAGACATCAGCTCATCTGAGTTGAACAAAACCATGGTTGAGAAGCGTTTAGGAAAACTCATCCAAATAATTTTGCAAACCATCATCTCATCTCATTCAAATATGGGCATAAAAAATAAAACCTACCATAAGCTCTATCATGTGGGTAGGAGTTGGAAATTCCCATATACACCACACCACTCCATCCCAAAAACCACCAGCGCCCAAAAATAAACCCTAATAAAATAACACGACCACCTTGTGTCCTTTTTTGTTTGTTTGTTTTGGTTGAACCACCTTGCTTCTTTAAATTGGGTTGGTTTGTTTCTTGTTGCTTATGATCTCTATGCTCATCGGGGCGGTTCTCTAGTGAGAGAACCGCTTTATGCGAACACTATGTGAGAACATCATTGGATTAGATCCTGTGGCTCCGACAAAAGCAGTTGTACATAACATATTTGTAGTAGAATGAACCCCTGAACTCCTCACCGACAATGAATGAAACAAAATATTTGAGGAGTATTAGTAAATGAACTCTGGTAATATTTTAGTGAGTCAACTATATTCCTAACACTTGGTGTGCCCACAAGATCAATGATACCACAAAGTTTCCTTCGAAACTTGGAGGGCACTCCAAAAATTATGGTCGGCTGTCTAATTCTCAAAAACGTCCCCTACAACTCCTTAACTGAGGTGGTGGCCGAGAGCAGTTGCAGTAAGACCCAAACTAAGGGGGGTGTATCCAATTCTAACTTTTAAAGACTTTTTTTGAGTGAATGACTTTTCTAGAGTTGACAAATTCTTAATGACTTTTACATACTTTATAAAGTTAAGTGACAAACTTTCATATACTTTTGTCATAGAGTTTTATAGACTTTTAAATACTTATTTTTATATTTATTTTACAAATAGCATTTATCTTTTATGTTGATTGAACTAGTCGGCATACATTGAACAAAAAATTAGGGAAAAAAACAATTGGATACAATTACATAAAAGCAAAGAATAGTTCTCCTTAACATTAGAAAATGATAAAAATGACAAAGTACATTTGAAAATGTACCATAAGGAAATAATTGGCGCTCAACTAGCCATGATTCAGTTTACAAAAAAGCTTAGCCATGATTCATTTCAATGACAGTGAATAAACCATAATACAAATTCCTTTTGAAAATTCCAATGCTCATTACCGTTGAGTTCCGTTATTATCTTGCATGGCATTTCTCCACATGTCAGAAGCTATACCAACTCTCCATTCATTACCGTTGTGATTCTTCCATTGATAATTACTATATCACACGTACAAATTCTTATTAATTGTGTATATTTTCATAATAGCTTATTGGTAAACTGCATCCAATGCACCTTTTAAATTTTTATTTATCAAATCTAATCACATAGACAAGTAACATATTCTTATCAAAATAAATAAATATTACTCAGTCATCAATAATATTTTATAAACACTCACAAATAAACAGAAATGGTTAGATTACAAAAGAGTCTATATTCCAGCAATTCTCCTAACCTAATATGTGGGATGTAAATATTATATGAAAAATTATCCACCTAACGAATTATGGGTAGAAAAAACAGTACCTAAAGAATAAATTAATGGGTTTAGGGGCAACAAATTATATAATAAAATATTGTATGCAAACATAGCATATGAGACAATCAATATAATAAAATATTTATATGCAAACACAGCTTTTTTTACTAATAGAAGAAATATTCATCAATATAGGGAAAGTAAACGTGTGGATGAGAAGAGAAGAAAAATATTCAATATTTTTTTACTAACCTGAAGGAAGTGGATGACAATGGGATACCAAAGTGGAGCCCTAACCATGAAGAAAAAAGATCTATCTGCTTGATGCTTGATATAACAAGGGAAGAAAGAATTGGAGACGTTTGGAGACGTTTTGGTTCTATCTTCTCAACTTCCCAATATTTTTCATAAAGTCTGGTGTAAATTAGCAAGACTTTTGGTAGTAAGAATTACCTTTAAAAGTATTGAAAAGTCATTTATTTAACAAAGTTTTTAAAAGTCATTAATATTTTGGATACCTCAAAACTTTTAAATACTCTTTAAAACTCACAATTGAATACAACTAAACTTTTAAAGACTATTTAAAAGTCACAATTGAATACCTTCAGACTTTTAAAGTCATTAAAAGTCATTAAAAGTTATAATTGGATACACCCCCCTAAGTCTTCACTTGAGCCTCCTGGCTCAGCTCCCTCCCACACGTGGGGGACTTTGCGCCTCCTCTATCTACATACACAGTGATTTCAGTTTCCCATTTAGGCAACTGCAACAATTAGGCCATTATATCTGGTCGTCATCGAAAACAAACCACTGTGATGAAAAACCTATGTGACGACAAACCCTTGCACTGGGAATTACTCGGGCGCATTGCGTGAACTCTAGGTAAACGTTCGCCCACTACATAATGTTTCAATATAAATTATTTATAACTTGTTATATATATATATATATATATATATATATATATATAGTCCTCTTCTATTGAGGGATCCTTCAAATAAAAATTCTTTGAGGGACGCCCTTTAGGGTACCCTATAATTTTTTTTTTTTCCAATGATCCAAACCATCTATTTTTTAAGTCACCATTCATAGATCATCCTTACAAAAAATTAGACAAATCGGGAACCGTTTCGCATCCAATTGCGTCCTACAAAATCAATGAACATGTGCTTCAAGAAAGTACTAAAATTTCAATAACTCAATTGAGTGGTCAAATGATATTGGATTCAAGTGATTTTGTGTACAGATGATCTTTGAATGAGTATCTACAAAATAGACGGTTTGGATTAGTGAAATACAATCCGGAGTGGGCCCTACAAAGGGTGTCCCTCAACTAAGCTGATTTGAGGGTATTCATGAGTTCACATAAGGTTCAAAAGAAAGGTACTTAAGGTATAGCAAAATACAGCTTAAGATTTAATCCATGGTAATGGAAAGCCTAACCCGATGATTCATTTGTTAGAAATATGCGCTAAAGCCAAACATGTGATCTTTCTTTATGGATATTTCACCATCACTAATGGGCAAGATCATAGGTTTCAAACATGATATTTGGTCTATTATCATAACAGTAAAACAACAAGTCCTTGGAATATGAAACAGTTTGAGAGCTATGCAATGAGATAGGATATAAGGAGACCTCTCGCACTTCCACATCATTTCCTAAACGTTCCCGGTCATAGGATTATCAATTAGGCGTTGATCATCTGTAAAGACTATTACACACTATATCCGCTTAATTGAGAGAATGACTAGTCTCAAATCATTGCGTGTAGAGACACTAAGATAAGTATAATTGCTTATAAGGACAAGTACACTGAACATGAACGTGATCAAACAACCACGAGTTCTAGCAGGGAAGTCTTACTCACATATCAAACTAGAACTCATAAGTTGCAATAGTGCAAACTAGTCCTCAGACATGAGACATCATAGCTGTCTTGTGAATGAGTTGTTTGGCTTTTCACTATAGGGCCATTGAAAGAAAAATGAATTGAAGGTGATTATCAGGATTCTCGACAAGCTCAAAGAGGCAAATGAATGTATAACAAGGGATCTCTGCTCTTAGCAAGGAGAGATAGTTCTCCAAAGATATGATTGGGGAATATTTGCAAAGTATCAGATATGATTAGAAAAGAAGTTTCTAAGCATAACCAATGTATCCATTTAAGTGAAAATTTCATATTAGGGTTTTGAAAAAAGTATTTTTACCTTGAAAATATGAATTAGGAGCATTGTAATAAAGAAGGACTTAATTGCACAGTAATTCCAACTTGAATAGGTTCTTCACCTTTTCTGATTAGCTTAGGCAGACATGGCATGCTGCTAGGTGTCAACCATGACTTGTGGAAGTCCTGTAAGGTTCGATTATAATTGGCCTTCGCTAATAGGAAGAATTAAATGGGGGATTTAATTCACAATCAACTTAGAGAAGTTGAGAAAATCCACTGCCTCGCTAAAAGGAACCTATGGATCTCACATTGAAAAATGTAGTTAGAGGAACAAATGAAGAAGAAGAAGAAAATTGAGAAACAAATGAAGAAGATAAGACGTTGAAAGTCAACCGTCAAAGTCAAAGTCAATGTGTTTGACCAAAAAGGTAAACTAAGTGAAACTATTCGGACTAATGATATGACTTAATGGTTAAGTCACAAATCATAATTAAAATGTTAATTGTGAAGTTAGTTTGACAGTTGCACTTGAGCCCAAGAGAGAGCCCAATACCACCATGGCCGAAATTCCCATAGGGAATTTTCTACTCATCTTTTGTATTGGCTTTATAAGCCACAATTTGGACCATTTCTCTTTAGGGTTTGAGCCTCTAAGAAATTGGGTTGTGGTGTTGAGAAGAAGGAGAAATCCTCTCCTCCACCTTTGCTAAAATCGGTCAACAAGAGGAAGTCTAGAACCTAAGTCCTTTTGATTTCCTTCTACATCCTTTAAACATTTGGTGTGGTGAAAGGGTAGCTACTTTGATATCTTGTGAAGAATCTCTACAAGATATGGAAGAATGCCTTTTCTGAAAGTGAAAACTTTGAGACCACCCAACAGAGCTTCATAGGTAAGAAAGCTTCATCATTTCCTCCCTTTTTTCTTTTGTGCATATAAGAGATTAGACCTTTAAGATGCTTGGCTAAAATTGGACATGTTGATGCAAAAAAGTGGTTTAGCACTTTCTGGGCTCAACTTAGTGATATTGGGCATTTGTTATGCTTTGGGCCTCGATGGAGCGTGTGATCTGCAAGACAACAAACGCTCGGTAAGGCCTTAGGCACCGGTGTGGTACCGGCCGAAGGCTCTCCGATGCTTAAGTAAGTACGGATTTAGAAAACTTAAACTGACAGATCAATAGGCTGTATGCCGTAAGCTCTTATTACCTCCATTTGGGGATAGTGGTCTTCTTTTATAGGCCTTGGGAGGTGTGTATATTGTTTAGAATTTCGATGTGGGACTGTAGACGTCGATTGCGGGCATGCCACGTGTCTTGGAGAAGGGAGTTGCCTTAATCGTTGGATCGGTAGGCAAGGTGCCGAAGGCCACTATAGCCAGGCTCAATCTTGTCCACTCGGCCGACCCTTATAGGCTGTTCATTTTGGTATAAACAGGAGTCCCCAAGTTTTCATCTGAGTTTTCTCGGGTGCGGACTTGATACCTTCTTCGGTAATCAAAGTATTGTTCTACCGTTCAGTGATTTAGAATAGGGTAATGCTTGATCCTTGTCCTTCTGTGCTTCATCCTTGTCCTTCTGTGCTTCTTTATTAGGAAGCAGACACCCAGGAACTCAAGGGTCGTTACTTCGAGGTGAAGTGATGAGAGTGAACAACACTCTGTCTTCTGTGTCCCGTGTGCTGTCAGGACATCTGTACCCAGAATGAGACGTGGCGTGTCCATTCATGCGGAGTAGCACTATTAATGCTCCGTTTGGTTTCCCGAGGCGCACCGTTTCAATCCCTTGCCCTATAAATAGGAGTGGCTCTGGATGAGAAGTTCACTTTGCATTCGTGAATGAAGCGAGAGCTCTGTCCAGGCGATTTTTGGCGAGGGCTAACGGCAATCAAGGTGATTTCTGACGAAACCAATCGGTAGTCAAGGCGATTTTTGATGAGACCAATCGGCAATTCGAGCCACTCTCCTTCATCCATAGTTCAAGATAAGGTACCATTCGGCACTCTTATTAAATACTTTTACTTATTCTGTGCATGTCCTTCCTTGGAATGAGCTAGACCGAACTTTGTGCAAGTAGGGTTTCGTTCGGTAGTCTGGTTGCCATAGGTAGCGATGTAGGTATCGGTATGCTAGTCTTCTGCATGGCCCTTAGTTTCCTTTTTCTGTGTTTTGTAGATGTCTGATAGTGAGTCTTTGTTCGAGAGAGAGCCTAATGCATTCAATGGGGAGTCATCGGACTATCATGGGGATACAAATAGTGAGGCCGTAAGCCTCGATACCGAGGGTGGAGAAGATACCGATGTCGAAATACTCGGTGAGGGGAGAAGCTCCGTTCCTACCCATGGCATCGGGAAGGGACTTATGACAAGGCGGCCAGTACCGTTGACTGTGGTGTATAGCGACGACAGTCATGCCAGTATGAACCAGCACTGCGAGTTCCATATGGGGGATACTCGGGTGCCAGATGAGCACACCAATCATCAATCGGAGACCTCTACCTCTGGCCGTGCCCTTTTTCTCAACCGAAGGTATCCATAGTTCATCGGGGAAACCCTAGGGTACCTATAGGCGTGCCGAAGGAGCATCTGTACGGCATAGACTATTTGGAGCCCAATAAGATGACCATACGGGAGCTAGTCAAGCTTCGTGCCTAGTACTATATCTCGGATTCAGTAAATATGAGGATCCCGGGTTCTACCGAGTCTCTCAACAGCCCAGAGGATAGTGAGGTGGTCTTTTTCACTGACATTCTTCTGCAGGGGGTTTGGTTGCCGTTACAACTTGTCGTGCAGAAGATACTTGCCCAAATCTAGTATGCTCCAGGCCAATACAATCCCAAATTCTGGGTGGCTTTGATGGGGGTGATTGTTGCAATTCTCCTACATGTATAGCGTCACCAAGTCCAAGAATGCCGATCATGGAGGTTGGGTTTAGGTCAACTGTCTCAGGGCTTCCGAACGAAGGCATTTCGTCAGTGCCGTGCCGACTTCTCAAAAGCCTTGGAGGAATCAGCGGGTGCTTTTATCTGGCTATTGGGAATTACCTTCTAGAATGCCCGTCCGTTTCCACATTCCCGCTGCTTTCCGATTTGCCGGTAGGTCATCAGCATGCCGATCAGTAGGTTATTAATAATTCTTTTATGATAGATTTTTAATCGTTTTATGTTTTTTTGCAGGCAAACTGAAGTAGCCAAACCCAACCTAATCCGAGATTCGGCAGGTTGATAAAGTGAGGCTGAAGGTTCCAACTGCTGACAGGGTATACCCGAGATTCCTCTTTATAGAGAACCTAATCAGAGCCCGCCTCGTCAGCCCTACCGAGAGTAAGTGCACTTTGTTTGTTTTGTAAGTTCACTTATGATATGTCGGTGTCTTACCGGTCTTTGGTTCGTACAGTGACAGATGCCAGAAGATCTGCTGAAGCCAAGAGGATGGATGAATCCTCCAAAAAGCGCCTCATGATGGGCCTGAAAGAGAAGAAAAAGAGACGGCAGCCGGAGGCAATCTCAGTACAAACACCCGAGGTTGATCCAGAGGATCAAACTCTTGTCGATCGGCTGAGGTAGCTGAGTGCCGAGCCAGTGCCCAGCAGTGCGGCTGAGGCTGACTCACCGTCGAGGCGAAGGCACGCTACCTAGGCTGCTGCCTCTATGGCGGCTAATAAAGCGGCCAATAAAGGTAGATATGGACGCCAAGCCAGTGTCCAAGTGTGGGCAGCAGACGGAGGCACTGAGGGCTGTCTTTGCTGCCAAGGGCGATGATGGCCCTGCCGAACCTATCAATATCGCTTGTCTACCGAAGACGGTCCAATTTGAGAACCACATGATCCTTGGTTAGCAAATGGAGTTGTCAGAGATCTAGGAGCTCCCGAAAAGGCTCCTTCGGGAGGGAGCTGGACGTGCCTTCCGTCTCTAGGCCTCTGTAAGTTTCCTCTAACCCCATTTTGTTTGCCATTAGCTCTTACACTTATTCTGACTTTTGGCTTTATCTTCCAGGCATTGATGGGCATGTGGCTGCCGAAAACGCCAAAAAGGCTTATGAGGATGGCCGTGCCAAGGTTACCGAGGCAGGCAAGGCTCTTCACGATCACGCTCATCTCTTGAAGGACAAACAGGCTGCCAGACGGCAAGTCAAAGCTTCCGAGGCCAAACTGGCAGAGATGAGGGTGGCTTTGGACGTTGCGGTGACGGTGGCGAAGGACGCCGAGGTGGTAAAGGAGACCGTGTAGGCGGCATTGGAGGAGTCTGAGCGGGCAAAGGCTGTAGAAATTGAGGCTGCCGTTCGGGAGGCGATCAGGGGTTACCGTCCGTTTGACGAGTTCACTGCCTTACTAGACAATGAAGTGGGCTCGGAGATGGTGGGTCTTCTCTACCGTTTCAAGCGGTTCAACCCTGGGCAGAAGCTGAGCCTAAACTTTGCTGCCGATCCACCCCCTCTACTGAAAGGCATTACAGAGGAGGTGATCGAAGACTATGAGGGGGAGGATGCTCCGGAAGTTGCTACCGCCGCAGAGGTTCGCGGCGAGGCTGCTGCTGATGATCAAGGCTGCCGTTGAAGGGGCTACCGTTTGAACTGTCATATTTTGTAATTTGTAATTTCATTTTTATTTTGTACTTGCCATAAGGCAGTTTGTCCCGAACACCTTGATGCCTAGGGCATCTATTTGAATTGATGTTTAACTGTTTTCAACATTGTGGCTAAGCTCACGAATCCTTCTTTCTTTTATTGTTGTCTGTTTGACAAACTTTTATTTACTTCCGGTTAGATTGCTGTTGCCGATGGCTAACACTTTTGTAAATAACTAATCCGGAATGTATTGTCGGTAGGATTATGATTTAAACAATTATACTGCCGAGGGCTAATTAAAGCATATTGCCAAGTGAACCATTAATCAGTAAGCACTTTCAGATGATAAAAGGCATCCCGATCACTTTTCCACTACCGAAGGTTAGATGAAATACCATTGGCAATCTCCCTTGTGGTGGCTCTTACCATTTATTATTTTTTTTGTTACCGAAGGCAATATAAATAAATTGACCCAGTGTTTTTAATAAACAATAGAGCCGTAGGCTTTTCATTTAAATGATGCCGAAGGCAGGGGTACATGTAGATCGTTGTTTTACAATTTTAACCTGCCGTTGGCTAGGGAACCTTACTTGTAGTAATACTTTAGATGTTCGACGTTCCATGGGTGACCGAGGGTCTTTCCATTGGAGTTCTCAGTTGATATGTTCCCGATCGGAGAATATCGATGACTTAATATGGTCCTTCCCAGGAAGGTCCAAGGGCCCCTTCCGTGGGGTTCTTGTTAGAGAGACTTTTTGCATGACTGAGAGACGTGTTGCTTATAGGTTTCATTCCGAACGTTGGCTTGCGCTCTTCATTCCTTGATCAGGTCAAGGCTTAACACAAGGGCCTCCTCATTCGCTTTTGGTGCGAAGCTTTCTGTTCGGTAGAAAGGCTAGCCGATCTCCACAGGGACGACGACTTCCGATCCGAAGGCTAGAGAAAAGGGGGTTTCCCTAGTGGACGTTCAGAAAGATGTCCAGATGGCCTATAGTTCTTCGGGAAGCTTCTTCGGCCATGCACTCTTGGCATTGTCGAGCTGCCGTTTCAATAGTTTCTTGATGATCTTGTTTATTGCTTCAACTTGGGTATTTGATTGGAGGTAAGCTGGAGAAGCGAAAAACAAATTGATTTTGAGGCGAGTGCAGAACTGTCTGAAGAGTTCCAAATCAAACTGCTTATCGTTGTCAGTGATAATTGCGTAAGGGATACTGAATCGGCAGCAAATGTGAGTCCAGATGAAATTTTCCATTCTAGCTGCTGTTATAGTTGCTAGAGCTTCGACTTCGACCCATCTGGTAAAGTAATCCATAGCTACCACAACATACTTGACCTGGCATTTACCTTGCGGCATTGGGCCAATGAAGTCCAGTCTCAACTGGGCGAAAGGCCATAGGCTTACGATCGGTGTTAAGGGCTCAGCAGGGATGTGGGGTACACTACCGAATCATTGCCATTTGTAACACTTGTTCACTAGTGTGTTCGCGTCCTGATGCATAGTTTGCTAGTAATACCCCTACCAAAAGGCCTTATGTGCCAGCGATCGATATCCAGAATGGTCACCCTATACGCCATCATAGATCTCCCAAAGCACGTAGTCCCCTTGTTCGGTAGTGATGCATTTTAGGTATGGCGTGGTATAGCCGCGCTTATACAGGATACCGTTGATAACGGTGTATCTTGCCAATGGGTACCGTAGCTTCTTTGCTTGGGCTTTGTCATTAGGAAGGGTGCCGTTCATCAAGTAAGCGTGTATTGGTGACATCCAAGTGTCCTCGTAAAGCACGGCACATACGTCAAACATCGTAGTGCTTGGGTGAGTTAATATCTCTATCGAAACTTGTCTACCGACTTTGTCTTCTATTGATGAAGCTAGTCTGGCGTGTGCATCAGTCTGTTTTTCGATCTGGGTACCTGTCAAATCTTGTAAGCCAGAAACTTCTGAAGTAGTTGGTGTGCTGATGATAGGTAGGTTGACATGGATACATCCTTGGCTGCAAGATCGGCAATCACTTGGTTTATGATGAGTTGGGAGTCGCTGTGGATGCTGATCTGCCTAGCGCCCAGGCTCTTGGCCATCCAAAGGCCGGCTAAGAGGGCTTTGTACTCTGCTTCGTTGTTAGACGTTCGAAAGCTGAATCAGAGGGCATATTCCATCTTCACCCCATCTAGAGCGGTAAGTACAAGGCCAGCTCTGCACCCTTGCTGATTTGCCAAACTGTCACATGCAGGATCCACACTGGAATTGAAGGATTGAAACATATGGCGCTCGGCACCATAGTTTCTTCGACATCGGTACGTGAATCTGCCGGCTAGAGTGTTATCGGAGGTATGAGCTCAGAGATGAAATCAGTGACGGCCTGTCCTTTCTCAGTAGGTCTTGGCTTGAATTGTATGTCAAACTCTCCTACCTCGATTGCCCATTTGATCAATCGACTGGATGTTTTCGATTTTTAGAGCACTTGCCGAAGAGGTTGATTAGTTAAGACTGTGATTTCGTGCGCCTGGAAATATGGACGAAGTCGTCGGGCTGAGATAACTAGAGCCAGGGCTAGCTATTCTAAGGGAGGATACCGAAGCTCTGCGCTCTACCTACTCTGGTTTGCATATTAATACTGAGCTGACGACAGTATTAGATACCGAAAGGTAAAGAAACAGAACCTCCCTTAGGAGGAGTTTTGACAACAGGGGTGCTTTGCTCATGTAGGTCTTTAAGTTTTGAAATGCCTCGTCGCATTAGGCAGTCCATGCGACATGATGCTTGCCCCATTTCAAGGCTTTAAAGAACGGTACACATTTATCGGTGGCTTTGGAGATGAAGCGAGTTAAGACAGCGACACATCCGGTAAGACTTTGAATGTCCTTTTGTGTCTTTGGCCTCTCCATGTCAATTATGGCCTTGATTTTCTCGGGGTTTGCCTCGATTGCTCTCTGACTGATCATGAAGCTGAGGAACTTTCCGGAAGACACGCCGAAGACGCACTTCATTGGGTTTAGCCGCATTCGGTACTTTTTCAAGATGTCAAACATGAGAGATAGGTTGCCCAGGTGCTTTCCTGCCGTCCTACTCTTTACCAGCATATCGTTAACATAGACTTCCATGATACTGCCGATATGCTCAGCGAAGATTTGGTTGACAAGCCTTTGATACGTTGCCCCCACATTCTTCAGGCCAAACGGCATGACGTTGTAGCAATTCAATCTTTTGTCCGTGATAAATATCGTATGTTCGCTGTCGGCAGGGTTCATGAATATTTGATTGTATCCCGAATATGCATCCTTGAAACTGAGAAGCTCATGACCGGCAATGGCGTCTACGAGCTGGTTGATTCGGGGTAGCGGAAAGCTATCCTTTGGACATGCCTTGTTCAGATCGGTATAGTCTTGGCACATTTGCCACCCACCTTTCACTTTCCAAACCATCACAGAGTTTGCCAGCTATGCTGGGTACGTGGCCTCCTTGATAAAGCCTATAGTCTGGATCTTGTCAACCTCAACCTTCATAGCTTCATACCATTTGGCATCGTACGAACAACGTTTTTGACGCACAGGTTTGTAGGCGGGGGAGATGCTGAGCTTATGGCTGATGATCTCTGGAGAAATTCCTGGCATATCGTCATACGATCGACCAGGTGAACACTTCCGAGTGATGTCGTAAGAAATCAATAAATTCTGTTCGAAGGGATGGGGAGAGTGTGATGCTGATTTTGACATATCGATCAGGCTGCCTATCGTTTAACATTACTGTTTCCAAATCTTGGTGGGTTGTGCCTGAGGAGTTGGCATTTTTTCTCTTGGGTCATCGATTAGCCCCGTACCATTCGGCGCCCCTAGCACTGACATGGTCTCACTTGGCAGTTTTGAGGCTACCGATTTGAGAGCTGTGGAGTAACAAGTTCGCGCGCTAAGCTGGTCCCGTCGGACTGCTCAAGTGCCGAAGCTAGTAGGGAATTTCATCAGCAGCATATGCGGGGACAGGTGCGCCTTGATTCCGGTGAGTGTCGTTCGCCCAATTATGACGTTGTATGGCGTTGGGCAGTCGACAATGAGGAATTGGTCATATATCATAGTCTTTCGTAGGGAGACACCGAAGGCGACAGGCAAACTAACGCTGTCGACGGGTTGAACCAAGTCCCCAGAGAAGCTGAGCAGGGGCGTCAACTGCTGATTGATGTATTCCTAATTCTCGAAATGCGTCGGCAAAAATTACATTTACTGAACTTTCGATATTGATCAGCACCCGTTCGACATCGAAGTCGGTGATTTATGCTTAGATGATCATCGGGTCATCATGGGGATAAAGGATCCCTTCTTCTTCTTCCTCGCAGAATGTGATGGGTTCCCACCTAACCCTCGGCGCCTTATGATGCCGGTTTACCTCTATGCTGAAGACCTGAGGGTATTGCATTGCTCGAACGTACTGCTTACTCGATCGATTGGATATACAGGCGAGTACGGGTCCTCCACTGACGGTGCTGATCATGTTGATATGCCGATTTACATTTAAAGCTGGCGTTTGTTATGGTCTGGCAATGTACTGATCCAGTTTTCCTTCCAGAATCAAACGCTTGACGATTTGCCTTAGATTATAGCTGTTGTGCTGATGGTATCGACCGAACTTCTTGGTATCCCGATTGTCTTGTCGATTGGGTTTCTGGTTAACCGGTTTGGGTATTATCTCTTGCTCGTTCATTAGAACGGCTTCGTAGGTAGTATTCAACAAGGTGACAACTTCCTGACTGCGGTCATGATTCAGTAATGGCGCTCAGTGGTCGCTGCGACTGTATTTCCCATTTTCCTTCTTCGGGTATCCTTGCCTAGCGTCAGAATTGTCTTTCCATTTTCAACTTGCAGGGTACCCATCAGTCCTTTCAATGGGGAGTAGGGTTGCCCCTGTGCCAAATAATTCTTTAATGCCGATTCCTCTTGCCTGGCCGAAGGCCTGGATTTTGAGTTGAAGTATTCAGCCTTTGCGTGGATTGCTGCTTGCTTCATCAATTCGTCATAGGTGCGCCAGTTGTTACTGTACACCAGATACCTAAAGTGTGAGGACTGAATGCCCTCTTAAAGGCATCGTATGCTGCCCTGTCATATGTTTCCGGACACCTTGAGTACTCATGACTGAAGCGCTCGACGTATTCCCTTAAGGGCTCGTCCTCCCTCTGCCGTACGGTGTACAAATCATCGGTAGAATATAGATGGTCTATCTGGATCATGAAGTGATTGAGAGAAATTTGTTTCAACTTGTCGAAGGAGTCTACCGTCTCCGGTTCCAATCAATATAACCAATTTAAGGCCGCTCCGGTAAGCGCAGATTGGAACAGCATGCATTGCCCCTCGTCACTGAGACCTTGACATCTCACGGCAGGTTGGAAAGAGTGAAGATGTGTCAAGGGGTCTTCTACCCCGGTGTAGAACAGTATGCGAAGAGGCTGCACATCCCTGTCTTGCCTGGAATGCCTGATATGTTCGATGAATGGTCCTAGTCGAAGCTTTCCTCAATCGGGCTCCTGAGAGCGGGTTCGATCACTTTCCATTTTCTGAACTTTTTGAAAAAGAAGTCGGATGACGGGATCTCGGCTAGGAATCTCTTCGGAACCATAGTCCTCCGAATGTCTTGGTGGACTCGATGGCTTGGCCTCAAAGTATCGTGTAGGCATTGCCGAACGGTAGGTTGATCCTTGGGTCTTGGAAGGGACGTACTCATGGTCTGACTTTGTCGTGGGTTCTAGTCCTCGTACCTTTCGAATGGGTGATTTGTTCCCAAGAACCCTCATTCGTGAGTCCCTTAGATGCGCATTGATCCTTATTGGAGATCTCTGTCTTTTGACTTCCCTGTCGTTAAGCCGATGACGACAATCGATGTAAACTTTCCTCAGTAGATGAGGTTGGTCTCTGGGAGCCGGGACTATCAGCTGTTTGGAGGGCGCAACCGTTGCCTTTGCCCCATTCTTGCTTTTCCTATGCTGAATCGGAGTCTGCAAGCTCTCAGAGAATTGAGTGGGTTGGATGTTTTGCATATCCTGCTGATTGAGCAGTTGCTGGGTTTCGTCCACTTTAGACGAGAGTAGGTTGTTATGTTTCGGTAGTTTTACCATATCCTGCTGAAGAGAAGTTATTTAGGCTAGAAGCTTAGCTTTGGCAGTCGTTTGCATTATGGGTGAATTGCCAAAGTGGGTGCAAGGGGGTTAGCGTTGGGCTAGCTCCACTTTGCCTTCCTCACAGTAATCCTTCCTCGGGCAGGAATACAGGCACTGAGGTGGTTCCCATGCGTTTCAGGGATAATGGGTCGATTCAAGTCGTTTTCCATAGACGGCTCCAAACTGTTGATGCGAAAAAGTGGCTCAGCACTTTATGGGCTCAACTTAGTGATATTGGGCCTTCGTTATGCTTTGGGCCTCGGTGGAGCGTGTGATCTGCAAGACAACAAACGCTCGGTAAGGCCTTAGGCAACGGTGTGGTACCGGCCGAAGACTCTCCGATGCTTAAGTAAGTACGGATTTAGAAAACTTAAACTGACATATCAATAGGCTGTATGCCGTAAGCTCTTATTACCTCCGTTTAGGGATAGTGGTCCTCTTTTATAGGCCTTGGGAGGTGTGCATATTGTTTAGAATTTCGATGTTTTTAAAAGATTAGCTTTTGCTTCTTGAATGTTTGATTCATGTTTATTATGGCTAATAATCCAATAAAAAGTGTTTAAATATATGTTTCCTTCATTATTATTTTCACGGATAGGAGGTGGAATTTGGCTTTCTTTTTCTCCCTCCCAAAGTTTCTTCATAACACTTTAGACGTATCTGTTGTCGTTTGATTACCAGCAACAACACCTCGTACCTACGTTGTCCAATACCAGTTGCATCTTAAATGTCATATGAAGAATCATGGCATTTGGCAACGCCTTCAACATCACCTTGACCTTCATTGATAATGTCTCTGTATTTTCTTTTATTTTTTTTTTTATGGTGGAGTATTTATAAGTGTAGCGGGAATTTTGGAAGGTGAAGACAATGTAAGTCTTGGGATATTTGGAGTAAATGCTTACAATGGAAAGGGGGTTTAAATAGAGCAGAACTCATCACCTTTTTCCATCCAAAATGAATTGCCTAGTAAAATGGGTAGAAACTGAACAATTGGTGACAACTTGGTGAATCGTCGCATCTGATAATATGATCTGGTTCTATTAACTTTGTTAGTTACCTTTTTAATATTGTGTAGTATATTTTATTAATTTTGATATGATTTGGATCTTTAGGAGATTTATAAATTATAAAGTACTTCATATCAGTACCACTCACTTCGTTATCCCTACTTCTCTTTGTCCAGATAGAAACAGCGTGGTGTCGGCACTACAATGTTGAGGTGGTCATGCTAATTCTCTTTGTCCAAATCCGAAAGGAATCTTGGCAGATCGTATTAGAAGTGCTTCACAACGTATGTAAGTGTTAGCTTCCCAAAACTCTTTTCTTCCCAAACTGTAAAATGTAATGTATTATATATTTTTTTTAGGGAGCTACTAGCTGCAGTGGATATTAATGGGTAACTAAGCCAACAACCTAAGTGAATCTCAGCTTGAGAAACTGAACGGTTTGCCATATGCGAAGGAAGTTAATGCATCTACTCACATAATCCATACAGTGAAGTTTATTAAAGATATGCTGCTAGTGTTATTAGTTGTATCATTTCTGAATTTTGCAGTAAATTTGATGAAATAGTAAGATTTGGCTTTCTGGAATAATGAATATCATTTCAAGTTTATTATTTGTGCCTTTTTAACCCGAGTTATTAAGCTCATAAGGGTGTCTGTTCACCTAATGCCTTAAAGCCTTTGGGTTTGAGAGTCATTGGCCTAACGCTCTCTACATGGGTTAATTAGAAAGCTTAATGGAATTAGACATTGCACAGTCCGCAAAAAAAAAAAAAACAAAAAAACAAAACAAAAACAAAAACAAAAACTTGGATTGTTTTAGGGAAGAGAGTCTGAAAATCTTTGTTATAAGGAGGTTGGTATGATTGGAATTTAGCTTATGTCGCATGATTGTGTTAGTTATAACTCTACCAAAGGAAATTTGTGAAAGGTTTATAAATGATTTGGACCTTGAGTTGGGATAAACTTGGAATTTTGGATAAGTGTTCTCTCTTTTAACGTTATTCATGAGTTGAAAATCAAAACTCTGTGATGTGTTATTTTTGTTGATGACAGTTGGGTGTTGGAATTATTTTCAAAGTTTTGACTGAGCAAATTGTTTTAACCTCATACTTCGATGTTTGTGGGTATCATCCCGGGAAACCCTCACGAGATTATAACTCATCCTCTCTGGGTAATTTTGAGGTTTAAAGGCTTGTTGCATACGCTCAATGTAATCGAGTTCCCTGCGAGAGTGACTTATTTATTTATTTATTTTTTCGTTTTTGTTTTCTTGTTTTTGAGTTTGAACTAGAGTTTCCTTTGAGACGCTTGAATTGCTAGGCTCTAGCTAGTTGGGAGGTGTGATAATAGCTGAAAAGTTCATCGTTTATGTCCCTAAAATATACCCTTCGAGCTTATTTATTTACTAATTTATTCATTTTGGTCTACTATTTTTTTAAGTTATCAAATAAAGTGAAATATTATTTTGTATTGACTTTGGCCAATTCTATGTAGGGAAATAATATTGGAATTATGTGGGCAGCTTACTGGAGTGCAAAAGAGATGAAGTAAAAGAGAAAACTAAGCCAATTGGTTAGAGACTAATCACGTGCAAAGTAAGAGACCATGACTTATCAAAAGAGGAAGCTGACATGCATGCATAGGACTGTGAAGAAGTTAAATTCAAGGAGGAAAATAAATCATAAGTGGTTAGGGTTTGACTGATATAAAAGGGTGCTACTTGGTTTGTCTCAAGGATTCTGCTTTTTGTCCCAAAACACTTTATTTTTCTAGAGTTATTTTTCTTTGTTATGGAGAACTAACTCGCTAGCTAAGGCTAGGGATAAAGCCTTCGAGATACTATGTGGTTTTGTTAGTTTGATTAGAATTGAGCTTTAATGTTAAATTCTTATTTATCGATTTGTTCAATTTAATTTTAGTTTTTCTCTTTGATCGATTGATGGGTGCTTGATAATCTTATTCATAGGTTTAGTCACGCTTTTCCTATAGTTTAGTAAAAACATCCATGCTTTTGAGATTTGAGAAAAATTAGCAGATTGCTTTGATTTCATTCAAATTATTTCTTGATAGGTTGTTGTAGGTACATGTTATGCTTGAAATTCTCTCTAAACGAAATTAAATTGGGTTTTAATTGTGAACAATTATAGTGAGAATCAAACTAATGAGATTACATATGCATTTTGAAGGTAGAACCTCGACGTCTTAGTGTTTTATTATTATTGAACTTTCTTCTAATCTTTTAATCATATTCTTCTTGTTGCAGATATCTTACGTATTTTGTGCACTTTAACACCGCTCTCTGTGGATACGATACTTGACTTACGAGATTTACTATTGGACTACACCTGCACTTAGGTGTAGAAAGCAATATGTCCTTCATTATCACACCCACAACATCCTTCACACAACTATATACTGCTATATATGGCCATCAACATCGTTCTTATCATCGACATCATTCTCCCAACTTGACATGTTCCCCTTTCGAGAAGGATTTATAAGAAATTTAAGAAGGGTCACACACACACCACAATCGGAGTATCCGAGTTTATCTCCGAAGGTGTATATTCAACCTCCTCTTTCTTATTTTGTACAGAATCATGTCTCTTCTCGGCTTATCTAGCATCCTTAGTCTTATGAGCATCCTCACCCTCTTTTTCCTCATCATATTCATCCACACCCTCATCTTCATCCTCTATGTCCTCTTTCCCATCTATCTTTTCCTCTTTCTTTTCTCTCTCTTCAACCATTTCTTCACCCGGGTACTTTTTCTTTAATGCACTAGGTGCATCATATCTAGAAAAATACAATCCCCAACTCCAGTATTGTTGGCTCATCTCTAATGCACTTGGTCATAGGAGGCGTAATAAAATAGGCTATCACAAGCAAAGCATTTAACACGTTATATACAATATACTTAACAGGTTTAGTCGTGAAACAAACATATTCTTCAAACATATTATTCAGTAAACACATGTTTACTTTGAAAGATACACGCATTTAGCTTTCTAAACTCATGGGTTTTTTTTCTATGGATTACTTCAACTTCCTTATTCCACTTTACTCCACATTTTAGACCATTGATTCGACAGAAGTCTTTTACAGTGAATTAAACCACGTTGGACCCTATTGCGTAACTAAGCCCATGTATGTCCTTCACACCAAGTCCTGTGATGTGCCGAAGTGCCAGACCATGCATAATTTGACCACTAAATTGAATTTTATCCAAGTCCATCAAGTGCCCAATGTAGGTCCCTCTAAATCTTGTCTTAACTTCGTTATTAACGTGCATCGTAAAAAATTAGACAGGACTGCTGTACTCGCCACACAAAAATTATTCACCCGCGCGCAATAGACCTTTGACTCTATAAAACTTAATTCAAACCCGTATTCTATTTTATACATGCAACATACGCAGTTTGCTTAAACAATACCAAAATTCAGTGGAACAACACTGACAAACAATACCAAATTTCGGTACAAATCTACTGAAACCGAATGCATTATTATAATTCAATGGAATAGCATCGACAAAAAATTCTCAAAACACCCAAAGTACCGTGAGTGGTCTAGGGGACCATATTGGGACTGGTCCTCTTCAGGGGCTAACATCACCAGCCTATGTCTACTCGTTAAGGTTGTGGGATGCTCTCTATCAAGTCGAGTCTTGAGTAATGAATTATATATATATATATGTAAAGATGAATTTCATTGCATGGTTTATATTGTTTTTCTAAAACTGTCAGTATGTCTGGATATAACTTATGTTAAAACTTTATTTTTGTCCATTCACATTTTCTCTGTTTTGCACTGCCTAGGATATAGTTAGCTAAGGTCCGCCACTCCACATTGAGGCATCATCGGTGTTCATTCTGCCACCTTCTATCCTAGGATTTTCCTTGTTTCTTTCCTCACTCTGTTCTCTTGAGTTGTAAATTAAATCTTTAGCTACTTTGAGTTGCTTGTTTTAAGTTTGGGTAGAGTGCCTGAGGTCCATTTAATCATCCTATTTTTCCTGTGTGTTTTAATCGTCCTAATTTGGGAAAAGTACCAATTACAAGGGAGACTCTATCGAATCTTCGGTAAAAGTCAAAATCTATTTTTTTGGTTTTTAAAAAAAATGGGGTTTTATTAAAATGAGTTTGACATCTGCTGGATGTACGACGGGAACAGGGTTCGTCAGGAATTCCAATGGAGAATCCGGGGCGGGTCTTATCAAATACATCTTTATACTCTACAAATACATTCAATTGCCAGCCATTGCGGTACTTGGATAGCCATTTGTGGGTTGAACATACAAAGAGCACAAATCATCATTGCGGGTAGAACATACAAACAGGCAATTTATTATATGTTAATTATTAGGGAGCTTTAGTAATATACCCAAAGTAGAGGCTGTCATTATTTATTTATTTATTTATTTTAAAAAAACCCCCACATGGAATGCACTTTAGAAATATACTCAAAAACCATTTACTACATAAGAAATGAATGTTGAAGTTGCTATAAATCACATGACTGCCATTGATTAACTTAAAACAAGCCCAAAACAAAAAATTTTAAATTATAAAAAAAAAAAAAAAAAACCCAAAACAAGCCCAGCAAGCTCGAAGTACATTGTTAATACCATATCATAGAAATATATTGTTAATACCATGTCATATAAGTACATTGTTAATACCATGTCATACAAAAAACTCCACACAAAAAAGCCCAGCAAGACATCGATATCCTTTGCAGAAACCACCTCCAATTGTCCACAGTTTCACCAGAAACAATCGCAAAGGCAAAAGGAAAAGTACACTATTAATACTATGTTATAGGACTATCTTCCTAGTAAAAATCACATTATGCATATCAAAAACTTCACGTGCACAGCTATCTATTGAGCAAAATATAGAGCATGTTTTCTTACTGAAAATATGTTAATACTATTCATAGAAGTACATTGTTAATACTATGTCATAGAAACCAATCAACTGTTCATACCACTTAATGGAAGTTAACAACTATATCATTTCATTTGAATAATAGGTACGATAAAGAATCCAAACAGTACCAAACATCAAAACCAAGTCAACACTAAACAGTGTTTTGCACATTAAAATCACAAAGAACCTAGATCACTGAGAATCTAAATTCGAGAACAGTAATTATCAAATTTCTTTTCTTTTGTTCAATTTGTATTAGAAAAGAAAATGAAGATGTAGTGGCAAGATGCCACACCAACAATACAAATATATAGTTTAAGTTATTGTATACAATAACCGGAAGGAAGAAAAGCATACAATCTCTGCCTTTCTCATTAATAATATTACAAACTTATGAGGATCTTTCGACCACTAACCAATTAACATCATCATCAATTTGGACAAATTCAACAGAAAAAGTAGTAATTCCTTTACAGAGTCAGGTTACAAAACTGAAATTTGATGGCAATTTGCTCAAAAACATTTGATGGCATACACAGATAGAGCCAAACAAGTCAACACAGTGAGAAAACAAGCATAATGAATTCTAAATCACTAATTCCAATTATTATATCATTCTAAAATAGAAAAAGCAATACATCAATGACTCATTGACTAATTAAGTATTTTACACCAAGAACTCATCCCAAAATTCTAAATACCACCTATTCTAGCATTGCCAGTGCGCCAAAGAATGAAGAATCAAATTGAATCACCATATCACCACCGCCAAAACCTCAATTCAATCATACACTAAGCAAACACAGAAATTAACAACAACAAAAAATAGGAGATATTAAAAATTTCATAGTCACCTCTAAGAGCTTTTGCACATGAGAGATTATGAGTAGTTCTTCAAATAATCTCTCTCCTGGCTGCATATCCGTATTGAGATTGATGAATGTTATCCAACGATCATTCCAACTACGATCTCTGCCTTCTTTGCCAGGCTCATTCCTCCATAGGAGTTCTTAGCTTCGTCTCCTTATGACGTTGCTGTAGAGGCGTGTCATCTACCGACGGAGATTGAGATGAAGATGATTGTGATGGCACCGGAGGTGAAGAAGGACGTGGTGTATTAACTAGAGCGTTCGACAGAGATGGAGGAAGGGAAATCGGCGGTGGAGTTTTGGGCGAAGGTGAATCGGCAGCAGGTTGTGGCGGTGGAGTTGGCAAGGGGCTATGGTGGAGATGACGAAGATACACTGGAGAATTGGACTAGGAGAAAAGCCAGAAGCAGAGCTCGATAAACTTAGCCATTGTTGAAGAAGAAGAAGAAAGTACGAGATGCGGTTGATGAAGATTGAGTTGATTAATAGACAAAGCAAAAGGGAAAATAGTAATCAAACATAGCTGTTGAATTTAAGAAATCGACAACTGTCAATTTTTGGGTTTATTTTGGGTGTATTTATATACATTGAATGGTATAGGGTTTCTTTGTAGAACTATGTATAGGAATGGATTTAATTAATTTTCTACAATTATTAAAACTTTTTTATCACTTACTCTAATTTAATTTTTCTTATTACTTAAGAGTCTTTATCGATCACTTTTGACAAAAAAAAATATGTAGGGTTATCTACTGTAGATGTCCCTAAACTTGGCCCCCAGTTGCAATTGGATCATCGAACTTTTTTTTTAGGCAATTAGGTCATCCAACTCTCTCATCCGTTCCAATTAAGTCCTTCCGTCAATTTGGCTGTTAATTTGAGGGCTAAAACCGTCCATTTCAATTAAAATATTTTAAATTTTAAAAATTAAAGAAAAAACTGAAAAAAAAAACTAAAGGAAAAAAATAATTAAATTAAAATAATAAATAAATAAATAAACTTAAAAATAAAAATAAAAATCCCTCTCTCTTTCGCTCTGTCTCTCCTTCTCTCTCGCAACCCATTCCCCCCTTCCTTATCCCACCCCTCTCAAAACCCAAATCCCAACCCAACCTACAACCCACCCCCTATCTCCTAACCTGCAACCCGTCTTTTACCCCTTTTGTTACATGGCTTAAACTCTTTAATAGAGTTATGTCTTGCAGGCTGCTAGCGGTTAACTGAGGATGCAATCCCGAAGGATCTATGTAGTTTAATTTTAGATATGATCCTATGAAGGTAGGATAAAGTTCCCCATTGGCTTGACAACCATTGATGGTCAACAAGTCAACTTTCTTTTGTGCCAGAGCGTGCCACTGATAGCAGTTTAAAACCCTAGCAGACTTCTTAAAAATAGATAACTTGTGCCCCAAGTTACTTACTTTTAAACAAGCAATTGTGAATTTGGGTGAGGAATATCTCCCAAGTAAGTTCTTTTTCTTGCCTCAAACGGGTGAGGACTTCACAATTTTTCACAAAACAAAATTGGTAGTTCTGGCCAGAATAGATAAAAAGAAGACAAATTGTTTAGGCAGAACTGCCTGTTACAGGACTCAAAAAGCAAAATGACAACTCTGGAAACGACAACAGGATGTTGGACTTCCATTTCTGCCTGGGTAGCTGCCTCTACACTAGGCTGGATTGAATCGTCAACACCTTCAACTGATGAGTTTCAGCTGGAAATCGATACCAACATTTGAGTTTGGCAGAGCTTCAATTTATTTCGAGCCATGGAAGGCTTGCTGAACGGGCAGAATTGAGGCCTCTCTAGTCTGAAGAGGACAGAAGTGGCTGTATTGATGGTCATTGGGCTGGAGCTGCGCTATGGTGTCTATTCTGCTTGACCAAGGCTTTTTGTAAATTTGTTGAGGTTTTCATATTTGTGAAAAAAAAAAAACCCGGACTTTGCTTGACTTGGTTTTGTGCTGAACCAAATTTGTAACGAGAGAAATCTCGCTTTGTAAAACTATTTCTCTGAACTGAACCGAAACCAAAGATTTGAATTCTAGCTTATTTGTTTCTTGTGGATCAAAGAGTTTTGGTTGCTTCAAGGTTTGAAAGCTCTTGAGATCAGTTGATCTTTTTGAGTTTGTTAGTGCGACTTTCAGAATTTTTGTCTTGCTTATTTTTTTGGCTCCCGTTGATCTGTTCACCTCCTCTCATTTTTACAGGAAATGTTGGAGTGGGGTTTTTAATATTTTAAAAATGGGCGGCAAATCTTTAAAAGATCTTCTTCTTTTTTTAAATGGCATAAAAGAAGGAGTTTATTTATTTTGGCAGAGAAGAGCCATCAACAATCAGTTTTCATGGAGGTCTTTTTCTTGCTTTTCTGAAAGAAAAACCAACTCTCTTTGTTCTCTGTTTGTTCCTTGTAAAGAGAAAGAACACAATCTGCCATGATGGTTAGTTTGCTTTTCCTGTTGAACAACTCCCTTGCTCCCTACTTATCTCTTGAAAACATAGTCTGCTTATCTCTTGGAAAGGCCACCTGCTTTGGTGCAGAGTTTCTCTATATATATAAAAAAAGGAATTTTGATCTTCTTCATTTGGCTGCAAAAAATGGAGAAGTCCTCTTGTAAGACTTGCCTTCATTAGCTCCCTATTCACTCCTCTGTGATAGCTGAAAATTTTGACTTTTTCAAAGTTAGGAATTGACGTGTGGGCTTCCTTAAGAAAAAGATCTGCTGTTTTTGCTTTTTGGGATAGAGAGTAAGTGGTGAGATCTTCTCAGAAGCTGGGCTTTTATCCAAAACAGTGTGTATCAGTTCTTTAATTGCAAGTATTTTATTTTTTTCAAATCATGGCTATATTTGTAATTTGTTCAAAAGGGTCTGGGCTTTTTCAGTGTCTTGGTTTTTTTTTTTTTTTTCCTTGGATTCCTATTAATGAAAGCCCAAATATTTTTGGTTCATGGGTCTCTCGACAACAATGGGCTAGCGTGCAGAATTTTGGCCTAAACACAATGACTTTTGTAGCTTGCCAAGCCTCGTTCGTCTTTCAAAGCTCAAGGTCTTGTCTTTAAATGCATGCATAAAACTTCTTGCAATCCCAGATTTACCAACCAATTTGTATGTTTGAAAGCAAATGGCTGCCCAGAATTGAAAACAATTCCAAAATTTTTAGAAATGTGGAACATGAGAGAATTGTATCTAATTGATTCGTTCAAACTCATTGAGGTTCCAGGCTTGTATCTAAGTGATTCGTTCGAACTCTAGTTGAAGTATTGGGCCCCTTTTTTGTTGCCTAGGTTATTACACCTTCGGAATACCCCAAAAGGGAATTTTGCTCTGTTTGGAACCCTACATAAGGGGCTGGCTCTAAGATACGATCTTATTAATCCCCTATTGTGCATTTGTAAATAGAGCCAAGTAACTCCTATGTGGTTTCTACCAATCACAAACTGTTTGATATGGATTTGTATTGTAAACTTGTGAAGATGGAGGTGGGGTTGTTAGGGTTAATGATGGATGAAGAGGGTGGAGTTAGGGTCAATGATGGGTGAAGAACCCAAAAGGACCTTTTTACCCTCTCACTTTGATAGATTAATTGACAGAGTTGGACGGTATGACCCAATTGGAACTATTTATCGAGTTAACGGATGTAATTGCCTCAAAAAAAAGTTCATGGACCCAATTACAACTGTGGGCCAAGTTTATGGACGTCTACAGTAGATAGGGTGGTTATCTAGTGAGAACGCTTATGTGCGAACATTATATGAGAACCAAATCCAGCCATACAAATTATCTAAACAGCTAAAGAGAAAAAGCAAGCTTATGGTAAAAACGGGTAGGCTACAGTTCCCCTTAGCCCAAGTGTCAAGTCACGCCTATTTCAAAAAAAACGCACATTTCTTCTTCCTGACAGTGGCGCCGTACTTCACCAGTCGAGCCTTTCTTGTCAATAAATTTATGAATTTATGAATTTATGAATCAACCCTAAACACCCAAAATACCTACCAGACATAAATTTGTGTATTTCTCATCATAGAAACTCCTTGGTGTACTTTGTCTCTTTCGCTTCCTCGCTCATCTAATATTTCTCATTTGAACGTCTGAGAATGTACATTTCTCTTGAATTCCCTCTCTTTCATTCATATTAAAGTTTGCATGTTATATTGCATTCAGTTAATGTTTAAATAATGTTTAGGATTTTAGGGCATTGATTTTCTGGGTAAGAGTAGTCTGTCTCTGTAGTAGTTGTGTTTACAAAAATATAAATTGGCTTCAGTTGTCTTTTTTGCGTCTTTTCCTAGTTTCTAGTAATTTGTTGAAGCATAGTAACTAATTTTTAAAGTTTTTCTGCGGTTTAAATATTATTTAATTTTTCCAAAAGTTGGATTGTCTTTTTATCGCAATTTTTTGTGGTAATTTGTTGAAGTGTAGATTCACAGCTGTTGGTTGTTCCTTTTTTTTTTTTTTTTTGCATTGTGCTTGCTTGTTGTCTTTTCTTAAAATTCCATAACGCAGAAGATAAAATTGAATCTTAACTGTGAATATAAGATGATTTGGGATGCAGAAGGATCAATGCATCTTGTAGTATGTATCAATTATGTATCTTAATGTGTTGAAAATAGTGTTGGTAGGTATCAGTTCTGTATGTGAATGTGTTGAAAATAGTATTTGTAGGTGAAAATTATGTATCTTAATGAGTTGAAAATAGTGTTTGTAGGTGAAAATTATGTATCTTAATGAGTTGAAAATAATGTATCAATTTTGCATCTTAATATGTTAAAAATAGTGTTAGTAGGTATCCATTATGTATCTGAATGTGTTGAAAATAGTGTTTGTAGGTATTAATTATGTATGTTAATGAGTTGAAAATAATGTATCAGTTTGCATCTTAATATGTTAAAAATAGTGTTAGTAGGTATCCATTATGTATGTGAATGTGTTGAAAATAGTGTTTGTAGGTCTTCGTTATGTATCTTAATGTGATGAAGATGTGTAGATAATATTGTGAGTAGGTATCACTTCTATATGTTAATGTGTTCATAATTTTGTGAGCAGGTATCACTTTTGTTTCTTAAGCAAAAGGTGTTTGTTGCAGGTATAAAATGGAATATGGGTTTGAACTTTGTTTCCCGGAGTCAGAGGTCTATGCAGCACGGGTGAATAATTTGTGTGCGGCGAATTCAGTCCTGTGTCGCTTATGAAAAGATTTAGAGAGAGTTGTTTTGGGCACCTGTTGGGCCTCCATAAAATTGCATTTAGTGGTCAAATTGTGCATGCTCTGGCACTCCGGCAAGTCGGAGGACTTGGTGTTAAGTGTAATAACCCAAACCTTAATTAACATTTAATTATTAATTAGTAAGAGGAAAAGACAATTTTGCCCTTGAAATAAATTATTAAAGAAAATTTGACCTTTTGACCGAGAAGGAATTTGACAATTCCACACACACCGTTGCATAGAGCACAACGAAGCGAGTCCGTAGACACGAAGTGGGCTCGAATCGGAGCTTTAACGAAGAAAATACAATCAAAATACGTAGAGGGGCAAGATTGTAATTTGAAAAGTCAGAATTTTAAAACCTTACTTCTCTCTCTTCTCCCTCAGTCTCTCTTCCCTCCCTCTCCCGACGTCCTCCCTTCAGCTGATTTTCAAACTTCCATAGCTTCCGCCATCGACCACCCCAGCCCTTGCCGTCGGTGCCAAAAGGACCAGCTCGGTTCCGTCTTCAAGCCCCGACCACTTTCCGCCGCTAGCCGCCTTGAAATCGCTGGAAAACTCGAAGGAAAGTCGCCAATGTTGGCAGATTTTCTAAGCTTTTGATCTCCGTCATTCGGCCACCAAATCGGACGAGTGAGGTATGGTTTTCTAGCTGTTTTTTATGCTCTAGCCGCTGGTTGGGTAGGATTTCAGAAATTTCAAGAGTAGATTGTTCGATTTTCAATCTAGGTTTCAGCCGGTTTTGAGGGTGCAATTTCAACCACTTCCAGCCAGATTTTGGTCCAATAACAAAAGTGGTTCCACATAGGGTGTTTTACCTAGGACAGGGGTTTGGGCCAGCGGTTTGGAGATTTTCCGACCGCCAGAAATTTTCAAGCCACCCATGCGCTGTCGGCACGTGTGGCGGCGCGTGGGCAGTTCAGTGTTTGAGTCCTAGAACGGATTTTTGCATATTGTGTTGGATACCGTTTGAGCGTCGAACGGATTTTTGCATATTGTGTGATTTCCAGGTTCAATATTGTTGAGCCGTTGGATTGTAATCTTTTTCAGATATGTTACTCTAGACAATTCTAGAATCGTTTAGGATTCGACGGATCACGAATCGGAGTCTCGGATACTCCGAAAATTGCACCCTAGGGCTAGGGTTTAGAAATCATGCGATCGTACGATCGTGATCAATCCGACCGCCTGATCGAGATCAAACCCTCGGGACATGTGTCCTAGGTATATTGGAATTTCTAAAGGCTTCCGGATCATAATTTTGAGGTCGTGGACCAACACGGTCCTGGGTTGACTTTTTGGGGCTTTAGCGCTTTTTGAGTCCCAAGATACTGCTAAACTATTCCAAGTGGAAGGAAAGTTTTTTTTGGGCATAGGAACAACTTTAATCTGACGCACGTACTTCTAGGAGCTGGGGGTCAGTGTTTTTAAATTAGTACTATATTGAATATTGTATTAATAGAATATTATGGTCATTGAATCAGGCACCCGGACACCAATTGACCCGCAGGAGGGACCTTCAAGAGGTCCAGCGAGCACGAACCACCAGTGAGTGGACTCTTTGTTTTTATAAATGAATTTAAGCAATTCAGTTACAGTATTTGATCTTGAATAAGTTTTATTCAAAGATCAGTGTTTTATAAGCTGTTATATGCTTTTAAATATTTTGTTTTGCATGCTGTCGAGTGGAATATCCTTTAAAGGATATAGGAAAAGAAATTCTAGTTAATTATCAGATAAATGGCAGCAGAATTTTAGAGTTTACAGAAATTTAGTTATTCAGCAGATTTTCTTCAGAAACTTTATATTTTCCTAAACCGCCTTAGGTACTCAGATATACAAATGTTGCCTTCGGTAAACAAGTTGCCTTCAGATCAAATGTTGCCTTCGGATTTTATTGGTTGCCTTCGGTTTAATCAGCATGCTTGACAGTTGCCCCACGAGTTCTATGGTACCTGAACTCGTGTGGAGCAAGTAATGCGGATCAGGCTAACTACGGTCCCTTGAATCCTGCTAGTTGCGGCTCGGACTGACCTTGTGTCACTGAGACCTGCGAGTACGTGTCACCCATGGTGATGCGAGGAATTGACGGAAATAAGGGGTACACCTAGGTGGTAGTTTTAAACTGTTTTCAATGCTTTTAAGAAATTAATGTTGACCATGAGTATGATTGGCATATATATATGTATAATTATATGAGTGCATTGATTTCAGTACGAATATAATAAAGAGAATAATTTAGTTTGTATAACTGTTTTTACAGTTGGGTTAGTATGTTCTTATGTATTTTTCTAAACTTTGTTTTTAGGTCCACTCACCCTTTTAATGTTTTGCGCCCCCAGGCAGTAGGCGTGCACAGTGATCCACCACCAGGCCGTTTTCCACCTTTCGCGCTTTCCTTTCTGATGTAGGACTTTTTGTTTTGTAAAAGAATTGACTCCTTTGTAAATTCTTAGTAGTCGCTCTGATAATTTGCCATAGAATTAGAATTTAACTGTTGGAATGTATATATACGTATGCTGGCAGTTGGTTGTGTATATATGCTTGTTTAGCAGGTGTAAATGTTTTGGTATTGATCCAGTTACAAGGGAGACTCTGCCGATTTTTCGGTAGGAGTCAACCTTATTATTTTATCGTGCTTTGTAGGGAAGGGCAATTATGTCATTCGTGCCCGACATCCGACAGGTGTCGGACACGCACAGGGTTCGGCTAGGATTCCAAAGTGGAATTTGGGTCGAGTCTTGTCATTAAGGACATGCTGGGCCTTAGTTATGCAATAGGGTCCAATGTTGCTCAATTCAGTGTAAAGGATTTTTGTTTGATAAGTGGTCTGAAATGTGGAACAGAGCCTAACATAACGTCCGGGGGGGATGCTCATAATCGATTTATGAAAGCGCATTTTACCAACAGGGGTCACATTACTTGCCATGACTTAGAAAATGTATTCCTGAAGTCCGAAAGAGGAAGCAAGGACTCGTTCAAATTGGGACTGCTATATTTTGTGGAGTTTGTGATAATAGGTAAACCCCAAAATGTGAAGATAAACGAGGAGTACTTACATTTGGTTCATAAAATGGACGAATTCAACAATTATCCGTGGGGATCTATATCGTTTGAGTTTCTGCAAGATTCTTTGTTGTTTGCTCCCGAGAAGAAAGAGAGTGATGAAGAGAATGATGGGAAGGGAAAAGGACAGAAAAAGGGAAAAAAAAGGCAGTGCGGAGTTCAGTGAGAAAAGGGAAGAAAAATGTGGAAGATGAGAAGCCTAAAAGAATTAACAGACCTGGATGGAGTATAAAGGGATTGAGCTATGCTCTCCAGGTATGATGTAGTTCAAAATGAGTGTTTGTAAAATTATAGTTCGTAATTAAGTACTGACTTTGATAATCTATTTGTTGTAGATTTGGGTGTATGAATTAATTACTGAATTGGGAATTCCCCCCTTTAGATATTGTAAGCGGATCGAGGAACCTGCATTAGTCTCTTGAATTTGTTGGTGAGAATCCACGGATAAAGTGCCTGAGTTTAGAAAGCTGAAGGCTTATATATTTCAAAGCAAACAGGTGTGTAGTTAATAATTTATTTAAGTACTATGTTCGTTTCATGAGGAAAGCTGTTTAGTATTGTATATGACATGTTAACTCTATGTGTTTGATAGCCTGTTATACTGCGCCTCTTACGACCAAGTCAATTGCAGATGGGCCAACCGTATTGGAGTTGGGGATCAAATGTTTCTGAATGTGATGCACCTAGTGTAGCTCCGCGGGTATGTAAGGACCTTGATGAGTTAAACTCTGTTGTGCAGCAGTTGAGGAATGAGGTTGCAGTATTGCACATGAGAAGGGTCAGCTAGAGGAGAGAGTTTTAAGCTTGGAAAAGTGTACCAGTCATGCATATGCGAGGAAGACTGGGGATGCTAGAGAGGAGAGGAATAAGACTAAGGATTTAGGAGAGGAGATGAATAAGATTGAGGATGCTGGAGAGGAAAGTCAGAAGACTGAGGATGTTGGAGAGGAGAGTGATAAAACTGAGGATGCTGGAGTAGCCAAATCGAGAGAGCAGTGTGTACAAAATGCTAAAGAAGAGGTGCAATATACAACCCCAGATATAAATTGGGATGATTCGGGGGTGGTATGTGTCCACTGCTGAGGGTGAATGTGGTGAAGATGTTATAGTTGGGGTCCGACAAAAGAGGGGTCAAGGAAAGAGTGAGATTCTTGGCCCTGCGATGAAGAGGCGAAGGGCAGTGGTGAGGGAAACTTCGTGGACAGGTCGGGAGATTCCTAATATTTCGGAGGACACAACTGTTGACCCCTTAAGGCCTGTTCCTCGTGATTCCCTTTTGGAGGTGGTGAAATTCTGCTGGGAATGGGGACAAGAAGAAAAGTAAGTTCCCATTGCCCGTCCTTAGTGAAATGTAAATGGTTTATTATGATTAGTTATTGAGTGAATGGTAAAACAGAATTGATAATAATAATGATTCACAAATATAGTTCACATGTGCGGTTATGTGGAGAAGACGGTACGGAAGGTTCGCATAAACTTCTTTGTTCGATTGCTGACCAAGGATGGTTGGTTGGATGACTCGGTGAGCATTGATTGATTTGGAATTTTGTCGAAATGCCCATGCTATGTAGTGATTCATTGATTTAATGATTTAATAATGGAAACAACCATTTTATGTGGTCAGATTATTATATATATATATATATATATATATATATTAAACCGGACTTCACAATATACCCTCCTTAAAAGAAATTTCGTCCTCAAAATTTAAAACTTACTGGAATACAAGAACAACTCTGGATATTTCTTATGCATTTCTGTCTCTAATTCCCATGTAGCTTCTTCAATATTCCCATGTAACCAAAGAACTTTGACTAGTAGAATAATTTTCGTTCGTAACACTTGTTCTTTATGATCTAATATCCGTATTGGTCTTTCCTCAAAAGATAATTTCTCATCTATGTTTAGTTCTCTCCAATCTAGGACATGTGCTGGATCTGGTTCATATTTTCTAAGCGTAGGGACATGAAACACATTATGAACATTCGAAAATTGAGGTGGTAGTGCTAACTTGTAAGCTACTTCCCCAATTCGTTGTAGTACTTCAAAAGGTCCAATAAATCGTGAGGCTAATTTTCCAGACTTTCTAAATCTTTTAACTCCCTTTCGAGGTGAAACTTTAAGGAATACATGATCCCCAATATTAAACTTCAATGGCCTTGTTCTTCTATCAACATAATTCTTTTGCTGACACTGAGCTGTAAGCAAGCGTTGTTTGATAGTTTTGATCTTCTTTGTTGTTTCTTGTACCAGATCAGGTCCTAATAACATAGTTTCACTTGCTTCCGCCCAACATAAAAGTGATCTACATGGTCTACCATAGAGTACTTCATATGGAGCCATTCCGATGCTAGATTGAAAACTGTAGTTATAAGCAAATTCTGCCAAAGCAAGATGATCTTCCCAAGTTCCATGAAAATTCAAAACACAAGCTCTTAGCATATCTTCTAAAATCTGAATAGTCCTTTCTGATTGTCCATCAGTTTGGGGATGAAATGCACTACTAAAATTTAATTGACTTCCTAATGCTTTTTGCAAAGTACCCCAAAACTTAGAAGTAAGCTTTGAATCTGTATCAAAAACCATAGAAATAGGAATTCCATGTAATCTCACTATCTCTCGAATATATAATTTCCCAAGAGTTTATGTGGAATCTGTCGTTTTGACTGATATGAAATGTGCAGACTTGGTTAAACGATGTACAATAGCCCATATTGCATCTTTAGCTTTAGGTGATCGTGGTAAACCTATTACGAAATCCTTTGTGATATGATCCCATTTCCATTGTGCAATAGGTAAAGGTTGAAGAGGGCCATCGGGTTTTTGATGTTCAGCTTTCACTTGCTAATAGGTCAAACATTTTGATACAAAAATGGCTACATCTCTCTTCATACCATTCCACCAAAACTGACGACATAAATCCTGATACATTTTTGTACTTCCTGGATGAATAGTGTATGATGAGTAATGAGCTTCATGAAGAATTTCATTCCTTACTTCTGGAATTTTGGGTACATATAGTTTACCTAAATACCTTAAACCATCTTCTTCATGAAAGGTCCAACCTTCTATTTTATCTCCATCCAAAATATGTTCTTGAATTGATTTACAGGTGTTATCCTCTTGTTGTTTTTCAACAACTTTCCCTAGCAAGGTTGGTCTTGTTACCAAATTATAAAGATAAGCACCATGCTCATGTACGTTCACCTGTAAATCATAATCTTGAATACAATTCATCATCTTCCATTTCTGAATTTGTAGTCTTGCTCAAATCCATGTATATCCCTACTTAGAGCATCGGCTACTATATTAGCCTTCCAGGATGATAATGTAGACCAAAATCATAATCTTCTAAGTATCACATCCAACGTCTTTGTCTCAGTTTAAGCTCTTTCTGAGCGAAAAGATATTTCAAACTTTTATGATCAAGGTAAAGCTCAAAGCTTTCACCATACAGATAATGTCGCCAAGTTTTTAAAGCATGTACAATTGCTGCTAATTCCAAATCATGTGTTGGATAATTTCTTTCATGATTCTTCAGTTGATGAGAAGCATAAGCTACTACTATGTTAGATTGCATTAAAACACATCCTAACCCTTGTTTAGATGCATAAGTATAAACCACATACCATATGTCCCGTTCAAGAATAATCAGTATTGGTGCGGTAGTCAATCGAGTTTTCAATTCTTGGAATGACTTTTCACATTCTTGAGTCCATATGAATTTCACTCCTTTCTGGGTCAGCTTGGTCATTGGTGCAGCTATTTGAGAAAAATCCTCGATAAACCTCCTATAATAACCAGCTAATCCAAGGAAACTACATATCTCCGAGACATTCTTTAGCTGACTCCAATTCAATACTGCCTCAACTTTGGAAGAATCAACTGAAATACCTTTATTGGAAATTAGATGTCCTAAAAACTTTACTTGTCTCAACCAGAATTCACACTTACTCAACTTTGCGTACAGTTGATTTTCTTTTAATGTTTGTAAAACAATTCGTAAATGTTCCTCATGTTCTTCTTGAGATTTGGAATATATAAGAACATCATCAATGAATACGATGACAAACTGATCTAATTAAGGTCGGAAAATTCGGTTCATCATATCCATAAATGCTGCTGGTGCATTTGTCAATCCAAAAGGCATAACTACAAATTCATAATGCCCATATCGAGTTCTAAAAGCTGTTTTGGGTATATCTTCAGCTTTAACACGAAGTTGGTGGTAGCCAGATCGAAGATCAATCTTTGAAAAGAAATGAGAACCTCTTAACTAATCGAATAAATCGTCAATTCTTGGCAAAGGATATTTGTTCTTTATGGTGACGCTATTTAATTGACGATAATCAATACACATTCGAAGAGTTAAATCTTTCTTTTTCACAAAGACAGTAGGTGCACCTCATGGTGAAGTACTAGGATGGATATATCCTTTTGCTTGTAATTCTTCGAGTTGTATCTTAAGTTCGTTCAGTTCAGTTGGGGCCATGCGATGATGAGGTATAGAAATAGGTGTTGTACCTGAGTATATTTCTATACATAGGAATTGAAGGAGCTCCCTGCTAGAGGAAAGAAGATTGGAGTAAAGTGGGTTCATAAAACGACATGGGATAGACTATACAGAAGTGTTTGTACCTATGACACGGTTGGATACAATCCGTATGGTAATAGCACTTTCAACTCAAAGACAATGGACAATCTACCAGCTGGAAGTGACCTGCATGGGGAATGAAATGAGGAAGTGTTTGTTGAGCAGCCTCAAGGTTATGTCCACAAAGGCAATGAACAGAAAGTCTATAGGCTTAAAAAGCCTTTATACAGACTTAAGCAAGCTCCCCAAGCTTGGTATATTTGAATAGAGGCTTATTTCGTGAAGGATTTGAAAGATGTCATTATGAACACACCTTGTTCACAAAGACAACAAAGGAATGTAAAATTCTAATTGTGAGTCTTTAAGTTGATGATCTCATATTTACTGGAAATGATGAATCTATGTTTGCTGAGTTTAAGAGATCAATGATGCTTGAGTTTGACATGACTAATCTTGGGAAGATGAGGTACTTTCTTGGTATAGAAGTTATGCAAAGGACTGATGGAATATTCATTAGCCAAAAGAAATATGTTTTGGAGGTGCTGGAAAAATTTGGAATGAATAAAAGCATTTTGGTTCTTGATCCCATTGTCCCAAGTTGCAAACTTTTGAGAGATGAAGATGGAGTACAAGTAGACAGCACCATCTACAAACAGATTGTGGGAAGCCTCATGTATTTAACTGCTACTCGACCAGACATGATGTTTGTGGTAAGTCTTATTAGCAATTATATTTGTAATCCTACTGAGCTTCACATGGAGGCAGCAAAGAGAATTTTAAGGTATCTAAGAGGAACAACCGGTTTTTGGGTGTTCTACAAGAAGGGAGGAAAAAGAGAACTGAATATTTATACAGATAGTGACTATGCAGGAGACCAAGATGACAGGAAGAGCACCTCAGGTCACGTTTTCTTATTCAGTTAAGCGGTGATGTCCTGGTCATCAAAGAAATAGCCGATAGTAACTCTATCCACCACTGAGGCAGAGTTCATGTTGCTGCCTCTTATGCGTGTCAGGTAGTATGGTTGAGAAGGATTTTTGGGATGCTTGGTAAAAATCAAGATAGGCCTACAATTGTTCGCTTTAATAGCAGCTCAGTAATCAAACTTGCGAAGAATCAAGTGATGCATGGACCCAGCAAGCATATAGACGTTCACTTCCATTTTCTTCAGAAAGGCGGGAACTGTGGAATTGGTGCATTGCAACAATCAAGAATAAATTGCAGATGTGATGGCAAAACCTCTCAAGTTGGATGCATTCGTGAAGCTGCGAAGTATGTTAGGTATTTGTCCAGAACCATGTGTAAACTGATTGCAAGTTGCATTCAGTTTAAGAGAGGAATTGTTAGGTTGCAGTTAGAATTTTTGGTAGTGTGTTACTACTTGGTTAATAAATCCTTAGAGTTTAGGGAGTATTTGTTTGTTTTGACTTAATCTGTTACCACGTAATAGGTTTATTAAATGTGGGCTGTTTTTCCATTCTTAGGTTACTCTATGTAAGGCTACTTAAACAACCATTGCTTCTATTATTAACCTATCAATTCATTCTTTCAAATACTTGTAATTTGAAAGGCTCTTGTTTTCAACAACGAAAAGAAAAAGAAAACGAAATTTAGTAAAGTAATTAATTAATTTACATAAACTAATTCTAGGGATATATGAAATTGAACTTCATTACAAAAATTTACTTAAGAATAAAAATCAGAATCATAAAACCCCGAAATTCATGGGTTCTTTGAAAGAAAAGTAAGTAAGATGAAAATAATATGCATGTGGTCTTTCTGACACAAAAGAATTAAAATCTTGTTTACCTGATTGTGTAGAGTTTTTCTGTCAGTTGTTGTTTTCTTAAATTAAATCATTCTGGTAAGATCTATGTTTCGGGTTGACATTGTTTTTTCTTTGATGCAGAGGTATATAGAGCAGCACAATGAGGTTGAGCTCTCTGCAATTTGTTTGTAATTAAATTTTCTTTATTTTGTTTTGTTTTTAGATTATAACTTTTATATTAATGCTTGATATTTGTTGTTTTGAGTAAAAAGAGTATTAATGCTTGATGAATTCATTCAATTTGCAACGTGTGGATATGAATTGGGCCAATCGTGAATAATTAGGCCCAAAAGTTTTTAAATTTCAATTGGGCTAAAACTTAAAAAAATTCAAGAACAAAAAAACTCAATTGAGCTGAAGAGTCGGTCCAAACTGTAAAAACTGGAACTGAATTGGATCTAAACCAATTCGAGTTGGTCCAGTTTTCTCGAATATTTTAGTTAAAACCTAAATCAGACCAGACCAAATGAACAGTATCAATTTCAATTTTAAGTTGAAATGAGAACAGGACCGAACTAGACCGTAACAAACCCTAATTGATTATACTAATTTTCGCAGAATATATTTTGTCAGCAAAGAAGAGCTTTAAATTCATGGATGAGTTGGACCGTATTGAAATTTCAACCAAAGAAGTCATAGAAAGCAAATTCGGCAGTGATGTTGAAAATCATCTGGGGATGCTGTGCTCATTGATACCGGAATTCATCCATGAGGAGAAGTTTGGAGTAGATTCTGTAATGCTGTGAGTCCTTTTTTTAAATAATAAATAAATATTTTTAAAATTTGAAAGTAAATATAGAAATGCATACTGTCTTCCAACTGAAGATATCTTTCTTGCAGGATTACGCCATCCGGAGATTCTGAAAGGATGCTTGAAGAGAGGCATGGACATACGATTGCCTCAAGTTTATCATCTCTCCTCTACTATATGATTCATTTAATTTTAATGAATAAATGTTGTTACATGTCTTGCAGGATTCAGAAAGGAAATATGGGGAAAAGGTTGATATCTACTAAGATTAAGGACATGCACATTTGGATTGCGAAACTAGGTCGTTCCGAAATGTCAACAGATGAGCTGAAGCGTGATATCATTTTTGGTGATCTCTATGCAGATGACAGAAGTAAGCAATTGTACATAAATGTATTTTGGGTGACCTACTAATTCACCTAATTCCTGTTTCTTTGCAGGTGCCTTTGTCCAACAACTAGAGTTGCTAGTCTTCCTTGTTCCACAGTGGATTTTGAAAGATCCGGAAGAGAATCCAAATAATTTTAGGTATTTTTTTTAATAGTTAGAAATGCAGATGCTAATTGTATATATCTTGCCCTAGAAAATTAAATTAATGAATATTTTCCTGCCTTTTCTTGTAGCATATGTAGAGAGAATACTGAAGATGCAAAAATAAAGCTTTACCAAGAAATTTATGAAAGAACACTTGGAGAATCACCATCATTTAATTTAAGCAAAGATGATTTCCTGCTAAATCTAAGAAGATCGATTGTAAAGGAGTTCGGGGTATGGTTTCTGCTCGGTTCTTCAATTTTATTCTCATATTAGATTCAATTGCATATTCATCCTCTTCAACAAAGTCTACTATATTTAACTCTTTTGTTTGATTAAAAGTAATTAACTTGATGCAGTTTTCTTGTTAGTCTTCTGGTCCAAGTCTACACACTACAGTTATTAGCCCTTCTGTTTTACTTTTGTTTTGCCTGTTACTGTGAATTTACCTTCATTTCTTTATGATAATGGAATTTCAACTGGTGCCTGGGGATAGTATCTACTAACTAATGCTAGGCCTTCGTGTTTTGTCATGTCACCAGTTGACTCCTAGTCCACTATTCTTGTACCTTTTGCCTTTTTAATTAAATTTTTGTTTCTCAATGAAAAATGGAATCTCGTACTGGTTCAGTGTTTTACTGATTGACGGTATACATATTTCGTCATGCATTTGGAATGAAGATGCTAAACTATGTCTATGTATAAGGTATTAAGCTCTGCGCGATTTATTCTAGTCTAATATACTCAGGTGTTTAGCATGCACTGCAATGCCTAGATCAACTTATTGTTCTGCCTTGATTGGGAATTCGATTTTAGAAATCCATGGTAGAATTCTATGATCATTTTTTTTTTTTCTTTTCTGTTTTATTCTTTTAACACTATGGTTAATATATGCGTGTTGCGTCGCACTTTTACAATGGAATTGGTTCCTTCGGTGATAGTTGAAGAGTCCCGATTGTAGCATATTTATGCCATGATTGGATTGTGGGATATTTATGTGCTCGGATTAGAGTGAGGGGGTCCAGTTGTTGGAATTAATGCACTTCCTTCATTCTCTAGAATATCTCTATTTATTGCAGCAGCTGTAGCTGTCCTTAATTAATTTGGTAGAGTTCCTATGCAATGTCTTTTAGGTTCTCTAGGAAGTATTCTCTAGAATATTTGTTCTCTTTTTAAAAAGCCTTTGAGCTTATCATTGTAAACACAAGCTAAGTGAATCAGAATACAAAGAGCTCTGCTGAAGCAACTCATATTTCCAGCACCTCATATTCCATCACAAAACCAACAACTGGTATCAGAGCAGCGTTCGATCATATCTGGGCGTTGAAATCAATTCTAGAAGATGTCATCAGGAGCCAAAGAAGGTCCATCAGTTTCCTACTCTATTCTCCCAATCTTTGGAGGTGGAAATTATGATTTCTGGAAGGTGAAGATGAGAACTATACTGTTGTCAGAAGGTCTTTGGAGCTTCGTTGAAAGAGGGCTTCAAGAACCAGAGGATCTAAGTCAGCTTCCAGCAGCAGAAATAGAGAAGTTCGAAGCAGAAGTCATGAAAGATGCCAAGGCTCTCTCCAAGATTCAGAACGGAGTCACTTCAGACATTTTTCCAAGAATTACAAGAGCTAAAACAGCAAAAGAAGCCTGGGATACATTAGAAAAGGAGTTTCAAGGTGACAGCAAGGCCATAACAATCAAGCTACAGACTTTGCGCAGGGAGTTCTATAATATGAAGATGAAAGAATCTGAATGCATCCAAGATTATGCCTCCAGACTAGCTGAAGTTGTGAATCAAATGAGAACACTTGGTGAGGAGATCTCTGACCAGAGGGTTGTTGAAAAAATATTGATCAGCTTGCCTGAAAAATATGATCCCATTGTTGCTGCTATTGAAGAGTGCAAGGACATCACCACCTTATCAATTGAACAATTGATGGGTTCTTTAAAGTCTCACGAGCAGAGAAGGTTGACACGAAATAATCAATCTGTTGAGAGTGCTTTCCAATCAAAACTAAGTTTCAAATCTCAAAAGTCCTCCAAGAAAGGCAATTCTAGAGATGACCAGCAAACGGGGGAGCAAAGAAGGTGGAAGAAAGGAGAATCCAGCAAAAGAGATGAATCCAAGAATGGGAAAAGTACGAATTCTGAAGATAATCAGCCTTCCTGCAGGATTTGTAACAAAACAAATCATGATACATCAAATTGTTGGAACCGTGGAAAACCAAAGTGCCATCATTGCAACAAATTTGGGCACGTTGAGAAGAACTGCAGATTCAAGAAAGCAAACCAAGCAAATTTTTCTGAAAGTAAGAATGATGATGATGGAAATGAAAACTTGTTCTCTACTTGTTTATCTGCCCTTGAGGAAAAAGAAAGCATCTGGTATCTTGACAGTGGATGCAGCAACCACATGTCAGGAAATGAAAATATTTTTCTTGATGTGGATACTTCAGCTACTCCAAATATCAAAATGGGTAATGGTGCTATTGTGGAGGCAAAAGGAAAAGGAAGAATTGCTGTCAAAACTAAGAAGGGGGTGAAGCAGATTCATGATGTCTTGCTTGTTCCAAAACTAAGTCAAAATTTGCTTAGTGTTGGACAACTTGTGGAGAATGGCTATCGTCTTGTTTTTCAAGATGGTGCATGCATCATTTATGATAAAAATGCAGTTGAGATGGTGATTGCAAAGGTGAAAATGGAGAGGAATAGAAATTTCCCCATTGAATTTCAATATGCTGAAGTTGCTGCCATGAAAGCTGATGTTGTGCAGGACTCTTGGTTATGGCACAAGAGATTTTGTCATCTAAACTTCCAGGGGCTGAAGCTACTCCAGAAGAATAGTATGGTGAACGGGCTGCCGGAAATTAAAGAAACAACAGATGTATGTGAAGGGTGCATTATGGGCAAGCAACACCGTAATTCTTTTCCTCGACAAAGCACGTGGCGAGCAAAAGCACCACTAGAACTTATACACACTGATATCTGTGGCAAAATGCAAACTCCATCTTTAAGTCAATACAGGTATTTCCTCACCTTTATTGACGACTTTTCGAGGATGACTTGGGTTTATTTTTTGAAGGAAAAATCAGAAACTTTTGTTGTGTTCAAAAGATTCAAAGCATTAGTGGAGAAGCAAAGTGGCAGCACCATTAAAGTTATGCGAAGTGACAGAGGAGGTGAGTATACCTCTCAAGAATTTGAAGATTATTGCAAAGATGAAGGAATTTGGAAGCAATTGACAGCAAGCTATAGTCCCCAACAAAATGGGATCGCAGAGAGAAAAAATCGAACAATTGTTGAGATGGCTACTTCAATGATGAATGAGAAAGGACTACCCAAACGTTTTTGGGCAGAAGCTGTATTTACAGCAGTGTATATTCTCAACAGAAGTCCAACTAAAGTTGTCAAGAACAAGACTCCATTTGAAGCTTGGAGTGGTTTCAAGCCTTCGGTAAGACATCTCAAAATCTTTGGTTGTATCTGTTATGCTCATATTCCTGCTGAAAAGAGAACTAAATTTGATGATAAAAGCCAGAAATGCATCTTTGTTGGATACAGTTCCAGCACCAAAGGCTACAGACTTTATAATGTTGAAACTAAGAAGTTAATTGTGAGTAGAGATGTTGTTTTTAATGAAAAAGCAAGATGGGATTGGAATGAAAATAAAGTGCAGGAAATGCCATATGCTTTAGTGCAAGAGCAAAGGGAGATTCTAGGAGAGCATCAAGAAGAAGAAGCCACTCCTCAAACACCAGCAGCTGCCGGAAACAATTCAAACGCTGAACCTGTTTCCCCAAATTATTCTTCATCAGAAAGTCCTCCACTAAGAACTAGAAGCTTGAATGATATTTATGAGACTTGCAACTTTTCTGGTATAGAACCAGAGAGCATGAAGTATGGGTGAAAGCAATGAAGGATGAGATAAGAATGATCGAGAAAAATCAAACTTGGGAGCTTGTGGATCTTCCAAAAGACAGAGATGTGATTGGAGTCAAATGGATTTTCAAGACAAAGTTTAATCAAGATGGAAGCATTCAAAAGCACAAAGCAAGGCTCGTGGCTAGAGGTTTTACTCAAAAGCCAGGTATTGATTTTTTTGAAATTTTTGCTCCTGTCGCAAGACTTGAAACAATTAGAACTTTGATTGCTCTTGCTGCTCAAAAGAATTGGTTGATTTATCAGCTTGATGTGAAGTCAGCATTCTTGAATGGAGTGCTCGAAGAAGAGGTTTATGTTGAGCAACCCCAAGGTTTTCTTGTTGAGGGGGGAGAAGACAAAGTTTACAAGTTGAAAAAGGCTCTTTATGGGCTAAAGCAGGCGCCCCGGACTTGGTATGCTGAAATTGATAAGTATTTTTCACATAGTGGTTTTCAAAAGAGCCAAAGTGAGCCCACACTTTACATCCTAAAGAAGGGAGCTTCTATTCTTATTGTTTCACTGTATGTTGATGATTTGATCTTTACGGGCAATGATGAACACTTGATCCAACAGTTCAAGAAGGATATGATGAGCACCTACGAGATGAGTGATCTGGGATTACTTCATTATTTTTTGGGAATTGAAGTTTCTCAAACTGAAAATGGGATCTTCATTTCTCAAAAGAAATATGCTGAAAATATTCTCAAGAAGTTCAATTTGCTGGGCTGCAAATCAGTGGCTACTCCTTTGATAGCAAATGAGAAAATGAGGAAGTTTGATGGTGCAAAGAAGGCGGATGCTAAGAAGTACAGAAGTTTGGTTGGTAGTTTTTTGTATCTTACGGCAACTAGACCAGATATTATGTTTGCTGCAAGTTTACTTTCACGTTATATGCAAGAGCCAAGTCAGATTCATTTTAGAGCTGCAAAAAGGGTGTTGAGATACTTGCAAGGCACACTTGATTATGGAATTTTGTTTACAGCAGTAGAAAAATCAAGGCTTATTGGTTACACAGACAGTGATTGGGCAGGATGTCTTGACGATATGAAGAGCACGTCGGCCTATGTTTTTTCACTTGGTTCCGGCATATGTTCATGGGCATCAAAGAAGCAAAATGTGGTGGCACAATCTACTGCTGAAGCAGAGTACATTGCAGCAGCTAAGGCAGCATCACAAGCTGTATGGCTTAGAAGGATACTTGAAGACATTGGCGAAAAGCAAGAAGGTGGCACCAAATTATATTGTGACAACAAATCTGCCATTGCCATTGGGAAAAATCCAGTGAGTCATGATCGTACAAAGCACATTGCCATCAAGTACCATTTCATTCGAGAGTCAATTGAGAAAGGTGAAGTTGCACTTGAATACTGCAGGACAGAGGAGCAGTTGGCAGACATACTCACCAAGGCACTTCCACAAGAGAAGTTTTGCTATTTAAGAGAGCTCATTGGAGTTGTGAAGAAAGTCCATTAAGGGGGAGTGTTGGAATTAATGCACTTCCTTCATTCTCTAGAATATCTCTATTTATTGCAGCAGCTGTAGCTGTCCTTAATTAATTTGGTAGAGTTCCTATGCAATGTCTTTTAGGTTCTCTAGGAAGTATTCTCTAGAATATTTGTTCTCTTTTTAAAAAGCCTTTGAGCTTATCATTGTAAACACAAGCTAAGTGAATCAGAATACAAAGAGCTCTGCTGAAGCAACTCATATTTCCAGCACCTCATATTCCATCACAAAACCAACACCAGTTTGGTGTCATTGTCATGACCTGATTGCGTATCTTGTGCTCAGGTCTTGATGTAATTCCAAGTTCTAGCATTTTTCACGTCAATGGCAGCCACATATTCTTTCTCACTCTCGGAGAGTGGTGATTGCAGTGATAATTCTATGAATGACTACCCTTATCACATGAATTTTTGTTGTCAATCACAGGAGTGCACCACCTGCTTGGATGATCTCTACAATGATGAAGGATTGAGTGTAGACTCACTGCCTTGTGGTCACACATTTCACTACAAGTGCGTAATCAAGTGGTGTTTAAAGAATGGCGGAACATGCCCATTGTGCAGAGGGCCAATATTACCGAGCCCCATGTGAGTATCAGCAAGCCTTCTGCCCCTTTACTTAATTATTCCCCTCCAACCCAAAAAATTTAGTTGCACCAAGTCATAAAGAACTCGGAAATTGAAGCATGCCGTTTAACTTTAGATTGCAATCAATATATATATTTAAATATTTTCGCAATGCTTGATATTATAATCATTTTTGAGGTATAATTAGAATGATTAGCATGTATCCTTACCTATTTCAGATTTCATTCCATAGATTAAGAAAATGATGTGTTTGAGCCAAGACTAATCGCAGAGTGGACAATTCACTCTCATGAATTCTGTTGGAGAGAGATATGTGTGTTTCGTATATTGAGGTGATGTAGAAAATGGTTGAGGTAGTACCTGTGAAGATGGAAAATGGAAGATGTGTGGTGCATGTCTTTGTGCATCCTGCTTCCCTTTATGATTATTCAGATGCATGATGTTATTTCTCTCTGAAAGTATTGGGCTTCCTGTGTTATTTATTTATGAACTTCTTTACCTAAGTAAGATAAACTTGTAGGCGGAACAAGAAAACATGAAAGCTGATGACATACTTATTTGAATTATTGCAGAGTTATCGCATGAGGGAAAGCTGATGACTACGTTGATGCTGATGAGATGACTTTTAACTAGCAGACTTTGTAGGTTATGAGTTGTTTTTTTCTTCTCGGTTAAAGAATTAGTCACTCTGTTTGACAAAAAAGAAAAAGAAAAAAGAAATAGTCACTCTGTGAATGTACTAACCATTGTCGGCGTAGATTATGGATTTTTGATGGGAGCATAACCATTTGTGAAAGCTGACTAACAATTGCATGCTCCTACAATCACTTCATGGAACCTAGTAAAAGGGTCAGATTTAGATTAAGTATTTTTGACGTGTTTATTATCCTGACCCGAACCCAAAAATGGGGGCACAGTTACATGGGTTTGATTTGAAAAAGAAAAAGAGTCCTAATGCAAAACCCAGTCCTAAAATCATGCATGAAAAAGGAGGTTGTGTTATTGTAGGAGAGTGGAGCGAGAAATGTGATAGAAGAAAAAATAGGTGTAGAAAAATAAAGGGCTAACCACAAAAGACACTTTGTTGGTTTAGGGTCATTCTCAAATTGGACCCCACTATCAATTTTATCAATTTACGCCCTGACGTTTTGAACATCGTCCAATTTCATCCTTTCGTTAAGTTGATCAGACGGTCAATCGTTAACAGTTGACATGGCACCCGTGTGACCCTCCCCACCAGCGATTTGACCATTCCTCTCATGCCATATGAAGGGCAGTTTTGGGTTTCTACAATTTTTTTTTTTAAAAAAAAAAAACTGAACATCGCGCCCAAAATTGGGCATGCTTTGCAAGAAGACGACTGAAATAAAAGCCCCAAACCGTCGTTCGTCCCCAACCTCAGTTTAACCTAAATCCTAAATCTCCATAGCTAACAGCAAGTTCTACGATTTCGAAGAAGTGAGAAGAAATGAGTTGGGATTTCAGGGCTCCAGGCGCTTCGCATCCATCGTACTGTAAGTTGGTTTAAATTTTTGCGATTTGGGATATCTGTGTTGAATTGGTTAGAGGTCGTAAGGGTTATCTGGTTTGAATGTTGTGTTTTATAGGGTTTAGTGGAATAGTGGGAGAAGTATGAAAGATTTTGTCGAATATGGGTGGCCTTCTTGCAGATTTCGAATATAGGTGGTCTTTCAAGCTAAGCATGTGCTGGCAATGTATGCCTTTAATACTCTAAGCGTCTGCTTTTAATAATGCAAAAGTATTAGGTGGAAGGGTGTGAAAAGGGTTGTTTAATAAAAATTTGGACTTTGGTATAATGGTCCTAAACTGAAAATAATTGAAAAATCAGTTATGGTTTTTGTGTAATGTTTGAATACTGTGTTTTGTGTTGTGTTTTATGTTTGAACTGAAAATAACCCATGTTTGGGACATGTAATATGTAGGTGATCTTGAATTGTTTTCTATTCGAATGTACCATGTTGGTCAAATATGTGGTAACTGTTATGCTTCTGGCAGTGTAGCTCGGTTTGATTTTTGTGACAAGGATAGAATGTCAATGACTAAGATAGACAATATGGTGAGGGAGTTAGGCTATGATGGAGTGATTAGTTATTGGTATAGTATCCCTATCTATAGCAATGGTGGCCTAACAAGGCTTAATGATAATCGAGATGTCATAGACATGCTTGTATTTGTACCAAAGGCAAGGCTAATAGACATCTTCCTACATTATGGGGTTGATAGTAATGAGGGTTGGTTTTATAATCAATCATGATCAAATATGTTTGTTGATGTAGAAGCTGATATTGTGCCTAACAGAGGGGTTGTGATTGAGGAGCTTGATGACAATTATGGGGCTATTGTTCTTGTTGGTGGGAAATGCAAACAATGGAGGCAACAACAAAAAAAAACTAGTGTGGTGATAGAAGAGCTCAATGAACCCAAATGGGGAACAAAATGGTGGGGGTACGCAAAAGCCAAGGGAATCTTGTGCAGGACAGAGTGTTTCTGAAAAAGGCAAAGAAAAAGCAGTAGAGAGGGAATCTTCTGCAGTGCAAAAAGACAAAGAAAGAGTTGTTGAGAGGGAATCTCCTGCCACTGTAGACAAAGCGAAAAGTAAAGTCAGTTCTGTTTTTGGGAAAAGAAGGGCAAGAGCTTTTGGTAAAAAGAGGTGCAAAAATATAAAAAAGACACGTGATAAAGAAGACCAAAGGTCCAATACAGTGACTGAGGGACTAGTTCAGAAAGAGGTTGTTGAAGGAAGTGTAGAAAAGAGCAACTTATCAAGATGTCATCCAATGAAGACAAGAAAAGCAACAACAAGGACCACAGTCTGTCATGATGAGGAAGAGTCCGCAGACAGTCTTGACTCTGATTTTGCAGACTCTAACTTCACTTGTGATGATAATGATGATGATGTCGATTTTGATGAATGGGTGGACAAACAAACTGAGTGGGTTGGAGAAGAGCCAGAGTTAACAAATGCTAGGGTTGAATCTTGGGATTAGGCTGCAGATGTTGAACTGGATTCAGAGGAGTACGATTCTGATAATGTGCAACCTAAATATGACTCTAATGATGACACTCCAATGATGGATAGATGGCCAGAGTTCAATCTGGCAACTGACGTGGCAGATCCAGAGTTTGAGGTTGGGATGAAGTTTAGCGATTGTAAAGTTTTTAGAGCGGCTGTGAGAGAACAATTTATAAAGAGGAATAGGGATGTTGTATTTTTGAGAAGTGAGGCTTTAAAGCTAAAGGCAGTTTGTGCATATCCATATTGCCCATGGGAGATATATGCTTCCAAAATGCGCATGAGAAGACCCTGCAGGTTAAGAAATATGAGGGTGAACACACTTGTGGTATTGTTTGGGATAACCCCACTGTGAAGTCTAGTTGGCTGAGTGCCAAATCTATGGAAACATTGAAGAGCAATCCAAGTTGGCCAGTTAACTCATTCATGGAGACTGTGGAGAAGGACTATAACACTGGAGTTTCTAGGCAACAAGTTTATAGGGCAAAAGAGAGGGCATTGAGGCAGATTGAGGGAATATATACAGAGCAATACTCCAGGATTTGGGATTATTGTGAAGACTTAAGGAAGACCAATCCAGGAACAACAACCAAAGTTCAATGTGATTTCAATGAACAATTGGGTCATCCAGTGTTTCAAAGGTTATATGTGTGCCTAGGTGCATGTAAAACAGGGCTTATTGCTAGATGCAAACCTATTATTGGATTGGATGGCTGCTTCTTGAATGGTGTATATGGAGGGCAATTTTTAGCAGTAGTTGGTATAGATGCTAATAATGAAACATGGGTGATTGCGTATGCAGTGGATGAGTCTGATTGCAAGGAGTCATGGGTTTGGTTTATGGAATTGCTGGTAAAGGATGTAGAGATTGTTAACCAGTTTGGATACACTTTCATATCAGACAACCAAAAAGGATTCTTACCAGCTTTTGAGCAAGTTGTTCCTAATAGTGAACATAGGTTTTGTGCAAGACATCTGTTCACCAACTTCAGATTACAATTCAAAGGGAAAGCTTTGTCTGACAAATTCTGGGGTGCTGCAAAAGCAACAACTGTTTCACAGTATGCAAGACAGATGGAAGAGCTGAAAAACCTTGATATGGATGCTTATGCTTAGCTGACTGAACCAGGAAAACCTCCGAGGCATTGGTCTCGATCACACTTCAGCACTCATGTGAAGTGTGATATGCTTTTAAACAATATGTGTGTGTCCTTCAACTCATTCATATTGGCATGCAAAGATAAGCCAATACTAACCATGCTTGAGATAGTTAGGTGTAAGTTGATGAGGAGGATACAAGGCAGCAGGGACAAAATGAAGAATTGGACAAAGGAAATTTGCCCTAAGATTTTTAAGAAGGTAGAGATTAATAAAGCAAAAGCAGGTGGTTGTGTGACTATGTGATCAAGTGGAGGAAAATTTCAAGTTGGCAGTGGTAGGATTTCACAGTATATTGTGGACTTGGATTTGAGGACCTGTTCTTGCAGAGAATGAGATTTGATGGCAGCTATAAATTACAATAGGGCCCTCAACGTAATGGATTATGTGGATGCATGTTATCACACTCAGACATATTTCAAGGAATATGAAAACCTCATACTACCTATGAATGGGATGGAGTTGTGGGATAGAACTAATATGCCACCATGCGTGCCTCCTTCATACTCCAAACAACCTGGAAGGCCAAGAAAGGCTAGAAGGAAGGAAGCAGGTGAATGCAGCAACAAGGCCAAAGTTGTTACAAAAGTTCAAGACTCATTGAGGTGTGGCCAATGTGGAAGAAAGGGCCACAGTAAAAGGACTTGTAATAGGAATCTCCCCCCAAAAACAAAAATCAAAAAGAGGAAGGCTCAGGTAAACATCTAAGGATGAACATTTGTTAATGTTATAAATGTTAATGTTTTTGGAATATGATGCAACTAACAGGTTTGATTTGTTGTCTCATCCCAGCAAACTACTCAAACAAATAAAGCTGGTCCCAGTACAAAAACAAGGCGAGCTAAGCCTGCAAGATCTTTGCAAATAGGAAAATTGAAGAGAAAGGTCACCAATGCAGTTGGAAGTTCAAATGCACCATCAACTGATTCAGCTGCTCCATCCTCAACACTTGCAACTGGATTTGCCTCTCTTGCAATTGGATCTGCCCCTCTTGCATCAACTAAAGCTTCAACTAGCAATTCTTATTTATTGAGGAAATGGCCTATGGTTGTGGGAGCATCAGACTTGAGCAAGGTGATGATGGTCTGTGTTATATTAGATGGTTTGGTTATTTTGAGCATGAGACAGTTTTACCTTTATTAGCTGGTTGGATTAGGTTATTATGTTATTATGTTATTATGTTATTTTGGAAGACAAGTTGCCTTGTGTTAGGAAGATAGCTTGTGATCAAATATGTAAGACATGTTCTGTTTTTTTTAGAAAACAGGTATTGTGTTTTTGGAAAACATGTACTCTTGTTTTGGAAAACAGGTTCTGTTAGTTTGGAAGGTTGTAAATGCTGTTCTGTGGCCTATTTTGTTGTAATGCTGCAAGTGGATATGTTATTAGGTGGCCTATTTTGTTGTAATGCTGCAAGTGAAAATCAATTTGCTCATATGTTGTACACACAAGTTATTGGAATGAACAGGCCATTGCATTACCAAAATTTCACACTGTATGCAGATTACATAGCCATTCCCATTACATAATCGAAATGTAAAATGTTCATTCCCATTACATAACCAAAACCACACTGCTTTCCATACCAAAGGCACAGTGCAGACCTAACCAAAAGCACAGTACTTCCCATACCAAAAGCACAGTGCATCCCTAAAACACCCCCTTTCATGCCAATTCCAAAGTCTTCAGCTTCGGTCCATCTGATCCACCATTCCGTCCAAAGAAGAAGATTGCAACAAGCATCCACGACACCACCAATGCTGCCCAAAGAACCTTCTCTCTGCGCCTAGCCTTTGCTAGTGAATTCTCCAACTTATCCCACGATTTTAGCAACCCCGGAATCATAACTTTAGACCTTTCACACATTTCCACATCATACCAAACCCAGAAATCACAACCTCCTCTACCCTGCAAAAAACCCACTCTGTAAATTAACATTTGCACATGCTACAATTCAAATTCTAATATTTTGCACCAAATCAAGTTTTTTACCTTTGCACACACAGCGAATCGCCTCCCAGGATTTGAAATTGTCCACGAAGTTCGGATTCTAGCATTCTTACCACACCAACACACCATCGCCTGATGCTCCATTTCTCCTTCCTTTTCTGGGTTAAGGATCCAATACAATCGGGCGGCTCACTTCTTCGAAATCGTATATCTGAGCTCTCAGCTATGGAAATTTAGGATTTACGTTAGGGTTTAGGACAAATTTGGGGCTTTCTCTTCGAGGTTAAACTGAAGTTGAGAACGAACGATGGTTTGGTGCTTTTACTTCAGTCGTCTTCTTGCAAAGCGTGCCTAATTTTGGGCGCGGTGGTTTTTTTTTTTTTTTTTGAAGAAACCCAAAACTGCCCTTCATATGGCATGAGAGGAATGGTCAATTCACTGGTGGGGTGGGTCCTACGGGTGCCACGTCAGCAGTTAATGATTGACCGTCTGGTCAACTTAACGGAAGGATGAAATTGGACGATGTTCAAAACGTCAGGGCGTAAATTGATAAAATTGATAGTGGGATTCACTCCTTTGTAAATTCTTAGTAGTTGCTCTGATGTTTTGCCCTAGACTGAGAATTGAACTGTTGGAATGTATATATACGTATGCTGGCAGTTGGTTGTATATATATATATACTTGTTTGGCAGGTGAAAATGTTTTGTATTGAGTCAGTTACAAGGGAAACTCTGCCGATTTTTCGGTAGAAGTCAACCTTGTTATTTTATCATGTTTTGTGTAGAAGGGCAAACAGATCCTGAAGATTTCCTACTGAGTGCATCTGCAACAACATTAGCTTTTCTTGGGTGATGCTCGATGGTACAGTCATAATCTTTTATCAACTCTAACCATCTTCTTTGCCTCAAATTTAATTCCTTCTGGGTGAATAAATACTTTAAACTTTTGTGATCTGTAAAGATCTGGCATGTTTCCCCATAAAGATAATGCCGCCAAATCTTTAAGGCAAAAACTACTGCAGCAAGTTCCAAATCATGAACAGGATAATTCAGCTCATGCTTCTTCAGTTGTCTAGAAGCATAAGTGATCACCCTACCATGCTGCATCAGCACACACCCAAGTCCTTGTTGAGACGCATCACTATAGATCACGAATTTCCCACTATCATCCGGAAGTGCTAAAACCAGAGCAGTGGTCAGCCTGGTCTTGAGTTCAATGAAACTCTCCTCACACTTATCTGACCACACAAATTTAACTCATTTCCTTGTCAAATAGGTGAAAGGTGCCGCTATGGTGGAGAACCCTTCCACGAAGCGACGGTAATACCCGGCTAACCCCAGAAAACTCCGTATCTCAGTAACACTGGTTGGTCGTAGCCAATTTACTACTGCTTTAATCTTTTGAGGATCAACATAAATGCCATCTGTAGAGATCACGTGCCCCAAGAAACTCACTCTGTCTAACCAAAATTGACACTTGCTGAATTTGGCATAAAGTTGCCTCCTTCTCAGAGTCCTCAACACAATGTTTAAATGCTTCATATGTGCCTTCTGACTCTTTGAATAGACCAGAATGTCATTTATGAACACAATCACGAAGCAATCTAAGTAACGTCGAAACACTCTATTCATGAGGTCCATAAATGCAGCTGGCGCATTCGTTAATCCAAATGGCATCACCAGGAACTCATAGTGCCCATACCTCGTTCGAAACGCTGTTTTAGGTACATCCCCTTCTCTAACTTGTAACTAATGATATCCAGACCTCAGGTCAATTTTAGAAAATACCTTGGCACCCTTCAGCTGATCAAACAAATCATCAATGTGAGGCAACGGAAATCTATTCAGCACTGTGATCTTGTTCAGCTGTCTATAGTCAATACATAACCTCATAGTTCCATTCTTTTTCTTAACAAATAACACTGGAGCACCCCATGGAGAAAAACTAGGGCGGATAAAACCCTTATCTACCAGCTCCTGCAACTGAGTCTTTAACTCCCTCAACTCTGCTGGTGCCATTCTGTATAGTGCTTGAGAAATAGGATTTGTTCCTGGAGCAAGCTCAATAATGAACTCGATCTCCCGATGAGGAGGTAATCCAGGAAGATCCTCAGGAAATATATCTGGAAAGTCCTGTACGACTGGAATATCTTCCAATCTCAGCCCATTATCTCTGGTATCAATTACATGTGCTATATATCCTGAGCACCCTTTTCTGAGCAACCGTTTTGCCGTCATAACTAAAATGAGGCAAGATGGAAGCACTCTACGTTCGCCATAAAACGTTACTTCAGGTCGTCTGGAACTATGGAATACAACTTCTTTCCTGAAGCAATCTACTGAGGTACGATGTCTGGCCAACCAATCCATCCCTAAGATGACATCCAAGTCAACCATGCCCAAGGGAATTAAATCTGCCTCCAAAAACACATTTTTCACCATCACTATACTATCGCGATACACTGTACCTACCCTAAAAATCTCTCCTGTAGGTACTGAGATCGCCAGTTCAGTCTGCAGAGCCGAAAGTCTTACATTGGCATTATGGGCAAAACTAGGTGTGACAAACAAGTGCGTAGCCCCATGGTCAATCAAAACTCTAGCAGGAATGCCAAAGACCAGTAAAATACCTATAATTACATCAGTGATGCATGTGCTTCCTGCTGGGACATGTTATACACTCTGCCTGTGGCTCTGGAACGTCCACCATGTCCCCTTTGCTGACTGCTGCCTCGACTGGCTACGCTGGTCTGGGCTCCACCACTGGACGAAGCCTACACAAACTGTGGTATCTCCTGTGATCTACCCTGCATACCTGTCCCTGGAGTCGATGCAGCTGTGGTCTCTTTATTCTGAAGGAACAGCGGGCAATCATTTCGAAAATGTCCAGGTTGTCCACAGTAATAACATCCAGTAGTGCCCTGTTGCAAGGCCCAGAATGGTACCTACCACACCTAGCACATTGAGGGCGACTCCTCCTGCCAGATCCTGACAGCAACTGTCTTCCAGTACCTCAAGCTGCACTACCCCCAGAACGATTTCCAGAACTGCTACTTTGGTTGGAACCTCCGCTGGAGCTGAATCCAGGTCGGCAACCTCCATAGCTGCGACCACTAGATGATCCCGAACTGTAACTGCCTCTCTTAGATTATCCCTGACTAGGACTACCTATGTCAAACTGTTGCCTACAGAGTTCACCCCGTGGTCTGGCCATCATCTGGCTGCTTTCAATCAACGAGGTAGACATCACCACATCACCAAAATTAGTCAACCGCCGACTAATCACAACCTTTTCCCCATATTTCCTTTCTGAATCCTGCAAGACATGTAACAACATTTACTCATTAAAATTAAATGAATCATATAGTAGAGGAGAGATGATAAACTTGAGGCAATCGTATGTCCATGCCTCTCTTCAAGCATCCTTTCAGAATCTCCGGATGGCGTAATCAAGAAAGATATCTTCAGTTGGAAGACAGTATGCATTTCTATATTTACTTTCAAATTTTAAAAATATTTATTTACTATTTAAAAAAAGGACTCACAGCATTACAGAATCTACTCCAAACTTCTCCTCATGGATGAATTCCGGTATCAATGAGCACAGCATCCCCAGATGATTTTCAACATCACTACCGAATTTGCTTTCTATGACTTCTTTGGTTGAAATTTCAATACGGTCCAACTCATCCATGAATTTAAAGCTCTTCTTTGCTGACAAAATATATTCTGAGAAGGGAAAATCATCCTCAAAAATGACAGTCTTCGCTTCAGGAAAATGTTTAATTAGTATTTCACTCATTGGGTAAAGAAAAAAGCCCCAAATCGGAAGTCTGAAATCCGTCGGAAGTCTGAAATCCGCCCCACTCACAAAATACTTCCACAACCTGAAAAAAAAATACATGGAATTAAATGACAAGAAGAAGAAGAAGAAGAAGAAGAAGAAGAAGAAGAAGGAGAAGAAGGTGGTGGAAGGGGCTTACCCAACTCTGCCTGGTCTCAATGTCTGAAACGCAGAATAAGGAGATGATGGGATTAAAACACCCTTTTTTTCTTCTTCTTTTGAGCAAATTAGTATAATCAATTAGGGTTGGGTACGGTACGGTTCTCATCTCAACTTAAAACTGGAATTGGAACTATATATTTGGTCTGGTCTGATTCAGGTACTCGAATTGATTTAGATCCAATTCAGTTTCGGTGTTTACAGTTTGGACCGACTCTTCATCTCAATTGAATTTTTTTATTCTTCTTCAATTTTTTTAAGTTTCAGCCCAATTAAAATTTAAAAACTTTTGAGCTTAATTATTCACGATTGGCCCAATTCATATACACATGTTGCAAATTGAATGAATTCATCAAGCATTAATACACTTTTTTGACAAAACAACAAATATCAAGCATTAATATAAAAGTTACAATCTAAAAACATAACAAAATAAAGCAAATTTAATTACAAACAAATTGCAGAGAGCTCAACCTCATTGTGCTGCTCTATATACCTCTGCATCAAAGAAAAAACAATGTCAACTTGAAACATAGATCTTACCATAATGATTTAATTTAAGAAAACAACGACCGATAGAAAAACTCTACACAATCAGGTAAACAAGATTTTAATTCTTTTGTATCAGAAAGACCACATGCATATTCTTTTCATTTTACTTACTTTTCTTTCAAAGAACCCATGAATTTCGTGGTTTTATGATTTTAATTTTGATTCTTAAGTAAATTTTTGTAATGAATTTCAATTTCGTATATCCCTAGAAATAACAAGATTTTAATTCATTTGTATCAGAGAGACCACATGCATATTCTTTTTATCTTACTTACTTTTCTTTCAAAGAACCCATGAATTTCGTGGTTTTATGATTCTGATTTTGATTCTTAAGTAAATTTTTGTAATGAATTTTAGTTCTGTATATCCCTAGAATTAGCTTATATAAATTAATTAATTACTTTACTAAATTTCATTTTCCTTTTCCTTTCTTTGTTGAAAACAAGAGCTTTTCATATCACTGAAGGTGAAGACCAAGCTCATTGATTGCCACCTCATGGGTTAATGGAGAATATGACGGAAATATTAACGAAAAATGAAATTGATAGTAAAAATAAACGTTGGGATTAAAGGAGAGAAGAAAATAAATTTGTGTAGCAGAGTCAGAATTTTAGGAAACCTGCGGCTAGTAAAGTAAAATAGTAAATTTAGGTTTTACCCATAAAAAAACTTTCACTTTTGGAAAAAGCCAAAGCTTTTTTAAAAAAGACAGAAAAACCTCTCAACTTTCAAACCAAAGACATGCAAATGTAAAGGATTCCTTAGGAAATCAAAAAATAAATAAGGGCAAATTTGTCCATTTTGGCTTCTTTTAAAATTTTTCTCTCCTTTGGGCTTTTCTAAAGTCTCCCAAGTAAAATTTACCCAAAATTATGAAGAACTTTTTTCAAGTCTATGCAAAATCTAAAAATTCCATAGAGTTCCATGAAATTTAGTACTTAAAAAAATTCTTTTAAAATGCTCTAGAATCATATTGAATACACCCCCCAAGTGTCTTCTCCTTCTTCTTCTTCTTCTTCTTCAATCATTTATTAATTCGCAAAGAATAGGTTATGGGGAAGCCTGGTCCAGAGGCACTTCCAATGTCTCATTATATGTTTGGCTAGCTTGCGTGAAACGGCTATCCCCGTTACACACAATTGTTTCTCGCTAGCTAAGCCATTAACTTGAATTCTTATTAATAAATAAGTTTCTAGCAAAACCGCTTAGTGGTTATAAGTAGATGAGTGAATCTATAAATAAAGGAACATTTCAAGCAATTTCTAGATAGTTATATATATAAACTTCAGGACTGCAAAATTTAACCATAGGGCTCTTAATCTCGAGAAATTCCTAAAAGACGTGTCTGCAAGATACATTCTTTTCAACTGGTCCAACTTCAGACTTCATGTTCTTCTAAGATTTTCCTCCGTTGCCTGATAACATCAGCACACTGCTTCTTTCGTTGCCTGCTTATCTGAATGAAGAAACATCTAAGAATCAGATATCCAGGACAAAATATTATCCATTGCATTTACAAGATAAAAGAAGAGGTAGATTCTGGAGTTCTGAAGGAATTCTACAGATCAACCACCACAAAATTCTACTGCAATGCAAGTTCAAAACCAAATGAAGAAGATATATTATGACAAGCTAACCCTTGTTCAAGCCAGTAATAAAATATACTATCAAATCTCAAAACAGGTTCCCAATGGAATCAAGCCAAACAAAATTTGACTGTTCTGTTTTCAAACAGCTATTCTGACCTGTTTAATTAATAATGCCACACTTTAGAGACCAATAAAAGTAGCATGATATCTAGCATTAACAAATACTTACCCTCATGGCTTTAATACGCCCCTTGAACGAACGTGACCATTCAAGTTCAGACATAATTCTGTTATCCTCGTCAACTTGCTCATAATCATGATGAGGTTCTTCCCTATCAGCGCTCAGATTATCTATATTCGAGATAGATGATGAATGTGTGACACCCTGAATTTCCATAATTAATTCATGATGATACTGCTTCTCATGAGCCTTCATCTGCATACATCATGCCAGAATTTAGTTAAATTCCTTGCATATGATCACATCATAAAATGGCAGAAAGATATCGTGCATCTCAACATTACAAAGCATTACATTCTTCAAAACCTGCCTACGTACCTTCTTCCGCTTTTCCTTTGCAGCTTCTGCTTCTGCTCGGTTAATAACACCTTCGGCCAGTAACTTCAGAGGATCTTCCAAGTCTTCTCTTTCCATTCCAGGCAGTGGCAGGACTTCATTTATGCCAGCAGCCTTCCCTCGTTCAGTGATCTCGAAATAGTCATTGTCATCAAAAGGTGACAAGTGTGGAGGAAGATCCCTGTTAAAAGAGCACTAAATCAATGATCTTACAGGTCATGAAATTTTATTAGCCAATAGAGAAATGAAAAACACAGCCAAGGAAAGCAGACCATAGCACGAGTCTTATAACTAGTCATTTCATCATGGTGCGAGGTAGAGAGATGAACAAAACACACGCACAATAAGAGAAAATGTCCTTCAATATTACCTTCCCACCAAATAATCCCCAGTTGGTAAAATGATCCGAGCATTTACACAATCATAGACCCACTGTGGCTGAACATATTGTCTACCACAGATCTTTCCATCATGCCTTGGCCTGTCAATAATCTGCAGAACATAGAAGCAGTGTAGCATTCAGAACTGTTATACTAAAGACTAGCTTTTAGTATTTTCGTTTCCTTCTTTGGCAAGTGACACTACAGTTGTCGTATATGTTGACCAAGTGTGATGTCTTAACAAATCAATGACTTGATGTAAAGATAATGTAACAGAATACCTGATGGGTGATGCTGGCATCATCTTCCTCAAAAGGAGCCCCATCTCCTTGCCAGGAAACAATTCCACCAAAAGCAGGTATGATAAAAAGCAAAGACTCTCTGTAAACCTGAACATAGAGAAAGTACATGTTCTACTGCGGATCAACTAAAAGAAAGATATAGCATTACAAAATTGAGTGACGCATTACTGGTAAGAAAATAAGTTTTGAAAAAGAAAATAAATGTATTTCTGAAATCAAACGTAAAACTTTAGGACTTACCTCACGGTTCAAGAAAAATTTCATATCTTTGAAGAGTTTCGTGCACTCCCTCGTATCGTTATCCTCTTTATCCTCACCCGGAACATCCCCAACAAGGTGCATCAATACACCAGGTTCATTTGAGGGGAGTTGATGCTGCAGTTGTGCAAGTCTTAGTTCAGACTCATCAATCGAAGGTCCAATCTGCTGGCTCTCAACTTTCCCAGATCCAGACAAACTTGGAGTTTGGCTATCCCACGCAGAGGATTGAGAGTTTGCATCAAAGTACCTTGATAGAGCATAAAGATCTACAATCGAATTAAATCATACTCATGCTCCATTAACACACACAAGATCCACAACTCAACATTGCCAAAAACGCTAAGTTGAAGCTAAGGAAAGCAACTAGTAAAAATGCACACCTGCTGCTACAGCTTCCAATCGAGGATCAAGAATGGGTGGATACCTCACATTTATGGAATGATATAAATGACAATTCGCAAAGGCAAGAAGTGCCTGCACCGGGGAGGGAGCAAAGACTTCTTATAAGAAAAGGAAAGAATAATCTTAATGGATATTATAACGCATGTATGATCAAGAAGATCAAGTAACCAGTTCATTGGAAGGAAAGCAAAGAAGAAGCTTAATGGATGCTAAAGTTACGAAATACCATTTACAGCTAGCACATATATTGATTTAAAATAGAAGAATAAAAGAATGAAACCTCGTAAAACTCCAAAAAGTTTAGCATGATATTGAAGTCAATATCATCAGTCAAAACTTGCTGCAAAGGGTGAGGAGCCAGCCATGTGACCTCTTGCCCTTTAACCTCAGCCTGCACAGACATACAACACAACGGTACCGTATAAATCCTCTGTACCCAAAAAACACAAGATGCCACAGTTAAAGTTAAACATTAAAAAAAACCATGATATAGGGTATGCTACCGCACCTGATAATATATGCCTTTAACAGACACAAAGACTTTACGCAATCTATGAGTACGAGATATGTAAGCTTGCCATTCATGAGCCAACCTAGAGAAAAAAATATGAAAGCAACAAAGGGCTTAAGAAAATCATACTCGGTAAAATCAGATCATGCATGGAATGATGCAATTCAACATAATTGTTTTTTCACATGCTCCAACGCCAGTCTCACCTCCGACAGTTATGGATGCGTTTCACTTCAATACGGCCCTCAATAGCAGGTAAGGCAGCAAAGAGGTGAACCATTGTGAGACAGTCATCCAAATCTCTAAGAGCATCAAGGAATTTCGGATACCTGCACAATTTCGTGGAACATAACAAATGACAATCGGCAGAGATTCATGACAAACAATGAAAGAAAGAGGGGAGGGGGGGAGAGCAACGTCAGCATACTTTTAATAAAAATTTTATTTTGAATAAGAATAAGAAAAAGTTAACCTCTGCAAAACAATTTTATCTAATTTGTAAGAAGGTCTTCTTTGTGTGAGAAGAGTAGCACGATCCCGGTTCTTCTTGGCCTCGGCTTTCTTTATTTTGTGTTGATAAGCCCTGATCTCTCTTAAGCGCTCGAGTAATGGTTCATGTTGGATGAATGAAACATCCTTTAAGTGATAATAAGTATGGTGATTCCCTTTGGTCTTTTTCTTTGGCTCCCTTGGGAATATCCCCTTGAGAATACATAGTTTCCTAAAATTTGCATGAATAGCCATAAAAATCATCATGAAATACTACTGCGTAATAGGTACAAGACAAATTATTATTTTCTTAGTTTACAAAGAATAAAACGTTTATAGATAATAATTATAACAAAAAGAAAATATATGCAGCTGAGCTAGTCTCAGTCATCACTGAAGAAAGAACAATAATAAACTTTAGGAATATATATATATATACACAGGAGAATGAATGGATGATACAAATTACAAGTTTAATCTGTCCATGATCTGTAGAGGTAGGTATGGGAAGGAAGATGGAGAAAAACAGACAGACCTGAAGAGGGGTAGACTGACTTGAAGTTGCTTGACGGCTTGTGACCTGGTGATGTACCTTGCAGCATTACCTTCCTTTTTCTTCCCCTGAAAAAATTAGACAAAAGAAAACTAAGCAGCTGTGTCTAAGTTAAGAGAAAATGTTTATTTATATATTACAAATTTGAAATTTTGATTTGAAAGTGATTGATGATGATATAGCCTATAGATGAGCAACTTATTGAGGAGATTTAGAACTTACGGGAGGCCTGTAGTGCTTCACCATGTCTGTGCTGTGCAAGGAAACTGAGAGTGAGAGAGAGAGAGAGAGAGCGCGAGATAGGGTTCTGTCTTCAGGCGGCGGGTGTCTTCTTTGTACGTTGGAGGTAATGTTCGTCAATGGGCAGGGGCCGGGCTTTACCGGTTTTATTTATTTTTTGGGTCGGGCCGTGTGGGCACAAGTTTGTCTTTTCTTACACATTTTTTTATTTAAACTTGGACAACCTTGTAAGGCCCTTTCGCATTGTATTTTACTAATCCAAAACATCTATTTTTTGGATAATCATTCAAAGATTATCTCCACAAAAAATCACTTGAATTCGATATTATTTAACTACTCAATTGAGTTATTGAAATTTTAATACTTTCTTGAAGCACCGTATTCATTGATTTCGTAGGACACAATTGGATGTCGAAATAGTTTTGATGTCTAATTTTTTGCAAAGATGATCTATGAACATAGACTTTTTTATATAAAAAAAAAAAAGACAACATAAAGACGACGTAAAAATAAAATAAAAAAGGTCCCATCCCAGCAACCGACCCCTCTTCCATGTTCACGCACGCGCACAAGTCAAGGCACTTTACTTTAATTGGTAAAGCTTTTACTTTATTTCTGATGTCTTTGTGACCGTTGCAATCTAACGGCTGTGGGTAATCCGTTCCCAAATCGATTTGGCCCACTTCAAATCAAACCCATGCCCCCATTTTTGGGTTCGGGTCAGGATAATAAACACGTCAAAAATGCTTAATCTAAATCCGACCCTTTTACTAGCTTCCATGAAGTGATTGTAGGAGCATGCAATTGCGTAGTCAGCTTTCACAAATGGTTATGCTCCCATCAAAAATCCATAATCTACGCCCACAATGGTTAGTACATTCACAGAGTGACTATTTCTTTTTTCTTTTTCCTTTTTGTCAAACAGAGTGATGTTGTAAAAGAATAAAAGAATAAACATGTGGAGCCCACTAACTATTCATTACTGTTCATTACTGTTCATTTGGCGGCTTGATAGAGTTTTCATTACTGTTCATTACTGTTCATTTGGCGGCTTTGATAGAGTTTGTCTGTCACGGGTGAACAGTGATGAATAGTGATTATTTCAGCCTATAAATAAGAAGAGAAACGGAAAGAAGAAGAGAAGAAAAAAGAGAAAGGAAGAGAAGGAAGAAAGAGGAAAGAGAGAGCAGAGAGAAATTCTCCTAGAGAGAAAATTCAGTGAGCCACATATATTGTAAACACTAAACTTGTAGCCCTATTATTTTACATAGTGGAAAAGTTACTACTGCTGCTCTCCGAGGACGTAGGCATAGCCGAACCTCGTTAAATGCTGTGTCTCATCTACTTTACGTGCAGCTCTGAATTATCGCCCATATTCTAGGTTATTTTATAACACGTTATCAGCACGAGAAGCTCTCAGGTATAATTTTTGTGCTGCACTATTATTTATAATACTAACCATTATGTTGATGTAAAGAAGAAAAGCCAACGCATCTAGCTTTCCACTAATATATATATATATATATGAAAAGTTGATGGTAATATAATATACTATATTTATCTGCTTTTCTATTACTAACCATTAACAAAAATGGACCCTTGGTAATACTAAACATATTATCAGTGGGAGACCGTTACTAATACTAACAATTTAATTTATGAATTTAAATTACCGCACATTTACATTTATTTAAAAGGGTGGTGCGGGTTTATCGTCCACGCCTTTACGTTCATTTAAAAGTATGGAGCAGAATTAGTGCCCATACACGCACGTTTAATTTATGAATTTAAATTACCGCACATTTACATTTATTTAAAAGGGTGGTGCGGGTTTATCGTCCACGCCTTTACTTTTATTTAAAGTGTGGTGCGGGTTTTATCGTCCATACCAGTAATTTATTTACCAGCAATTTATTTTATAGACTAAATGTGCTGTATGATGAGTTTTTACAGTATGCAGATCAGGACCAGCAATTCCTTGATCCTCATCATACAATTACATCAGGACTTGAAGATCCTTGATGATGATATTGATATGAGAGCTGGCAGTCTCTCCGGTACTATACTTGTAAACATGTGATTGGACTTAAAGGTCCTTGATCCCTGACATGTGAATAAGGACCTGGGGTTCCTTAATGATGTAATAGTACCGTATTGGTTCATAGTGCCGTACACATGGATGATAACTGTACTGGCAGATGTACTGTACACATGAATAGATATGTATTCATGACTTGATGAACAGTACTATTCACATGAATAGTGACGTATGCATAAATATGAACCATTTTGGGTAAACCGTCACTATATACAAAAGGGAACCTGCAGTTCCTTAAACTCATGGATGAGAAATTAAATGAGATGCCAGAAGTTCCTCAAAATATGGACAATTATGTAAGGGCTTGAAGTCCCGGAATATGTACAGAAAATTGTAAAAATGTCCATACCATGAGAATATGTGGCTTTGGCCTGAAGTTCAAAATTTAAGAGTATTGAGGTATTATTACAAATTGTGGTACACCACATATTTCTTTAGCATAAGAAGATGATGAATTTAATAAAGTTCGATTCTGTTATAATCGACACCTCAAGGAAGAAATATATTTTGTGAATTCCGGTTGTTAAGAATACACCGCGAAATGGATAATATCAATATAAACTTCAAATAATGAATTGATGCTCCCCACATATTTTATTATACCTGGGCCGGAAGCCCATGGATCCAAATATATGAGAGATCCTGAACTTGAAGTTGTGGGTATATAGTAGTTAATGCTCTTCACTACTATATTGCGATATTATCGTGGCTTTTACTCAATTCATATTTCATGTCCATTTGAAAAGGGCAAATAAATTCTGAGTTTTGTGCCCAGGCCAAAAGTTCCGGGCTACCATGCAATTTGGGAGAGACAATGTGGTTATTTGAACCTATAAGGCACAAGGTTCCAAACCGTCATTTTGAAAAGACGTAAAAACCACAGGTGCAAGTTTAAGAATGTGCGCAATTATTATTACAGAAACATACAACAGATAGATTTTTTCCACCTGCAATGAAGGTGCAGGCCCTGTAAAATCTATAAAATTACATTATGTTCTGGAAGCCTCTGAAGGAAGAGGACGGCGCCTCTTAAGCTTAGCCATGAGCTTCTCGTGGTCTCCCAAAATTCTTTCATTGGAGACCTGCAGCATGTCTAGCCTTCTCAGTGTATCAACTGAGTACGAACTCACCAGTTTCAACAAGGAATTATTCTCTCCTTTAAGTTTCTCAACCTCCTGTTGAGACTCATGAAGCATTCTTTGGAGAGACGAATTTTCAGTTGTCAGCTTTTCAACCTCGTTTGCTCTAACACGCAAACGATCAGCCATGTTAGAAACAGAAACAGCACTCTGAATGCTAAAAGCCATTGAGTCATCAATAGCCTCTTCCTCAGACCTCCCTGTTAACAGCATTTCATCCATTGGAGTAATGAAATTCCTAGCTACTATGACAGCAGTAGCATCATTCATCATCACAGAATCATTAACTGTGAGATGACGATTTTGGGATACAAAGGATGGACGCCAAACTTTGGCGTCACTGTTTGCTGTTGGAGCATCATTTAAATTGAAATAATTTGGGCAGGAAGAAGAGGAAGCCATTTTTGAGAAGGTTTCGAAGAAAGTCTTAGGAAAACTAAAGTTTCAGAAAATGAAGAAATTTGAGTTGAAACGCAGTTGCTCCAATCAAGTTTTACAAAGGCTATATCTATAGGAGGAAATATGGCTACTGTTTTTCAGGACCCCAATATCTTCTCGAATCCCCATATTATCTTTTTCTTTCCTAGAGTCCAAAACTTCACGTGGCCTCTAATAATGCCTGTCGGCACTTTCGGCTTTTTCAAGCATTATTTTCAAAGCCGATCTTGCTTTACGGATTTCACGGAGCTACTTTTTCAAAAGCATCCCGAAAATCTCGCACTTTTTCAACAGCATCCCGAGAATCTCGCAATTTTCCTATGGTTAATTTGAAATTCACCGGTTCTACCTATTCATTGTATTTGTGTATAAATGTGTTACTAACGAAATTTTATTTGCAGAAGACATCCAGTTTACTCCATACCTAGTGATGCGATATCTACTTGTTTTTCTTATCAGTAAGCACTTAATATGCCTGAGAAGCAAGACTATCTCTGATCATCCATTTAGGAAGCAAGACTATCCCTGATCATGTTTCTGCAAGATCAGGGAATTGTAAAGGCGGCCTTATGCTCTAATCTCCTGAGGTCCTTCTAGACTAGGAGATATGAGAGCTTATTGTCTGCTCCCACCAGCTTCCTTCCCTGATTGCTTACCTGCTCTTGCAATCAATATCACATTATTTTTGCATTTTTTCTCTTTTTATAACTCTCTATTCATAAGAGATTTTATTTCTTTAGAATGAACATCTGAAGAATGAATCCATGAAGTAATCCTAACTATAAGGGTTATTTGTTTTGACAGAGGGAAAAGAGTTGTGATTTTTGCTCTTGCAGGATATAACTAGATCATCAAGCGCTACATTACATTTACTGGGCTGATATGAGCTTGAATGATACTTGAGAAAAGTTTCTCCCACCTAAGGATGTAAGCAATACTTGTGTTATTTTATGCTTATATACCTATTTGATATTTTATCTTGAAAGGTAACCAAATGGGGAGATAAGTCCGTTCCAAAAGAATGACTTGTATGTATCCATGAATTATTAATGCAAATTTTACAGATTGCAAGTTGTATACATTGATAATACACTGCACAGATTAAAAGTCCCATAAGAACATAACATGGGTATAGCAGTGATCAATATGATGCACGCCTGTTGCGTAGCAAATGATGTGGATTGAAGTCCCAAATGGACAATCCTTTGACATGTCAATATTGATATTATGCACGCCTAATGCGTAGCAAATTATATGGGTTAAAGTCCCATAATATGGGTTAAAGTCCCAGAAATTAATTGACATGTATGTATTAATCTGTGGCATGCCTGCAGCATGACAGATATATGGGTTCTCAATGTTCCAACTCCCTAAATAGAGATTATCCACGCCCTACTACTAAATAACGCTCCAATGGAGGTTATAATCCACATTCTCACATAATAAAAGCCCCATGAAGTGGCTTGGGTACCCAAAGGCAAATAAATGCTTATAATTCATGCATGCGCATGCACATGAGAATGGTGGGATCATGAATTGATGAATGACAATTTTTGGTTTTGGAGTAGCTACTCAAATCATCAATGGGCTGTGTTGATTGGAACCACGTTCAATTATTAAATGTCGACAATATCATTGGCCAAAATGGAATGAGGCAATTCCATTATAGATGAGAATGAACGTGAAAGAACAAACCCACAGTACGAATCCTAAAAAATGTTAATATTAAAAGTTATACTTGGGTGTTCGGAATAAATGTTTTTGACATAAACAAGGGATGTTGGGTTTTCTCCATATTTATAGATTCAATTGTGCCCCTTTATTGCACATTTACGGAGACCAACATGTTATCTTTAAGGGTTATTAAATGCACAGAGCATATCACCTGAAGTGATTCCCTAAAGATGTATAAATAGCTAGGTTAAAGCTATATAATGTGTCATAGAGTTTAATCCCTTTAAACAAAATCCTTGAAAGGATTGAAATTGCATGAAGCAAGTCTGTGGACATATGCCTGAAGCACGAAATCTGTACTCAATATTAATGTACATAAATTGCCTCAGTGAGTATATTGATTATAATGTGTTTGCAACACATTCAAGCTTCTCAAGAATTCCAGAAATATTTGTCTCGACTTAAAGATCGAGCATTATGCCAACGAGATACTTGCTTATACTAAGAAAGTATTGAAGCATTTTTATGAGAATTATCCGTTGGGCACTTTAAGGATTTTCCGGAAGTATGTTGGACCGGACATCATATTTTCCAGATAAGGCTCAACTCCATCACCATCATTTTGGGATGATGTGAGGTATATTTGATGCTATTTCCGCATAACACCATGTATGGGCATATTCTTTCAAGTGAACTTATAAATAGCCCAGTCGTTATTAGATATGCGGACTCTGAAAATTTCTATGATTTACATAGAGATAGCTCACTGAAAATATATTTACTATATGAATTGTTGGTGGCTACATCATCCACTCACTCCGAAAGATTCTCAATCCAAAAGATAGTCATGAAGACATCAGGGGGAGATATTAATCAGGAGGAGCATCCAGAAGTATGCTATATAGATTGTTGTACTCTTCTTTCCATCAGTTCTCTACCTTACTAGGTTTTCTCCAAGCAAGTCTTTAATGATACAACCGACATATCATTAGTGGTCTCCAAGGGGGAGTGTTGTAAAAGAATAAAAGAATAAACATGTGGAGCCCACTAACTATTCATTACTGTTCATTACTGTTCATTTGGCGGCTTGATAGAGTTTTCATTACTGTTCATTACTGTTCATTTGGCGGCTTTGATAGAGTTTGTCTGTCACGGGTGAACAGTGATGAATAGTGATTATTTCAGCCTATAAATAAGAAGAGAAACGGAAAGAAGAAGAGAAGAAAAAAGAGAAAGGAAGAGAAGGAAGAAAGAGGAAAGAGAGAGCAGAGAGAAATTCTCCTAGAGAGAAAATTCAGTGAGCCACATATATTGTAAACACTAAACTTGTAGCCCTATTATTTTACATAGTGGAAAAGTTACTACTGCTGCTCTCCGAGGACGTAGGCATAGCCGAACCTCGTTAAATGCTGTGTCTCATCTACTTTACGTGCAGCTCTGAATTATCGCCCATATTCTAGGTTATTTTATAACAAGTGACTAGATCTTTAACCGAGAAGAAAAACATAACAACTCATAACCTACAAAGTTTGCTAGTTCAAAGTCATCTCATCAGCATCAACGTAGTCATCAGCTTTCCCTCATGCCATATTTCTGCAATAATTCAAATAAGAATGTCATTAGCTTTCATGTTTTCTTGTTCTGCCTATTAGTTTATCTTACTTAGGTAAAGAAGTTCATAAATAAATTACACAAGAAGCCCAATAATTTGAGAGAAATAACATCATGCATCTGAATAATCATAAAGGGAAGCAGGATGCACAAAGACACGCATCACACATCTTCCATTTTCCATCTTCACAGGTACTACCTCAACCATTTTCTACATCACCTCAATATACGAAACACATATCTCTCTCCAACAGAATTCATGAGAGAATGAATTGTCCACCCTGCGATTCATCTTGGCTCAAACACATCATTTTCTTAATCTATGGAATAAAATCTGAAATAGGTAAGGATACATGCTAATCATTCTAAATACCTCAAAAATGATTATAATATCAAGCACTGCGAAAATATTTAAACATATATATTGATTGCAATCTAAAGTTAAATGGCATGCTTCAATTTCCGAGTTCTTTATGAATTGGTGCAACTCAATTTTTTGGGTTGGAGGGGAATAATTAGGTGAAGAGGCAGAAGGCTTGCTGATACTCACATGGTTCTCGGTATTATTGGCCCTCTGCACAATGGGCATGTTGTGTTTCTGCCACTCTCTACACACCACTCCCTCACGCACTTGCAGTGAAATGCGTGACCACAAGGCAGTGTGTCTACGCTCAATCCTTCGTCATTGTAGAGATCATCCCAGCAGGTGCTGCACTCCTGTGATTGACAACAAAAATTCATGTGATATGGGTAGTCATTCATAGAATTATCACTGCAATCACCACTCTCCGATACTGAGAAAGAATATGTGGCTGCCATTGACGTGAAAAATGCTAGAACTTGAAATTACATTAAGACCCGAGAACAAGATATGCAATCAGGTCATGACAACGACACCAAACTGGATCCCCTCACTATAATCCAAGCACATAAATATCCCACAATCCAATCATGGCATAAATATGCTACAATCGGGACCAATTCCATTGTAAAAGTGCGATGCAAACACGCATATATTAACCATAGTGTCACAAGAATACAACTGAAATAAAAATTAAAAAAATTAAAAAAATTATATATATAGTTGATCATAGAATTCTACCATGGATTTCTAAAATCGAATTCCCAATCGAGGCAGAACAATAATATGATCTAGGCATTGCAGTGCGTGCTAAACGCCCGAGTATACTAGACTAGAATAAATCATGCAGAGCTTAATACCTTATACATAGACATAGTTTAGCATCTTCATTCCACACGCATGACGAAATATGTATACCATCAATCAGTAAAACACTGAACCAGTACGAGATTCCATTTTTCATTGAGAAACAAAAATTTAATTAAAAAGTCAAAAGGTATAAGAATAGTGGACTAGTAGTCAACCGGTGAGATGACTAAACACGAAGGCCTAGCATTAGTTAGTAGATACTATCCCCAGGCACCAGTTGAAATTCCAATATCATAAAGAAATGAAGGTAAATTCACAGTAACAGGCAAAACAAAAGTAAAACAGAAGGGCTAATAACTGTAGTGTGTAGACTTGGACCAGAAGACTAACAAGAAAACTACATCAAGTTAATTACTTTTAATCAAACAAAAGAGTTCAATATATACTTTGCTGAAGAGGATGAATATGCAATTGAATCTAATATGAGAATAAAATTGAAGAACTGGGCAGAAACCATACCCCGAAATCCTTTACAATCGATCTTCTTAGATTTAGCAGGAAATCATCTTTGCTTAAATTAAATGATGGTGATTCTCCAAGTGTTCTTTCATCAATTTCTTGGTAAAGCTTTATTTTTGCATCTTTAGTATTCTTTCTACAGATGCTACAAGAAAAGGCAGGAAAATATTCATTAATTTAATTTTCTAGGGCAAGATATATACAATTAGCATCTGCATTTCTAACTATTAAAAAAAATACCTAAAATTATTTGGATTCTCTTCCGGATCTTTCAAAATCCACTGTGGAACAAGGAAGACTAGCAACTCTAGTTGTTGGACAAAGGCACCTGCAAAGAAACAGGAATTAGGTGAATTAGTAGGTCACCCAAAATACATTTATGTACAATTGCTTACTTCTGTCATCTGCATAGAGATCACCAAAAATGATATCACGCTTCAGCTCATCTGTTGACATTTCGGAACGACCTAGTTTCGCAATCCAAATGTGCATGTCCTTAATCTTAGTAGATATCAACCTTTTCCCCATATTTCCTTTCTGAATCCTGCAAGACATGTAACAACATTTATTCATTAAAATTAAATGAATCATATAGTAGAGGAGAGATGATAAACTTGAGGCAATCGTATGTCCATGCCTCTCTTCAAGCATCCTTTCAGAATCTCCGAATGGCGTAATCCTGCAAGAAAGATATCTTCAGTTGGAAGACAGTATGCATTTCTATATTTACTTTCAAATTTTAAAAATATTTATTTATTATTTAAAAAAAGGACTCACAGCATTACAGAATCTACTCCAAACTTCTCCTCATGGATGAATTCCGGTATCAATGAGCACAGCATCCCCAGATGATTTTCAACATCACTGCCGAATTTGCTTTCTATGACTTCTTTGGTTGAAATTTCAATACGGTCCAACTCATCCATGAATTTAAAGCTCTTCTTTGCGGACAAAATATATTCTGCGGAAATTAGTATAATCAATTAGGGTTGGTTACGGTCTAGTTCGGTCCTGTTCTCATTTCAACTTAAAATTGAAATTGGTACTGTTCATTTGGTCTGGTCTAATTTAGGTTTTAACTAAAATATTCGTGAAAATTGGACCAACTCGAATTGGTTTAGATCCAATTCAGTTCCAGTTTTTACAGTTTGGACCGACTCTTCAGCTCAATTGAGTTTTTTTGTTCTTGAATTTTTTTAAGTTTTAGCCCAATTGAAATTTAAAAACTTTTGGGCCTAATTGTTCACGATTGGCCCAATTCATATCCACACGTTGCAAATTGAATGAATTCATCAAGCATTAATACTCTTTTTACTCAAAACAACAAATATCAAGCATTAATATAAAAGTTATAATCTAAAAACAAAACAAAATAAAGAAAATTTAATTACAAACAAATTGCTGAGAGCTCAACCTCATTGTGCTGCTCTATATACCTCTGCATCAAAGAAAAAACAATGTCAACCCGAAACATAGGTCTTACCAGAATGATTTAATTTAAGAAAACAACAACTGACAGAAAAACTCTACACAATCAGGTAAACAATATTTTAATTCTTTTGTGTCAGAAAGACCACATGCATATTATTTTCATCTTACTTTCTTTTCTTTCAAAGAACCCATGAATTTCGTGGTTTTATGATTCTGATTTTTATTCTTAAGTAAATTTTTGTAATGAAGTTCAATTTCATATATCCCTAGAATTAGCTTATGTAAATTAATTAATTACTTTACTAAATTTCTTTTTCTTTTTCTTTTTCTTTTTCCTTTCCTTGTTGAAAACAAGAGCTTTTCAGATTACAAGTATTTTAAAGAATAAATTGATAGGTTAATAATAGAAGCAATGGTTGTTTAAGTAGCCTTACATAGAGTAACCTAAGAATGGAAAAACAGCCCACATTTAATAAACCTATTACGTGGTAACAGATTAAGTCAAAACAAACAAATACTCCCTAAACACTAAGGATTTATTAACCAAGTAGTAACACACTATCAAAAATTCTAACTGCAACCTAACAATTCCTCTCTTAAACTGAATGCAACTTGCAATCAGTTTACACATGGTTCTGGACAAATACCTAACATACTTCGCAGCTTCACGAATGCATCCAACTTGAGAGGTTTTGCCATCACATCTGCAATTTGTTCTTGATTGTTGCAATGCACCAATTCCACAGTTCCCACCTTTCCAAAGAAAATGGAAGTGAACGTCTATATGCTTGCTGGGTCCATGCATCACTTGATTCTTCGCAAGTTTGATTACTGAGCTGCTATTAAAGCAAACAATTGTAGGCCTATCTTGATTTTTACCAAGCATCCCAAAAATCCTTCTCAACCATACTACCTGACACGCATAAGAGGCAGCAACATGAACTCTGCCTCAGTGGTGGATAGAGTTACTATCGGCTGTTTCTTTGATGACCAGGACACCACCGCTTAACTGAATAAGAAAACGTAACCTGAGGTGCTCTTCCTGTCTTTTTGGTCTCCTGCATAGTCACTATCCGTATAAATATTCAGTTCTCTTTTTCCTCCCTTCTTGTAGAACACCCAAAAACCGGTTGTTCCTCTTAGATACCTTAAAATTCTCTTTGCTGCCTCCATGTGAAGCTCAGTAGGATTACAAATATAATTGCTAATAAGACTTACCACAAACATCATGTCTGGTCGAGTAGCAGTTAAATACATGAGGCTTCCCACAATCTGTTTGTAGATGGTACTGTCTACTTGTACTCCATCTTCATCTCTCAAAAGTTTGCAACCTGGGACAATGGGATCAAGAACCGAAATGCTTTTATTCATTCCAAATTTTTCCAGCACCTCCAAAACATATTTCTTTTGGCTAATGAATATTCCATCAGTCTTTTGCATAACTTCTATACCAAGAAAGTACCTCATCTTCCCAAGATTAGTCATGTCAAACTCAAGCATCATTGATCTCTTAAACTCAGCAAACATAGATTCATCATTTCCAGTAAATATGATATCATCAACTTAAAGAATCACAATTAGAATTTTACATTCCTTTGTTGTCTTTGTGAACAAGGTGTGTTCATAATGACATCTTTCAAATCCTTCACGAAACAAGCCTCTATACAACTATACCAAGCTCGGGGAGCTTGCTTAAGTCTGTATAAAGCCTTTTTAAGCCTATAGACTTTCTGTTCATTGCCTTTGTGGACATAACCTTGAGGCTGCTCAACAAACACTTCCTCATTTCATTCCCCATGCAGGTCACTTCCAGCTGGTAGATTGTCCATTGTCTTTGAGTTGAAAGTGTTATTACCATACGAATCGTATCCAACCATGTCACAGGTACAAACACTTCTGTATAGTCTATCTCATGTCGTTTTATGTACCCACTTTACTCCAATCTTCTTTCCTCTAGCAGGGAGCTCCTTCAATTCCTATGTATAGAAATATACTCAGGTACAACACCTATTTCTACACCTCCTCATCGCATGGCCCCAGCTGAACTGAAAGAACTTAAGATACAACTCCAAGAATTACAAGCAAAAGGATATATCCATCCTAGTACTTCACCATGAGGTGCACCTACTCTCTTTGTGAAAAAGAAAGATTTAACTCTTCGAATGTGTATTGATTATCGTCAATTAAATAGGGTCACCATAAAGAACAAATATCCTTTGCTAAGAATTGATGATTTATTCGATTAGTTAAGAGGTTCTCATTTCTTTTCAAAGATTGATCTTCGATCTGGCTATCACCAACTTCGAGTTAAAGCGGAAGATATACCCAAAACAGCTTTTAGAACTCGATATGGGCATTATGAATTTGTAGTTATGCCTTTTGGATTGACAAATGCACCAGCAGCATTTATGGATATGATGAACCGAATTTTCCGACCTTATTTAGATCAGTTTGTCATCGTATTCATTGATGATGTTCTTATATATTCCAAATCTCAAGAAGAACATGAGGAACATTTACGAATTGTTTTACAAACATTAAAAGAAAATCAATTGTACGCAAAGTTGAGTAAGTGTGAATTCTGGTTGAGACAAGTAAAGTTTTTAGGACATGTAATTTCCAATAAAGGTATTTCAGTTGATTCTTCCAAAGTTGAGGCAGTATTGAATTGGAGTCAGCCAAAGAATATCTCGGAGATATGTAGTTTCCTTGGATTAGCTGGTTATTATAGGAGGTTTATCAAGGATTTTTCTCAAATAGCTACACCAATGACCAAGCTGACCCAAAAAGGAGTGAAATTCATATGGACTCAAGAATGTGAAAAGTCATTCCAAGAATTGAAAACTCGATTGACTATCGCACCAATACTTATTATTCTTGAACAGGACATAGGGTATGTGGTTTATACTGATGCATCTAAACAAGGGTTAAGATGTGTTTTAATGCAATCTGACAGAGTAGTAGCTTATGCTTCTCGTCAACTGAAGAATCATGAAAGAAATTATCCAACACATGATTTGGAATTAGCAGCAATTGTACATGCTTTAAAAACTTGGCGACATTATCTGTATGGTGAAAGATTTGAGTTTTACCCTGATCATAAAAGTTTGAAATATCTTTTCACTCAGAAAGAGCTTAACCTGAGACAAAGACGTTGGATGGAATACTTAGAAGATTATGATTTTGGTCTACATTATCATCCTGGAAGGCTAATATAGTAGCTGATGCTCTGAGTAGGAATATACATGGATTTGTAGCAAGACTACAAATTCAGAAATGGAAGATGATGAATTGTATTCAAGATTATGATTTACAGGTGAACGTACATGAGCATGGTACTTATCTTTATAATTTTGTAACAAGACCAACCTTGCTAGGGAAAGTTGTTGAAAAACAACAAGAGGATAACACCTGTAAATCAATTCAAGAACATATTTTGGATGGAGATAAAATAGAAGGTTGGACCTTTCATGAAGAAGATGGTTTAAGGTATTTAGGTAAACTATATGTACCCAAAATTCCAGAATTAAGGAATGAAATTCTTCATGAAGCTCATTACTCATCATACACTATTCATCCAGGAAGTACAAAAATGTATCAGGATTTATGTCATCAGTTTTGGTGGAATGGTATGAAGAGAGATGTAGCCATTTTTGTATCAAAATGTTTGACCTGTTAGCAAGTGAAAGCTGAACATCAAAAACCCGATGGCTCTCTTCAACCTTTACTTATTGCACAATGGAAATGGGATCATATCACAAAGGATTTCGTAATAGGTTTACCACGATCACCTAAAGGTAAAGATGCAATATGGGTTATTGTACATCGTTTAACCAAGTCTGCACATTTCATATCAGTCAAAACGACAGATTCCACAGAAACTCTTGGGAAATTATATATTCGAGAGATAGTGACATTACATGGAATTCCTATTTCTATGGTTTCTGATAGAGATTCAAAGTTTACTTCTCAGTTTTGGGGTACTTTGTAAAAAGCATTAGGAAGTCAATTGAATTTTAGTAGTGCATTTCATCCCCAAACTGATGGACAATCATAAAGGACTATTCAGATTTTAGAAGATATGCTAAGAGCTTGTGTTTTGAATTTTCATGGAACTTGGGAAGATCATCTTGGTTTGGCAGAATTTGCTTATAACAACAGTTTTCAATCTAGCATCGGAATGGCTCCATATGAAGCACTCTATGGTAGACCATGTAGATCACTTTTATGTTGGGCGGAAGCAAGTGAAACTATGTTATTAGGACCTGATGTGGTACAAGAAACAACAGAGAAGATCAAAACTATCAAACAACGCTTGCTTACAGCTCAGTGTCGACAAAAGAATTATGTTGATAGAAGAACAAGGCCATTGAAGTTTAATATTGGGGATCATGTATTCCTTAAAGTTTCACCTCGAAAGGGAGTTAAAAGATTTGGAAAGTTTGGAAAATTAGCCTCACGATTTATTGGACCTTTTGAAGTACTACAACGAATTGGGGAAGTAGCTTACAAGTTAGCACTACCACCTCAATTTTCGAATGTTCATAATGTGTTTCATGTCTCTACGCTTAGAAAATATGAACCAGATCCAGCACATGTCCTAGATTGGAGAGAACTAAACATAGATGAGAAATTATCTTTTGAGGAAAGACCAATACAGATATTAGATCATAAAGAACAAGTGTTACGAACGAAAATTATGCTACTAGTTAAAGTTCTTTGGTTACATGGGAATATTGAAGAAGCTACATGGGAATTAGAGACAGAAATGCATAAGAAATATCCATAGTTGTTCTTGTATGCCAGTAAGTTTTAAATTTCGAGGACGAAATTTCTTTTAAGGAGGGTATATTGTGAAGTCCGGTTTAAAATATATATATATATATATATATATATTTGGAAATCAAATGTTTTGCTTATAAGTTAAAATTTCGTTTAGATTGATTATATATGTATATGGGTTATAGTTATATATATATATATATATAATAATCTGACCACATAAAATGGTTGTTTCCATTATTAAATCATTAAATCAATAAATCACTACATAGCATGGGCATTTCGACAAAATCCCAAATCAATCAATGCTCATCGAGTCATCCAACCAACCATCCTTGGTCAGCAATCGAACAAAGAAGTTTATGTGAACCTTCCGAACCGTCTTCTCCACATAACCGCACATGTGAACTATATTTGTCAATCATTATTATTATCAATTCCGTTTTTCCATTCACTCAATAACTAATCATAATAAACCATTTACATTTCACTAAGGACGGGCAATGGGAAATTACTTTTCTTCTTGTCCCCATTCCCAGCAGAATTTCACCACCTCCAAAAGGGAATCACGAGGAACAGGCCTTAAGGGGTCAGCAATTGTGTCCTCCGAAATATTAGGAATCTCCCGACTTGTCCACGGAGTTTCCCTCACCACTGCCCTTCGCCTCTTCATCGCATGGCCAAGAATCTCACTCTTTTCCTGACCCTTATTTTGCCGGACCCCAACTATAACATCTTCACCACATTCACCCTCAGCAGTGGACATGTCAATCTTTCGAGGAGGATTCGTAAGAAATTTAACAAGGGTGACACATACCACACCCGGATCATCCCAATTTATATCCGGGGGTGTATATTGCACCTCTTCTTTAGCATTTTATACACAATGCTCTCTCGATTTGGCTACTCCAGCATCCTCAATTTTATCACTCTCCCCTCCAACATCCTCAATCTTCTGACTTTCCTCTCCAGCATCCACAGTCTTATTCATCTCCTCTCTAACATCCTCAGTCTTATTCCTCTCCTCTCCAGCATCCCAAGTCTTCCTCGCGTATGCATGACTGGTACACTTTTCCAAGCGTAAAACTCTCTCCTCTAGCTGACCCTTCTCACGTGCAATACTGCAACCTCATTCCTCAACTGCTGCACAACAGAGTTTAACTCATCAAGGTCCTTACATACCCGCGGAGCTACACTAGGTGCATCACATTCAAAAACATCTGATCCCCAACTCCAATACGGTTGGCTCATCTGCAATTGCCTTGGTCGTAAGAGGCGCAGTATAACAGGCTATCAAACACATAGAGTTAACAGGTCATATACAATACTAAACAGTTTTCCTCATGAAACGAACATAGTACTGAAATAAATTATTAACTACACACCTGTTTGCTTTGAAATATATAAGCGTTCAGCTTTCTAAACTCAAGCACTTTATCCGTGGATTCTCACCAACAAATTCGAGAGACTAATGCAGGTTCCTCGATCCGCTTACAATATCTAAGGGGGGGAATTCCCCACGAATAATGGTTGAATTCGTCCATTTTATGAACCAAATGTAAGTACTCCTCGTTTATCTTCACATTTTGGGGTTTACCTATTATCACAAACTCCACAAAATATAGCAGTCCCAATTTGAACGAGTCCTCACTTCCTCTTTTGGACTTCAGGAATTCATTTTCTAAGTCATGGCAAGTAATGTGACCCCTGTTGGTAAAATGCGCTTTCATAAATTGATTATGAGCATCCCCCCTGGACGTTATGTTAGGCTCTGTTCCACATTTTAGACCACTTATCAAACAAAAATCCTTTACAATGAATTGAGCAACATTGGACCCTATTGCATAACTAAGGCCCAACATGTCCTTAATGACAAGACTCGACCTAAATTTTGCTTTGGAATCCTAGCCGGACCCTGTGCGTGTCCGACACCTGTCGGATGTCGGGCATGAATGACCTAATTGCCCTTCCCTACAAAGCACGATAAAATAACAAGATTGACTCCTACCTAAAAATCGGCAGAGTCTCCCTTGTAACTGGATCAATACCAAAACATTTACACATGCTAAACAAGCATATATACACAACCAACTGCCAGCATACGTATAGGTACATTCCAACAGTTAAATTCTAATTCTAGGGCAAATTATCAGAACGACTACTAAGAATTTACAAAGGAGTCAATTCTTTTACAAAACAAAAAGTCCTACATCAGAAAGGAAAGCGCGGAAGGTGGAAAACGGCCCGGTGGTGGATCACTATGCACGCCTACTGTCTGGGGGCGCAAAACATTAAAAGGGTGAGTGGACCCAAAAACAAAGTTTAGAAAAATACATAAGAACATATTAACCCCACTGTAAAAACAGTTATACAAACTAAATTATTCTCTTTATTATATTTGTACTGAAATCAATGCACTCATGTAATTATACATATATATGCCAATCATACTCATGGTCAACATTAATTTCTTAAAAGCATTGAAAACAGTTTAAAACTACCACCTAGGTGTACCCCTTATTTCCGTCAATTCCTAATATCCGTCAATTCCTCGCATCACCATGGGTGACACGTACTCGCAGGTCTCAGTGACACAAGGTCAGTCTGAGCCGCAACTAGCAGGATTCAGGGGACCGTAGTCAGCCTGATCCGCATTACTTGCTCCACATGAGTTCGGGTACCATAGAACTCGTGGGGCAACTGTCAAGCTAAACCGAAGGCAACCAATAAAATCCAAAGGCAACATTTGATTTGAAGGCAACTTATTTACCGAAGGCAACATTTGTATATCTGAGTACCTAAGGCGGTTTAGGGAAATATAAAGTTTCTGAAGAAAATCTGCTGAATAACTGAACTTCTGTAAACTCTAAAATTCTGCTGCCATTTATCTGATAATTAACTAGAATTTCTTTTCCTATATCCTTTAAAGGATATTCCACTCGGCAGCATGCAAAACAAAATATTTAAAAGCATATAACAGCTTATAAAACACTGATATTTGAATAAAACTTATTCAAGATCAAATACTGTAACTGAACTGCTTAAATTCATTTATGAAACATGGAGTCCACTCACTGGTGGTTCGTGCTCGCTGGACCTCTTGAAGGTCCCTCCTGCGGGTCAACTGGTGCCCGGGTGCCTGATTCAATGACCATAATATTCTATTAATACAATACTCAATATAGTACTAATTTAAAAACACTGACCCCCGGCTCCTAGAAGTACGTGCGTCGGATTAAAGTTGTTCCTATGGCAAAAAAAAAAAACTTTCCTTCCACTTGGAATAGTTTAGCAGTATCTTGGGATTCAAAAAGTGCTGAAGCCCCAAAAAGTCAACCCAGGACCGCGCCGGTCCACGACTTCAAAATTATGATCCGGAAGCCTCTAGAAATTCCAAAAGATTAGGAAAGTGTATTGTCTATGATTTTGTTTTCGTATTTTAGGTGTGTGCAATTGGATCTAAAATTGACACATAACTATGATAAACTTAGAAGATATATAATTACGCTTATCAAATATGCTAGCGTCGGTCGTATGTGGGCATGTGTCACCCTATTTCCATGTTGTATGTCCAAGACGGTAGGTGACTAGACCTTTGCCTCCGACCCTAATATACATATTTTCCTCCCCTTCTTGAGCTGTATAAGGGTCCAACTCCATTCATAGTTGATTTCGAACAAAAAAAGAAAAAAGAAATCATAATTGATTTATTATTTTTCCAACTATATGATAGAATTCTTTTCTTTTAGACTGTATAAGTTAATTAATTAGCACGAAGAAAAGGATAGAATTCTTTTTTTGCGGACCCAATACATATTAAATGTAGACTCGATACATTTACACAATCCACCCCTGGAATCTCTTCACAGCCCCAAAAAGATTTCAAAAAGTTCACCATATTATTAAATGTCTGATAATATAAATATCCAAAAATTATAATTTTGAGCTTAGTAGCGTGGGCTTGTAATTAAACAGAGCATTAAAGTGATTAGTTGCTATGGAAACATTCTTAGGTGAAGCATTAGTGGTCTTGAATTGTTCACATTGGCATTGGTGGGTGAAGTCGCAAAAAGCACACCCCCTATCCTCGGGTTTAGTAAGGTCTCCCAACCACAAAGGTTGGGTAGCACAAGCAAACCATAAAAATTATAGTTTTGGGAGCTTTTTTATTTTTTATTTTTTTTGCCCCCTTACACTAAACAAACGCAGTTGATTTAAGTAGAAATCAATTTAGTCCTTTTGCCAAGCTTGATGGCAAAGTGGGGCAAATCACACAGTCCATATCCACCCCTTGGAACCTCCATAACCCTCAAAAGTTTTTTTTATTTTAAAAAAAAATCCCAAATAATTTGAAATGTTTGATAATGAATGTACACAAATTATAGCTCTGGGATGGGAGCTTCTAATTTTTACACTCCATAGCAAAAAATAAAAAAACAGAAAAAGAACCCGGTTAATTTAAGTGGAAATCAATGAAGTGCTTTATTTCACTAAGACAAGCTTGATGGTACGATGGATTTTGGCATTCTGATATCGTTTGGCCTTCCAAAACTGCATTCAAAGTTTCATAGTTAATTCTCTGAATAAATTCTGTTTTTTCAGTTTCGGAGTTACGTAGTTAAGTCTCCGAATTAATTCTGTTTTTCAGTTTTAATGTAATAACTCCGGTAGCAGTTCAAGGGTTGAGAGTTGCGTATATAGACAGGTTTGTCTAACGTTTCTGATCATCACAGATTTTAATACAATTATCCCAAGAGAATTCCTCTTAATTTCTGGTGGAATCCAGATTTCTTGTTACTCAAGGTTTCGCTTGAAACCTTTGTTGCTTGTGCTGCGTCAAGTGGTATCAGAGCGGGTCTCTCCCGTTTTGGTATTCTTGTCTTTTCTTATCATGGGTGATCGAGAAGCTGATGTCCTAGCCCCAATTACCCGAGCGGATCTGGGCGCTCAAAACCAACGGATCGACAACCTAACCAACCAATTTGGGGAGATGCGAGAATTGTTGTTGCAAGCTCTTGGTGGCAACAATAGAAGAGGTGGCAGAGATGACGAAAGAAGAGAAGGCAGGGAGGACAATCGAAGAGAAGGTAGAGATGGCGGGAGAAGAGATAATAGGAGGCAACATATTCCGGATAGCGAGTCAGAGTCAGAAGAAGAATATGAGGAACCACCACCACCGGCTAATAATCGTCGTAATCGTAATTACGAAAATTTTGGCGATTATCGGATTAAAGCCGAAATCCCTAACTTTTGGGGAAATCTGAAGATTGAAGACTTCTTGGATTGGCTTGTAGAAGTGGAGAGGTTTTTCGACATTTTGGAGGTTCCTGAGCATAAAATGGTGAAGATGGTAGCTTTCCGTCTAAAAGCTACAGTTGCTGTATGGTGGGATCAATTGCAAAATTCAAGGCAGAGGCAAGGAAAGCAGCGGGTTCGTACATGGTGGAAGATGAAGTTGCTTATGATGGAACGATTCTTGCCCACAGATTATGAGCAGATTCTATACCGTATGTATCTAGGTTGTGCACAAGGCAACCGTTCGGTTTCTGAATATACCGAAGAATTCATGCGTTTGGTAGAGCGAAACCATTTGACCGAGACTGACAATCAAAAGGTCGCGAGGTATAACAATGGGCTGAAGATTTCCATCCAAGAAAAAATTGGTATGCAGAATATATGGACTTTGCAAGAGGCGATTAACATGGCGATGAAAGCTGAACTGTTGGAGAAGGAGAAGCGCCAACCCAACTTCCGCAGGAACACGACGGAAGCCTCTGAGTATGCTACTGGTGCTTCTAGTGGCTCCGGAGATAAGGGGAAAGCGCAACAGCAACCTGGAGGAACGACAAAACCAGCGACAACTGTCCAAAACAAAAACTTTAACGAAAGCAGCAGCCGGACTTTCAACAGAGGGCAGTCCCGAAACCAAACCCAGAATCCGTATGCTAAGCCCATGACGGACATATGTTACCGTTGCCAAAAACCAGGACATCGTTCTAATGTTTGTCCAGAGCGGAAGTAGGCTAACTTTATCAAGGAGGTCGATGAAGATGAGGAAAAAGAGGAAGTCGGGGAAGATGATTATGCAGGGGCTGAATTTGCAATTGAGGAAGGAATGGAGAGGATTACCTTGGTTTTGCAGAGATTTCTTTTGGCACCAAAGGAGGAAGGGCAACATCATAGTATTTTTCGTTCCCTCTGCTCAATCAAAAACAAGGTGCGTGATGTGATCATCGACAATGGAAGTTGCGAGAATTTCGTGTCAAAGAAATTGGTGGAGCATTTGCAGCTATCAACGGAGCCACATGTCAGCCCTTACTCACTAGGTTGGGTTAAAAAAGGCCCTTCAGTTCATGTTGCTGAGACTTGCCGTGTGCCACTATCCATTGGTAAGCATTACAGCGATGATGTATTATGTGACGTTATTGACATGGATGCATGCCATATTTTATTAGGGCAACCTTGGCAATTTGATGTGGATGCGACTTACAAGGACGAGATAATGTAATTTTGTTTTCTTGGAACAACCGAAAAATTGCAATGGCAACTACAAAGCCCTCAAAACAATCTGTTGAGCCTAAGACGAGGAGTTCTAGTTTCCTAACCCTAATTAGTAGCGAGCAAGAGTTGAACGAGGCTGTCAAAGAGGCGGAGTATTTTTGTCCCTTGGTGTTGAAGGGGTTGTTGAAGCTTGGCAGAGGAGAAAGTGACATTCCACAAGACGTGCAGCAGATTTTGTCACAGTTTCAGGAACTACTTTCTGAAAAATTGCCGAACGAGTTGCCACCTATGCGGGACATACAACACCGAATTGACTTGGTGCCTGGAGCTAGCCTTCCGAATCTGCCTCATTATCGGATGAGCCCCAAGGAGAATGACATCCTAAGAGAGCAGATTGAAGAATTACTGCAGAAGGGATTTATCAGGAAGAGTTTGAGTCCCTGCGCAGTTCCCGTTTTGCTAGTTCCGAAGAAAGACAAGACTTGGCGAATGTGTGTTGATAGCCGAGCAATCAACAAGATAACAGTCAAGTACAGGTTTCCCATTCCACGATTGGAGGATATGCTGGATGTTCTTAGCGGCTCAAGGGTGTTTTCCAAGATAGATTTGCGAAGCGGTTACCACCAGATTCGCATCAGACCTGGGACGGATTATTTGAATGGTTGGTGATGCCATTCGGATTGTCAAATGCGCCTAGCACTTTCATGAGACTCATGAATCAGGTTCTTCGACCATTTATTGGCTCTTTTGTCGTAGTTTATTTCGATGACATTTTAATTTACAGTACCACAAAAGAGGAACATCTTGTGCATTTGAGACAAGTTTTAGATCTTTTGAGAGAAAATAAACTGTATGTGAACCTAAAAAAATGTACTTTCTGCACAAATAAGCTACTGTTCTTGGGTTTTGTTGTTGGTGAGAATGGTATCCAGGTAGATGACGAGAAGATCAAGGCAATCCTTGACTGGCCAGCTCCAAAAACAGTTTCTGAAGTTCGAAGTTTCCATGGTTTGGCCACCTTTTACAGAAGATTTGTGAGGCATTTCAGCTCCATTGCTGCACCTATCACAGAGTGTTTGAAGAAGGGTCGGTTCAGCTGGGGAGAGGAGCAAGAGAGAAGCTTTGCAGATATAAAGAAAAGCTTTACACCGCGCCGGTTCTAGCCCTTCCAAACTTTGAGAAAGTTTTCGAAGTTGAATGTGATGCCAGCGGTGTGGGAGTCGGAGCTGTGCTTTCACAAGACAAGCGGCCAGTTGCGTTCTTCTCTGAAAAGTTGAGCGAAGCACGTCAAAAGTGGAGTACTTATGACCAAGAGTTCTATGCGGTTGTTCGAGCTTTGAAGTAATGAGAGCACTATCTTATCCAGAAGGAATTTGTTCTGTTTACAGATCATCAAGCGTTGAAGTATATTAACAGCCAGAAAAATATTGATAAAATGCATGCTAGATGGGTGACTTTTTTGCAGAAATTTTCGTTCTTTATCAAGCATACTTCTGGCAAGACAAATCGTGTGGCGGATGCGCTGAGTAGAAGAGCTTCATTGTTAGTCACGCTGACTCAAGAAGTTGTGGGGTTTGAATGTCTGAAGGAATTATATGAAGGTGATGATGATTTCCGGGAAATTTGGACTAAGTGCACCAATCAAGAGCCGGTGGCAGATTACTTTCTTAATGAAGGTTATTTGTTCAAAGGCAACCAGTTGTGTATTCCAGTTTCCTCTTTAAGGGAGAAGCTCATTCGGGACTTGCATGGTGGAGGGTTGAGTGGCACCTAGGCCGTGATAAAACAATTGCAGGGATGGATGAGAGATTTTACTGGCCACAACTCAAACGAGATATTGGAACTATTGTGCGCAAGTGCTACACTTGTCAAACTTCGAAGGGGCAGGTACAAAACACTGGATTATATATGCCATTACCAGTTCCTAACGATATTTGGCAGGATCTTGCTATGGATTTTGTCCTCGGTTTGCCCCGAACACAAAGTGGAGTGGACTCTGTATTTGTGGTGGTTGATCGGTTCTCAAAAATGACGCATTTCATAGCCTGCAAAAAGACTGCTGATGCATCAAATATAGCCAAACTGTTTTTCAGGGAGGTTGTTCGCTTGCATGGGGTTCCTACATCCATTACATCAAATCGTGACACCAAGTTCTTGAGCCATTTTTGGATCACTTTGTGGAGGCTGTTTGGGACTACTTTGAATCGTAGCAACACTGCCCATCCCCAGACTGATGGCCAGACTGAGGTTACAAACCGGACATTGGGCAATATGGTACGAAGCGTCTGTGGAGAGAAGCCAAAACGATGGGATTATGCACTACCGCAGATGGAGTTTGCATATAACAGTGCAGTCCATAGTGCAACTGGGAAGTCTCCATTTTCCATTGTTTATACTGCTATACCTAACCATGTTGTAGATTTGGTGAAACTGCCTAGAGGCCAGCAAACCAGTGTGGCAGCGAAAAATTTGGCTGAGGAAGTAGTAGCCGTTCGAGATGAAGTCAAGCAGAAACTTGAGCAAACTAATGCTAAGTACAAAGCTGCTGCAGATAGGCATCGGCGAGTTAAAGTGTTTCAAGAAGGCGATTCTGTGATGATATTTCTGAGGAAGGAGAGGTTTCCAGTTGGCACATATAGCAAGCTTAAACCAAAAAAATATGGTCCTTACAAAGTGCTCAAACGGATCAATGATAATGCCTATGTTATTGAGTTACCGGATTCCATGGGAATTTCCAATATTTTTAATGTTGCAGATTTATATGAGTTCCTTGAAGATGAGGTCCTTTATCCATATTATAACTCGGGGTCAAGTTCTTCGGAGGTGGAGGGGACTGATGTAGAACAGATGGTAGATTTTATCGCGGTCGAGCTAGAAAAAGGACGTAGCGGGAATTTGTAGATTTGTTGTCCGAGCTCCGATTAGGACGCAAAATACCATTTCGGAAAGGGAACGACTCCACGAGTCAAACTCATAGCTTTGCTGTGAGGTACGATGGATTTTGGCATTCTAAGGTCGTTTAGCCTTCTAAAACGGCATTCAAAGTTTCGTAGTTAATTCTCCGAATAAATTCTGTTTTTCAGTTTTAATGTAATAACTCCCCTAGTAGTTCAAGGGTTGAGAGTTGCGTATTTAGACAGGTTTGTCTGACGTTTCTGATCACCTCGGATTTTAATACAATTATCCCAAGAGAATTCCTCTTAATTTCTGGTGGAATCCAGATTTCTTGTTACTCAAGATTTCGCTTGAAACCTTTGTTGCTTGTGCTGCGTCAAACAGGGGGGAAAAACCCCAGAAAAACAAACCAACAGACTACCAGTCAATCACTCTTATTTAACTTTAGATAAACACGTACACGAGCAACAAGATCTGCAACCTGTAAACATGAAATTGAGGAAATAAAGAACCTACAGCTCCATTACGGAGCATACTGTTTGAATAAATGTGAGCACAACTAGTATAGCGGCTACAATAATAGACAGGCTAGCCCATGGGGATTTGAAATAGTCTTGTTTCAAACTTGCCTTCCACTCGTGCCAGGGCTCTCCGTAGTGTTCATTCAGCTTGTCACAAAGATCGGTGAAATAGAATTTTCTGCTGAACAAAATAGGCCCCAAGTCAAGATTATTAATAAAATCCGCTGTTGCCTTGCTGTCCGGTAGCTTAGATTCAAGAACTCTACTCTTCGCAAGCAATTCCACATCCTTGGCACTATCTACCAGGCGGTCCATGAAGAAGACATAGTCGTTGATGTAATGATCACAGTGCTCACACTGCTCATAGGCAATAAGATTACGAAAGAAAATTTCTGTTGAACCCCGTATTCGCAGGCGTGGAATTTTAAGGATTCCATTCTCAAATTGTATGTCAAATAATTTTGTATTTTTTTTTTTTAGCCTTCTCAAACTTGACTCCCGCCTGGTGTAATTCTGTTGCATTTGGTATGTTTAAAGTTTTGAATTTTTTTTTGGTTGGAAGATCAGAAGGTAAAGGTCGATGACATTGTAGCAAAAAGTCAACAAAATGGTGTATTTTAGTCGAAGGGCGAGAGAATTTGTGACAAATTTCATGAAATGGCCTTTTGTAAACCCTATTGCGGAATAACTTATGGGTTAGGCTAATGATGGAAAGCCCACTTTCGAGATCAAATATATTTTTGGAATGGGCTAAGAAGTAGAGATACTCGAGGATAAAGAATGGCACCTGATTTTCAAGCAACAACATATCATATATAATGTCCCTTAGCATCCCTGGTTTTCCAAATATTCGGTCGTTTTCCCTTTGTAGTGATGGCAAAGAAACTCTGAGCATGACCTCAAAGGTAAAGGTGGCGTCGACCATAATTATTTTTACGAGCTCATGTTCATCAAATTTGACGGTTACTGCGTAAGAAGCACGAATTTGTGCTTGCCGTTCCATCATGTCTTTGAAAAGAACCTCCAGCTCTACCCCTGTTCGTTCAAGAAAGTCCTTCATGTACCGCATTTTATGCTCTTCCATGGCTTTTAGGCTTTCTCGACCATGGTGAAGGGGGCCAATTGAGACCACCTGAGGTGTATAGGCCTTGTTATTTACACCACGTAGTCGCTTTGGAACCTTGTAGATACAGCACTCAGAGGATAAGGGAGGCAGGTCGTTCAAATTATTTGTAAGTTCTTCCATATCTGTATCCCCACAGCCTGCAATCAAACATTGCATGGTCATGGTCAGATATATATATATATATATATATATATATGTCGGATTATATGTTCTTTGTAATAAATAATAATATTTGGTGCAAAGGATTTAAATTAGATTATGTACAAGAAAGACTTATCAGAATCTCTGTTGCTCATTTACATGCAGCCAAATAAGAACAGGTTTCTTTATTCTTAGAACCCAAAGAAGAGTGATTGCTTGTTTGTGGACCCGACCAAACAAGACATTATCTATTCCAGCTGAGTTTTATTCAGCCAATAAGAGTTAGTTGTAACTCTTACTTCAATAAAACTCAAATTCTTGTTTCTTCCTTTTACCACTTTTATTCAGTATCTTTGAAAGGTGTGATATAGTTTCTAACTTACCATCAACGTTACTTGGCATTAGTAATTTGTAAACTCAATACCAAGGAAAGAGTATATAGCTGGCCCTTGCCTTTTCCTATTGAGAGGGCGACAATATACTAAATTCACGCACAACACGGATACTAGGATTCGAACTTAGGACCTTACCTGGGGGAGCAATTACTCCAAGTGTTTGTTTTATTATTAATTTCCTTTTTCACTAGCAGATGCAGATACCTGCTAGCTAGCTTGGCCCATTGCAAAGCCTCTTCATAGCTCAACTTTTCCCAGTTAATGAGTTCAAGCTGGCTATAAAGAGTTCAAATTACTCTATCTAAAAGGGAGTTATTACAAGAATATGTAAACAGTATGTAAAAGAAATTAGTGTAAAAATAATCCGTAATAAGCCTATTTTCTTCCAAGCTTCTAAAACCGACTTGTTCTAGCTTTTCTTTTGAGAAACAAAGCAACTTGCTCTTGCACATGATTGTGTTGTTATTAGGGGAAATGTAATGGATTATATTTTGTTTAGGACGTAATGGATTTCTAACTCAAAATGGCCAAAGCCGCACATTGACATATAAAACTAAGTAAAAGCAAGGAAGCTATGAGTTGACCTCGCTTCTAAAGCAACTTGTTCCTTTTTTTGAGGAGGGTGGGGGGCAAATTAAACCAAAGCAACTTCTTCTTCTTTTTTCTTCTTCGGGGGTTTGGGGGAATGGAGAACATCTTATTGCAAGGGACTTGTACTTCAAGTGATGAAGAACAAAAATTCATTTTCTTCCAATCAAAATGTACAAATTTCGAAAAAGTTTGTTGATTTTATTTTTCAGGGAAAAAAATCTGAGAATATATATGCATATTATATGTAGACCTAAGTTGACAACAGAAACAAACGAATTTATATCCTCTCTTTTAGATCTCATGCTTCCAGTCAAAACATACAGGAACAAACGAAATTCCATATAAAGAAAAGAATAAAGTTACAACATTTTAACATGACCTTTGCTCATTTCAAATGTCCAACTACCATTGAAACATAAGAAACTAAAATCTTCAAGAAAATGCTATCAATTGAAAAAACAATAAATAAAAAACAAAAAAAAAGGAAGGGAATTCGCACCTGCTATGCACAAAAGAGCAAGTCGATTACTAGAAAAGCTCAATGTCTTTTTTCTTCTTCTTTTTGTTGTGGAAAAGAAAAGCTCAATGATAAAATCTAATACTACTTTAACAATCTCGAACTGACTTTCTAATTTCTAATACTTTCTCCTATATATATATCAGCAGCAATTCTTTCATAATGGAATGGAATGGTCTCCTCAAGATGCCATGAAACCCTACTTTAACACTGTTGGTAAATTCTAATACATTATTGGTTTGAAATTTTTAGGAGCATATAGCATCGATCTATCTTTGCATCCGATGTCTTGTTTGATTCCCTTCCTCCCTAATACCACTTGAAATAGAATAATTTAAAGTCTCCCATGTACCCACTCAAGGAAAACACCAGAGTCACAACGCATGAGGTGGGAATCGAACACAAGCTAAAGGAACTAAAGCATGAAAAAACAGACGAAAATGGAGGAAGAACGCTAGAATAGAATCAGTACCTTGGGAGTAATATTAAATCATCTAATATTAAACTTACATTATACTAATTTCTCCAACATAACTTTTGGACGTTCTTTTAGTCTCTAATATATATGTTCTAATAAATCATCTTACCCACTTAAGTTATAAACCATTTTCTTTTAGTACGGAAAATCGACATTTTGACAGAGAGTTGAAAAACACTCCCCAATTTTAATGTCAACCACTTTTTTTATAAAAAAAAACATATAAATTTAACGACAACAATTACATCTAGCAATGCAACCTAAAAACTCAAAACCTCTGCGTCCCTTTCTGCAATGCAGATAGCAGGGTGAGGATATTGCGATAAGAACCAAGACAGAAGCCAAAGGAACTGCGATAGCCAACCAAAGTCTCCATTTCTTACCATCTGAACAATGCCACCATTTTGTTTGGTTAGTATTTAATAACATTTCTTGCTCTACACAAAGTACCATTAAAACGAAATTTGCCTAAATTTTTGTTACGAACAATCCATATGAAAAAATATATGTAGCAAATCTACATACTTTACATATGTTAAACAAAAAAAAAAAAAAAAAAAAAATTAGGATAGAATTTTTTTTGATTAATAGGCACTACTAGAAATCCTCCATATAAGCCACGGTAGTGGCTTATGCTAATGTGAACCACTGAAAAACCTGTGGGAAAGAGTATTGGCCACATGTCGCATGCAACCAGCGTCGTGGCCAATAAATAGCTGGGGCCCACCAATACTATTGGAAAACGGATTTAGAGTTGTCGCTCTCCTTTGCTGGAGCCCTTTGGTGTCTCATATAAAAGATGCGGGGCTAAAATATCAAGTAAAAGTTAGTTGATAAGTTTTGAGCATGATTGGTTAATCATCTTGAATCCGATAGGAATTTCTTATAGTTATTAACTTCATTGTGTTAAGTCCTCAGATTAGGTGTAGACTGGTGCTTCTCTCTTTTATCATAAATTTGTGACTCACAGATCTCTTAGCCTATTGTTCACGTTTTCCCCAACGATCATGCCACGGCTTGGCATGAGAATCTATCCAGGCACCTAACAGTATAATCGTTACTTTGCAACATACCATTCCCATGTTCTTTATGGTTTCTTTCCCAATGTTTGAAATGAAATTATATACCGAACAGAACAGAACAAAAGCTGTACCAGCCTACAAAAAACACAGATACATATGAAATAAAATATTGAACAGGAAGTCGCCACTTAAGCGTTAAAACATGCTTTGTTGTTTCATCTTTTTCTTTGAAATTGCTGTAAGGAAGGATCTTCATGTGAGTAGTTGAGTCTGATCATCCTCAGACTTGAAAATTTTGGTGAATCATCTAGCGCTTCTCCATAGCCAAATATAGTATACATAAGCTGTTTCAGCTATCATTCAAACTACAGTAGAGAGTTTTCTTCCCTTCAATTCAAGTTCGCGGTAGCCTGCCGAAGTTCAGAAGCCCAATATCCAGGTCTTCAATTAAGAAAACAATGTTGCAGAAGTTGATGCCATTTTGTGTTTATGCTGCAGCAGTTGCAAAAACAAATGGTACTGTGTCCAACTACCTTTTGCCAATTTCAAATCACGTGTAACTGTGTAGGTTGCAAGTTTATATATATATCTAAAATGCTTTGCTTTCTAGATTATCTCCTGACATTATTTAGGTAAGAGAGCACGCCTTAAATCGTGTACTTAATTTGTTTTTCCTGACATTATTTACCAATTTCAGGTGGCTGCTCAGTGGCTTTTCTTCATTTCATTTCCTGTAGAGACTAAACCATACGAGTAAGGTGTGGGAACCTAATTAAATCAAACTCTAGGTCAAATAATTCCTACCATTTGGGGATTATTTGACCAAATTGGGAATCAATTAACCTAATTAGGAGTTACTCAATTTAATTGGAAATTATCCAATTAAATTGAACGTTACCTAATTAGGTTGAGATTTGATTTGGTTAATTACCACGATCCCCAATTAAATGAGGAGTTGCCTAAATTGAATCAGGATTGATTTGATACCTACCACAATTAGGGATTTGATTTACCCTAATTAATCAAATCCCTAATTAATCAAATCAATTCCAAAAAGGGGAGGAATAATTCCCTTCCATCTACGGAATTATTCCTCTGAAACCCTAGCCTCTGAGACCTCTATAAAAGCATAGCCACACACAAGGGTTGAGGTACGCCTAAATTCCTACTAAACTCTACAGAAGTTATTTCTCAAAAACCCTAGCCACCCCCTCTCTTTCTCTCTCTCACACAAGGCTCCGGCCACCACACACGGCTCCGGCCACCCGGTTTTCCTTGAATTACCCTACCTAACTTAGGCATTGGAGGGCCTTTGGCCAACACCCCCGGGTGTGGTCCTTTTACTCCGATCTGTTTTGCAGGGAGAAAGAGAGGCGGAGAAGACGAAGGAATATTGGGCGAATATTCTCGTGGGGAAATTTGCCGAAACTGCAATTTGTGGACCAGCCGAGCTTCTACTCGAGTTGTCGAGGGCCAGCAATAAAGCCGCCATGCTTTGACGTACAAAACCCCGTTAGCCTTTTAACCACCTTACACTAGAAAATTGTTTTCCTTGTCCCTTCATCTTTCCTGCGCTCTCATATGAAAACTCAATTTCGTTCAAAAAAAAAATCTGAAAACTCAGCTAGTTCTTAAAAAACAAACCTTTAATATAATTATATTAATTATTATTTTGATATAAATTAGAGACTTAACATAGTTAAATTTTGGTTGAGTGAAGGGACACATGTCAAAAGAATAAGAAGGTCACAAGATGGGCATAGAGAGTTTGGTCACAGGAAAATTGAACTCTCATATTGCAACCTAAGATCTTCGTGAGAAATTTGCCGGACAACTACCATTAACTTTTTTTCTTCAAGATTACAAAAGCCTTTTCTTTTAGCATAGCAAAAGAAATGGACGAGATAAGGTGAAAATGATTGATGAAAGGAATTAATTACTTGTTTGTATTACTTAATTTACTCCAATACCTCATTCAACCAATGTGACTTTCAAAAAATAAAACCTCATTTAACCAATTGAAATCAAAAGTGCAAAAACACAAAATTTAAAATATATTGTCTTTAAAGTACTACCATTTACATGCACACCAAATCCTTTATAATTCATAATTCATGAATGAGATTCGCACTTATTTTGAACCATGTAATCTTTGTGAAGGCATAACATAACTTCATGACCTTAACAGTGGTGCATTTGACCAATTTTAGGATGAGTCTTGTGACAAATTTCCACAGACATGGTAATATTATTTATTTGTGACCACAAATTTAAGATGAGCTGGACCCATATTTTTATGTTTTTTTAGCAGCAAAGGTTCAATAGCTTCTTGACGCCGTAGCATAAGGGACTTCAAGTTAGTCGTGGATTGCAAAGGTTTGCAATTACATGTTGTTTCGGATTCTAGTTGGTCCATTACACTCATATGTCCCTCTCTGTCTAAAATTCCAAATGAGAATGCAATGTGAACGTATTGACAAATAAACAAAAAAATAATCACATTGAAACTAATTCCTGGATTTAGATTGACTATGACTGTCATATGTAGGATGATGATCACACACTACGACTGGATTACAAAAATTATTTGGTTGGTGTCATATGTTTGGTTGGTGTCCTTCCTTTATTAATTATTATTTTAAAAAAAATCACAAATAATTTGAAATGTTTGATAATGAATGTACAAAAATTATAGCTCTGGGATGGGAGCTTCTAATTTTTACACTCCATAGCAAAAAATAAAAAAACAGAAAAAGAACCCGGTTAATTTAAGTGGAAATCAATGAAGTGCTTTATTTCACTAAGCCAAGCTTGATGGTGAAGAACTGATCAACACTAACATTTCTTTTGCAGGCTCTGAAAGAAAAAGTAAAGAGGAAAAATAAAACACTGCTTTTCTGCTTTTATTATTATTCGAACCAGTTAAAGTGGGGCTGCTCATAAGCGCTTTTATTATAAAAATGTTAAAATCTTTGTAAGAAATCCAAGTGCTTCCTGGTAAAATGGCAGAACAAATGGAAGGCGATTTTATATTTGAACAGACCTTGGGCAACTATATCTGTCGTTGCAGCTGTTGTTCTTCTCATACTCACTATCAAGCAGAAGAACCTCCACTTCCCTCACATTAAAGAATTATTTTTGTCCTTGTCTGGCCATGAGTAAGGAAGGGCTTGCTTGCAGTTGCAGTGCTTTGTGGAGCATACTTCAAAGTAATTTTCATAGGCACAAGCAACATCACTCTTTTTTTCTTTTTCTTTTTTTGACGAACAGGGGGGGAAAAACCCCAGAAAAACAAACCAACAGACTACCAGTCAATCACTCTTATTTAACTTTAGATAAACACGTACACGAGCAACAAGATCTGCAACCAGTAAACATGAAATTGAGGAAATAAAGAACCTACAGCTCCATTACGGAGCACACTGTTTGAATAAATGTGAGCACAGCTAGTATAGCGGCTACAATAATAGACAGGCTAGCCCATGGGGATTTGAAATAGTCTTGTTCCAAACTTGCCTTCCACTCGTGCCAGGGCTCTCCGTAGTGTTCATTCAGCTTGTCACAAAGATCGGTGAAATAGAATTTTCTGCTGAACAAAATAGGCCCCAAGTCAAGATTATTAATAAAATCCGCTGTTGCCTTGCTGTCCGGTAGCTTAGATTCAAGAACTCTACTCTTCGCAAGCAATTCCACATCCTTGGCACTATCGACCAGGCGGTCTATGAAGAAGACATAGTTGTTGATGTAATTATCACAGTGCTCACACTGCTCATAGGCAATAAGATTACGAAAGAAAATTTCTGTTGAACCCCGTATTCGCAGGCGTGGAATTTTAAGGATTCCATTCTCAAATTGTATGTCAAATAATTTTGTATTTTTTTTAGCCTTCTCAAACTTGACTCCCGCCTGGTGTAATTCTGTTGCATTTGGTACGTTTAAAGTTTTGAGTTTTTTTTTTTGGTTGGAAGATCAGAAGGTAAAGGTCGATGACATTGTAGCAGAAAGTCAACAAAATGGTGTATTTTAGTCGAAGGGCGAGAGAATTTCTGACAAATTTCATGAAATGGCCTTTTGTAAACCCTATTGCGGAATAACTTATGGGTTAGGCTAATGATGGAAAGCCCACTTTCGAGATCAATTATACTCGAGGATAAAGAATGGCACCTGATTTTCAAGCAACAACATACACTACTACATTTTACTCTTTGCGCGACGAATAACAAAACGTCGCGCAAAGTCTCATTTAGTCGCACTAATTTCAGCGCGACAAAAAATTCGTCGCGCATATTCCGTCGCGCGAAGATCGTGAAGAAAGCCTTTGCGCGACGAGGTACAACCCTTCGTCGCGCAAAACTGTGCGACGGGTAAACCATCGTTGCACCAACGGTATGAAGACGAAACAACTGTTCGTCGCATAAATATTTGCGCGACGATAAACTATTCGGTGCACATATATTTCCGCGACGACAGGAATAGCGCGACGAAACATAATTCGTCGCGCAAAACTTGTTCGGGAGACGTATATGTTTGTCGCAAAACCATTCGCGCGATGAGAAAGTTTTCGTCGCTCATATATTTGCGCGACGAAAATCTCTGTCGTCGCGCAGAAGAAGATGCGCGAAGAAACATTTCGTCGCGCCAAACGTGTTTGCGAGACGTATGTATTCGTCGCGCAAGAATTAAAAGTAATAAAAAAGTTGATTTTTTATTTTTTATTTGTTACATGTGGGTTTGCGCGACGAAATATTTTCCGTCGCGCAAAAATAATATTACAATTTTTTATTATTTTTTTATTTTTTTATTTTTTATTTTAAATAAAATTGGTTTTTTTTTATTGATTAAACAATGAAATTGCAATAAAAATAAATTAGAATAAAATTTTGTTATAAAATAAAATAAATGTATTACAAATAAAATAAATGTTTATGATGAAAATAAATACACTAATCAAATAATGAAGCAAAATCAACCGGGTCGTCGCCAGTATGCGGCTCGGAGGTCTGGGCGTCCACCGGGGCAGTGGTCTAGTGGGCATGCTCGGGGTGGACGGGCTGGGAGGTCGACGCACGAAACTGCGGGATCGGAAAGCCGCCCTGTGCGAGGGACTGTAGAATCACCAACATCTGACCCTGAAGCTCGGCCACCTGTGCTGTCAAAGCAGTCACCTGACTGTTTGACTGCGCCGATGAACGAGGTCTAGGTTCCCTCCGCCGGGCATTCCCCATCCCTCGACAATATGTCCCCGGCCTCCTCCCGAGAGTCTGATCCAACGTCTCCGTCAAGATCTGAAATCCAGCATCCTGTGGAGGAGCCACAGACTCGATCGGAGTCTCGGGAGGAAGCTGGGAGGTGGACTCCTGAAGAACCAACTGGCTCCTCTCCACCATCGTCGTCTGTTGAACATAACATAAAATATAAATTAAAACATGCATATAAATTGAATGCGTAACATAAGAATTAAAATTAAATAATACTTACATGAAGGGACTCGGCCAACTCATTCCCGGGTCGAACATAAACGTCACCAAAGACGTCGATCTCTGGGAACTTGGACCCCTCCTAAATTGAACAAGAGAAGAAAAATATTAGTATGAAAAAAATAAATTAATAAAAATGACATTAAAAATGAAATATAAATTATGTGATTATTACCCGTCGCCGTGCATCCATCCTATACGAAAAGGGCCTGGAGCCGGAATGGTGGAGAAGGGTCTTCTTCTTCCTATTACCCTTATTCACTTGGGCTTTATTCTGTTATACAAAAAATGAAACGTATTAGTTAAAATATAACAAATTAAATAATAATGAAATAAACATTAATAAGAAATAAGTAATAATTAAACAAATATTATTAAAAAAATACCATATATTCGGGCGCTTGAAAATGAGCGCAGAGCCACTCCCAACTATCCTCCCGCCCCTCAAGCTCCTTCGGGCAACCCTCCTGAAGAGCGACTTGCGGATCATCAAAGGCCTGAAAATGATGGTGCAAGTCGCTCTTCCACTGCTTGTACCTCTCAGCGAAGAGTCTGTTGACGTACGCCAACGACTCTTCGTCGAGATCCTCCAAGTTATAGTTCGTCTACAATCAATTAATTAGATACGTTAAGTAATAGAAATATACACAATTTTAAAGAAATATAATGAAAATGTAAGGTACATACCGACAACTGGCCGCGAACCTCTACTTTTATCTCGTCAGGAATGACCCTCCAAGACTTCCATTACATCGGGCAATGGGTCCGCACGACGTGGCCAATGTCGTGGGCCAAGGAGCTATGCAACTCCGCCGTGGGTGCAGCCCGATGGCGCTCGCCGTATCCGATGCTGATACGACTGTTGGTCACCCGGGTGACTTTCGCCATCTTCAGCTGACGACACGGCCCTCGGGTGTTCTTCTTCGCTGCAAAGAAATAAGATATTAATGTTAAATAAACAACATTGTCAAATTTCAATATAAAATTAACAATACAAAATGGTAGTTATACCTGGCTGTGATCCCGAGGCACCAGTACCGTCGGTCGATGTCGTCTCGGTGGTGTCGGCGGGCCGGTGCCGCCGCCTAGCACTAGCTGGCTGCGCGACGGATGACGCAGATGACGCTGGCGCCTGGGATGCCCCGGGACCAACCAGCACGTGCTCCATGAAAGCTGGAGCAGTGGCAGCAGATGCCGACTGAGCCGGGGGATCCGAACTCGGTGCAGTCGTCATCGACCTACCACGTCTAATCAAGTCTGACATCTGCACATATAATTTCATTAAGAATTTAAACTAATTATTTAAAAGCATAGCATGACCTAGGGTTTGGAATTTCGGAGTATCCGGGACTCCGATCAACAATCGGTCGAATCCTAAACGATCCTAGAAACACAAAGGTACAACTACGTGAGTTTGAGTTCGATCCAACGGTCCGAACATATCAAACCTGGAAATCGCACAATAGGCGAAATCCGATCAAGACTCAAACGGTATCCAAATTCAAATCCGAGCAAACCTACGCGCTCGTGACAAACAGGGGATTGCTCTGGGACACAATGCCCCACTGCCACAGCATCCCACGCGCCACCACACGCGCCGGCAGCGCGTGGGTGTCCAAAGCGATAACATTCGCCTGAAAATTCTAAAAACTAAGGGCCAAGGTTCCTACCCTAGGTTGAAAACATTAATTGGAGCCACTTTTGTTCTCGGACCTACCCCGAAAAATGGCCGGAAGTGGCGGGATTTGAAATTCCCAAACCGGCCAAAACCTAGGGTTTTAATTCCTATTTCCTATAGCGAAATTTCAAGAAATCCTAACCAACCATCAGCTAGAGCACAAAAAATAGTCGAGAAATCATACCTCAGGCGTCGGAAATGGTGGCCGGAGGAGAGAGAAATCGGCCGGCGAAGAATCGGGAAAAACCAACTATGTGCGACGGCAGGCTTGACGGCGACAGCAGGGGAGGCTACGGAACGAGCGGAGGTGGCTGAGGTGACGGCGGAGAGAGAGGGCTGAGGTGACGGCGGAGAGAGAGGGAGAACGGAGGAAAAACCAGAATCTGGGGAAGAAGGAGGCATCGGGTCGTTTCTGCAAATTTATTCGACTTTGCGCGACGAAGAACAGACTGCGTTGCGCAAAATGGTATTAATGAATTTTGCGCGACGAAAATTCCGTCGCGCAAGGTCTCCCACAACGCCAAATTTTGAATGGGGATTAGGGTCTGTGTCTTTTGCGCGACGAATTATCATCATTCGTCGCTCAAAACGCTGTCGTTCCGCCAAAATTTTGGGATTTAGGGTTTAGCGGGAGGCTGAAACTGAAGGGTTTGTGATTTTGCGCGACGAAGAGAGTGAACGTCGCGCAAGGAGAACTTTGCGCGACGGAAAATCTTATATTCGTCGCGCAAAACGATGTCGTTCCGCCAAAATTTTGGGACTTAGGGTTTAGCGGGAGGCTGAAACTGAAGGGTTTGTGCTTTTGCGCGACGAAGACAGTAAACGTCGCGCAAGGAGAACCTTGCGCGACGGAAAGTAATATGTTCGTCGCGCAAAACGCTGTCGTTCCGCCAAAATATTGGGAAAATTTTGGGTTTAGCGGGACACTGAAACTGAAGGGTCTGTGCCTTTTGCGCGACGAAGGGCTCCTTATCGTAGCGCAAAAATACCATATGCGACGCATATATATGCGTCGCGGAAACTATGCGCGACGAGGTGTATTCGTCGCGCAAACTTTACGCGCGATGATAAGGAGCCCTTCGTCGCGCAAGGATTTGGCGCCATAAATCCTCATTTAATTCAAATTGTGTATGCTTTGTATTTTTTGGAAAGGTTTTGTATTCATCATTTTTTATGCTTTGTATTTTTTGGAAAGGCTTTGTATTTCTTCATCAAAACCAAACTAAATTGATAATTAAGATTTGAATCGACCGATTTTATCGGTTTGACTAGATTGATGCCACTAATCATGAACCAAAGTGAAGAAAAATAAGTGGCACACAGATAATATTGGAGAAATAACTTCTATTTTTTTGTTTAAACATGAAGAAATAACTATATCTCAAAAGAAAAAAAATAATAATTGAAGAGTTAAAGACATGAATAAATAGATAAATAAAAACCAATCAACAAGCATGGGGTCGTAATAAGTACTGACTAAAGTATTGACTAAAGTATTGACATTCCAATGAAGTTTGTGATGAAATATGGAGAATGAATACACAACTACATATGGACAACTACATATATTCAAAGATTTGTATTACACAAAATGAATACACTAACATAATAAATTTACAAATAAATTCATCGTTCATCATCTGAACTATAATAACTTTCGTTATCGTAGCTATCATCACTCTCGGTCTCCCAATCTTCTTCCTCCTCCTCCTCTATAACTGCATCATCGGCGTTGCTAGGGCCCACTGCAACATCATATCAGGGAAGATCACCGAGGTCAATTGTAATTGACTGAATCGGTATTTCGACTGAAGACACTCCTTCTATTTGAAACGGTTCTTGTATAACATTTGTATCTCGAAGTGTTTCCGCATCATTTTCCATTGAAGATTCTAAACGTTGGTCAGCCACATTGTCGACGTCGTTGTCACTTGGGTCTAGTTCTGGTATATCATACACGTTCCTATGATCCATCTTCTGCACAACTTTCCACCTGTTCCCGGCTTTAGGGTCATCTAGATACACAATTTGAGACGCCATGTTTGCCAAATGTACGGGTCGTCATCATACCAAGTTCTGTTAATGTTCACAGACAGTACTCCATGGTCGATTTTAACACTTCCCGCCCTACTTGGGTTGGTATCGAACCATCGACACTTAAACATGATGACTTGGTATCGATCTTTGTAAAGCAATTGCACGACAGTTGTCAGTTTGCCATAGAAATCAATGTCCGTACTTTCGCCTCCACCTGGGACATGGACACCGCTGTTTTGCGTACACAACTTGTCATCTCGTGCGGCCCCCAAAAATTTGACGCCGTTAACATTACAACCCGAGAACAATTCAGCGCGAATTGGGCTGAACGCCAAGTTATATAACTCATCACTGTAAGTGGGGGAATTCGATGATTTCAATTTATTCACCTAATAGTATACAAAACCATTTACATGTTGGTCTGACAAAATTAAATACTACAATTTATATTTGTCAATTACAAAACACTTATAACTTACAGAATCCAAAAACCATTGTGGAAATAATTCACGGTGTTTCCGGGCAACCAAATGTGATGGATGTCTCGCTTCATCATCTGTTCATGCTCATCTAAGTAGGCCATTATCTCATCACAATTGTTCAGTACGAACCAATACGCTACCTCCATGTCATTTCTAGAAAACGACTCTCCTCGTCCAGGATCTCCAAATGGTCGTGCGCTTTGGGCAAAAACAGAAAGTTTTTCATTTCTCATACCTCCGTCATTATTGCGTTGAGGACGATTGAAAACCGTCTCCACATCTTTTAAATACATTCCACAGAAAGTAAGCGACTCATATTGAACCCAAGCCTCTATAATTGATCCTTCGGGCTTTGCCCTGTTGCGTACACTTTTTTTCAGCTCTCCGAGAAGCCTGCCAAAATAAAACGATATGATACAAATTAGCAAACTGTCGATAATGATGCATACACAAATGATAAAGATTATATACCTTTCTATTGGATACATCCAGCGATAGTTGACAGGACCAGCAAGCAATGCCTCTTCTGGCAAGTGAACCATCACGTGCATCATACTTGTAAAGAAAGCTGGAAGAAATATCATCTCAAACTTGCATAGGACTTGGACAATGTCATGGCGCAACTGAAACATGTCTGTCCTTCGCAATGTTTTTGCCGTCAGTTGGGAAAAAAATCTGGATAACAACATGATTGGCTTCACCACATCTTCCGGTAGTAGGTGTCGAATACCCACAGGAAGTAGGCGTTGCATAAACATATGGCAGTCATGGCTCTTAAGTCCAGTAAATTTACCCCCATCGACATTCACGCAACGTGCGATATTAGAAGCATACCCATCGGGAAATTTGACAGACGATACAAACTTTAGAAACTCTTTTTTGTCATTCGGTTTCATAGAAAGAATGCAAGATCCCTTCTAGCTTTATCACTGTCCCTATTCATCCATAAACCCCTTCGTATGCCCATTCTTTCCAAATCAAGACGAGCTTTGATCGTGTCCTTCGTCTTCCCCTCGATATCTAGAATCGTGCCCACCAATGTGTCGAATACATTTTTCTCAACATGCATTACATCTAGATTGTGCCTCAATTTCAGTTTCGACCAATATGGGAGCTCAAAAAACATAGGCTTGTGCGTCCAGTTCAAATGTGTAGAAGGTCTGGTCCGACTAACTGTTTTCCCGAACGGAGCAAAATCCAAACGGTTCAGCTGTTCCAAGATCTCATCACCGGACCATTCTCTAGGTCTGAGGCGACGCTCTGTGTTCCCGTCGAACTCTTTATCTTTTTCTCGCCACTCGTGGTCCCATGGCAACCATCTCCGATGACCAAGGTAACAAACTTTTCCCGCGTGCCAACCAGAAGTTACATCTTCCTTGCATACAGGACATGCCATATAACCCTTTGTGCTCCACCCAGAAATCATTGCATATGCTGGAAAATCATTCACAGTCCACATAACTGCTGCTCGCAAAGTGAACATCCTCCCAGTTGATTTATCGTACGTGCGAACACCGTTTGTCCATAAATCCTTCAGCTCATCAACCAGAGGCCTTAAGTACACATCAATTGACCTGCCAGGATCCTTAGTTATCAAAACAGTCATCATCATGTATTCTTTTTTCATGCATTTCCAAGGCGGCAAATTATATGGGAATGCGAAAATCGGCCAAGTGCTGTGGTGTTGGTTTAGAACCCCATACGGATTGAATTCGTCAGTGGCAAGTCCCAATCTAACATTTCGGGGATCAGCAGCAAACTCGGGGAACGTTCGATCGAACTTTTTCCATGCCTCCCCATCTGCAGGATGCCGCATCACATCATCGTCTACGCGTTTTTCCTTATGCCATCTCATGTCTGTGGCAGTATGCGTCAACATATACAATCGCTGCAACCTATGTTTAAGGGGCAGATAACGCATGACTTTTTATGGTATCTTAGTCGTTCTATTCTGGGATGTCATTTTGAACCTCGACTCATTGCATATAGGGCATGTATCCAACGTTTCATGCTCTTTGTAGAATAACATGCAATTGTTTTTGCAAGCGTGGATTTTTTCATAACCCAATCCAAGACCATGCAACACCTTCTGTGCATGTTTATGGTCTTTCGGCAAACAATTGTCCGTCGGAAGCATTCTCTTGAAAACCCCCAAAAAGTAATCGAAACACAAGTTCGACATACGATACTTTATTTTTCCGTGCATTAGCTCCACAATGGCAGTGAGAACGGAAAAGCTCTCGCACCCCGGGTATAACTCTTGGTTGGCATTTTTTAATAGTTTTTCATACTGTTCAAACTCCGCACTGTCTATTGGTGTAGGCACGTCATCTTCCCCTTCCTGATTGATGTTGGTCGATGCGAATGGAAAAGCATCCTGTATAATACCCATGACTTGATCATTAGGATCCACAATAGGTTCAACATTGTCCATTCTTGGGGCATTTGAAGACGAAGCATGGTCTACTTGTTCGCCGTGAAGGTTCCAAATGCTATATGTTTCAATCATTCCATTCCTTACTAAATGAAATCCAACATTTTCAATTGTCTCCCACAATGTGTTGTTACACCTCCTACAAGGACAACGGATTCTAGTTGCACCCGGGTTGTGTCTACGTGCAAACTCAATAAAATCCTCGATTCCATCCAAGTATTCGTTTGCGCATCTATTCGGGTTCTGTATCCACCTTCTGCTCATAATTCCTAAAACCACAATCACGACACAACAATCACAACAACTTCATACGAAGTTATAATGTCACCTTATGCCTCTGGTAAGGGCCCTATCCCATTCGGGAATGCATAGTCCTGTCACGTAACCTACGGCTACATGAGATTAGATTTCGACGTGGATTAATTTTGGCAGCATCTCGACACAGTTCTTGAAGTGGGCATAGGTATAAATACCTACGTACCACCCAAAGAACGTATCGAGATGACACCGAAATCTCCACAATCGAAACCTAATCCTGTAGCCGAAGATTATGTGACAACACTATGCATTACCAAACTGTCCAAATAATGGGACAATTCAAGAATTAATTGGACCGCAGTCATGCCTTACGCATCCATGCACGAAATCCAACTAATCTCGAATGGGAAACTACGTGTTACTAAACATAAAAATAAAAGTACGAAGTGAATTTCAATTAACTTCGTACATCACAACACATTGTGCTACGTCACGCACAATTTCACAACATTATACACATATAACTTCACACAAAAATTACAAACATAACAAACAAACTTTTACAATAACATACCTTCTCAATCGTTCTCCACCAATCACTAATCACAAATATCCCTAACGAGAACAAAATTAATAGCGTTAGTACGAATTTACATCAATACATTTAAACTAACGACAAAAAATACATACCCAATGAACGTACTGAATTCACAGCAGAGCAGCGGCAGGGGGAGTGAGAGAGAGGCAGAATGCAATTTTTGCATTCTGCCTATGCAATGGCAGATACTAATATGAAGAAGAAGGACTTTGCGCGACGAATAACTGAATTCGTCGCGCAAAATGCCGTCACGAAAACCCACTTTTCCGTCGCACAAAACAACATTTCCGTCGCGCAATTACGTGTCGACATCTGCTTTTTTGCGCGACGAATAATATCATTCGTCGCACAAACTTTCGTCGCGCAAATAATATTTTTCGTCGCGCAAGGTTTAAATTCCGTCGCGCAAGAATGCACGGGCATTAAACTTTACGCGACGAAGATATATCCGTCGCGCAAAACCAAAATTGATCCACCCTCCATTTTGGCGCCAAAAATAAGTATTCCTCGTTTTCTTACGCGACGGTACATTTTTTTGTTGCGCTAAGTTGTCTTTTGAGACGAAAACTCTCGTCGCGCAAACATTTTTACCTCCAAAAAAAGGAGCAAATTTTCTATCCATCTTTGCGCGACGAAAGCTTAGAATTGTCGCGCAATATTGTCATGCGCGACGATTTTTGTCGTCGCGCAAGATTTTGGCGGCAAAAAAAAAACCGGGTTTTTATCCACTACCTTTGCGCGACGAAATTAATTTAGGTCGCGCATAGATTGTTTGCGCGACGAATCTTTTTGTCGCGCTTGTTTTCTATTGTTGGCGCGACGGAATTTTTTTCCCGTCGCAATAGTGCTTTTTGCGCGACGAAAAAATGTTCGTCGCGCAAATAGTAAATCGTAGTAGTGATATCATATATAATGTCCCTTAGCATCCTTGGTTTTCCAAATATTCGGTCGTTTTCCCTTTGTAGTGATGGCAAAGAAACTCTGAGCATGACCTCAAAGGTAAAGGTGGCGTCGACCATAATTATTTTTACGAGCTCATGTTCATCAAATTTGACGGTTACTGCGTAAGAAGCACGAATTTGTGCTTGCCGTTCCATCATGTCTTTGAAAAGAACCTCCAGCTCTACCCCTGTTCGTTCAAGAAAGTCCTTCATGTACCGCATTTTATGCTCTTCCATGGCTTTTAGGCTTTCTCGACCATGGTGAAGGGGGCCAATTGAGACCACCTGAGGTGTATATATAGGCCTCGTTATTTACACCACGTAGTCGCTTTGGAACCTTGTAGATACAGCACTCAGAGGATAAGGGAGGCAGGTCGTTCAAATTATTTGTAAGTTCTTCCATATCTGTATCCCCACAGCCTGCAATCAAACATTGCATGGTCATGGTCAGATATACATATGTCGGATTATATGTTCTTTGCAATAAATAATAATATTTGGTGCAAAGGATTTAAATTAGATTATGTACAAGAAAGACTTACTAGAATCTCTGTTGCTTATTTACATGCAGCCAAATAAGAACAGGTTTCTTTATTCTTAGAACCCAAAGAAGAGTGATTACTTATTTCTGGAGCCGACCAAACCAGACATTATCTATTCCAGTTGAGTTTTATTCAGCCAATAAGAGTTAGTTGTAACTCTTATTTCAATAAAACTCAAATTCTTGTTTCTTCCTTTTACCCCTTTTAATCAGATTTTTCCAGTTTTATCCCTCTCTCTCTCTTTCTCCCGATTCTCTCTCTCCCGCGTCGTCCCTCCTCCTCCTTCGACTGCAAAACACACGGCCACCGTCACAGGCCACGGCCAGCTGCGAGACCGGACCCGAAACCTCCGACCAGACGTCGCCGACGTTACCCGACCCACCTCCAGCCGTCAGCCGCCGCCACGTCGTCGGGAAACACGAATTTCAGGCCGATTTTCGTCTGAAATTCCAGTCACTCGTTCTCTCTCCTCCGACCACTATTTCAGACAGGTGAGGTATGGTTTCTCATCCATTTTTCGAGTTCTAGCTGATGGTTCTATAGGTTTGGATTGATTTGCTGGGTAGGAATTGATTTTGAAAACCTAGGTTTTGGCCGGATTTCAAAATGAAATTCCGGCCAGTTGCCTCCCGAATTGGGCCTTCCCGTAGTTAAATGAAGTGATCCTGACCTTGAGTAGAAGCTAGGGTAGGAAGGGTGAGCTCGGGTGTGGAGTTTTTCCATTTCCGGAATTACTCTACACACCCACTCGCTGCCGGCGCGTGGGCGAGCCTGGTGAGGCGGCTATTTAACCCGATGAGATCCTTAGGTTGTCACGAGCGCATAGGAATTCGCGGATCTCAATTCGGATGTCGTTTGACTATCGAACGGATTTTCGCATATTGTGCGTTATCCGGGTTCGATAAGTTCCGACCGTTAGATCTTTCTCGAATTAAAATATGTTGTTCTAGGTATTCCTAGGACCGTATGGGACTTCACGAATTATGAATCGGAGCCCCGGATGTTCCAATTCAATAGTGCAAAGTTTGCGGGTTAGCGATAACCGTAAAATCGTGAACGATTCCTAAACCTGTAATCGGACCTTAGGATACCTTCTTCAACGTGCACGTATGGGGAATTTGGGGAATTAATCATTTAATTTGTGATTTCCACTTCGACGTAATTTTATATTAATTAACGGTTCGTATCTCGAAATAGTTGTTTCGACTGCGCGTACTCAGCAGGCAGGACCCTCACGTGGTCAAGCAGCGTGGGAATATCTGTGAGTGGACTTTGTTTTCAATCATATGCATGGTTTTTAATTGATGAAAGATTTTGCATAATGTTTTAATGGCTTTTTGAGTATATATTATATTCATGAGTTGATTATGGTGGTTGCATAGCGCTTGGCAATATATTGTGAGTTTGGCATTGTGGGTACTGAGAGTGCATTTTATATGGGTTGTGGGGAAGTATATTTATATATATTCTCTATAGACGAGATACTTGGATTGTTGAGAGAAGTTGTAGGATTACACTATGTAAGTACCTTCCCCAATTATCAGTCTCACTCGCGGCGTTGGATGTTCCGGCGTGTGAGACACTTTCCATATGCGGTGTTGGATGTTCCGGCATATGGAAAGACTTGTATAGAGTTTAGGATCATCACCATGGCGTTGGATGTTCCGGTGTGTGATGATCCAGTCTGCGAGCGTAGGACATAGTTTGGGAGCCACACATGGCGTTGGATGTTCCGGTGTGGGAGCTTTGGAGTTTCGTCCCCCGGTTGGACCGCTCATCCCTAGACGCAGGATAGCACCTGGAAATCCCGCGGACTAGTCAAACGATCCCCCAGTTGGATTGTTTCCCCGGTACCTAGGTGGTGTGATGAGTATAGCGTATAGCTATTTATAGTCATATTTATATATATGTATATTTATATGTATACGTATAGTTGAGGGAGTGAAGAATTAGAGTCTTGTGGTGGTTTGACAGGAGTTGTAAAATTGAGAGAATGGGATTCTTTTTGAAGGAGATAACTGGTGTTTTTTGAAAAGTTTTAATGAATCAAGTTTTGAGTAATTTAATTATTGAATTGTGAACCTGCATGACTTGAGCATTATTTTTACATGGTGGGGTTACTATATTGTTTTTAACTGCAAATCTGGTTTTTGTCCACTGACATATTTTCTGTTTTGCGCCCCCCAGACAGTAGTCGCTCCAGGAAGCGTGCAAGGGGTGTACGAGGCCCGAACTGTGAACCTTTCTAGTTAGGAACTGAGTAATTTCTTCTACTCAACTGTTCTTGTAATCTAAATTCAGTAGATGCTCTGTATCGCCCATGGTAGATTTTACTTGTGAGGCCGTAGGCCATTCTAGTATGACTTGTAGAATTGTGAAAGCATGCTGCTGGTTGGGATTTTCATTTTATGTTTGTTGCAGGTTGATTATTTTTGTTGGGATTGCCTAAATTACAGGGGAGACTCTGCCAAAATTTTGGCAGAAAGTCTCGAGTTTTTGGTAAGTGGGCCCGGCATCGGGAAGATGTCGGAACAAAGACGGGGTCCGCTTCGGTTTTCGAGAAATTCCGGGGCGGGTCCTGTCAGCTTGGTATCAGAGCATTAGGTTCATTTTCCTTCGACTATTGCACTTTTGTTGCATTGTTGATCTAATGATTTTGCGATTTCTTTGTGTAGAATCATGTCTGCTCGCAGAGCTAGAACAAGAGGTCGCGGTCAGAGATGGGGGCCGAATCCTCCACCTCCATCTCCGTCACCCCCTCCTTCACCACCAGTACCTTCGCCTCCACCATCCCCACCCGCTGGAGATAATGCTGTGGATATGAGGCATGTGCTCAGCCAGTTTACTCGCACAATGGCTACAGCCTTACGGGGAAGGCGCGGTACAGAAAGTTCTGAAATTAAGAGAGTTAAAGAACTTGGAGCAAAAGAATTCGTGGGTAGTACAGACCCAGCAGAAGCAGAATCATGGATTACTGATGTGGAAAGAATTTTTGAGGTTTTGGAATGCCCAGCTGAGGATAGAGTCCGCTTGGCTACCTTTCTACTCAAGGGCAATGCTTATCATTGGTGGAAGGCAGTAAAAAGAGGGTATGAAAATCCGGCTGCTATAAACTGGGAAGAATTTCAGCGAGTCTTTTCAGAACAGTTTTACCCACCTTCTTATAGACATGCAAAGAAGTCAGAGTTTCTTTACCTGAAACAGGGGTCTATGTCAGTAATGGAGTATGAACACAAGTTTAATGAGTTGTCCAGATTTGCTCCAGAGCTGGTTGCCACAGAGGAGGACAGATGTAGACGATTTGAGGAAGGTTTGTGGTGGGAAATTCAGGCAGTGATTACTGCTAACACTTATCCAAATATGAGGGCGTTGGCTCATGCAGTTGAAAGGGTGTCGAGGAAACTTGGTGGAAATGTGGGTAGGCGCCGTAGGGATACACCAGGAATTGGTGGGCCCAGTCAGGGTCCATCAAAGAGGGGAGGATCTAGTTCCAGTTCTGCTAGTGGTGGATGGTCAGAAGGACGGGGATCTAGTTCTAGTAGTGGGAGATCTGGTTCTCGTCCGGCTTGGACTCAGTATTCAGGCCACAGTCTACAGCTAGCACTGCCAGGGCTCCTTCCAGGCACACTGGGTTGACATGTTTTAATTGTGGACAGGTTGGGCACATTGCAAAGGATTGTCCCAGCTATACTCAGGGAGGTGGACCGAGTCAGAGTAATAGCCTGACATGCTACTTTTGTGGGCAAGTGGGGCATACTAAGAGAAGCTGCCCAATTATACTTCAGAATGACGCAGCAATTCAGGGAACTGGGGCCCAGCAGGGGCAAGGTATTATGGGTCAGAATCAGAATCAAGGTAGTGTCTCTTCCTCTGCAGCAGGGTCATCCAGTAGCAAGGCACCGTCATCTTCTAGAGGCAGAAGTGGTAGGCAATCAAGAGGTCAACCTGGGCGTTCCACTACTCAGGCCCGAGTGTTCTCTATGACTCAGCAAGAAGCATATGCTACCCCAGACGTGATTACTGGTATGATTCCGATTTTTGGTTATCTTGCACGTGTTCTAATTGACCCGGGGGCCACACACTCCTTTGTAGCACACAATTTCATACCGTATATCAGTATTAGACCCACACCTATAACAGGAAGTTTTAGTATTTCTCTACCTACGGGAGAAGTCTTGTATGCAGATCGGGTATTCAGAAATTGTTTTGTCCAAGTAGATGATGCATGGTTGGAAGCGAATTTAATTCCTTTAGATTTGGTGGATTTGGATATTATATTGGGGATGGATTGGCTAGAGAAACATCATGCATCAGTGGATTGTTTTCGGAAGGAAGTAACGCTTCGGAGTCCAGGACAACCTAAAGTTACTTTCCGTGGGGAGCGTAGAGTTCTCCCTACTTGTCTTATCTCTGCTATCACAGCCAAGAAGTTACTTAAAAAGGGTTATGAAGGGTACTTGGCGCATATTATCGATACTCGAGAGATCACCTTAAATTTGGAAGATATTCCTGTTGTTTGTGAATTCCCCAATATCTTTCCAGATGATCTCCCTGGTTTACCCCCTAAAAGGGAAATCGAGTTCACTATCGATTTTCTTCCGGGCACCAACCCTATTTATCAAACCCCCTATAGGATGGCGCCAGCTGAACTCCGGGAGTTGAAGATTCAATTACAGGAGTTAGTGGATCTTAGGTTTATCAGACCCAGTGTTTCACCGTGGGGTGCACCTGTGTTGTTCGTAAGGAAGCAAGATGGGACCATGAGGTTATGTATTGATTACCGGCAGTTGAATAAGGTGACGATACGTAACCGGTATCCGTTGCCTCGGATTGATGATTTGTTTGATCAGTTGAAGGGTGCTAAGTATTTTTCTAAGATCGATCTGAGATCAGGATACCACCAGTTGAGGATCAGGGAAGAGGATATTCCTAACACCGCGCTCAGAACACGGTATGGACATTATGAATTTCTGGTGATGCCGTTTGGACTGACGAATGCTCCAGCAGCATTTATGGATCTCATGAACAGAGTGTTCCGACCATACTTGGATCACTTTGTGATTGTGTTCATAGACGATATCTTGGTTTACTCCCAGACTTTGGAAGGGCATAAGAAGCATCTGAGGGTGGTATTGAGAACTTTGAGAAGGAAGCAACTTTATGCTAAATTTAGTAAGTGTCAGTTCTGGCTGGACATAGTGGTATTTCTAGGACATGTAATTTCAGCTGAAGGGATTTATGTGGATCCACAGAAAGTTGAAGCTATTGTGAATTGGGTACAATCCACCAGTGTGACAGAAATACGGAGTTTTCTGGGATTGGCAGGCTACTATCGTCGATTTGTGGAAGGGTTCTCTTCGATAGCAGCACCTCTCACACGGTTGACAAGGAAAGATATTGCATTTGAGTGGACAGAAGAATGTGAACAGAGTTTTCAGGAATTAAAGAAGCGATTAACCACCGCACCTGTTTTGGCTCTTCCGGATAATGCAGGAAACTTTGTGATCTACAGTGATGCATCTTTGCAAGGTTTGGGATGTGTTCTGATGCAACATGATCGGGTGATTGCTTATGCCTCGAGGCAACTCAAGAAGCATGAGCAGAATTATCCGGTTCATGATCTAGAACTTGCCGCAGTAGTGTTCGCTCTCAAGATTTGGCGGCATTATTTGTATGGTGAGACGTGTCAGATTTTCACTGATCATAAAAGCCTCAAGTATTTTTTCACTCAAAGGGAGCTTAATATGAGACAACGGCGTTGGTTGGAATTGATAAAGGATTATGACTGCACGATTGAGTATTATCCAGGCCGAGCTAATGTGGTTGCAGATGCATTGAGTAGAAAGACTACTGGAAGTTTGACTCATCTCAGGACAACATATCTTCCGTTATTAGTGGAACTGCGGAAGGATGGTGTGGAGCTGGAAATGACGCAACAGGGTGGAATACTTGCTAGTTTACATGTGAGACCCATTTTGGTGGAGCGGATAATTGTAGCCCAGTTGGGAGACCCGACACTTTGTAGAATAAGGGGAGAAGTAGAAAGTGGTTCACGGAAAGATTATGCAATAAGGGGAGATGGGGCGTTGGTAACGGGAACTCGCCTCCATGTACCAAAGAATGATTATCTGAAAAGAGAAATCCTGGAGGAAGCTCACTGTTCCACTTACACTATGCATCCAGGAAGTACCAAGATGTATCGAACCCTACGGGAATATTACTCATGGCCGCATATGAAGGGAGACATTGCCAAGTATGTAAGTAGATGCTTGATTTGTCAACAAGTGAAAGCTGAGCGACAGAAACCTTCAGGGCTTATGCAACCACTTCCAATTCCTGAATGGAAGTGGGAACGCATTACCATGGATTTTGTTTTCAAGCTTCCACGTACTTCCAAGGGACATGATGGAATTTGGGTGATAGTGGATAGACTCACCAAGTCAACCCATTTCCTACCCATTAAGGAAACTTATTCTCTGACGAAGTTGGCAAAACTTTTTGTGGATGAGATTGTGAGATTACATGGAGCACCTGTGTCCATTGTATCAGACAGGGATGCCCGATTCACTTCTCGATTCTGGAAGTGTTTGCAGGAAGCCATGGGTACTAGGTTGCAGTTCAGCACAGCTTTTCACCCACAGACTGATGGACAATCAGAAAGAACTATCCAGACTTTGGAGGATATGTTGAGGTCGTGTGTGCTGCAGATGAAAGATTCATGGGATACTCATCTTGCCTTGGTGGAATTTGCGTACAATAACAGTTATCATGCGAGTATAAAGATGGCTCCTTATGAGGCGTTATATGGGAGACAATGTAGGACTCCTATTTGTTGGAATGAAGTGGGAGATAAGAAGTTGGAAAAAGTGGATAGTATCCAAGCAACAACCGAGAAGGTGAAGATGATTAAAGAGAAGCTGAAGATCGCACAAGACCGACAGAAGAGTTATGCAGATAATAGGTCCAAGGATCTTGAATTTGCAGTTGGGGATTGGGTGTTTCTGAAGTTATCTCCTTGGAAGGGTGTGATGAGATTCGGGAAACGTGGGAAGTTAAGCCCTCGTTATATTGGACCCTATGAGATTACTGAACGCATCGGACCTGTTGCTTATAGACTTGCATTACCTGCAGAACTATCTCAAGTCCATGATGTATTTCATGTATCTATGCTTCGGAAATATATGTCAGACCCTTCTCATATTTTAGAATATCAACCGGTGGAGGTAGAAGAAGATTTGTCATATGAAGAGCAGCCTGTGCAAATCCTGGATAGGAAAGAGCAAATGTTGCGCTCCAGATTTATTCCAGTAGTGAAGGTTCTGTGGAGAAGCCAAACCGTGGAAGAAGCTACATGGGAGCCTGAAGCGCAAATGAGGGTCAAGTACCCTTATCTCTTCCATTCATAGGTACGTGAATTTCGGGGACGAAATTTTTATAAGGGGGGTAGATTGTAACACCCCGACTCCAAATTAAGTGTTTATTTTAATCGATTTAATTAAAATTACCAATTTACCCTTGGGGTAGGGGTAAATTGGTCACTTTCTTATCCGAAAGGATTTTGGGACCACGAATGATATTTCTGGGTAGGTGGTACTGAGACGAATTCGTAGACACGTGGTAGGCTTGTTTCGGAGTTGTAACGAAAAAGTTACGGGCAAAACAGTATCAGTGGCAAACTTGTAAATATTTCAAAAAGGGTTAGAGTAAAAAATCAGATTTTTCCAGTTTTATCCCTCTCTCTCTCTTTCTCCCGATTCTCTCTCTCCCGCGTCGTCCCTCCTCCTCCTTCGACTGCAAAAGGCACGGCCACCGTCACAGGCCACGGCCAGCCGCGAGACTGGACCCGAAACCTCCGGCCAGACGTCGCCGACGTTCCCCGACCCACCTCCCGCCGTCAGCCGCCGCCACGTCGTCGGGAAACACGAATTTCAGGCCGATTTTCGTCTGAAATTCCAGTCACTCGTTCTCTCTCCTCCGACCACTATTTCAGACGGGTGAGGTATGGTTTCTCATCCATTTTTCGAGTTCTAGCTGATGGTTCTATAGGTTTGGATTGATTTGCTGGGTAGGAATTGATTTTGAAAACCTAGGTTTTGGCCGGATTTCAAAATGAAATTCCGGCCAGTTGCCGCCCGAATTGGGCCTTCCTGTAGTTAAATGAAGTGATCCTGACCTTGAGTAGAAGCTAGGGTAGGAAGGGTGAGCTTGGGTGTGGAGTTTTCCCATTTCCGGAATTACTCTACACACCCACGCGCTGGCGGCGCGTGTGGCGACGCGTGGGCGAGCCTGGTGAGGCGTCTATTTAACCCGATGAGATCCTTAGGTTGTCACGAGTGCATAGGAATTCGCGGATCTCAATTCGGATGTCGTTTGACTATCGAACGGATTTTCGCATATTGTGCGTTATCCGGGTTCGATAGGTTCCGACCGTTAGATCTTTCTCGAATTAAAATATGTTGTTCTAGGTATTCCTAGGACCGTATGGGACTTCACGAATTATGAATCGGAGCCCCGGATGTTCCAATTCAATAGTGCAAAGTTTGCGGGTTAGCGATAACCGTAAAATCGTGAACGATTCCTAAACCTGGAATCGGAGCTTAGGATACCTTCTTCAACGTGCACGTATGGGGAATTTGGGGAATTAATCATTTAATTTGTGATTTCCACTTCGACGTAATTTTATATTAATTAATGGTTCGTATCTCGAAATAGGTGTTTCGACTGCGCGTACTCAGCAGGCAGGACCCTCACGTGGTCAGGCAGCGTGGGAATATCTGTGAGTGGACTTTGTTTTCAATCATATGCATGGTTTTTAATTGATGAAAGATTTTGCATAATGTTTTAATGGCTTTTTGAGTATATATTATATTCATGAGTTGATAATGGTGGTTGCATAGCGCTTGGCAATATATTGTGAGTTTGGCATTGTGGGTATTGAGAGTGCATTTTACATGGATTGTGGGGAAGTATATTTATATATATTCTCTATAGACGAGATACTTGGATTGTTTAGAGAAGTTGTAGGATTACACTATGTAAGTACCTTCCCCAATTATCAGTCTCACTCGCGGCGTTGGATGTTCCGGCGTGTGAGACACTTTCCATATGCGGCGTTGGATGTTCCGGCATATGGAAAGACTTGTATAGAGTTTAGGGTCATCACCATGGCGTTGGATGTTCCAGTGTGTGATGATCCAGTCTGCGCGCGTAGGACATAGTTTGGGAGCCACACATGGCGTTGGATGTTCCGGTGTGGGAGCTTTGGAGTTTCGTCCCCCGGTTGGACCGCTCATCCCTAGACGCAGGATAGCACCTGGAAATCCCGCGGACTAGTCAAACGATCCCCCAGTTGGATTGTTTCCCCGGTACCTAGGTGGTGTGATGAGTATAGCGTATAGCTATTTATAGTCATATTTATATATATGTATATTTATATGTATACGTATAGTTGAGGGAGTGAAGAATTAGAGTCTTGTGGTGGTTTGACAGGAGTTGTAAAATTGAGAGAATGGGATTCTTTTTGAAGGAGATAACTGGTGTTTTTTGAAAAGTTTTAATGAATCAAGTTTTGAGTAATTTAATTATTGAATTGTGAACCTGCATGACTTGAGCATTATTTTTACATGGTGGGGTTACTATATTGTTTTTAACTGCAAATCTGGTTTTTGTCCACTGACATATTTTCTGTTTTGCGCCCCCCAGCCAGTAGTCGCTCCAGGAAGCGTGCAAGGGGTGTACGAGGCCCGAACTGTGAACCTTTCTAGTTAGGAACTGAGTAATTTCTTCTACTCAACTGTTCTTGCAATCTAAATTCAGTAGATGCTCTGTATCGCCCATGGTAGATTTTACTTGTGAGGCCGTAGGCCATTCTAGTATGACTTGTAGAATTGCGAAAGCATGCTGCTGGTTGGGATTTTCATTTTATGTTTGTTGCAGGTTGATTATTTTTGTTGGGATTGCCTAAATTACAAGGGAGACTGTCAAAATTTTGGCAGAAAGTCTCGAGTTTTTGGTAAGTGGGCCCGGCATCGGGAAGATGTCGGAATAAAGACGGGGTCCGCTTCGGTTTCCTGTCAACATCAGCTGTACCGGTGCAGCCAGTAATCCAAAGGCCAGTATTGCATTTTAAAAATGAAGGGCTAAGATTGAATGACCGGAAGACTTGTTGTGCCTTTTGTTACTAAATATCACGTGACATACACGTGACTGAGAAAACAAGTAAAAAGCTTCAACAAAAGTGCGGAAGTCCTCACGTGCACTGGAGCTGCTTATCTCTGCGATCGATCTCTCTCTTGGAAATCCAATCCTCATCTGTGTCCCCAAATCAGAATCTGGGAGTCTCACCTCTGCCGACGCCGAGATGCAACAGTCATCGGACATCGCCGATTCCGGAATCACCATCCACGCAAGGTTTGCCTGCTTAGTTGTCTTCTTTTTCCATCGGTTCAATTCAGAAGATTACTCGGTTTTTGTCTTTGAAGAATCTTTATCAAGAAGCTTGGAAGCAATTGGGTTTTGGGGTTGATACATCTGGCAGATCACCACATGCTCTCCATTTGTTTGCTGAAATGTCACACTCATGTTGGGTATGCAATGGCGGTACTGCACTTCTTGATTTTGATCTTGGCTACCATATGGGCATTCGAGACGATGGTGGTGGTGAGTTTCTCACGAGTTGCTTCATTGGAGGGTTGATGGCAGAGAGCTTCGCCAGGACTTGTACTTGCTTCGTTTTGTTCCTGTTCAAGAAGCCTCTACGCCAAATCTAAAATTGCTCAAGGTTATACAGGGCTTTATCAAGAATTGTTCAGTTGTCATTTTCCTTGATTCTGGTAGTTCACGAAATTTCATTGGTTTGGCACTATTCAAATGGTTAGGGTCCAGGATTATGATTGTGTCCACACTGTTTTTACTCTTCCGTTGGGTAATTGCATTCTTGATTTTGATGTTGGCTACCTTCTGGGCATACGTGGCCAAGGTGGTGGATTTGAAGTTGATAATGGGCATACTGGAAAAGAAGAAAATTTCTGCAAGGTTTATGGCTATGAGCTTGAGTCATTGAGAGCTTTACTTCTTTCTCCCAGGGCTCATTCCAAAGGACTTGGAGCCATTGATGTGTTAGTGAGCTTTCCAATAATTGGGGAGTTTTATGTGGGTGGGCTGCCAATCCAGCAGCAGTGAGACCATGAGCATTGTTTGGTTCAGCATCTCTGTAATTGCATGCTCTGATGGTGGCCTTGTTCAAGCCAACCAATTAATATATTGCTACAACAATATGAGTTCAATGGCACACATCCATCACTGAAATGGCAGCAACTTGTTGGTTCGAATTCCAGAATTTCATCCTTGAGGACAAGGATTGTTTTTGTGGGGAGGGTAGATAGGAATCTCTATATAAGCTGGAACTAGCTTAGTTGTTAACCATTAGTTAGGCTATGCTTAGTTGACAGTTGGTTAGGTTAACTCTATATTAACTAAGTGAGTCTGTATTTGAGGGAGTTAGTTGAGAAATTGTATCTTTTTCTTTGTGAAAGAAATAATATCATTGCTCTTGAGATATTGAGTTAAAGTAGAAGGCAGGTACTATCAATTTATACAAGAACCGCTAAAACTCTAAACCTAAGATCGAAGTGGAGGATAACGCAGAGGCCAATGCACAATGATGGCTTCCTGCACACACTAGGCTTCACTTTCTCACCTGCTTCCCGTGTAATCTCTCTCTCTCTCTCTCTCTCTGAAATAATTGGGCAAAAATAAAACTAAATGCATACGAAACTCCAATTCTCAATTTGTGCTTTGATCCTTCTTATCTGTTTGGCTGCAGAGGGTGCAACTTGAGAGTGGAAAATTCAATGTTTTCCAACTCCTCCTTTAGGCCACAGGTTACAAATTGTTGTCATTTGTCAGTGTGTTTTTTTAGCTTCTTCCCAATTTGGTTTTAATTATAAACATTTTGCAGGTAACTTCCGGAATGCAAAAAATGGCAGCAGTTGGCGAATGTAGTGCCGAAGGAAATTGGTACGAAGGGGAAAACTCCAATTGACTGCTTGCGTAATCTTTCTTGTTAATAGTGTGAATTATATGACAAAACAAAGAAATTTAATTTGGGAACCCAATTTTAGAGTTTTCACATGTCTAAATTGAAATGTTTTTGTAAGTGAAAGCTCATCATGAAAAAGGTATGGAGTTATGTAAGTTATCGTAAACTCATGTTTTCATACTCTCTCTCTCCCTAAACCCAGGTTTTGGATGCACAGTTCTGTTTCTAATTTCTTTTTTGAGATCTTATTTCTTATTTATGTGACATGTAGTCTTGGTTAGAGAAAATAGATTATATGACATTTAATTTTCTATAGCTTTTAGGTAGTAGTAGATTATCCGTATTGTCATGCAAATGAACACACACAAAAAAGAGGCCCTCTAGCCAAAAAGAGGAAATTTGGTGATCTTTGCATACATTATAAGAGTGTGATCCAATGAGCCTTCTGGTAAAAACAACAAAGTTAAAAACCAAAAGAAGGGCGGAATGTGAAAATACCTGTAGGATATCTATATATGCCTGGAGAATGTTAAACAAGCTAATTCGAATTTTTGCAATAAATAATGATCAACCTTTGAAGCAGGATTGATATTAGTTATCAATCCTGAGATGTGCAAAGCTTAAAATAAAAGAACACGCAGAGAATTATTTTACGTGGTAAAACCCCACCTCTGGGGAAAATCCACGGGACTCCTCAGTCCAACTCAAATCCACTATAGAACGATGATTACAAGAAGTACTCACACACTTATCCTAGACTCATTCTAGATAATGTTTACCGACTTCTTCGTAACTCAACTTCTGTCACGGGATGATCTTCGACACTCCTTATGTTGAACGCAATACTGGCCACGATTGCTTCAAGCTCGCCGGAGGAAAACCGCCACCACGGTTTTGGTGCACTCAACCGTATGAGTCACCGACATGCATATGAATGCAATATGAATGATTAAAGTGTTTGATAAATCACCAAGTAAACATGGAACACTTGATGATTTATCTCAAATATGTGCACAACAGCTTTTGCTTAAGAATTCTATATGCTTAACCCAATATCAAAAACTATGAAAAACCAAAGAGATGCAAGCTGCTTTTATTCAAAGCTTCCTATACCTAGTCAGATGGCCGCACACGAGTACCAAACCCACTTCAATTATAACTGAGAACTTTTAGCTTAATTTGGACTCTTAAGAAGACCACAATTGGTTTTCCAACATGAATATTAGTTCAATATGGATTCTTATTGAAAAACGCCAACCAATCAATTTTTAATAGAAAAACAATATCTATTAAAACAAAAAAACTCAAACTAGGAATCCTATAATGAATGCATGATTATGTCATGATTTACCTGAAATCAAGTTTCTCATATCGGTCAAGTCAAGCCTCGGATGTATGGGGTTGAATGAGTTGTGCCAAAACGTCCAGTAACAATTCTTCACACACTAATTTTCAACCTATGCTAGAGTCTAGGAAATGACAATACAATTTGCATACTAACAGAATGCAATTGCATATTGTAAACTAAGAATTGCAAACAGACATTACGAAATTGCATACATATGTATGCAATTGCATATTGTAAAATGAGAATTGCACATAGATGCTACAAAATTGCATACAGGTTTATGCATATGCATATTATAAACTGAGAATTGCACACATGTGCTATCAAATATGCGATATATGCCCAAAAACCATTAAACATGGCTAAATTGTTGATCTAGTCCTTGAACTTGTACCCAATTTTCAATTTATCTCATGACATTTTTTTTTATAAAATTAAGGATATGAATTTGTCTTTATCGCCAATATCTTCCCTGCCGTTTAATTACCTAACATTTCATCCAATCTGTCATTAAATATGAGGGAAAATTGGTCATTTCATACGTTAAAAATAATTGAATTATGTAAAATAAGATAATATGAAAGGATGTTAAATATATGCCATAAAGCCAAACACGTGATGTTGCTTTCTTTTCTGGATATTTCACCATCATTTATGGGTAAAATCGTTGTTTTCAACTATGATATTTAGTCTAAAATCATAATAGCACAATAATACTTGGAATATGGTTCGTATCAGGGCTATGCAATGAGACTCGATATAAGAAGACTTCTCATACTTTCACTTCATGTCATAAACATTCATGATCATATATTATCAATTGGGCATTGATCATAATCGAAAGAGTCCAATTTTCTTTTTCATCAATTCAATGTGGCTTAATCTGTAATAACCCAAACCAAAATATCTAGAAAGAAAGAAAATATCTAAAAAGTAAGGTAGAATTATGTAGAAAAGTCCTTGAAACCTTGTGAACGTTAGAAATGCTCTGATATCTAGTTTTAGTGGAAAACTGGAATTGATGAATACTTGGGTATTCTGTCCTGGCAGTTGGTGTAGCTTTACTTGATTGTTTAACAGGTGGAAATTTTTTTGGGATTGGTCAAAATACAGGGGAGACTCTGCCGAAATTTCGGCAGAAGTCTAAGGAAAATCTGAAAAGGAATTTAAGACGAGAAGGGTAAAAAGGTCTTTTGTGCCCGACATTCGCCAGATGTCGGACACGCACAGGATTCGACTCGAATTCCAAAGCGGAAATTGGGTCGGGTCCTGTCATAATCAATCGATCATTAAGTAATAATTTTTGTTGAAAGTTTTTAAATTTATATTTGTATCAACAATCATATGTTTGATATTATATATTTTTTTCAATTAACAATGTTGTAATAATTGGAGACAATCAACAAAGTTCAATTTTATTCCCAATAGTTCATTGGGTTAAATTAGTAGTAAATCACGAAAGTTATATTGAGTAATTTATGCCAACAAACCTACCTAACGAAAGCTAAGTGACTCGTTCGTCGGGTAAATGATGTTGCCCGTTGACCACATTACCCAACGAACTCCATGATTTACTCAACAAACAAGGTATTTTACTTCGAGGAAGTAAGGGGTGCATTCGTTGATTAAAATTGGCCATTCCTCGTGAAATTGGACCCAACTAACTTACTTTTTCAAACAAATACTACTTGTTCACGCGAACGCAAGGGCTGCGTTCGTTGAGTGAAGTTGCCCGTTCTCCGTAAAAATGAGTCTAACTAACTTACTTTTTAAACAAACGGGCTATTTGTTCTTGCTTTTGTTGACTAAAGTTGCCTGTTCTTCGGAAAAATGGGCCTCACTAACTTCTTTTTCAAACAAACGGGCTATTTTGTTCACACGAACGCAATGGGTTTCATTTTTTGAGTAAAGTTGCCTATTCTTCGGAAAAATAGGCCCAACTAACTTATTTTTTCAAACAAACGGGCTATTTATTCATTCAAATGCATGGGTTGCGTTTGTTGAGTAAAGTTGCCCATTCTCTGGAAAAAAGGGCCCAACTAATTTACTTTTTCAAACAAACGGACTATTTATTCACACCAACGCAGAGGTTATGTTCGTTGAGTAAAGTTGTCCGTTCCCCGGAAAAATGGTCCAAACTAACTTACTTTTTCAAACAAACGAAGGCCAACAAAGTTACTTTTTTAAACCAACAGGGTATTTTTTCAAATGAACGCAATACGTGCGTTCTTGGAGACAAGTTACCCGTTCGCCGAAAACATGCCCCAACCACCTTACTTTTTTAAACAAACGAGATATTTTTTCACACCAACGCAATAGCTGCGTTCGTTGAGGAGAGTTTTCTGTTCGCCGAAAAAATATATCCAACCAACTCACTTTTTCAAACAAACGGGCTATTTGTTCACGTAAACGCAGGGGTTGCGTTCATGGAGTAAAGTTGCTCGTTCTTCTAAAAAATGGGCCAAACTAATTTACTTTTTCAAACAAACGGGCTATTTGTTCACGTAAACGCAGGACTTGTGTTCATTGAGTAAAGTTGCCCGTTCCCCCAAACAAAGGGGCAAAACTAACTTACTTTTTCAAACAAACGGGCTATTTGTTCATGTAAACGCAGGGGTTGCGTTCGTTGAGTAAAGTTGCTCCTTCTTCGGAAAAATTGGCCCAACTATCTTACTTTTTCAAACAAACTGGCTTTTTGTTCATGCGAACGCAATGGGTTGCGTTCGTTGAGTAAACTTGTCTGTTTCCTAAAAAATGGGCCCAACTAACTTACTTTTTCAAACAAATAGGCTATTTGTTCACGCGAACGTAGGAGTTGCATTTGTTAAGAAAAGTTGCCCGTTCCTCGGAAAAATGGGCCAAACTAACTTAATTTTTCAAATAAACGGGCTATTTGTTCACGTAAACGTAGATGTTGCGTTTATTGGGTAAAGTTGCCCATTTCCCTGAAAAATGGGCCCAACTAAATTACTTTTTCAAACAAACGGACTATTTGTTCACGTAAACGTAGAGGTTGCGTTTGTTGGGTAAAGTTGCCCATTCCCCTGAAAAATGGGCCCAACTAACTTACTGTTTCAAACAAACGGGTTATTTGTTCACGCGAACGCTGAGGTTGCGTTCGTTGAGTAAAGTTGCCCGTTCTCCGGAAAAATGGGCCAAATGAACTTACTTTTTCATACAAACGGGATATTTATTCATGCGAACGCAAGGAGTGTGTTCGTAGAGTAAAGTTATCCGTTCCTCGGGAAAATGGACCCCACTAACTTTCTTTTTCAAACAAACGCACTATTTTTTCACGCGAACGCAAGGGTTGTGTTCGTTGAGTATGTTGCGTTCATTTGATAAAGTTAAATGTTGGTATGTTCGGTAAGAAAAAATAAGAGTTCATGAGAAAGAAGAAGACATGATTTTTAATTTTTTATGTTGTTTTGTTTTGTTTTGAGTCGAAGAAATTATTATTATTATTTTTTAAAGAAAAAGCATATGGGTGTGATATATACTATTGTTAATTTAATTGGATTGTCCCCTTATATTTTTTCACGTGCTTCTTTTTAAAACTATTTAAAATTTTGTTCTTATAATAAAAAGAGAATAAAATTACAAATATATTCACATAACTAAGACTCAAACCTAGACCAACTCAAACCTAGACCTTGTACCAAAGGATATGCACTAGAAACCAAATCCACAAAATAAAATTTTGTGTCAATGTGCGGCACGTTGGAGTATATATACAGTTGTTATAATATTAATATATATTACATAAAGTAAAAGAAATTCGGAGGTCCTAAAAAATTAGGAGCCCTATGCAGTGGCACCACTTGCATCATGCCAAGGCCTCCCCTGCCTACTAGTTCGGTTAATCCTAATTTTTAATACAATCATTGATAATGTACATAACATTTATGAACATTTTACACCAAAATTACGTATTTCAATGCTTATATTTGTCATTTTTGTTGATTTTTTCCCGATACCTAAAACGATAACGATATATTCCTCGAAATTTCCATAAATTGGAGGCCCTATATTATCTGCACGGCCGATATTTCAATCCTTGACCTTACCTTTGTGAGGTGCAGAAATTAGACCCAGCAATATTGCACACGACCCGTTAACATGACACGAATTCGCATCAAATTATCAATATTTGGGTTGAACTTAATGGGTCGGGTTGAAAACGAGTGAACCCATTAAGCTAACGAGTCGTGTCGGGTCAATTTGCGAATATTGCATCCACCCGTTAAGGAGAGTAATTCTGTATTTTTTTTAAATATATATTTTTTAAATATCTCATATCCCCAACATCATGCCTTTTTAAAAAAAATAAAATAAAATTCTTTCTTATTTTCCTTCTCTCTCTCTCTCTCTCTCTCTCTCTCTAATATTATTTTTCCTTCATTCCACTTCCTCTCTTCGTCGACTTTCTCATCTCCCCCTCTCTTTTTTTCTCTTCTCTACATTCCTCAATCTCTCACTTTTTTCCTGTTCTTCTCCCCTTTCGGAAATTGTCCATCTCTCCCCTCCATTTTTTTTTCTTCTCTTCTTCTCTCCCTTTTTTTCTTCTTCTTCTTCTTATTCTCTCCATCTCTTTCTTTTCTCTCCATTTTTTTCTTCTCTTCTTCTCTCCCTCCCTTTATTTTTTTTTAATTATATATAAATAATCTAATCAACCAACATTTTGCTTCTCTTGTTTTATCATTATGCAAGACTAATCCTGAACTTGTAGATTTTTGGATGGTGTTTATGAAAGATGAAAATTGGGAGAAAAAGGGCAGAGATAGGGGGTTGCTAGCTTGTTTTGGGATATATATATATATATATATATATATTTCCTAGTTTATTCTTAATGGGTTGTGTTTGAGTATGGTATTTCTCACCTGTTAGCTTAACTGGTCGTGTCGTGTCAACCCATTAAATTAACGGGTTAACACGAACATGACCCCAAATCCATTTGCCAGGTCTAGCAGAAATTGGATTCATCACTATCCACGTTAAGGGTAATGATTAAAATATCGATCTCGAGTATAAGAACCTGAAAACCATTTGAGTTCCAAAAACCTGAAAAAGTTTCACTTGCTTATTAAATCTACACTAGTTTGTCTACTTACGAGAGTGAAATTTGTTTGTACAAATGATAATAATTGCATATATAGGGTCAACTATTGCATAAATGGTATGCAATTGCATATCCTGGTTTACAAAAGTCATTAAAAATGAATTTTATTCAAGTTTAGGCTTTAAAGAGACTGCGCAATTGCACGTCCCATGATACAAAAACTAGACAGCGGTGTACAATTACCCTTTCCTCCATCTGTTTTGTTTGTAATCAATCAACAACCAACATAACCAATGGGGCATTGGTTAATTTATGTTAATTCACTTCTGCAAAGCTTCATAACTCATTCAGTAGCAAAACCAAGCTAAACCTAATAATAAAATAAATATTAAAAAATAAATTGAAAATTGAAATTGCAAACTAATTAAAATAAATATAATTACATACAACCTGCAAATCTATCCATTGTAACATGATATTTAAATCACAATAAAAATTACATTTAAAACTAAAAATACTCAAAATGAACTAAGTTATCTAGCACTTAGAAGATCACGAGCAATTAGAAGATCACGAGCAATTAGAAGATCACGAGCAACACAGTATAAGAAAACCTTTATGGGAAATCCATCCTTACTATATGGCACTTTATGGGAACAACATATGGCGCATAACCATTTTCTCAAGTCCTCACTATATGGCACTTTATGGGAACAATGGTTGTTGTTCATTAAAAGCAGAAGACATCAGAGTAAGAAATAAATAAAACTTCACAATTGAAAATCACCCTCATGATGTTACTCTGACATTACTTAATTACAAGATGTAGATGAAGCGTTTGTGAATTGTTACATGAAAGAGTATCACTTGCGTACTTAAACCCTTTCCAAACATCCTATACATATCATGCATTTATCTGATACATCTCACATGGGAAAGCATGAACTCATTATAACACAATAGATTTCTACATGCCTATTCATGGAAACTATCCAACACCAATCCAGATTACCTGTTTATATACCACCTGTGATACAGTTTTTTGAAATCAAGAGCACACCAACATTACTTAATTGTCAACTCCAAATAAAAGAAAATCATAGAGCATTTCGGTACACGGTACACTATCCACTAGAAGATCTGTAGATTGATAAATTAACCGTCCACAAATGCCAAAACATCATGTAAGACCTAATATATTTTTAAAAAATAATTGAACCTGACATAAATAATTAAAAAGGTTTTACCAGTCACTTGTAGGTGCCAACATGGAAATTAAATTGAGAGCATGGAACTTAAGGCACTCAACAACTTGGGTTGTGTTTTAACTAGGCAACAACAGATGTTTGATACCACATTTGAAGAAAACTATGAGCTTTAAGAAGTGAGCAAGAGAAAAAATAGAAGTAGCCTTACACTGTCTTGAACCATATCCTGCCTTGCCCACCACAGAAAAGCACCCACACCAACAATTGCTACAAGCACTGCAAGGAGCTGGATGTGGAAAGGCATCAATTTCATTAGAGATATAATCCTACATGCTGATGTCAGAGTCAAAAATAAAAATGATTATATTAGAAACAAAAATAGTATAAAACTACCTGTTTTTTTTTTCAGAAATGTAAAGGAACTAAGATTTGTGAGAAGAACCCCAAATCAGTTGCTAAATGAAAGAGAGTACGCAAATGGAAACAATTGCATCCAAAATCCAACCAAGCTGCCTCTAGCAGTAGCTCCGTCATCTTTCCCACCACCACCTCCACCACCATTAAACCCAAACCCCTGATTGAACCTCACCACAACCTCTCTTTTCATCTTCTTCTTCTTCTTCTCTTTCTTCTTCTCTAACTGGTATCTCAATGCTCTATTTTCTTTGATGACTAAGATGAATGAATTTTTTTTACAATAAAATGAAATCTTACGCTACGATTAAAAAAATCTAATTTAATAGATTAGAGAACCTCATATTAATTTTTATTTTAAAAAAAGGACAAGGGAAAATTTGAAGGAAGAAAAATTTACAAAACCCAAACTTGTTGCTCTAAATAAATTAAAAAATAAGAGAGAAAAAACAAAGAAACAACAACGAAGAGAAGCCAGATGCGTGGGAACTAAAATCTCCCAGCCAGATGCATGTGAATTGAAATTGAATTTGAATGGTGATGGGGTATTGTCTTTGTCCCCAACGTTGATGGTCAAGCTTTGGCCTGAAATTTTGTTGTACCACGTGAAAGTGATGAGGAGCTGCTTCTGGGTGAGAGTTTGGCTCTGTCTACCCACTTTCCCTTTCTCTGTCTCTACAATTCTCACCAAGCAAGAGACCCTCAAAGAAGAATCCACAAAACAGCACACAATCTCTCATTTCAACATTACTTAAATTCACACACAGGCATGCACAGAGTTCTTTTTCTAAACATTTCTACTCAACTTGCGAACTATTTCAATAACAGAAAGCTGAAGATTTAGTAGATGAAACGCAGCAATTTATTTCCCAGAATTAGAAAACAATGCAATAAATCCATGAAAATGAAAAGTAATCTATAAATTAGTATAAAGGTCCCATTTGAGATGATGGATTCATATTTTCCTCAACATGAACACTCTAAATATTTCTCATAATTATCAAATTGACCAACTCACAATTCTCAAATTCCATTTGATTGCTTTATGAATTTCCAATCCCAATACCTTAAATTTATCACAAAAGCCAAAATGAACAAGCAATAGAGAGATAATAACATACGGGCAGTAGGAATTGGAGAAGACGGCAATCTTGTTGAGTAGATGACGTTTTGTACGAACGCCGAAGGCGAAGTTGAAGCCTCCACGACGATGACGTTTCCCAACAATATCAGCGCCGCTGCCGCTGCTGCCGTGAACGCAGCACCACCCAACAACTCTAACGCATCTTCACACGACGACACAACGATCGCAGGTCCGAAAGGCCGACGCAGCTCTGAGACGATTCAAGCGAGTCCGACCCGTCCTCTGCCACCGGTTTGCGCCGTCGAGACTATCCAGCTCCACAATACAGAGGAGTAGGACGAGCGACAGTTCAGAGCAAGCTGAAGAACGAGCGCGTGGTTTTGTTTTCCTTCTTTTAACCTGTTACCCAAAACAGCCGGTTCCTCTTGTTTTTAAAAAACATCACGTGCCTATCATGTGAGCGGCTGTACCTATACAGCTGATGCACCACAGAAGCAAGGACTTGGGTTGACCTGAATAAGACAAATCCATCACAGACCTTCCATTCTTACTTCTTTTTTTTTAATTTATTTATTTGTTCTCTTTTTGTTCTTCATCCAGTTGCATATTCCAAAGAAAGAAAACCACAGGCATGCAATGCAAGCTCTTTTCCCATGTTTTCCTCTGTTTTTATCCTATTTTTCTACTTTAAAAAAAAAAAAAGATATGTGGAAGTGATTAAAACATATATCTAAGCTTATTTTGCATTTGGTAGCCGACTGTAAAAGATCAATGCAGGCCCCAATCATTTAAAACGTGCGATGGTCTTTAATTTGGTGAAAGCTTCTATCTACCTACCCTGCTACATGAGCTATGCAATGGGGATAGTGTTACATGACGTCACAATGTCGTAGAGGTTCTTATTATAATGTTAATACATGCATAGCAAAGAGCTTATAGCTTCAGTAGTTAAGAGCAATTACTCATTCAATTCAGATTATGTGTTCAATCGAATCCCCTCTCCTCCAATATTACTTGTATAAATATATATATATATATATATAATAAAGACATTAATATTGTATTCTATAAAGTGTTGGACATGTTTTATATTGTTAGACAACCTACTTATACTTGCCTAGCATAGTCTAAAATATCAATAATATCGACGAAATACCGAGGATATTATCGTTTTTTCGAATCACAGATATCTCGAAAAGTATTCATGCACATATCGTATAAATATCGATAATATCGAAAAATATCGATGTCAATAATTTCGCTCATACTTCAGCAATATTTTGTTAAAATATCGCTAAAATATCAAAAATATCGATGTAATGGGAAAAAAAAAGAGAGGGGGGGGATGGAAAAAAATACAAAGGGGATTCAAACCCCTCCCATTTCACTCCTCCAACACCTTAACCACCATATCACTTATGTTTTTGTGATAATATGTTAAAGAGTAATGCTATTTAGACACACAATATTGACCACCTTAGCTGACCACCTTATGTGGCAGCTGAGGTGTCTTGTCATGTCAATTAATGAATATTGCCATGTGTATTCTATTTTTTCTTTTTCTTTTTTCAATAATCCTTAAAAAACAAAAACATTACAAATTAAAAATCAAATTAAAAAACCCTAACGTCCCTGGCAAGTGGCCTCACGCCGTTCTCAATTCTTCCTCGCGTCTCCACAGCACTCCCTTTCTCCATTGTTGCTGCACTTTGATAAGAGAATCACTAGAACGTGGCTGAGAGTTGGAGTCCCCCCGTATTCTCTACTTTGCTTCTCTCATTGCCTCCCTTCCTCCACTAAATTTACCCATCCCCATCCTCCACTGTTGTTGGTGAGAGTTAAGAGTTTTCTCAAAAAGAATGAAATTTGCAGTCCTGGGCGATTGGGTGGTTGAAGAATGGAGAGGTTCACTTGTCTATTCTTCTCCAAAAGCCTATCTGACAGAGAGGGTGAAGATTGAGGTACATACCCAATTTTTAGAGTAATTTTGTTGTAAAAATTGTTGTACATGTTCTTAGTTTTTGTTTCTTGAATCTGCAATTTGTTGTAAAAATTGATTAGTGTAATTAGTTGGGTCTTGCTAGCATGTAGTTCGTGGGTACTGGGTGGCTATAATGTCACTGAATGTGATAATATTTGAATTATAAAGATCATAACACTTGTGATTGAATGCAAATTGTGATAGTTTATATGTGGTCTTTTCTTTTTATTGGTGCTGGATTGTTGCAGGAACTTTTTGAGGGACATTATTTCTGTCAGGCACAAAGGGAGGACTTCTTTCAGCGAGCAAAGCCTTACAAAGATCATCCAACAATTCTTAGGTGAAAGCATTGGGCAATAGCTTTTCAATTTTGGTTTGATTTTCCTAGCTGTCCTCATCTTGGTTTCTGCATCGTGCTACTAACATACCAGGAGAACCTTTAGAAATAAAAATGGAGGAAAAAAAAATTAGGTTCTTAATTGACTTGGGAACACTTTTTTGGCAGTAATACTTATGTATTTTATTGCTTGCTCTGTAGGATGCAAAAACTTATGTATTTTTTTGGCAGTAATACTTATGTACTTTTTTGGGTGTGGTAATACCAGTTAGTTTCTTTGAAGAGGCAAATAATGCCCATTACAACTCAGTTAGTTTCTTTCAAGTTGCATAATGTTCCTCTTATTTGATCTCATCTTTTGATTATGATAAAAGCCACTATTTTTCTGCTGCAGGCTACCAGGAAAAGTTCTACTTCAATCCAGGTGACACTGGATTCTGTAGCAGTATATTTACACACAAGGGGTCGCTCAGGTGACACTGGATTCTGAAGCAGTATATTTACATTCTGTAATCTGAACGTTGCATAGCTTGGTCTACAATGACAAGGAAATTGAGTGATTTTACAAGTCCAAATTCTGCAACCCCAAGTTTTGTTTTTTTGTTTTTTTTCCTACAATTGCAGATAGGTTTCTCTGTCTTGATTGTAAATGCTCACTGATGAAGAAGTGGCTATACTCATATATTTTTGTAAGGAAATTCATTGAATTATATGTTTTGGTTCTTTGGATCAGTATTGGCGTTTCTTTGAATGTGGTTCTTTCTGACTGGATGATAACCATCCTACTCTTAGGCAACAATGCAGGGAGGCCCAAGTAACTCTTAATAGAAATGCTGGAAGTAATTAGACAACATTGATATTGGAAGAATAACTATAGAAATTAATAATGATATTTCCAATCCACGAATGGACATGATTAACAGTATCATGTAGATTAAATTGCTACAATAGTGATATATATGAATGAAAAGGAAAAAGAAAAAAAAAACTAATTTTGTGGTTGAGTACAAGATCAACTCCATTACTTCTGGACACCAAAATGGGACTTGAGCACTTCCTTATTTCATGTGTTCGTGAGGTTGTAGATAAACAACAGGAGGGTGTCGTGTGCTTTCTATCATATACTCTCCATTCAAGTGATGTGGACAATCTGTTTGAGCAAACCCCATAAACAAATCCAGTAACCAAATAATTTCAAATACATCACTAATTTAAAAATCAAACAATTAAATAAAAAAGTAATAGAACAACATCAGATGAATCTTTTCACAACTCACATTTTGAATGGGAAATGTAGGGGTATTAATCATCATCCATACCACCATGACTATCCTGTGCATTTTGAGAATCCTGAAGTACAAAAAAACCAAGTATCTCATTTTAAAAATACATATGTATCAAGGCCAAGATAAAGAATGGGAATCACAACTAAATATTCTTACAGTAAAAAGAATACTCTCTTGTGTTCCAACTATATCACAACTAATTTTGTCAGTGGGTGGAACATCACTTTCTACCATCTGGAACTCCTGAAAAATATACAAATACAACACATGTACAGCATGAATATTTTACTCACTTAACATAACAAAATAAGTAATAGCTATTTTATTTGCATACCTTCATTCCTTTTCTTTTATTAGTATTTTTTTCTTGAGATGTGCTCTTCTTTTCTCCTTCTTTTCTCTTTCTAACAATTTGTTCCATTTTAGATTGCTTCCTTTTAAATGGTGGTCGACCTTTGCTTCTGACTGCTAACGGGGTAAGTATCTTCTTCGAATTTGAAATTTCATTAACACAATTGTCAAAGCTCCTACCAGTTGGTGACTTGGGAATTGGTTGAGTACTCCCACAAACGTTGTCATGGTTAGACAATTGCTCCTTTAGTTTCTGCATCCAAGCCATCACAATCACACACTTTTCTTCAGAATCAGCTGCCAACTCCTTAATCTCATCAAAGGTCTTCTGCATCTTATCACACTGATGTGCTTCAAGTGTGGCATTTGACTCATTATAGCTAATTTTAATCTTTGTGTGACGTCTTGTCACATCTTTCCTCCATCTTCGCAAGATGTATTTATCTGGAATTAAATCCATCTTATGCTTAATCAAGAAATAAATGGCATGTCTCCATAGTATTCCCCTAAACTCAAACTTGGAACAATTGCACTTAACTTCGCTGTCAAATTCATGGAATATAACTGTAAAGTTTACACTCTTTTTTTTCCCCGCAATTATCATATCTTCAGATATCTGATACTTTAAAAACGCACCATCTTCCTTGGTATCAACTACCTCACAATACATTTTACTTGTTAATTCATTTTGGAACTCCTTGAATTTTGCAATAGTGTAAACACCTTGAGCTTGTTTCTCCATAAAGTAATGGGTGCTACATTGGATATCTGCAGAGGAAGACTTATAATCTGCTTGGTTCTCTTTTTCTACCTTAGTCATCAATGCATTTTCATATTGTTCCACAAATTGCTTCAAGGTAGTCTTAGAATTTACATGGTCATCAAAAAATGCATTCATACTCTCACTTCGTTGTGTGGTAGACATGCCCGCCCAAAAACTTCCTTTCACAAAGCTTGGCACCCAACGACGTCTTTCATCATATAGGCCTCGTAACCAATCATTACTCTGTAACTCATACTTCTCAATCATCTCTTTCCAACGATCTTCAAACTCAATATTGGTCAATGAATCATACACAATGTTCTCCAAGGCAAATTTAATAGATTCATAGTGTTTATAACTCTTAAGCTTTTCATGAAGCTTCTTCATTATATGCCATAAGCACCAACGATGCCTAGTGTTAGGAAAGACAATCTCAATAGCATTTTTCATGGCCCTGTCTTGATCAGTAATTATCCCACATGGAGCAAGCCCAGACATGCATGCCAGCCACACTTTAAATAGCCAAACAAATGTATCAGTATCTTCACTTGAAATCAGTCCACATCCAAGCAAAATTGAATGCCCGTGATGATTAACACCTACAAATGGAGCAAATGGCATGTCATACTTATTTGTCAAGTATGTCGTGTCAAATGTAATGGCATCACCAAATTCCTCATATGCTGCCCTACTCCTAGAATCTGCCCAAAACACATTTCGTAACCGACCACTTTCATCTAGATCAATTGCATAAAAGAAATTTGCATTTTGAGCTTGCATCTTCAAGAAATACTTTTGAATTGCAGTTGCATCTCCTTCCCCAAGTTGTAATCTTCTAACTTTGTTAATGTAATTTCTACAGTCCTTTTCCATGAATGACATATTCTCATGCCCTCCGGCTTCAACTACCATTGAATTATAATTCTTATTTACTCTTATTCCAGCTCTATCATTCACTTCAATCTTCCTTTTCATATACGAACTTATTGCACGATTCATTCTAAAATATCGAGCATTGTTTGGATTTAATCCGTGATTATGATCAAGTTTGACCGAGTTCACTTTCCACCTTCCATCCAAGCATATACCTGCCCTTAGTTGAGCCTTGCAATTGCATTTTATGCTTGGATATGGCTTCAAGACATTGCTTGCAGTACTTTGCGGGATCCCTGATCGAGAACATGATAAAGTCACATATTTCAACTCCCCAAAATCTCCTTTCTTCGATGATCTCTTCTTCATTGGGAAACCTACTCGATTTGCATATTTTTTATAAAAATCAAGCACCTCATCAACTGTGTTAAAAATCATATTTACCTTAGGTTCTTGTGTTGTTTCTTCCGGGCTCATTGTTTTTTCCAGTCCAGTCTCACCAATCTCAACCTCATCATTTTCTTCACTCATCTCCAAATTTGAACGGTTTCTTGAAGATTCCAAATATTAATATAAACTTCCTGTAATACATATGCAATAATACACATTCAGTTGACATTATAGTAACCAGTACCCGTGAACTACACGCTAGCTATACCCCAACAAATTGCAATAATACACATTCAGCAAACATACCTAGTAAGTGATTGTTCAGCAACAGTAATTTGCTATAGTACCTAAACTCAGTGACTCAAAATTTCATCAGATCATAGTGTCTTCTTTATGGTATCTAAATAATAACCAGAAAATAAAATACAGACTAAGAATAGCAAAACCTCATTCATTCACAAAGTATAAATACTTGTTCATTCCATGCATGTTTCTTCAACAGGAAAAAGGAAAATAAAGAAGACAAGCAAACATGAATTTTACTGTAGATGACAATTTTTAAGACAAAAAACTTGAGGTAGCTAAAATTCCTTGTTCGTAAGGTACCTGTAAATTCCTTGTCTTTTTGGCGTCTATAAGGCTGATTGTTCAAAGCATTATAGGCATCTGTTATTAATAACAGCAGGGCGCACAAAGTTAAGAACCTATACAACAATTTTTACAACAAAATTACACTAAACATTGGGTATGTACCTCAATCTTCAACCTCTCTGTCAGACAGGCTTTTGGAGAAGAATAGACCAGTGAACCTCTCCATTCCTCAACCCACCCCATTGCCTAGGACTGCAAATTTCATTCTTATTGAGAAAAGCAGAGTAGAGAATGAGAAGTAGAATGAGAGAAGCAGAGTAGAGAATATGGTAATTAAGGGGACTCCAACTCTCAGCCACGTTCTAGTGATTCTCTTATCAGAGTACAGCAACAATGGAGGAAGGGAGTGCTGTGGAAACGCGAGGAAGAATTGAGAACGGCGTGAGGCCACTTGCCAGGGACGTTAGGGTTTTTTAATTTGATTTTTAATTTGTAATGTTTTTGTTTTTTAAGGATTATTGAAAAAAGAAAAAGAAAAAATAGAATACACATGGCAATATTCATTAATTGACATGGCAAGACACCTCAGCTGCCACATAAGGTGGTCAGCTAAGGTGGTCAATATTGTGTGTCTAAATAGCATTACTCATATGTTAAAATATTTATATTTATATTGTTTTGTTTTGAATCTTTTTTTTCAAGAATAAAATTTTCATATGAGAATGAATCTTTGACCTTCCCTTTTCAAGTTTCAACTTTGGAACTATTCACCACGTGTTGAAGGAAAATGTGATCCTTCCCAACATAATTTTACCACCATTAATTAAATAATGGGGTTTTATTATTTTAGGTTCCACCCATTTGAAATTGGTACTTAGGTGACGAGTGGTAAATTTAAAAGATATTCAATCAAGAACGCAACAACCTTCACACACTCTAAACCTTGACCAAATACTCTTATGACTAGTCAACTGTTAGATATGAATTATACCAAACAAAAACATACACAGAGCATACCAAGATGTATCTGCAGGCCTAGAGAATTACTAGTGACAACCTATGCACTCAGAAGGACCCATCAATTTAGGCATCCCCTGTGCTAGCAACAATTATGGTGAAAGTGTGTGAAGACAACGTAATCAAGCAAACACCAAACAACATAAAAAGATGACTAGTCAACCGCACAAATTCAGATGACTAGTCAACTATTAAAAACACAAACCCAGAAAATTTACAGAGATGGAAACCAGAAATTGTTCACCCAGAAACCCACTATTGGGAAAAACTAGGGGTCATCAACCGACCAGGCAATCCACTAAGCAAAAAAGATTCTTACAAAGAACACTAGCAAGCTCAAGAAATTCCTAGGTCTATTTAGGAAGATGAGCTATACCTCCTTTGTGCAATCTTCTTCTCCAACTTAGCGAAGCTTGAAACTCAGTTCTTCATGGCAATGGCAGCTCATTCTCCAGCTCTTCCATCCCATGGCACTAGCTTGCAAGCTCTAACTCAGACAGAAATGAAATTTGGATTTATGGAGAAAATGACCAATTTCTTCAAGAAACCATACTCTTGAAGAAATCAAACTTGAATCTGACCTAGATGTATATGATAGAGTGTTTGATCTAGCAAGATGAAGTTTTCATATTTCAAATGCAGTTTTCAAAAAGAAACAATTTGGAAAGAAGAAGAAGGGAGAGTTTGCTATGAAACTTTCCAAAAATTGTCCCCAAAAGTGACGGCTGCCAAATGAGGAATTGCAAGGACTATACAGACCAAAAAATTCCCTTAGGTCAGAATCCCATGTAGCAGCAGAGAGAGAAAAAGGAATAGGACAAAAAAGTTGGTTATCAAGCTGGAGAGCAAGGATGACTAGTCATCCAAGGAACAGATGACTAGTCATCATTTTATGAAACCAGTATAATGCAATGTTATGCAATGCACAATTTACCTTTGCCAATTTGCATGAACCTCCATATGATAGTTGTTAGTTAAGAACACCTAGAGAAGCTATTCTTAATCTAAACTTGAGCTTGATAAATAACAATAGAAATCCTATTACAAAGTTGTCAAGGGAAGCCAAAAGGAAAACCCAAAATGCATACATTAACAATCTCCCCCTTTTTGGCTTTCCTTGACAACACTCTCTAACAACACTCAACCCAAAACCAAACCTATGGAGATGATGAAATGAAGTACCTGCAAAACAACAATCAAACTCCTAGGCACAAGACAAGCATATTATATCACAGAAATTTGAAGCAATATGCAATATATGCAATATGGGGTTGAGAGTGTTCTCCCCCTTGTTGATAAGGAAAGAGCAAAAAGGCAAATATAGAGAAACAGTAATCAAGTGAATTAAACACAAGTCACATAATCAGATTTGAACAATATGCACTTGACACGGTTTGATTACAAAGCAAAACAACATTTGCTCAAAACAATACAAGAAAACTCCCCCTATCAAGTTGCACAATGAGTTTACAAAAATATACCACCCAACCTGTCCAAAAATACTCCCCCTGAGTATCATATAACATAAAGGAATTAACCTTTGATGTACTAATCCAGCAAACTGTCCATAAATAGCCAACAAACACAAAAATGCATCAGACTAAAAAGAATAAGAAATGGAGCACAAGTTGCAAGGAATCATACCTAAAGCAATTAAAATCAAGTGGCTAGATTTAAATGCAATGTGTACACATTACACATAAAGAAATTCCCCTAAAAAGATAGAGTTTAAGAAATATATTTATCAAAACAAGGGACAACCAATGAATTTTTCTTCGAGACAAATTGAGAGTTCAAGAACGCTCAACTTGAGGGTGTATTAGCTATAAATATCTTACAATTACTTTTGCATCAGTTGTAGAATCTCCATGATCTCAACTGCTCCATATCCTAATTTATTTTGTAACCAATCACAACCCCTCTTGATATGTAATAGCTCAATTTTTGAGTATTTGTAACTGTACAATCGTGTATATAAATAGAGAAGAAAACCTCAACACAGTTGTGTGAGGAAACCTGAATCTTATATCCACACGTTCCAACTGTAAATGGATAACGACTACCTTTGTTCTCTAGGGTTTTTTTGTCTAGTCTATGGTTTTACCCAGTATATAAACTATTGTATTAATTCTTTGTAAAGCAAGGCAGAAGGCAGCCGTTTACATATTTTTATAAAAGATTTTTTTTTCTTTCTCCAACACTTTCTCTTTTCCTCTTACGTCTCTGAAATATTCCATTTTGAGTAATCTTTTCAGGTGACACTGCGAAATGAGCTTCCATTTTTGGTCTTAGGAAAATCTGCGGTCAAGAGCAAAATATACCTTGCCTTGTAATTGTTGGAAATCACAGTCATCACAGTCAACGCCAATCAAAGCTTGATTTGTGGATCGAATCTCAGTGAATAAATCAAATTGTAATTGCTGTAATTAGGTCCTAAAGTTTAGATGTTTGTCTGACAGTTTACCTCTTTTAGACTAGACGTACTCCTTTATAACCATGTATATGAGTTGTACAGAAATACAAGAAAATACAGAGAAACCTTTCTCATTCTTTTCTCCATTATCAGTTTCTTTATGGTATCTGAGCACCATCCTGGTGCCTGATATTGCTCACTTTGCTTCCGCCAATATCATTGACCACCATGACTAAAACTTTATCAGAGAAGAAGTTGACAGAGGTTTGATACAGTTTGACACAATTTTCATGTGTGGTATCTATCATGACATTTTGACACAGTTTTTTAAGGGCCTTAATATCACAACAGGGCATAAAAAATTCTTCACAACAAGCATTTCAAACATATTATGGTGCAGCAGCAGAACTACTTCAATCAGAGCATCCTGTAAGAGTTATGTGGCCTAGCTTAAGAAAGTTTTACTTTTCTATCTTTCTTTCTAGGTCTAGAGGGTTAGATGTGGATTTTACACCTTATATGTATGCTTTATCTATGTTGGACAGAGCTTCTAATTTATTTTCTTGCTAATGATGTTTGTTTCTTTATTTCAATAGTGGAATACTGGTTTTGATTGTAATTAATGCATTTTCGTGATACTTTTAGCCACTTTGCCAAATGGAGCATGAAAATGCCAAGCGAGCCACTTTGCCAAATTCCTTAATGCTAAAATGTCTCTTCATATGACAAAAAAGCCGAAATCTTATGAACAATTGCACTTTAATGTCTCATTGTAAGTTGCTTTACATTTTTGCTGCCATTTCTTTTCATTTTTTAATTCATGAGTTGGCGGTGCAGGTCAGATGGATCACATAGTTTGGTAAACAGTTGGTAAAAGAGTTGAAGTTGCAACCATAAGGATGATATGCTTGCTTTTGAAGGTTCCATCAGAAGAGCAGAAGCTTGCAATCAGTCAACTGTGGTGAATCTTATTTTTATGTTGTTGGATCAATTGACCTATCTAGGTTGGATTGTAGAGTCATCTAGGTTTGTTTTTTTAGAGAGAGTTGGATTTAAATTTGTTCAAATTTGGAATGTAATGATATTATTTTATACTATTTTTATATTTTTTCAAATGTGTTCAAATGTAGAGTCATCTAAGAATGTTGATATTTTTTTAATGCAATGAATTATTTTATACTATTTTTATGTTATCCAAATTGTTTCCACAGCACTACGTATGAAAAAGAATTAGATGTTATTTCATATATTGTTACACAACAACAAACAGGGAAAATAAGCCAATTAGTTATGAGTTTTCAAATACATTAGTGACCAAGTAGGTCAGTAATTTAGTCACATGACCCCCTTTTAGTGTCCAAAATATGTGTTTTAGTGATGAAATTGTAAGCCCTTTAGTGATTGAAGTTGCAGTCACTAATAGTTTTTTCGTTAGTGACCAAACAGAGGAAGACACTAATTCTGACCAATACTTGGACACTAACTGTATCTAGTGACCAAAAGCGATACTTTTTGTGACCAATTTTTGGCCACTAATAAACGTTTTTCTTGTAGTGATAATGGGGTTACTAAGTTTTTATTTCAATTGCACTGTCTCACCATCAAAACTGAGTTTACATTAAAAATTGAAGTGGCCACTGCATTAGTTAAGCTTATTCAGATCTTCGAGGAGATATTGCCGACTGTTTCAGGCTCTTCTTGGAGACAAGTTGTCATCGGCTCTTCAATTCAAATATACGTAGCCTGCCAATGTTCATAAGCCCAATCCTCAGCTCTTCTATTAAGAAAACAATGTTGCACAAGTTGATGCCATATTGTGTTCGAGTGCTGCAGCAGTTGCAAAAACAAATGGTGCCTTTTGCCAATTTCAAATCACATGTAACTGTGTAGATTGCAAGTTTATCCATATATAGCTAAAATGCTTTGCTTTTCTAGATTATCTCCTGACATTATTTAGGTAAGAGAACATGCCTTAAAACGTGTACTTAATTTGTTTTTCTTGACATTATTTACCCATTTCAGGTGGCTGCTAGCGTTGCTTTTCTAGATTATCTCCTGACATTATTTAGGTAAGAGAACATGCCTTAAAACGTGTACTTAATTTGTTTTTCTTGACATTATTTACCCATTTCAGGTGGCTGCTAGCGTTGCTTTTCTCATTGCTAGATATTTGTTCGTGACCGCATTCGTAAAGTGGTTGAGGGAAACAAAAAATTTCTTGCAATGGATAAGGCTATTGGAGAAAACGGATTTAGAGATGTCATTCTCCTTCGCTGGAGCCCCTTGCTTCCTTTTCTTTGGGGAACTATTTCATACGTGTTGGGGAGGTTTGCTGCCCTGCTTCTTGTTCTCTTAGTTAAAGTTCTTACTTCACAAGCTGGTTGTTCTTGAGATTGAGAGCTAGGGCTATCAGATACCTATTTGAGCTCAGGTCAATTTGTCAGGCTCTTGGGCTTTTTAATGAGACAAGTATTTTAACCCAAGCTTTAACCCTGTTGTTAAGTATGTGATTAGAGCCAATATATGAGCTAGTTCAAGGTCTTCATTTTTGCTACTGCTTTTTATCCTTTTTAGATTGAATAATCCCAACGTATGACAAAACAATATTGTCAGTTGAAGTAATAGAACTGAAAGTTATAGGGAAATTAATTGTTTTCTTACTATTTTCAGTTGCAGTTTCCACTAATTCTCATGATGTAAATACTTTTGCTTCATTTCAATTATGTAAAGAATATTAAGTGTGCCCTTTGGTGTCTCATATAAAAGATGTAGGGCTAAAATATCAAGTAGAAGTTAGTTGATAAGTTGAGCATGATTGCACTGGTCCATGGGAAAACAAATTAAAACATAGGGCTGATGGTATGATGGTCATGACTCATGTCTGCTAGTTTATTTTCAGAAGTAATTGATTTTAATATCATGAACTAATTTAAACATGCGTAATATTTTTGTAACATGTTTCACTCTCTGGTTCTAAGTCAATCTATAATTTCCTTGCAGTTGGTTGGGGATGCTTCCTGGAACATGGGCTTACGTGAGTGCTGGTGCATTTGGGCGAGCCATAATTGTAAGTTTCTCTCTGTTTTTCCTGTTCTGTTGTGGTGGTTCTATTTATATATATTATTATATACAGTTTAGATACTTAACGTCTTCGTTCCTTGTGAGATATGTTTCCTGTCTGTGAGGTCTATGACTTGGGGGCTTTGTTTGTCAGCTTAACATGTAGCACAGTGAGGAATATATTGTGTAATTATGTTCTCAATAAAATAACTGGTAAAACTTAATGACAGTCAATCAGTAGGAGCAATGCATGTGACTTGGACCATCAGTAATTCTATATTTATTTATATTATATACTAAAACCCAATGCAACTAATCACTGTAGCTAAGCACAGTAAATTTACGAAAATGCCTTTATTTTAAGGGAGACTTTGGAAAAGCCCAAAGGAGAGAGAAAATTTTTAAAAGAAGCAAAAATGGACAAAATTGCCCTTATTTATTTTTTGATTTCCTAAGAAATCCTTTACATTTGCATGTCTTTGGTTTGAAAGTTGAGAGGTTATTCCGTCTTTTTTGAAAAAGCTTTGGCTTTTTCCAAAAGTGAAAGTTTTTTTTATGGGTAAAACCTAAATTTACTTTATTATTATTTTAAACTGTTCAGCCAGCTTTCTCTCTCCCTTTGCACAGTAAAATTTCGATTTGCCCTTGGATGATTGTTTTGTGTTTTTCCCGTTTTGCCCTCTTTTTCCTTGGGATGTAACTAGCGGCTGTTTAGGGTTGAGAGGCGTCTGGTTGGATTTCAACTAGCTGGTTGGAGAGCTTCAGGGGTAAAATGGGAGAGCTGTTGGTTCTTCGATGTCTACATCTGGAGGCTTTTACTGTTTTACACAGCCATAGTTCACCGACTTCAGTTTTGGCTTCCATTCTTCACCGACTTCCTTGCCTTCTTCTCTTTCGATTCGAAGATCAATTTCCATCTAAACTCATCTCCGTTTGCTGCTCGCCTGGCCTTGGCCTCTGATCAGGTTAGCCTCTTAATGGGTCATGAAACTGTAGTGAAGTATCTGAAATTCAATTTGGTTTAACGATATACCAATTTAAATTTCTCTATCTGATTAATATCATAGTTTGAGATATGCAACAGATTTCTTAGGTTCCGACTTCTGATCTCTTTGCACGATGTGATTGTTAGTTAACCCAAAACATCCTTTTAGTTATTGAGTTTTGCTGATGTGATAAGGCCCCTTAAAACCAATATCTCCCTCTTTATTGAGTTTTCACTGGATAAATTTTGCTCATAGTTTTCTTCAATTGCGTTTAATTGAATCTTAATTAATAAGCATGTGTTTTTATTTAGGTATATATCTGTGTGTTTTAATGTGCAAAGGGTCGTGTTTTCAGGTGATTTTATCATTAAGATGCCAATGTTGACTGCTCCAAGTACAATTGTTAGCTCGCCTCTATTGCCAACAGGTATTTTATGAGTACCCATTGCTAAGTTTCTGGGATTTTTTTAAGATAATAATACTAATGATTGATTTGATTGGAAGCTACAGATTTTGAAATGAGGTATTTCTTCCATCAGTTTGTGTTTTCATTGTTTACCGACTTCCTTGCCTTCGTCTTTTTCATCGCTATGATCTTCCTCTTATCTTCCAAGGTGCTCACTTTCTGACTCACTTGGGTTCTATCAGGAAGGGGATTGAATCTCACAGATTAGCTCAGGTATTTCCATTGTTCTTATTATTAATTTTTTTAATCAACTGTCGATTCAATGACTTTGCTCTCTTGGAGAAATCTTAGAAACGGAAATCATTCCCAATTTCTGTTTTGGTTGCCGATAAAACAGTGGAAAGCAAAGACCAAGGGTGCTTGAAGAAAAAAAAATTCCTTTTTTTATCTGCTTTTGGTTGCTGTATCCTAAATATGGAGAAAAAAAATTAATGATAAAACACAAGGAAAAAAGAAGTGAAGATTAATCATGTTTTGACAAAATAGAAATTGGGTGCTTTATTCTTTTTGGGCTTAACTTTTCTCATAGATTGCTTGCACTTGAGGGCATTCCCCCGCATGTTATTGTTTTAATGCTTTTGTCCTCTGTTGGGTCATTTGGGTTGGTGTCATTTTACATTGCTAACCTTATGTTTGTATATTTTGCTTGAATTTCAGCTGCACCCAGAAAACTATCTGAGAAGATAATCTGCAGAGCAGGGGACTTGCAATCTACTGAGGTTAAGTATCTTTGAAACCACTCCAAGGACCTCCTCTCCTTTGAGTTGTAGTTTCATTTAAGTTGCCAAAAACTCCTGCAGTAACTTTGATACCTCGCCAGCTACATGTTCCAATGGATCTTTTTTTTGCTTCACAGTTTCTTAGGTTCCATTTAATTTGGTATTTATTTTGGTGTAATATATTTCTCTTAGGGTGTGTCAAATGGTAAAGCTGCAAGTAAACCATCTATTGATAATAATAAAAATGAGCTTTCTAACCCTAAACCCTCTAATATCTGAGTATGTTGTTGAATCTATTGGGTGTTTTGTTGAGGTTAATTTTAGGGTACAGCAATGGATTGAAACATCTGAGCATGTTGTTGAATGTTTTGAGTGTTTTGAGACTGATGGAGAGAGAAAAACAGAGGAAAATAGTATCTGAATAGAGTTTTTTTCTTTCAATTACTTATAAGATTTCTTCATATAAAGCCCTTTGTTTAATATCAGTTTCTATTGAGCTCCCTTAGTTTTTGGTGGATGTTGGTGTGTAATTGTGTGTTCTTCCTGTTATTCACACTAAACCCATTTTTCTGGAAGGCCATAACGGTATAAAGTAGGTATAAATTAGGTATAAATTAGGTCAAAATGCTTCTGTAGAGGACTGTTCTGTATGTATGGAATTTTGATCTTTGTGGAAATATGAATGGTATGTTAGAAAGTGAATTCATATAGACCGCATAGGTGGAATTTTGAGTTCTTAGGTTTATTTTTGTGCAAAGTCTTCTGTTAGAAGATTCATTGAAGAGCCATTTCTTTCCTTTTTCAGTCCCTCTTCTATCACTTGAAAGGCTAAAGTACCTGCAAAGGCATGAATTCTTGCAGGAATTATAGCTCATGAGAGCAATACTTTTTTTATATAAATCTATTTAAAGGATGAGACATAGAAGGATCTTTGAAAATTATGGTCTGGAATGGATATTTTGCAGACCAAAGTTTGAGAGGTCTGTCATTGGGAATGCATAATTGTATCCGAAAGCTTCCCGTGATGAACTTTAGGTCAAACTCATAAAAAGAGAACATTTAAATTCGTAAAGAAGGGGTAGTGTTCAAGCTATTTCCCAATTTATTATTTCAAATCTTTTCCCTTCCAAGTTTTAAAGGTTTAAATTGTTTGTTAGGGTTTCTCAATTTGGGTGTTTGATTTACGAATTTTAATTCTTCTCTCTTTCTAAGTTTGAAAACTACCTTCATTATCTGGTTGGAGTTGTTGATACAACCAGAACCAGATTTTAAATTCAGTTGGGATTGTTGGGAGATAAGAATGGGAGATTTTTTTTGGCTGGCTCTTTGTCAGTTGGGATTTGTTTTTCTTTTCTTTTCTTAATGCTTCTTAATTCCTGTTTTGCTTTAGCAAAGTGTTCAGCTCGCATGAATTTGATCTTTCGGTTAGTAGAGCATAGAACTTAGCTTACGGCACCATATGAAAATGGGTTTAATTTTCTTTAGGTTTATAGTGAAGAAGTCGATCGTTTAGAAGGGTTTTTCTTCAAGAACAAACATATAGTGTAATTTAAGATAAACAAAAAGAAACTAAACTATTTTTATATCACCAAAATTTTCAGTGTCTCTGATACCAAATCAGACCAAAGTGAGTCAAATTAAAGTTAGTAACCAACTGAACTTACTACAAGTGAAATGTGTCTGAACAATGAGTTGAGGCAAACACCAGAGGAGCCACAATAAGTTATTAATTGTTCTTCAAAACAAGAAAACAAACTCAAGAAATTAAACACATAATTTCAAAAGTTCAGAGTGAATTGTGTCCTGTCTGCGTTTTTTTTTTTAAACCACAATCAGTTTTGCCCTTGCATGGCCCTCTGAAATTTGGAACTGTTCAGTTAAACCAAGATGTGCCATAAGAAGCCAGACATGGGTGAGCAGCTCTCCTCCTCGCCTGAGCTGCTGAGCCTGACCACTCCATCGACATTGATTGGCGGCATAAGGGAGCATCTCCACCCACACATGACTTACAAACTGCCACTTTCTCCCATTAGTCCACCCTCTATCTGACTCCAGGGACTGCAAGGCTTTAGCAAGCCTGCATGCATCAAATAGAACTGACTTGCTTCTATCTCCTTTCACTTTAGATGGAAGGATGTCTGTGCACACATCCAGTAGCTTTGTGCATGCTTTCCTTTCACCCAATTTCATTATTTTCTTTTCCTTGAACAATTCTTCAGCCTCAGCACATGTGTCTCTAAACCTTATCTGTCCAATCCCATTCAGTAGCATGAAGGGGCACATGACTAATAGTTCGATAACAGCTTACTGTCTTCACAATTTTCACTAGGAACCGAGTTCGAGTTTCGATTCACATCAGAATAATAACATAGATCGGTTTGTGCATTTGGTATTTGTTTTTGTGTGATATTTTTCTCTTAGGGCGTGTCAAATGGTAAAGCTGTTGATTTGTTGGAATTTAGGGTTTATGATTTGTTGATTAAATTTTGTGATGGACCTCTTTTCCTCTCTCTGTTTGTGCATTTGTCTTAATTAAATTTGTTTCTTTAAAAAAAAAAATGGTCTGTTGATTAATTGATATGACAGTTTGGTTTGATTAATTCATGTGTATGACAGAAAAGGTTGGGAGCTGCTTTTGGAGCCTCATTTATTTGGCCTGCGAGCTTGATTTACTTCTCCAGGTTTTCATTCTCTTCCATCTCCATCCCCGATTTTAATCTATTGGTTTGGAAAAGCTCATATTCAAGTGATTTTTAAACTCTAAATCCCTAATTGATGATAATGCCTAATATTTTTAGTTAGTTGAAATTTTTATAATGAGTTATTAGATGATATTGATGATTTTCTTTGTGGATAATGATTTATTAGATTGAATGAATATTGATGATTTTGTGTGTGGATAATGATTTGTTGGATTATAGATGACTATATATGATTATTTGATTTGTTGGAATTTAGGGTTTATGATTTGTTGATTAAATTTTGTAATAGACTTTTTTTTTATAACTTAATAATCTGTTTATCGATGATGTGTAAATAACATAGTAGCATATTTAAATTTTTTAACGGGTGTTTTGAATCAAGTGCTTCCTTCTATTCTTCAAAAAGACATCTATTCTGGTAAACTTAATTGAGTTTGAGCTTATGGGGTTAAACTTTTTGCCATATTTTTATTGCACTGTTTCTTTTCTTATTCTTATATGCCGGGATGATTTGTTTCTTTTTTTCCTTCTTCTCAATTTTAAACAGATTTACAGTACTTCCTGTTGCTGAAATTTTGTGAAATATATGTATATAGGGGAGCTCAAATTAAGAAATAGTGGTTACGCATTATTCCTTTTTCATAAAATTCAATTTTTCTTCAATACATCCAACTATGATTCTTTTACCTCTCTTCAACTTTTCCTTTAGATAAACACAGAATTTAAAATATGTTTACTTTGTGTTACATCAATTGGAAAACCATCTAGAACTTGCTCATTAGTTCTCTTAATTTCGTTACTTTGTGTTTCCTCGATTGGAAAACCATTTATAACTTTCTTATTAAATTGTTAAATTATATTATTCATGTTTATACATAATTAGATGTTTATGATTATTGTCCTAACTCGATTTTCCCCATTCATCAACACTAACACTTACTATTTTCCCACTTTTTTATAACAGGTCAAGATCTCCATCAAAGAGAAGAAAAGTCATGAAGAAATTGCAAAACAAAACCTGCCCAATTAAACAGCATGCTACTCAAAACTATCCAAATTTTGCTATTTTGATAACTGCTTCCCACTATTAACATCTCAATGTATATCAAACATGCCTACTATTTTAACATAACAACACAAGCAGCCTGTAAAATATGTTATTACTTTCTTTTTTAGCAACTTATACTTCCTTAGTTAAGCATAATGCTACAAATTAAATCTCATTGTATATATAAACAATCTTATTTTGTCTACGTAATTTCAAAACCCGCAGCATCGTGCGGGCTTTTTTTCTAGTAAGTTCTGTAAGGGAAGGGGACCAGTCTAATACAAATTTAGACAAATCTAGTCCTACACATGCGGAGACAGATTGTATTATAAGACATGGCTGGTTAATTTTTATTGGATGACTAACGAACCTTCATTCTTTATGCCGTAGTTTTGTGTAAATTAGGTGAAAATCTGTGACATAAAAGAGCGATAAAGTGAAAATCTAGTGAAAATCTGTGACGCCTTAGGAGGTTCTTACTTTATATGATAGAGTAGATGGTTCTCAGCTGAAGGGCCTTTGCAGCTTGAATGAATGTAATAAGCTCTACCGTTCAATGCACTTGAAATTGTATTGCATATTTAACACTTCCGTATGAATTATGTAGTAAATTGGCTGGGCAACGGATCAAATTTTTGTCTCCGATAGATAGTATTTTTCCAATGAAATGAAAGAGACTGAGTTTTCAACATTGTTGTAGCCCTTCCTTATAAGGGTATTTGATTTTTCTTTTCGACTATTTATTCAGGTACAGTGAATGGTTATAATTATAAAAACAACACCCACAAGGTCAATTAATAGGACTAGTTTCAAACAACAATTTATGTAGTTAAGCAACTGGAATTTTTTTATTTCCTAAGATCATACGGTATACTCAATTAATTTTAGGGTTCATTTTACACAACCCATCAAAGTTTTATGTCAATTAAGGCAGAATTGATTTCTTACTTAAAAATATTGGATAATTTTCACGTACAGTAGATATGTAACAAGGGTTCATTTCATAGGAATCCATTCATAGTTCTGCTTTCTTTGTGTCAAGGAGGCACTCCACAATCTCCAAAAGCTCTCTACTAAACCCCAAAAAACACAACCTTCAAAAATTTAGCTTGATTCTTAAAAACCGTCCTTCCGCCATGTTTTCGGTTTGTGGTCCTTCTTGGGTTTCTTCTGTTTGCCTTTTCCATGCTGCATGGGGGATATTTCTTGTATAAAGGAAGCCAATCCCTTCTTCCTGGCAGTTCTTTCCTGCTTCGTGGGGGGTTTTCTCTGCTTGGCTTCTTTCTGCAAAACCCAATTCGATTATGATCAACTAAACTCAAGGGCTACTAAAAACACTTTGAGAATGCAAACAATATTCTTGTTCATTAAATAAATAAAAAGATTTCATGTAAATACATGTTTCACCTTTGCCAACTGGCGAGTATGAAGCTCACTATGCGTTAACTCCCACATCAACAAATTCTCATCTAGAGTTGGTTTGGTTTCCTGTTCATGCAGAGTGTCATCTTCTTGTTTTGGTGGGTTCAAGCTAGCTAGCTGCACTATGCCTTTCTACACGTTCATAATCCCTTTCTGTGGGTTCATAATCCCCACACTCCCTGAAGGTCATAATCATCATAAAATCATATTTCTAAGCGTTTTGACACATACAAAATGTAACAGAATCCAACGCACAAATTAATATTGCTGATGAAAACACTAAATGCGAAGAAAGCTTACGGAGTGAAGCCGAAATTAATGAAGAACCAATCACGGCCCTCGATATCCGCACGAAGAACACTTGAATGTAAGGTCTTGATCATATGCCATCCTACTTCTCTAACAACAATTTGAAACGTGGTGATACAAAGATGTTGAACATCGCGATGTTCTTCGATACTGCCAGTCTTAACATGTAATAAGTCCTGGTTCCCCAAATGAATCAAATAGTCTGACTTGTACTCATAAAACGGCAATGGCGGATTTGCAATCTCCAGGCCGCGCAATGTCAACACGTTGCTTAGTGAATATGCAACACCACCATCCTCATCTTTGTCCATCCTCAAGGAGAATCCTATAATCTCGTCCTTCTCAAACACATGTAAGGCATAGATATATTCACCTACAACTACGGCCCTCCCTCGGAAAGGAGCATAAGCAGAAGAGTCAACTTTCACTCGATTCCAATCCCCTCTACCCATGTGAAAAGCAGCAAGGCCGAAGTCTTTTTTTAGGTCCCAAAATGAATACAAAATAACTCCATAACATACAGCATAACCCATTACGTTCGTAGGAAGGTCATTAGAAAATGGAAATGGAGGCAGTTGCTGCCAAGCCTTCTTAACAGGATCGTACTTCTCAAAGGATGGATCTGGATCTGTAATTAAAGACGATGTAGCTTCAAGATAATAGAGTCCATCATATGCGGACACAACTGTTCCAGACCGCTTACGCTCTAAGGTAGGAGGTATTGATGAATCTAATTTCCTATCCTGCGTATCAAATACATACCCTCCAAATGACATATCGCGAGGTGTATCACCGTCATGTGTAAGTAAATATATTTGAGACAGATTGAAAATTCTTGCACTCCGAACCATATGACTAATCTTAGCTGTAGGTTTAAGTAGTGCGGATATCTCTCCTCCGCTCATATCAACTTCTCCCCCATGTTTGAATTTTACTTCATATATGGCATGACGGCATTTTCCCTTAGTGAAACACACAATTAGAAACACAGATCTAAGCTCTTGATTTACAGTCATTGATGCATGGTCCCGATCCATGAGCAAGCTGGACAGAGAAAAGAGATAAACAGAACACGTCAAATTAATCTTTTCAAACATTGAGAAAGTTTAAAGCTACATCATCTACCTAGAGAGAATTAACGAATGAAGCAAGTTTAAAGCTACATCATCTACTTTAGTGAGCACATATATACATATATGTATAAATACAAACAAAACAGTAAAAATGCCAGTATCTATAAATAAACTTCACTAATTTCGTACAAACTGTGAACGGGAGTGTAGAGTAATTGATACAGGATAATTACATACAAAGTTCAATTCACAGAATAAATAAATCATTAATGGAAATCATGGAAATCTAAGGGAAAATCACCAACAACGTTATCTGATATTAAAGGGGGTACATAAGCTCCCTCACGTGTGAAATCTATATACCAATTGAAATTTATTAAGAATATGTAACACAGGTGAACTGAATGGTTGGTTGCAAAATCTTTGAAGAATTAAAGATGCAGCAATCATTGTCGTTTGAGAAACTAAACAAATAGAAAATTGATCGAAAATTTTGGAAAAATAAAACAAATAAAACAACAAGGCTACTGAAGAACATCAACAATTTTGCTGAGAAACAAAAATTAATGAAATCCACTAAGCCGTGCACTGACCATGGGTGGTTGGGACTGCCGTCAATCACCGTCGTTTCGGATGGAGTGGGGCTAGTACTACTGGAGCGTATTAGGCGAAACTCCTCCATTGTTGATTTCTTCCAATCGACCAGAGATTTCTGGATCTCCGATAACTTCGACGGGAGAAAGGCATGGTCCTGAACATCTCGGCAAGGGGTGAGCTCAGCAGCGGCGGAAGGGGTGCTGCGAAGCTCCTCCAATTTTGAAATTAGCAAATCGAATTGATCCCAGGAAAACGTGGCTACCGTCTCTTGGCGTGAAGCCATCGGCAAAGCGTGGTCATGGTACTGAACATCTCGACTAGGGTTGAGCACAAGGGGAATGATTAGATATGTCCCAATCAGCCATGATATCAAATGACAAGGCCTTTGCCATTGAAACTGAAGGGAAAGCGGAATTTAGGGTTTCAGGAGGCAGCGTGTGGTTGGTTTGTTTTTGGACAGAGTTTGTGGTTTATTTACTCGTGGAAAATTCTAGGGTTTCAGGAGGCAGCGTGTGATAATTGTTGGATATAGTGGTATGTTTGAGTTAAAATTTTGTCCCGCATTAGAAGATTATAAAATATTCCGAATCCCTTTTGACCATAGGTATGGCTTGGCTTCAGAATACAAGAACGGTGCTTTCCTTCTTTTTGCACATGCATTCGCTCCCTTTCCTACTAAACTATTGCATTGTAAGACCGAAAAAAGAAAGTTAACAATGATATTATTATTATTATTACTTGCCAAATAAGTTTGTGATTCATACGCTACAAATAATTACTAATATTAGATTCCTTGAATATTTCAATTTAGTTGATGAAATTGCTTAAATGATGGACTCGAACTCTACGGTCAATTTGGCTTTAATGTAACAATTTATGGTGGTAACGATGAGTTCCCAGTTTGGGGATTTTAAAAAAAAGAAGCTGAAATCAAAATATAATTTATTTGTTAAGATAAATTCATGACATGCCCCTAAACCCTAATTTATTTGTTAGCTTATTTGGTTCTCTAGTTTTCGAAAATCTAGTTGGATTTCTTTTCCAAAATTCTTAGTTTATGTGTTTTCCTAATTTCATGTAGTTTATGTGTTTTCATATAAATATGATTGATTGGATGCCCAATCTCATGCTATTAGTCTTTTATGTTTCTTCATATATTGTTTATAACTTTGTTGTAGATGGAAATCCAACAGAGTTTTTTTGAGTACATCAGAGGTGAACACGAGAATAATGATTCTGTTATTGAGGTTGTTGGCGCTCGAGTATGCTATTATAAGTTTAACTTCGTAGTTGGGAATAATAGTAAAGACAAGGCATACAAGGGGGTTTTGTATTATGAGAAAGATGGTGAAATCACACATGTTAAATTTGTTAAAGTGGATAAGGAGGAGACTGCTAGAAGTGCTTTTAAATATTCTTCAAGGATATCTGATGAGGGGATTTTGCGCCCGTAGTTCTATGTGTTTTGTAAGCAGAAGTGTTTTAGGAGTTTACCTTATAATGAAGAGTTGGTGAAGGGTGTTTGGACCGTTTGTTATGACCACTATGACGAGTCTTTATATAATTGGGTTAAAAGAGTAGTGCGTGATACGGGTTCTTCATATACTGAGAGTAGCAAACTCCCCATTAAGAATGCAAGAAACTGTCTTCATCCTTATTGGATAGAGACGATAAGGTAATTTTTTTAAACTTTGTCAAGAGTTTTTATTTTGTTATGTTTATGTTATCTAATTTATGTTTTTTTTTTTTGTAGTCAATTGATTAATGTTGTGGCTCGTGTTCATGGCAAAGGATTCTTTCACGGTAGCTTGAAGAAGAAGAAAAATTATGTAATGGGTGAAAAGTGTTTGAAGATTATTAATTTTGGTGGTTCATTGGAGGGGAAAAATCAAACATATCAAGATGAGTTGAAAAAGGATGATTTTGTTGACATCAAAATCATGTTGGGATATTTGTTCGAGTCATTGCTAGCACCCAAAACTCCATCGTCGAAGAAAAAAGCAACGAATTTTGACCTTAGCAAAGAATGGATCGAGGCTAATAGGTTTTTGAAGTTTTTTGACTATATTCATATTTGGAAGTAAGTTCGCTTTTTTATTTTGATAAATGCATAAATTTTTTGTTATGACTTATTGTTAATTATGCTATATGATGGATTTTGATGGATGGATGAATTGTTTTCATGTTTTTAGCTATGAAAAATTTGTCTCCAAATTGCTTGGCCATCCGTTTTTGAAGAGTCCCCAAGAAAGGTTGGAGTGGATTGACACGGTCAACAATGATAGGAAAGATCCTAGCACTCAATGGGATGTGCTGACTGTCTTGGGAAAAGTTGATTTTGTTGTATTTGCTTCTTGGAAAGGTGGTGGATTTAAAGAAGCTTTTATGAAGGAAGTTTTTGACTATAATCCTTCATCTTACAAGGATGATGTTGTTAGTCTGCTGCGATACCTGAGGAACTTGAATCATCACTTCAGGGATGTCAAAAAATGCAAACGTCCTACAGTTGAAGAGGCTGATCATGCAGTCCGAAGACATTTTGATAATTTCCTCGAAGTACTTTATGTGTGTTGGAGTTGTCGTTGATCAGCAATTCTAAAGAATGTTTTGTACGCATGCACTTTAAAATTGCCGTATGTAGTTTAATAAATTGTAAGAATGGTTTTGGATTTTAGGCACTTGACAAAAGGAAAGAGGGGGTTGAAATTGATGGTTTACTTGTGTTGTTGTACCAGTGCTGGCTGTAATTTTCAGGTTCCAATTAAGGACCTTGAATTTTCTAAAAAAACCCGGCCCGACCCGGCCTAATATTTTCTCTCTCCTCTTTAAAGTCCGGCCCATTGACGAGCCCCAGCTGCCGCGCTACACAAATTGAGGACGAAAGGACGAAATTATCACATATGCAATTACGTTTCTACCCTTTTCTATAAATTTCAACTAATATAAACAACAAATGTTAAAAAGGTCCTTTCAACAGCAAACGGTAGTTTGTCTATCATTCTTTATTGGCAAAGAAAACTGAAAAATGTTTTTCTCTCCTTTCTTTTTCTTTGCCAAAAATTCAAACAACTGAGTGGATATATAAGCATGTATCAGAAATAAAAAAAAATGTATTTTCTTATTATAAATATGGGGGCGGATCCTTGGCACTACGTTTTTGATACAAGTTTTGATACAATTTTTGGGCCATTAGATTACTCTACTTTCAATGGTTGAGATTAAATATTATATGGCAAGTAGTTTTAATTTTTTTAAATAGACAATCATTAATTTTATTTTCTCTCTCATAAAATAAAAGGAAATTTTTCTCTCTCCGTCCTTTTTGCCTCTTTAATCTCAAATATTTATTAGGGTCTAATAAATAAAGAATCTCACCAAAAACTAAATACCCAAACCACAACCACATTCACAGGTCTCTCTCTCTCTCTCTCTCTCTCTCTCTCTCTCTCTCTCTCTCTCTCTCTCTCTCCCCCCTCTTTAATCTCAAATATTTATTAAGGTCTAATAAGGACTCTTTTCAGTTTATCCTTCTTCAAGCACAGCATATACGCAACCATGAATTCATCTTCAGTATAGTTCTTTTATGTCAAAGCAATTTCTCATATCTGAATACAATATTGCCTCATCAAAATGTTGGAGCGCACGTAAGATATTTCCTCCAACTCTCAGTGCATATCTTTGGTATGTTACCTTCATCTGAGATTTTTTTATCTTTGTTGTAGCTCTTCCTGTAGACAATTAAGATTGCTGATTTTTTTATTTTTTTTTATAAATGCGATGTTATGTGAAAGTTTATACGATGTTAGGATTGCTGAATTATTGGGCCATTACGAATTCTTATGTTAAAAAATAATTCGTAGTGCCATTAACGATGTCTTTTAACATAAGAATTTTTTTAAAAAAAATTAGTATGAAAGTTTATTCCATTATATTTCATCTTGCATTAATATTTTGATGCAGAGATAATCATATTCTTCATTTTTATATATATCTTATTAACATATGTATAATATTTTTCTAAGTTGCATCGTTAAGAATGATTAATATGTTCAATAGGTAGATGAGATAATTTAAGTGGAGAATGGTGAAACAAGTACTCCAAAAAAGAAAGTGACACAATTAAAAGCACCATATGCAGGGATGGTATTTGACACAATGGAAGAAGCGAGAAACTATTATGAAGAGTATAGCCGGCAAGAGAGATTCTGGATTAGAACTCGATCTTCCTCCAAGACAAGAAGGCGTTTAGATGAGGTAATGAGTAGACAATTGTTTGTGCACATGAAGGAAAATACGTGCCCAAAAATACATCACAGAAGGCTTTAGAAGAGAATGATGGGAGAGACATAAGTGAGATTGAGAATATGAAGAGAACGGGTAAAAATTGTTCTACGGTGAAATGTGGATGCAAAGCAAGTATGAGAATTAAGCTTGATAGATGGTCAAACAAATGGAAAGTTTCAAGTTTCCAAGACTCTCACAATCACAAGCAGTTATACCGGAAAGAAGAATGAAAATGAAGTCAAATAGGGTTATGCCGAAAGCAGCTAAAATTTTGACTGAAACATTTCATGAAGAAAATTTGCCAATTGCAAAAGTTCCTTCCATCCTTGGTGGCCCGCATATTGGTTTTAACAATAGAGATTGTTATAACCATTTGAGAAATGTCTGGCATAGACAACTGGATGGAGGTGATGCACAGTCAGTCCTTACTTACTTTAGGAAGAAGCAAGCTGAGAATCCTCAATTTTTTTTATGCCATTCAATGTGATGAAAACAGAAGGATAGTTAATTTCTTTTGGGTGGATGCTCAATCACGCATAGCGTACCACTATTTTGGAGATGTAGTCACATTTGACACAACCTATATGATAAAAAAGTATAATATGCCATTTGCACCATTCACAGGAGTAAACCACCACTTGCAATCAATACAATTTGGATGTGCACTTTTACAAGATGAGACGGAGGTGACATTTTTGTGGTTGTTTGAGACATGGCTTGAAGAAATGGGAGAACGTCATCCAGTTTCCATTATTACTGATCAAGACTTGGCAATGAAAGGAGCAATTGCCAAGATTTTTCCTAAGAAGAAGTTTGCAGAAAAATTGTCACATGTGTACTTCTAGAAGTCCAAATTCAAAATTCAGATAAAGAAATGTATTCGGTCAACATATAAGATAGAGGAATTTGAAGAAAAGTGGAAGGAATTGATGAAAGAATGTGAATTGGCTAATTATGATTGGTTGAATAGTTTACACGATATACGTTCTTCTTGGGTTCCTGTTTATAATCGTGACATATTTTTTGCAAGAATGAACACTACTGGACATAGTGAGGGTATTAATTCTTTTTTTGATGGATTCATTACACCAACAACAAATCTTAGAGAGTTTGTTGTCAAATATGAGCAAGCACGAAAGAGGATCATGGATAGAGAAAGTGATGAAGATTTTGAATCAGAACACAAGTATCGCATTGTAAATGAAGGAGAATTCCTTTTGAAACATGTAGCGAAGTTTTACACTAGAAATGTTTTCAACAAGTTTAAGAATGAATGGGGTAAAGTTATTCCCTACAAAGTTGAAGAAATTTCATGTGATGATGAATATCATGCATACCTAGTTAAAACAAAACTTGGAGAGCATGAAGAGTTTGTGGTGAAGTTAAACTTGCAAACATACAAAGGCATGTGTGAATGCCAAAATTTTGAGTTTGTTGGAATACTTTGTTGACATTTGTTGAAAGTATTTGTTCGCCTTGATATAGATACACTACCTGACCATTTCATTCTTCCAAGATGGAGACAAGAAGCAAACAAATTTAGGATAATGGACTTTAAAAGTTTGGTGACAAATGATGGTAAAGAAGAATCAGAGGCTTTACGACTTAGCCATATGTGTCATCAAGCAACAAAGTTGGCTTGCATTGCAGCATCTTCAAATAAGGCATACACAACTTTTATGGAAGCTATAAATGAATTGTCCAAGAAACTGTCAGACAATTCTACTCAGCATGCAACAATCCCTTCCTCAACAACAGGTGATCCATGTAGTACTAATATTGATTCCTCTCAATTGTTGCTTTTGGACCCTAATATCTCACAAACTAAAGGTAGAAAGAAGGACAATATTAGTGGTTCAAAAAGGATAAAAAGTGGTATTGAGTTGGCTCAAAACAAGAAGAAAAGAAAGTGTGCATTATACAAAAAGATAGCACAACATGACAAAAGAAATTGTCCATCAAATCTGAAAAGAAGAAAGAATGAATCAACGAATCTATGTAAGTTGGTTCACTTTGTTTTTTGTTTTTTAGTTTTTTTTATATTTCTAATAGTAAGGTCAAAATCTTATGTTTAATTTGATTATTATGAATCTAAATTTAGGTAATGAAGAGTTAGAAGACTTGTGCCAAGATATGGAGAGTGATGACCAAGATATTGTTAATGGGGAGTTTTTTTTATTTTTATTTTATAATTTTATAAAGTTGTGATCAATTTTCTTTTCTTTTACTTTAATTTATGCTCATTAGACAAATAAAATGTTTTGTGTGTGTGTGTGTGTGTGTGTGTATCTTTGATGTTGTCTTGCATCAGGAATGGTCTATTATGTTCATCAGGGGGAAGCTCTTGTTGCAATGATGATCATTGGTCTTATTATCTCCGTATATGTGGCATTACATAGACAAATTACATGAATCTATGCTTTTTGGATTATGATATCTTGTATCAGGAATGTTTACTTACTATTTGATACATAATGTGTTTCAAAATTGTTCTTAATTCATTGTTTATGGGTGTTTCATGATAGTAAAATATTGTAGATGCCCACTTAAATGATTTCAGATGGCATTCTCTGTGTTCAGGAAAAAAAAGGCAAAAAATCAATGGATGGACTTTGCAATGAACTTGTGAATAAACAATTTTTGTTTTTCATACACAAATAGCACGTAGACCAATGAAATCTTCCTCATCAAATAATCTTCTACAGCAGATCACCTTCCATAGGTGAAATCACAGTAATAAAAAAGGTTGGGCTGCTCTTTCTTCCCGATGGCAACCACAGCAAAATCAGAAAAATGAACTTTCATAAAAGCCACCCGTGGGCAAAAAACCCAAAACTAACAACCAAACATAATACATGGGACCACAGGGGAGCAGAGTACAACCAAGGTGTTGAGGCCATTTGAAGAAACACTCATTTTGGACAACTCAGCAAAGACATCAGCTAGAAGAAAGAAAAAAACAATTCAAAAATTGTAATTCCATATGTCAATCAAAAGGTAATCCATCAATTTTTAGAACCAACCCCAAAAAGGGAGGAAGTTGAAGCAAGTTGGTGTGGCATCAAATTTTCTCCTTGTATGTAATATTCCAAATTTTCATATATGAGAAGATTAAAATCCCTAAATCAAACCCTCAAAATAAGAAATCCTATCAACAATTTGAAACAAATTGAGATGAATAGCCTAATCATAGATACCTAAGAAATAAACTTAATCCCTTGAAAACTATTAATTCTTTAAATTCCTAATCTAGAGATCCTAGTTTAATTCCAACAAAAAATAAAGATAAAAATAAACCAAATCTGATGAAGAAAATCGAAAATTGAATTATGCACCTGGAGCAAAGCTTTTCTCCCAACGAAGAAGGCAAAAATTGAGAGAGAGAAAGAGAGAGAGAGAGAGAGAGAGAGAGAGAGAGAGAGAGAGAGAGAGAGGCGTGCGAATGTGGTTGTGGTTTGGGTATTTAGTTTTTGGTGAGATTCTTTATTTATTAGACCCTAATAAATATTTGAGATTAAAGAGGCAAAAAGGTTGGAGAGAGAAAATAAAATTAATGATTGTCTATTTAAAAAAATTAAAACTACTTGTCATATAGTATTTAATCTTAACCATTGAAAGTGGAGTAATCTAATGGCCCAAAAATTGTGTCAAAACTTGTGTCAAAAATGTAATGCCACATATCCGCCCCTACAAATATACATATGAAATCTCTCTTTGTACCCTTGGTTCTTTCACTGATACAAGCATAGAAACAGGCTTATTTTACACACTTTTCTAGACAAGTGCAACATTGCAATTTTGCACACAAATGCATTGCAGTTTCTATTTGCTTTAAATAGCTAAATTGTTTTATCATTGGATAATGGTATGATTTTTAAAATTAATGGAAATTATACAATTGTATCATCAATGAATATGTCTTTTTGACTTTTTGACTTTGTTTTAGTTGCTTGTTTCAATGATGGCTTTGCTTGTATAATCTCACTTAATAAATTGGAAATATATGTTAGCGCAAGCCTTGGGACATGATTTTCTTTCAAGCCTTTTTGACTTTGTTTAGTTAGTTAATACATGCTGTGATCACAATTGGGTTTAACGAAATGTCATTTTCTCTCAAACAAGGCCAGACTCACCTATGCAGGCATGCCTAACCCTTATTAAAGGCTTGATTAAAAAAAAAAACCAACCCTTATTAGAGTGTGTTTTGGTCCGGAATTTTTTTCATGCATGCCCACACCAAAGTAGAAATTATGTCGTAATTAACAACTATATGTAATAATTAATGCTACATCAGTTAGTATTCAAAAATTGGGCTAAATGGTTTGTGACTGTAATATTGTATATATATTTTGATTCTCTTACAAAAGATAAGTGACTAGGCTATTTTTTACCATCACACATTAGTTGGCGCTTACTTTGAATACTTGCCATGCGTGAGGACCCTGTACTTGGGTTCCAAGAATTCTATGCTCATGTTCGCTGTGAAACTGACAGAAGGAAAGTCATGAAAAACGAGGTTGCCCAGTTTGAAGCCGCAACCATGGTGGCTTGTCGTCCCTCTCAGACCCGAACCAACCACGACAACTGGACCGGCCAAGAACGAGATCCTTAGACCGATGGTGGAAGGGCTGACCGTTCCAGCTGCAATGTTGACCACGCCTCTCACCCACTAACTTATCGAAAATGCCATCATTGTGGTCAAAATGAGCATTTTAAGAATTGCTATTACGAAATTATTGGCTATCCTGAATGGTGAAACAAGACCCGTGATCCTAGATACAACATGTCCCATGCATCTTGTTTACACTATAGTGAACCGAGCAGACCCAGCATCAAAGCGACTAGCACCAAGGCAGCCACGCCTTCTTTCCTGCCAAAGGAAGACACACTTCCGAGGTGCCAGACACCTGCCGAAGCTCCCAACTGCCAAACCTAATCTCCAGGACACGTGTCGCCACCACAACGACTTGCACAAAGTCCCACATTGAAACTTTGTGCAAATCTCCTACTTTCACCTCCCTATAAATAGGGAACAGTATCCAAGTAAAAAGGGTAACTACTTTCTCACTTTTACTGTTACTCTGCCAAAGTTACCACTCATAGCCGACTTAGGCATCGGAGAGCCTTCGGCCGGCACCACACCGGTGTCCGAAGCTTAACTATTGCTTCTACCATTTTGTCTTCTGCAGGTCTCCCACCAGCCTATTTCACCAAGGGCCTCAGCCCTCTTCCCTACTGAAGACTCCACATATCTCATCACTAAGTTGGACTCAATATTGGCCGGGCCATTTTGACCATCAACACATCTGTTGCTGAAACATAGGATTATTATGAACATGTAGCTGAACAAATGTCTGTTTTGGTCACTGCTAATAGAGGTGTCAAATGGACCCGATTAGCTTGACACAGCATGAGCACAGCCCGCTTAAGTAAGGTCCGGCATGACACGGCCTGTATCTTTGGGTCGTGTCGGGACAAGGTAATTAGGCCCTTTTAAAGCCCATTTATTAAATTATATTTGTTTTAGACAAAAATAATACATAATATTATTACATTTATATCTTAAAGTTCAAGTCTATTTCTGTTCTCTAATCATATTTATTAAAATTTAATATTTTCTTTATATATAAAATGTTATATAACTAAGGGAAAATTGTAGAGAGAATTGGAAAGTAAGGAAAGACAATAGAATTTGTGTCAGTCAACTTGTATATCTCATCTTGGTAAGACCTCTTATTTATAGGCTTACAATGATATAAAGACTTTAACAACTCATAAATTACAAGCCCATAACTATGGTATTTAATATATAGGTTACATAGAATTAGAAAGAGTGAATGCTAAGTGTCACGCCCGGACCCGAGGGTAGGTGAAAACCCTGTGCCCAGCGCGTGAGAAAATAAAACTAAAAAATAATAATAAAAAATAAAAGCCAAAGCATGGGTTTAAAATAAACTTCTCTTATAAAAATAGATATAAAATCTTACAACTTTACAATTGAAAAATAAAGCTCTATCACTCTTATCTAATTCAGACTCAATCGATTTAGTCCTGGTCTTGCCCACTAATTGATCTGAAAAATTAAACAGGGTGAGGGATGAGCAACCACCGCTTAGTGAGTAGATTATGTAATATGCCAGTCAAGCAATGCCGTTTTACACACTCCAGAAAATATCATGAAAAGATACACCAATCCATATCATATCACATCATCCCTTCATATCTCGGTTAACCTTCATAGCATGTAACCAACCACGTGATGACAGGACCCGATCCAAATTCCGCTTTGAAATTCGAGCCGGACCATGTGCGTGTCCGACACTTGGCGAATGTCGGGCACAAAAGACCTATTTACCCTTCTAGTTACAAACTTAATTTCAATTTAGCCTTGACTTCTACCGAAAATTCGGCAGAGTCTCCCCTGTACTTTGTTCAATCCCAAAATTATGCCTGTCAAAACGAGCATGTATATTTATACAACCAACTGCCATTATACGTAAACATACATTCCAACAGTTCAGTTCTCAATCTATGGCAAAATATCAGAGCAGCTACTAAGAATTTACAAAGGAGATAATTTTTTTTACAAAACAAAAATCCTACATCAAGAAAAGGCGCGGAAGATGGGAAACGGCCCAGTGGTGGATTCCTGTGCACGTCTACTGTCTGGGGGAGCAAAACATTCAAAAATGTGAGTGGATAAAATAAAGGTCTAGAAAATAGCATATGAACATACTAACCTCACTGTAAAAACAGTTATTTAAAAACTGAATTTTTACTCTTCATTTGAATCATACTAAAATCAATGCATTCACATATTTATATACATATATGCCAATCATAACCAAGGTCCATAAAACTCTCTTAAAAGCATTGTAATCAATTTAAAACTATCACCTAGGTTTACCCCTTTAATTCTGTCAATTCCTGATAATCCGTCAATTCCCCTGGCAGGTTTCGGTGACACAAAGTCAACCCGAGCCGCAAACTGGCAGGATTCAGGGGACCGTAGTCAGCCTGATCCGCATTCCTGGCTCTCACTGTCCGGGCATCCCTGAAACTCGTGAGGCAGATGTCAAGTGCACTGACAAACTGAAGGCAACCTGGATGTCCGTGGACATCGTCATATCCGAAGGCAACATAAACCGAAGGCAACCTGTTTCTATAACTGGGTACCTAAGGTGGCTTAAAAAAATATAAATTTCTGAAAGATCTGATGAATAACTGAATTTTTGTTAAATCTAGAACTCTGCTACCATTTTATCTGATAAATATCTCAATCTTTACTTTCCATATCTTTTTAGCATTTTCAACTAAACAGCAAATAAATAAAGATATTTAACTTCAACAAATCATGCTAGGAAAATCATAATCAATAAAACTTATTCAAGATCAAATAATGAAATTCATTTGCATAAAATCATTTATAAAAGAAAAGTCCACTCACTTCTGGTCCGAGCTAACTGGACCTCTTGAAGGTCCCTCCTGTGGGTCTGCCTGGCCCCGGGTGCCTCACTCGTCCGATTTGGTGGCCGGATGAAGGAGAATGAAAGCTTGGAAGTTCTGTCAACTGCGGCATGATTCCAAGCTTTTTTTTGGCGAAAAACAGCTATTCCAAGGGTAGGGACCAGTCGGGAAAGGAAGAGGAAGCGGCGGTGGTTCGATTGGGTCTGGTCCCGTCGGTTGGAGTGGAGGGTGGCGGTGGTTATGGAGGTTTGAAGGTGACGGTTTTGAGAAAAAAAAAAACAAGGGAGGGCGGGCTGTTTACTGAGGAAGAAGAGTGATGGAAGAGAGAGAGAGTCAGATTTTTTTTTAAAAATCCTGATTTCAAAAATTACCGCTTTGCCCTTCTAAGTATTTTGACCGTATTTTCTTCGTTAAAACTCCGATTCGAGCCCACTTCGTGTCTATAAACTCATTTCGTCGTGATCTACGCAACGGTGTCTGTAGAATTGTCAAATTCCTTTTTGGTCAAAAAGTCAACTTTTCATTAATAAATTATTCCAAGGGCAAAATTGTCTTTCCCCATAAAAAAATTACTAATTAAGTATGAATTTTAGGTTTGGGTCATTATACATAACCCCTACTGGCCTTACTGTTCTATGTCCCCGTGTGGTACATCTATCCCTCGGATACCCCAACATTGAAGTTCTCATGTTCCATGAATAATGTATACTTCACAAATATTCCAATCAATATATATATAGTGTGAAAGGTTGCACCAAATAAGACATGCTTGACTTTGAAATAGAGAGGTATTTTTAAATAGAACAAATCCACGATAATTCATGGTTTTCATATTTTATCACAACATAAGAACTTTTAGAACACATTATATAAACCACTCACTTCGACAATGAGAGCCCTTAAAATAAATTGACAAGACAACCCATTTACCTCTCTCTCTCTCTCTCTCTCTCTCCCTCTCTCTCTCTCTCTCTCTCTCTCTCTCTCTCTCTCTCTCTCTCTCTCTCTCTCTCTCTCTCTCTCTCTCTCTCTCTCTCTCTCTCTCTCTCTCTCTCTCTCTCTCTCTCTCTCTCTCTCTCTCTCTCTCTCTCTCTCTCTGCATGAACTTTCATGGAAGGTTAAATGCTTTCAAAAACAAAGGAAACATCCTATTTCTAGTAATACTCAGGAGAATTCAATTTGTTCTAACTGGTGGGGAGATGATGACCACGTGGGAACTTGGTCTCCAAGATTAGGATCAAATTGCCAACACCTCATGCTAAAAAAAGCTTAGTCACCCCAGTAGAATGACACTTTCGAGTTTAAAGTGTGTTTGTAAAATAAATATCTAGGCCATTGAACTTGGTCAGTAAGAAATGAAGAGATAAAGTTGTTAAAAGCAATACATATAAATATTACTATTTTTAATAACTAATAAGATAAATTTATGAAATTATAACACGTACAAGATAATTATATATATATAAGTTATAATCTAAATATGTAACAAAATGTTTAATTTTCTGAAACCTAATACATATATATATATATATTAAAAATACAGGGTTTCACACTAAGGGTCCCATTTGAGATTGTTTTTTTTTCTCAAAAAACCAGCTTTATTTTAAAGTTATAGGTCATTCTTGCAAAAAATTAGACAAATCGTAAACCATTTCGATATCCAATTGTGTCCTGCAAAATCAATAAATAAGGTGTTTTAAGACAGTACTAAAATTTCGATAATTCAATTGAGTGGTCAAATGATATCGGATTTAAGTGATTTTTTGTAGAGATGATCTTGGAATAAGTATTTACAAAATAGACTGTATGGATTAGTGAAATACAATACGAAGTGAGCCCTACAAGGGTGTCCCTCAACTGAAGCTCCCTATTGTTGAGGCCCGAAAAATCTAGGCTACACTTTGATAAGGCATCTACCTTGCATGTCGTCAAATAAATATATATGCTTTATATATAATACCCAGAAGGGTAATGGTAAGGGACCAATTAAAACACTAATTAACCTTTTATGTATCTTAATAAATTCCTCTAAAATAATACTACAGACACCAATGAGAAGTTTCCTACTTCTTGCGTCCCAATAGTATTTCTCTCTTGTTTTCTTTCTTTTTGTTTTATTATGTGTATGCAGATCAAAATTAACGTAGGGTTTTTAGTGAAGTTTTGGTTTGATACATAAGATAATTTTAATTATGATCATAAAACACTCATTTGAAGAATATTGTAGTTCAATTAGGTTAATGTGAATTGCTAAGAACGCAATACTGCTAACCTAAAAAGCAAAGTAACATAATAATTTTTTAACTACATATATGTATGTATGTACACATTACTGGATAATTAAGTATATATACGAAACGACCCGTGTATATATATATGATTACTATTTACATGGCCCTTTTTGGTATCAACACTACTACAAAAATTGAAATAGACGACCGGGAAAAACCGTAGTCTTTCTGTTTCGAAAACCGTTGTTAAATCGACCTTCATATTTTTGAATGTCAAACTACAATGGTAATTCACTGTTGTCTATTAAGAGTAAAGACGACGGTTTTATTCTCAACCGTCATCTATTTATATAAATACGATGGTTTGATTTAAAGAACAGTCGTCTATTGATTGTAAAGACAACAATTTTTCTGGAAAAAAACGTTGTCTATTAACTGTAAAAACAACTGTTTTTTGAAGAACCGTCTTCTATTAACTCTAAAAACGACAGTTTGTTAAAAAATCATCGTCTATTAATCATAAAGAAGACGGTATTGTTTAAAAAACCATCGTTTATCAACTGTAAAACTGGACGTAGTGATTTGACATTTTAGCTTCCTTTTTTTTTTTTCGTTTCCAATGGTTCTCAACAACGATTTTAACCAAAACAAACAACCATAATGCTTTGTGAATAATAAAATCAGGTCCAAATCTGCTATTACCCACACCATACATATATATACTCAAAATTTGTTTATTTCATAAAACTTGAAGATTAAATAGTAATTACATAGTTTGCCAATCTTGATTCTTACTATATCCATACAAAATACCATATCCATAGCATTACTATAATTAGAAATAGATTAGCTACATATGGTTGCTCATAAACGCTGCCCATTCGATCCGAATTTCATCAATTTGTTCTTGTGTATGAGTTAGCTCTGCCTTCTTGTACTGCAAAACCAAGATTTAAAAAAAAAAAGTTTTAGTAAGAGATTATAGAACAGTAGACCAATTCTCTGCCCCTATACATTAAAGAACAGTAGACCAAGTTAAGAACCTGAGTTTCCATGTTGCTAGCACAAAACTTGCTTCAGAATTGATACCCTTTTAAATATTCTCCTTCATTTTAATCTCCTTTTCACGTCCTAAGAGTAAAAGGAGAAAGTAATCAATAAGCAACATATTTGTGAATTATATTTGATTGATATAGACAGGAAAGACAACCTGGACAAGAATGAAGTAACTGTGGGATATATAGTCATCTGACTATGAAATGCAGGTTACATGTTGTCAATTTTAAGATGAAACTAACTCAAAACTAGCATCTCAATTAGCAGTATGCTTATAATAGGATTGTAATTGAAAGATATAGGGAGGAAATATTAGCTTGCAACCAAAGCAAGCATGGTTGGCATCAGCCTTGGAGCAGGGCGTAGGTCGCCACATCCACATCGAATTCTTAGACCAGCCCAGCACACAAGCCCCACTCATCTGCACCATTGATCACAGCCCTACATGGATGGACCCCATCCTCCAGTTTTTGCAGAACGAAACACTACCGGCTCATCCGACTGAGGCACGACGCGTTCGCCATCGGTCTGTCCGATACCTGATCATTAACGGCTCCTTATATAAGCGGGGTTTCAGCCTTCCTTACCTCCGATGCCTGACTCCAGAGGAGGGTATCTATGTCCTCTGAGAAATCCATGAAGGCATCTGCGGTAACCACTCGGGTGCACGCTCACTGGCCCATAAGGCAATCCGCCAAGGATACTTCTGGCCTTCATTCCACACTGACGCCCAGGCCTTCACCCAGAAATGCGACAAGTGTCAGAGATTTGACAACATTCCACAACTCCCGGCAGAACCGTTGACTGCCATGGTCAGTCCTTGGCCATTTGGCCAATGGGGACTGGATCTCATTGGACCGATGCCAGAGGGCAAGGGCCAAGTCAAATATGCAGTTGTGGCCGTAGACTACTTCACCAAGTGGGCTGAGGCCGAGGCCTTGGCCACCATCACTGCGGCCCGCATCGAAACCTTTGTATGGTAAAGTATTGTATGTCGCTTCGGCATCCCCAACTCCATCGTCACAGACAATGGCCGGCAATTTGACAATGCCAAATTCAAACAATTTTGTTCTAACCTCAAGATTCGTCTGTGTTTCGCCTCCCCAGCCCATCCTCAGTCCAATGGCCAGGTCGAAGCCGTGAACAAAATTATCAAGAAGACCCTCAAGACAAAACTTGACAAAGCCAAGGGCTGCTGGCCAGAACTACTCCCGGAAGTACTCTGGTCCTACCGAACCACCTTTCGCACATCCACCGATGAAACGCCGTTCTCCCTATCATTTGGAATCGAGGCCGTGGCATCGGTAGAGATTGGCCAGCCCACATATCGAACCTCCACTTACGATGCCAAGGCCAATGACGAGCAGTTGGCCCTCAACCTCGACTTCATTGACGAGCTCCATGACCAATCAAGCATGCGCAATGTCGCGTACAAACAACGCATCGCCAAATACTACGACTCCCGAGTCAAGCCCCGCGCTTTCAAAATGGGGGACTGGGTCATGCGCAAGGTTTCCTTGGCTACCAAAAATCCTACCGAAGGTACCCTCGGCCCTACATGGGAGGGTCCTTATCAGATTATCAAAATCTGCCGCCCCGGCACTTTTCAGCTTCGCGATCCCACAGGCAAGACGCTGCCTCATCCCTGGAACGCTGACCACCTCAAGTACTACTACAAGTAAACATATCTAGACCCTAGGACAATACTTTAGTCTTGAGCATTTACTATAAGGTAGGAGTAAACGTATCTAGACCCTAGAACTCTTGTACCTTCTGCCTTTCGGCACCTATTTCAATGAAATGCCTGACTCCGGCTCATTCTCATGCACTCACATGGTTATTATTTTTACTAGCACAATTGATATCACATACCAAGTCTCATATCATAAATCAAAATAACCTTGCTCCACGCAAGGCAAATTGTTCATACACAACAAAAATAAACAACCTTGCTCCGCGTAAGGCAAAGTGTTCCAACAAAATAGCTAGAATACAAAATAGCTAGAGTACATCAGTTAGAATACATAAAGAAGGCAACGCCTTCACGACTCGGTCGAAGGGGCATCCTCAGTGGCCGGCTCCGCCTCTGGTGTCGGGATGCTAGCATCAGCAGGAGAACTCTGTGCAAGAGGCTCGCCACTCGTGTCAAAGTTAATCTCAACCGAGGGGTTGAACCTAACCAACCTATCTTCCCATCAAAGCTGCTCATCCACTAGTCGGTCCATGATGTAGCTCTTCAGCTCCTCTAAGGTTCGGAAGGACTCGATCGCCTCGACTCGGGCAGCAGCCACCTCCTCAGCCTTCGACCTCTTCAGCTCCTCCACCTCCTTGGCCAGGGCCGCCTTTTGCACCAGCAGGGCGTTCTTCTCTCGGATGGCCTCCTGCGCCTTCGCCATCTTGCTCTTGGCCAGCTTATCACGCCTCTTCAGCCTCTGGATCTCTTTATCCGCCTTGGCCATGCTGACATACATCTCGCCAAATGCCTGCAAAACAAAACAACATCAGTCAACCCAAACAAGAATAATCCAACAAAAAATGCATAAAAGAAGGCCAACACTTACATAGGCAGAGGTGAGGATCGTCTTTTGGGCCCGGTCTATGAAAGAAGAGGCTGGGGTCCTCGCCAGAGCCTCAGGATCACTCTTCACGCCTTTCAGGAAGACGTTCACCAAGGGCACCTCCTGTCGGTGCATAGCTAGGTTCACCTCCTTCTTCTGCTGGCGTAGCCTACCGAAGTCCACCTTCTCCACCCCTTCAGCAAACACGTCCTCCATGCCGAAAGGGAGCTTTGGCAGCGCCTGCAGATCAAAAGGCGGAAGTCTCGGCCCCGACCCCATCACATGCTGATGAGCCTCTTCCAAGGCTTTTTCCTCTTCCCCAGCACGTCAACAACCCGACCCTCATCATCATCTCTGGGGTGTTTTCCAGCACCCTTCTCTGCCTTCTTAGCCCGAGACTCCCTAAGCCGCTTCTGCATCTTAGCCTCATCAATATCCACTGCCACTTTTGTGCTCCCTCTTATAATGCCAGCCACTGTCAAAACAAATAAAACAATTACATTAGTCACAACCACAAAAGGCTCAGCACACAACTAATAAAGATGACCCAGGTACTTACTACCTTGAAGGAGTCCGGACTCCAACAAATTCTTCTGCGTGACTAGGTTCCCGCACTCACGCTCGGTCTCCGACAGCTGCGCCCTTACCCACTCAACCTCGTCTTCCTGCTCCTTGGAGATAGGGCCCCACTTCACTGAACCTGCATCAAAGGTTAGATACTACTTAGCCATTTACACTAGCACAGACAAAATACAGAACCAAGAATAAGAGCCAAAGCAAAACACAATCAAGCATTAGACAGTCTTAAGGGATGGGGCCAAAGACCTATAGACTGGAAGTGGGTAGGAATGTGTTGGACAACGCTCTTCCCTGGTGGACTCTCCCAGTCCCCATAAGCCATGCACCACCTGTTCCTCCAGGACTTTTGCGTAGTTGGCTTGTGCTTAATAAAATAGCCCCTCTCCTTCGCCTTTCGGCAATTAGCCAGTACCCAGCCAAAATTCCGCTGCTGCTTCGAAATAGAGTACAAGTACATGAACTGCTCAAACGTTGGCTCCCCCAACCCAGCCAACCACCAAGCGATGTATACCCTATGAAGAAGAATCCAAAAGTTGGGATTATACTGCCGCGGCGCATACCCCAACTTAGCCAACATCATCTGCACCCACGGATGAAAGGGTAGTCTAAAGCCGTGCCGATACATATCCGTAAAAATCATCACGGAGCCATCCGAAGGATATCTGACTACATCAGCCGCAGTGGGTAGCCTCAAGCCCACATAGGTTGGAACACAAAAGTCTGTCCGCAGCTGGGCCAATTTGGCTTCTGTAAGCGTATTCCGCCTCGGCAACGGGACACCAACCCGAATGTCTAATCCCTCTGACATTGAACCCACCTCTTGCATATGAGGCAAGGCTAGAACCCGGTTTGCTATAGCCTCTAACTCTATGTAATTCCTCTGCATCTCCCTATATGCAGCCGACCCAGAGTCTACCGATGGCTCACCCCTCTCACCCCCATGCCCTATCATCCTACTTTCTATAATGCCTTCTACCATACCCTCTGTCTCTGAACTCTCCTCTTCAGAACAAATATATTGGCTGGGCTCTTCACTCTCAGTGTCATCCCCACCAAAGGCAGGGGGTCGGGACTTTCTCTATCAGAACTTTCAGACATCTACAATATGCAAAAATAAGAAAAATGAACTAATGCACATGCAAGGAGGATCAAACCACAACAACAGAAAAATTTGGCAAATCTTCATGCTTGTTCATACCAAGCAAGAATTCAACATGTTCATACAAATGTTCAACGTGTTCATCAAATTCATGCTCATATTCAAAGTGTTCTTCCTAGCCTTCAACATGTTCATGCAAAGCAAGACATTTCAATTCAAAAGTTCAAGCGAAATGAGGTCTAACCTTGTTCGTACCACCACGTAAGGGTCGCCGGAAATCACCTCAGCCACAAGCACCACCACAACACTCTCGCCGGAAATCTCTTCCCCTCCTATTCAATTTCTCACAATTTCTCTCCTCAACTCAAGTGTGGTGCCTTCACCACTCCAAGTTCCTATTTATAGCCAACCAAGGGTACCCACGCCTCGATTCACGCCTCGGCCCAAAACACACTCTCCACACCCTTGCCGATCGGCAAGGGTTGAGCAGCAGCTCCTAAACGGTCTTCACTCCCTCGGACAGCACCTCAGACAGCACCTGCCGATCAGCATGCACACTCCAGCTGCGCCGCCTTGCCGAAGACTTGAACCAGCCGTGTAGCCCTACCGCAGTTGTCTCGCCAGCGACTTGAAGGAGATCCAGCAACTCGAACGAAGACCTGCCGAAGGACCAACTCAACTCGATCGAAGCCTACCTGCCGAAGGACCAACTCCAGCTTCGATCTTTCTCCACCCTTGCTCGAAACTACCTGCCGAAGGACTTGCCGAATCTGCGCAGCAGCCCCAAACGCTGAACCCGATTCCAAGCGCACGACTGAACCCGATTCCAAGCACAAGGCTGAACCCGATTCCAAGCACACGGCTCCACCCGATTCCAAGCGCACGGCTCCAATTCCCCACGACACTTTGCCGAACGATAGCCACTATTCCAAGGGCACAGCTCCTATTTCCCCAAGACAATTTACCGAACGGTGAACACCTATTCCAAACGCACCGCTCCAATTTCCCCAAGCTACTTTGCCGAACGACACCCTTCAACAACACCTCAACTTTACCAAGCGGCAAGCCTTTGAGTGCCCTAGAATAACCCTAGCACTTTCCAATTGCCGAAGCCCACATAAAAATACCCAACCATCTTGCTGCAAGCCCACCTAAGACTCAACTCATTCTTATGGCCAAATCCATGAGGCCCTAAAATAACCCAAGTCACATTTTCAACCCCTTGCCGAACGGCAGGGGTCATGAAGTTTTCTTGGAGAGGCTTACACAAGCCTTAACCTGCCGAAGGCCCGGCCATTCAAAAAAAAAAAAAAAAAAAAAAAAAAGGGGCTCGACCCTTGCCGAACAGCAAGGGCCATGGAAGAAATGGCGAGTCTCCAAAATTTTCAACGGACCCGGCCCCTCGAAGGTCTAGCTCCCAAGCTCAAAAAAAAAAATGGCTAGACCCTTGCCAAAAGGCAAGGGCCATGGAAGAAATGGTGTGTCTCCAAAATTTTCAACAGACCCAGCCTGCCGAAGGCCTAGCTCCAAAAAAAAAAAAAAAAAAAAAACTCCTACGGACCCAGCTCCCATCCTATCTGCAACATGCCTAAGTACCCAGGTACCCAGCTACCAACAGTTCTAGAGGCTTACACAGCTTATATCACACATTCCATGTGTTGACGCAACTCCTAGCTTGCCAACTTGGGGGTGCCCTACAGCTCCCAATGAAGCTGGAATGCTCGGTTACAATTACAAAAACTCACAAGTTCCCAACCCAGAAGTTACTTCTCGACCGCGAACTTGGGGGACTACTATTTACACCATAATGAACCGAGCAGACCCAGCATCAAAGCGACTAGCACCAAGGCAGGCACGCCTTCTCCCCTGCCGAAGGAAGACACACTTCCGAGGTGCCAGACACCTGCCGAAGCTCCCAGCTGCCAAATCTCCAGGACACGTGTCGCCACCACGACGACTTGCACAAAGTCCCACATTGGAACTTTGTGCAAAGCTCCTGCTTTCACCTCCCTATAAATAGGGAACAGTACCCAAGTAAAAAGGGTAACTATTCTCCCACTTTTACTGTCACTCTGCCAAATTTACCACTTGCAACTGACTTAGGCATCGGAGAGCCTTCGGCCGGCACCACACCGGTGTCCGAAGCTTAACGATTGCTTCTCCCACTCTGTCTTCTGCAGGTCTCCCATCAACCTATTTCACCAAGGGCTTCATCCCTCTTCCCTACTGAAGACCCCGCATACCTCATCACTAAGTTGGACTCAATATTGGCCGGGCCATTTTGAGCATCAACAACGTTATCTGATATTAGAGGAGGGTACGTAAGCTCCCTCACGGGTGAAATCTATAAACCCATTGAAATTTATTAAGAATATGTAACACAGGTGAACTGAAAACAACAATGCTATTGAAGAACATCAACAATTTTACTGAGAAACAAAAATTAATGAAATCCACTAAGCCATGCACAGACCTTGGGTGGTTGGGACTGCCGTCAATCACCATCGTTTCGGATGGAGTGGGGTTAGTACTACTGGAGTGTATTAGGCGAAACTCCTCCATTGTTGATTTCTTCCAATCAATTCGACGGGAGAAAGGCATGGTCCAGAACATCTCGGCAAGAGGTGAGCTCAACGGCGGCGGAAGGGGTGCTGCAAAGCTCCTCCAATTTTGATATTAGCAAATCGAATTGATCCCAAGAAAATGTGGCTACCGTCTCTTGGCGTGAAGCCGTCTGCAAGGCGTGGTCATGGTACTGAACATCTCGACTAGGGTTGAGCACAACGGCTGAGGAATGATTAGATATATTCCAATCAGCCATGATATCAGATGATAGGAACTTTGCTATTGAAATTGAGGGAAAAGGGAATTTAGGGTTTCGGGATGCAGCGGCAGAAGGGAGTTTGTGGTTGGTTTTGTTTTTGGTGTGAAAGTTTTGAACTCGTGGAAAATTCTAGAGGCTACACAAAATAACTTCGATTTCTTACCTTTATTTAGGTCACATATACCCTTCGTAGTTTAGCAAAGCCCCTCGCTTTCAGCTCCCTCAAGACGTAGTCTCGGAGAAAGACAACACACCGCAGAGCTTCAAACACTGTGCCGATTAATTGCCGCCAGGAAAATATTCAGATCAACGTCTCCGATGATCTAGGATTCCGTTGAGGACAATGAGGTCGCCTCATTGCGCCTCTACCGCATCATCAAGGCTTTTCTGATCGTCGTGCTTGTTTACACCATAGTGAACCGAGCAGACCCAGCATCAAAGCGACTAGCACCAAGGCAGCCACGCTTCTTTCCCTGTCGAAGGAAGACACACTTTCGAGGTGCCAAACACCTGCCGAAGCTCTCAACTGCCAAACCTAATCCCCAGGACACGTGTCGCCACCACCACGACTTGCACAAAGTCCCACATTGAAACTTTGTGCAAACCTCCTACTTTCACCTCCCTATAAATAGGGAACAGTACCCAAGTAAAAAGGGGTAACTACTTTCTCACTTTTACTGTTACTCTGCCAAAGTTACCACTTATAGCTGACTTAGGCATCGGAGAGCCTTCGGCCGGCACCACACCGGTGTCCGAAGCTTAACAATTGCTTCTACCATTTTGTCTTTTGCAGGTCTCCCACCAGCCTATTTCACAAAGGGCCTCAGCCCTCTTCCCTGCTGAAAACTCCACATACCTCATCACCAAGTTGGACTCAATATTGGCCGGGCCATTTTGAGCATCAACAGTTTGGCGCAGTCTGTGGGAATTGACACAAAAGGCTTATGTCTTTCTCCTTTTCTCCAATGCCCTTCGGCAACCATACAATCAACGTCACCTAAGTTGCCGCTTGGCAATGCCTTACTGGAGCCACCATGAATGCTAAGGCAACAAATTGCAGAGGATGATATTTTAAGGAAAACCCAATTAGAATGTGGCTATCGCCTTGCATGGCTTGCATGGCCAAACCACCATCTCAATTCAAAGTGTCATTCGGCACTTCTTTGAAGAGAAAAAATATGGGGACTTGAGCGTGTTCTACAAGCTTCATTATTTGGCCCGTGCGCTGCCTTCAGTACCCCACTATCATTTGACACGAGCGATGCCTTCGGCACCCTGTCGTCATTCAGTGCGAGTGATGCCTTCGGCCCCCCTCCATCATCCAGCACGAGCGATACCTTTGGCACCTCGTCATCATGTTGCGCGTGCGATGCCTTCGGCAGGTCTCTCTGACATGAGCGATGCCTTCGACACCTCACCTGGCATGGCTTGCATGGCCAAAAGAGGAAGCCACCATTTTAGCCCAAGGAACCACCTTTCAGTCACGTTAAAAGAGTCTCAATTTTTGAGTGACCAAGTATTCCGAATGCACCAAAGATATCACCATGCATGGTTTGCGCATGGCCAAGGAAAAATTGCTCTGCTCACTCTGAAGGATGCTCGCGTACATCCTCACCACAAGCACTTTGCATTGCTTGCATGTACAAGGAGGCAGGCTAATATTCCAATCCAAGGGAAGCCCACGAAGCTTCCAAGAGATAAGTGAAGCATACCATATCTCTTTTGTTTATATTTTATTTGGAATGTTGCATTTCAAATTTCATTAAAATATTAGTATTGAATAAAGTAAAACCCATGTGTGGTAGATGACGTTGGGCAACATTGCCCAGCCTTGGAGGGCTTTACATGCACCACCATGCACTACAGCACACAGCAAGGAAAATGCCAAGGACCCACAGCTGCTGTTCGGCAGCTCTTTCCTCTCAAACTCAGGGGACTTGTTCCACTATCTTTCGAAGCCACAAATACTGATATGGCACCAAGTGCATCACCCTTGTGCCAAAGCTTCTCAAACAAACTTGACAAACCAAAAACAACATTACTTTGCATGGCTTGCATGGCCAAGGAAGCCCACGTGGTAGCCATGCCACCAGCTGATGGTGTTTTCACTGCTAGCTTTCACCAAGTCGGCAGCAACTCATTTTGCTTTGCCATTTGGTTCACCGAGCCTTCATCATCTGACGACTACCAAAACCGCACAATGGTTTGGATGGTCAACTGAGACCAACCGGCGAATGGAACACAATTCTTGTCTCCATGAGAAGCCAGAGCAACTTCTCTTCTGGTTTCTATAAGCTTTTCTTCGACAATGACAACCTCCTCCGTCTAGTCTAGGATGGCCTTCAGCCTTCAAGTGTCTATTAGTTTGAGCCATGGCTTGCAGACCAGGATGCTGGAAGGTCCACATACAATAGCAGTAGAATTGCAGTTCAGCGGTTTGTGCTTAGAAGACACCCAACTTCGGCCATTACACTAGTTCAAAAACGGACAACAAGAGTTTGAACCAGCCTTGCCGAACGGCAAGGTCTGGGCATAAGTTAAAGAGGGCTTCAAAAATCCTGCACTGACTTTCTCGTACAGAAGATCCCGCACCGACTGCTTCGTCCTTGACTATTACCAAAGCTGTCAGCCCAAGCCTTCTGGCAGAATGACAAGGACCGTACCGCCTACCCCAGGTACTCCCCAAATTCTCCCTTACTGAAGACATGGGAAGCCCAGCTCGAAGCCAACGCCAAGAGGCCTCACATAAACCTTACGAAAGGCCCTTGCTGAAGAACCAAGATGCCTGACTCACTCTCCTTAGGCACTGCAGACCCAGAAGGCCTAAAAAATATTCTACAATACACCCTTGCCGAACGCCAAGGGCTATGCAGAACCTAGGAGGGCGCTCGAAAATTGTATGGCCTCAATGATCTTGCCTAAAGCCTCCTTCGAAACCAGTCTTGCCGAAGCTCCTTGGCTCTATATTAAGCGGAACGGTAGGCAGCATGCCGAAGCCTAGCTCTTAGGGCCGATTCCAGCCAACCCTGCCGAACGGCAACCTTATGCTGAATCAGGCAACGTACCCAGACCTCCGAGAGATCGACAATTTAGTTTTGGTAGCTTCCGATCAGTGCCTATGGAGAAGAGAGCCCTTATTCACAGCTAGCAAATCAAACTACCATTCGACACCACAAATTACATACAACATCAAGCTTTCACTCTCTCAAACTCAAGCCACCAATCAACTGCGCCATCACCCATAGAACGGCAAGGTCGATGAAGCATCAATGGGCATTCTGCAAAATAGAATAACCACAAAAACTCATGGGAAATGTGACGTCATTCCTTCCGTTCGGTAGGCCATCGTCCGAAGCTATGAGACCCACGCAAGGAACCATACCATCTCCAGACATTTGCACCACACCATCTCCAGACATTTGCAGAAACCCCAAGTCTACGACGGCATCAGCAAGAGCGTCAAACCCACTGTTGAAGGAAAATGGTGATCTTCCTAATATAATTTCACCACCACTAATTAAATAATGGGGTTTTATTATTTTAGGTTCGACCCATTCGAGACGCAAGTCTCTTAATTACAATCCCTTGCTTCAAGGGAAAACCCTTTGATTCCATCATAAAGAAACAGAACGTGTGTGTTTTGATTTTGCAGCTACTCCCAAGTCCAACCTCAGGATGCCTACGTATCCTTTGCAGGAATCAAGCCACTCGTAGTTCAAAGATTCATGATGAATAAATGACTCATCACAAAACGAAGAATTTGAATGGGTTTAATTGAGGAGTTTGAGTGAATTTAGCTGAATAAACCAGGGATTCGATATGGAAATATGTTTGGGATGGTTGCATCAAGATTGAATCTCTAGATTGCCTACGTACCCTTTTAAAGGGATCAAACCAACGTAGTTCGAATTTGATTTGTGTAAAGGTAGATATTTGATTTTGGGGGAATTTGGTTGATGTAACCAGTGATTCAAATTGGTTGCGGTTGCGCCTATTGAGATGTTAGACTGCCTACGTACCCTTAACGGGGATCAAACCGACGTAGTTCCAAAATTTAGAAATTAATGGGTAAGTGTGGCCCAATAATTTAGAGTTGGTGTCTTTGAGACGATTTGAAGATTTTCATAAGTAGATGACCTATGAGAAAAATTGAAAATTAATGGGTAAGTGTGGCCCGCTAATTGAGAATTTGTATTTGAGAGATTTGGATTTAATCTCATTGAAATTTGCATGGGTAGATGACCCATGAGAAAAATTAGATGGTTTTGTACCATTTTTCTTATTGTCAATGTCCAAGAAAAATAATGAGCCATTTTAATGAACCCACTAATTTTCTACAATTGACAATTGCATTTGGGCCCAAATATGGCTATGAGGATTGTTGAATTAATCCATTAACCATATGATAGGAAATAAGAAATCTAGACCTCTATAAATTTAATGGGTAATTATTTGGCCACCCACTAAATATATTGGGCCTTTAAGAATTACAGGGTATATAACTTAGTAATTTGACTATGAGCCCTTTAACACATATATATTTTTTTATCTGTTGGTTTGTGCTCATTTGGTTTATCGAAAACCAATCACAATTGAACTAGGACTTCAGAGATAGAGACTGTAAAGGACTCGTAATTTCTGACTTGGAGAAGAGTTACGCTACTGCCAAGACACTTCTGCTCTATTTAGAGTGCCAGACTGACCCTGGCTCAAACTTCATGCCATTAACTATTTACTGCCTCACTGTCAGACTTTTTCACAAGAAAACCTCCACAAGGTACGGCTCTTCTTTGTTGGTCACAGTTTACCCCTTCACCTAAACTGACATCTTTTCCTTCCTGTTAGCCTGACCTCAAGGCTTCATCCATGTGCAAAATAACCAAAGTGGCGTACAGCCACTCCCCTTTTCTTTTCTTTTGTTACTTGTTGACTTTTCTTCTTCTCTTTCTCTGCAACACCAAGTCTTTTGTCCCATTTATTTTACTTTTCTTCCAATTTCAATAAGTGGCGTCAGCCACTTCCCTTTTCCTTTTTTTTTTGCTTGTTGGCTTTTCTCCTTCTTTTTCTATGGCTGTAGCAAAACTTGTTTTTTAATTGTCATATATCATGCTCTGCACTTTGGCTGTTTGCTAGGAAACCAATGAATGGGGGATTCAATGCATGGGCAACGTGGCCCTTCCCAAGTTGTGCTCCTTTTAACCCAGCGAAGTGGCGTACAGCCACCTTCTTTCCTTTTCTTTTCAAAGCTGCCATATGGAACTGCCAACCAAAACGTGGCCACTCTTTTTTTTTTTTAAAATTTCTTTCACACACCCAGAGCCCAACTAGTTTTAAGTTTTGTTTGTTGTGGCCAACCGTACCCCCGAAACTTTCTCCCCTTTTCTCTTTCGACAGGAGTCTTCCTTCTTCTTTGTTATTTGCTGCTGCTATCTGCAGCATCAGGCCGAGCCACAGCCAACATGGTTGTCTTCCTTTTCAAGCACAGTTTATTTTTTATTTGCTGTGAGATTAAACCCTCAGTGATTTTGTTTGTGGGTTTTGTACCCAACCTGGATTTGTGCTCTTGAGAGAGGCTGTGACAGAAAAATATGGCCTCTATTTTCTTTCCCCTTTGTTTTACAGATCTCCATTTTTTCTCTGCCTATTCTTTTCTTCATGACTAACATCCTTTACATTTTTTTGATGTAGTTTGCTCAGAGAGAAAAATATAGGCCTTCTTAAACAGAGATGGAGAGGAGTGGTGAGAAAGCCCAAGAGGTAATTCACGCTCTCTTGTTTTTTTTTGTACATTTTTGGAATTAACCCTCCAAACACCATCTCCATTTCAAAGGATTTCCTCTTGCTCGGCAGAGCTTTGTTAAACAGGAATCCTTTCATGGATTTGTTGTTCATGATTTAAGGGTTGCCACCCATTATGGATTTATCATCCAAGAGTTTTATTTGAGGGTTGCCACCCAATATGGATTCATCATCCAAGAAAAAATGATTTGAGGGTTGCCACCCAACAAGAATTAATTGACAGGATCCAAATACCTGTGAAAATCTCCTCTTGTATTTGTGCTCCTGCAATTTTCCTTCTGCAATAGTTTTCTTCTTCTGTCGTGTTCTCCTCTTTTTTTTCTCCTCCCTCCTCCTTTAATGCAAAATATTTATACTAAAAACTGGATAACCAGCTCCCCCAAAAATAGGAGCCACTAAACTCTTTAGACCCCCACCTTTTTCCAAACTTCCCCCCACCTTTTTTAAACTTCCCCCCACGTTCCAATATTTTGTGATTTTTGTGATTTTTTTATTCCAACAGATGCCCCCTCAAGCTTTGTGCGTGTGGCATTTTTTTTTATTTTTACGCGTGCAAAGCTTGAGATGCCTTTGACTATCATTATAAGCTAACATATGTATATGTTTTTTTTTTTTTTTTTTTTTTCTACCTTTGATTTCAGGTGATGGATGCTTATGGAAATCTTCACAAGGAACATGCTTCCGATGAATATGGTAGGGCCATGGCCTTTGGCCCCCAGTACATGAGATCTTGTCCTCTGAATTCGATCAGGCTTATGGTACCACCTGAGAGTCGGACAACATGGTTCACCACAGATCACGTGAGTAGTGGACATCTCAAATTCAACCCCCATGAAGAAGACCGAGTTATTCAAATTTCTCAAGCCAAGGGCCCATGTTTTCTGGCCCATTCTTTGATGAAAGTAAACAATGAGATTGATGGAGATAAGCAGTGTCTTCCTAGAGATGAATTTTATCCGATTATGCACAGGATGCTTCGTAACCAAATTTCGTGGGGAAGCAATTTCAAATTTTTCGGTCGGGCTAACTTTCGATCCTTTGTACTGGAGTGGACGGAGTCTATTTTGAGTGACTTTGGTGATGTCCTTCGTCAAGCTGATATATATGGGGCTGTGGCCATTTCTCGGTACTCCTATGATTTTTGCCCTAATGTTTGGAGAGCATTCTGCGAGTTATGGGGGCCTTTATCCAACACATTTCATCACGGGAACGGTGAAATGGGCATTTCCTTATACGACCTAAAAGTTATTGGCGGGTTACCAATTTTGGGTCTCCCCTATGATGAATTTATCCCTTTAAACAGAGAATTATGCCGTGAAGACTTGTATCCTTCAACCATTGGTGAACTTTTAAAAATCCATGCTCAACTATGTGTTTTCCATAAGAAAGGGCAAGTTTTCCACGATCAATGGATTGAGCATTTCTTTCGAGGGGAAGCCATATATGGTGCTGCGGGGAGTAAAAATAACATAGTTCCCAAACATAAGGCCAAAGACCTCAAATTTCCCTTGAACATTTCACGTGAAGGACAATTGGCTGCTTTTTTAGCCTTTTGGCTTAGCCATTTTGTTTTGCCCCTTGATAATGCTATAAGGCCAGAATGTTTCTATATGGCAAGTTTGATGGCGAGAGGGTTTAGAGTTTCACTTGCTCCAGCAGTGTTGGGACTTATTTATCATGCCCTCGGTACAGTTGCTACTCATCGTAGGGGTCCTGGTTTAGCAAATGCATATCTTCCCATTCATTATGTGATTGGATGGTTAGGGGAGCACTTTCCTGATCTGATCGACCGTCGGAGTGACAATGATTTTCCAGCACATTACCCTCTTCTAGCGAGATATAGTCAGATTGAAGCCAAATATGTCAGCTCTAATCAAGCTAGAATCATCTTCAGGAGTGAGCTTATGGTTTATCGCCCCAGTGTCTTCCTTGCACAAGAAGATTGCATTCTTTTAGACACAGAGAGCCTTGCGGACGATGCCTTTGAATTCTTGGTTTGTATGCGCTCTGCACTGCTTCCTGTAAGGTTAGGTGGCGATCTTTGGTTGGAGCCTTACTACCCAAATAGATTTGCTCGCCAGTTTGGCTTTGATCAAGGAGTTCCGGAGAACAAACTTTTATTTAGTGTATGTGAGAGGCAGCGATGCGGGATTGAGAAGTTGGCGAGAGCCCAAGCAGTCCTTCTGCGCAAAGATACCACAGCGCGTTTCTATATTCCGCGCTCCACCCGCATTGGGGAATGCTCTTGGTGGTATTGTAGATGGTGGATGACTGCATGTGCACCTTATATGGGCTTTTCTGTGTCAAAAATTTTCTCAGTGGTAGACAAGCATGTCCCGAGGAGGGACCACGTCTTTGTGATTGATAATTTGAAAAGTATTTCGACCGGCATGAGCAAAAGCGGCTTTAATTCATCTTCACTTCCTCGTGGTGCTTCTTCGAACAGAGGACACAAGAAGAGAATTCACAATGCTAAAGGGGAACATTTCTCAGGGGTTAATCACGTGATGCACCAATCCCAAAGGATTAATCGAGACTCACACCACAAACGGGCGCGACATGCAGATCACAAAAAGGTTGAGGATGGAAGCTCTAGCCATGTTCTTGACGAAGAGAGTTCTAATCCGGTGCAGGGGGAAACGAGATTTGACGACATCCTTTTTCCTCGCGAAATGGAGCCTATTAACGTGGATAAACCAGTCTTTGAAGTCATTTCTTCAAGTGAAGAGGAAAATATTCATCATGAGAGTGCTAACTCCAGCATGGGTGGTAGTGGGTCAAACTTCCTGGCTGAAGTGTCTGAATTTCAACAAGTTCAGAATAGCCCAGCTGATGATCAGTTTCCTGAAAGTGTTGGGCCTATAGCAGTTGTGCGACCCCTCCAAAATTTGGTATCAGTCGAGAACTTTGTTCGTCAGATTTTTGGGAATGGGGTAAACCAGAATAGGCGGGAGTTTATCAGTAAAGAAATTGAAGGTATCTTTAGCAGACTTTACTCCTCAGAGACACCTGCTCAACTTCATATGCACCATTCTGAGATCATCAAGGCCCTTCGACTTTTGGGGTCAACCGTTGACATTCTTGAGTGTGGTGAAACTGCATTTAAGCAGTTTACCCAGCTTGTGGATTGGATTTTTGAGCTTGCCAGGCGACATTCCAAGAGCAGTGCCTATATTGAAGCCTTAGGAGATGTGAATATTGATGTGATTCATGATTTGATCCGCCAACACGAGGAATGTTTAAACACCAAGCTGGCTCTTGAGGCAGAACTTACAGAAGTTGCTAAAGAGATTGAAGGCTTGGATGTCAGGGAAGTTACCATCAGGGAAGCAGAAGAGAGAGTTCGCCAGATGCGGGAAGAGCATGAAGCTAAGAAAACTTCCCTTAATATGCAAAAGATGAACTTGGAGATTTCTTTGGAGCATCAGAATGAACAAGCAATACAGCTTCAACAATCCAGAATTGATGCTAAAGAAGATCTACTTCCCCAGATCAGGAGCACTCGACTGTCAATGAAGGCTCAAGAGAGAGAGATCCACCGCCTAATCAATGCCTTGTTTTCTTCTTGTAGCGAGCTCTAAGTGATGAGCCTACTATCATTATTTTTTTTTTTTTTATTTAGCATGATTTTTCCCTTCAATAAATGTTCTTGTGGTATGGTTTCCACCAAGAATTTGTAGGTAGGCCTTTACTTCAGTATTCTTTTGCTCTTGTAATGTAGTTTTTCCACCAAGAACAATTTTCAGAATAAAGATTTTGTTGGATTTGCTTTTCTATTTCACAGTTTATACTCGTGCGAAGTTGGAGTTTTTTTTTTTTTTTTTTGGCGTAGTATACAACAGTTTAACCACGTGCTAACACCATCGGTGGACAAGAATGAATTCATGATAGTTTACGGCTGCGTCTAGCTTTTGGGCTAGCTTGCCTATGTACCCTGTGAAGGGATCAAGCCGAATGTAGTTCACCCTCCTTGAATTGAGGTAATGAAGGGGGATTTGGGGTCTTGTGACTGAATCTAGCTTTTTAGAGACTAGACTGCCTACGTACCCCTTTTTTAGGGATCAAGTCAACCGTAGTTCTTTACTTGGGCCGCCCTTTCGGGTTTTCAATCCAAATTTTTTATTTTATTTTTTCTTTGTGCTCTAATTTTGCTTGGGCCGCCCTTTCGGGTTTTCAGCCCAACGAGCATTTTTTAATTTACCCTAACTTTTGCTTGAACAGCCCTTTTGGGTTTTCAGTCCAACGGGTCTCTTTTTTTTTTTTTTTTTTTTTTTTAACATCAGGCGTAAAATTTCTTGACGAATTTCCCGTTCACACAAGGATATATGCACTTGCCTTCAGAGTTTGACAACTCGTAGGCACCCTTGGAGAAAACCTTAGTAATGACGTAGGGCCCCTCCCACTTAGGTTCAAACTTACCATGCATTTTCCTAGTAATGACGAAGGGTCTTCGGACAGTTAAAACCAAATCTCCAATTGAGAAAGATCTGAACTTAACTTTTCTGTTGAATGCCCCTGCCACCTGAGCCTGATATATTTCGAGCCTTTGTTGAGCCGCCAATCTTTTCTCATCGAGAGCTTCCAATTCTGCCAGCCTCACATTTGCGTTCTCGTCGGGGTTTGTTAGCTGTAATGCTACCCTTAACGATGGCAATTGGACTTCTAACGGTAGAACCGCCTCAGAACCAAACACCAAATTGTACGGTGTACATCCTGTTGAGTTGCGTATGGTCGTCCTGTAAGCCCATAATGCTTCAGGGAGGCGTTCATGCCAATCTCTTTTGTTTCCTGAGACCATCTTCTTTAGGATATTGCACAATACTTTATTGAAAGCTTCAGCTTGACCATTTGACGACGGATTGTAACTCGCGGAGAACGAGTGTTGAAACTTATACTTCTCGCACAACTTGGTCATGGACTTGCATTTGAAATACAATGCATTGTCAGATATAATCTTCGATGGAACCCCATAACGGTAGATGATGTGGTTCCTTATGAAGTTTGTAACATCGTCTGCTCGTACCTCCTTTAAAGGAATTGCTTCAGCCCATTTAGAGAAGTAATCAGTCGCGGCCAAGATGTATTGATGTTGACGTGATGACTTAGGCTTTATCATGCCAATAACATCTAAACCCCAAGCTTCAAATGGCCAAGACAAAGTTGTCGGATGCAATTGTTGGGGAGGTTGGTGAATAAAATCTCCATGTAATTGGCAATCTTTACATGTGGTTGCAAATTTTATTGAGTCTCGGACCATTGTTGGCCAGTAATAACCCAATCTCTTCAGTTGGTTCGAAAGTTTTGGACCAGCTTGATGAGCACCACAAGTGCCAGCATGAGTATCATGAAGGGCCTTAGTTGCATCTTGTTTCGACAGACACCTTAACAACATACCATCAAATGATCTTTTGTACAAGGTATCATTTAAGTACAGAAATCGAGTGGCTCTGCGTCGGACTTCAGCCTTTTTCCTTGAGTCATTTGGTAACTTGCCAAGTAGTAGATACTCGATTATGGGATGGCGCCAATCAAGATCATCCGGTTCCTCCTCACATTCGGAGGACGTGATAACGTTTGAATCCACAACTTCTTCAATTCTCTCTATAGCTGGGGGTAGCAAATAACGTTCCCCAACGGTGACTTGGATATCCCTTTCGCTAGGTAGTGTTAACGATGCAGCCAAATTAGCTAGTGCATCAGCTTTATCATTTTCCGACCTCGGGATGTGACTAACATGAATGTCTTGAAACTGTGACATGAGATACTTCGCCCTTTCATGGTATGGGACGAGAGTAGCATTTCTGACTGCATATTGACCATTCAACTGTCTGACGGCCAACTGTGAATCACCATATGCTTGCAAACAATCAATATGCATCTCGAGGGCAATTTCAAGGCCAATGATGAGTGCCTCGTATTCTGCCACATTATTCGAACATAAAGTTAGTAAGGAGAATGAGTATGGGATTAAGCCCCCAGACGGCGTGATGAATACTAATCCTGCCCCAGCTCCGTTTCTTCTTGCTGCCCCATCAAAATATAGTTGCCATGTAAGTGCTTCTATTGTGAACACCTCCTCATCAGGCAAATCTGCAGGTAACTCCATGTTGTCGGGAGTAGGATGAGCAGCCAAGAAATCGGCAAGAGCTTGCCCTTTGATCGCCTTTTGTGGCACAAATTTTATCTCAAACTCAGAGAGGAGGAGTGACCACTTGGCTATTCGCCCAGAGAGCACAGGCTTGGACATTAAATATCGGAGCGGATCTGCCTTGGAAATCAAGATGACTCTATGAGAGAGGATGTAGTGTCGTAGTTTCTGGACAGCAAACACTAATGCAAGGCAGACCTTTTCGATAGGGGTGTAATTTTGTTCTGCCCCTACGAGTGTTCTACTCAAGTAGTAGAGTGCATTTTCCTTTCCATCATCATTGTGTTGAGCGAGCAATGCCCCCAACGAGCGTTCTAACGCTGCAATATACAAGATTAAGGGCTTCCCTTTAATTGGCGCCATAAGAACTGGCGGATTTAATAGGTATTGTTTAATGCTTTCTAAGGCATTTTGACATGCTTGATCCTATACAAATGGAACATCCTTCTTCATGAGCCTCGAGAATGGTTGGCACCTTCCAGAAAGATTTGAGATGAACCGTCGTATATAGGCTAGTCTCCCTTGCAACCCTCGCAACTCCCTTAAATTTTGAGGGGGAGGCATTTCACGGATTGCCTTGATTTTTGAGGGATCAATTTCAATTCCTCGATGTCGGACAACGAAGCCAAGGAATTTGCCTGAAGTTACCCCAAATGCACACTTCAAGGGGTTCATTTTCAACTGGTGCTTTCGGAGTCTATCAAAAACTCGTTTTAAGTCACTCAAATGATGTTCCCTTTTCCTGGTTTTAACCACCAAATCATCAACGTAACACTCAATAGTATTGTGAAGCATGTCATTGAAAATTGTTGTCATAGCTCTTTGGTAAGTTGCCCCAGCATTTTTCAACCCAAAAGGCATCACAGTGTAGCAATATATTCCTTTTGGAGTGCGGAAGGCAGTTTTTTCTTGATCCTCTGGAGCCATTTTTATTTGGTTGTAACCTGAGAATCCATCCATGAACGATAGAGCACCAAAACCGGTTGTTGCATCTACCAATAATTCTGTGATTGGGAGCGGAAACTCATCTTTTGGGCATGCGTCATTGACATCTCTATAGTCCACGCATATACGCAGTGCCCCAGTTTTTTTTTTAAGTACTGGAACAATATTGGACAACCAAGTGGGATAGTGGACTTCTCGAATAAAACCGGCAGCAATAAGCTTGTCAATCTCAATTTCTATTTGGATTGTTAGCTCTGGCCGAAAACGGCGTGGCGCTGGCTTCACCCATCGAACCTCGTTAGGTATCCCAAGTTTGTGAACTGCAACGTTTGGGTCTAACCCTAGCATGTCTAGATAACTCCATGCAAATATGTCTCGGTACTCTTGCAACAGTTATGTGTATTCTTCTAACTCTTGCGGCGTTAACGAAGCACTGACAAAGATAGGTTTTGGGTCGTCAACTGTACCAAGATTAATTTCTTGCAGATCATCAATTGTGGCTTGACCACCCTCCTCCATTTGGGGTGGAGCTGGTTGGACTATGTCAATGAATCCCTCGATATCTTGAGGATCATCATCTTGGCCCACTGCTTCTTTGAAAGAGGTGCAATTGACTTGGACAAGGTCATCCTTTATTTTCACCCTTTTGACCTTCTCGATCACGGCTTTCTCTTGACTCCTAACCTTCCATTTCCTTTTATTATGGACTTTCCCTTGTTGAGAATTGGGAGGGTTTTCCAAGCGGTGAAAGACTGAGATGCGGGATGGCTGTCTGCTCCCTAAGCGTTTGAACACAGAGACGCGTAGCGGCCTTATATTCACCTCATCTTCTCTAAACATAGCTTGTTCCATATTAGTGAGTATCTCAGACTCGGAAACTTCCAGCTGTGGCCTTCGAAGAAACACTTTGAGCACACCACTCTCATTTTGAACTGTGAGGCTAGCATTGCTTTTCTTTGTTTTACGGCCTGTAAGTTTTATCTTTAATGGAGTAAATGTTGTTTCTGGCAATGATTCTTTTTTGTGAAGAACTATACGTTTACTCAGGCCCTTGTTTTTGCCAAAAGTAGTCGAAATGACCAAATCGTCCCCTGGGATAGACTGATTGATCTTACGAAGAGGACGAATGTAGCTTGCCGTCATCAGTGACTCCATTGTTTGTTTCGAGGAACTTGTTTCCTTTTCACTAGGCTCCTTTTTTGAAGTCTTGATAATTATCTTTGGCTTGGGAGCCTTTGCAGTCGGGATTTCTTCCACTTTTGAGAATGGCGTACCACGAGGTTTTAGCTTCACTCGAATTACGTTTGAAGGTTTGGGTACTTCTACCTTTTGTGCCTTTCCCGTTTCAACAGTCACTCTTTCCTCTTTATCAACCTTTGATGGCTGTGTGAATGAGATACCTAGTGGACTGTAAAATTTTGCATCCGAGTAATTTACCTCTTCGCCTCTGAATGGGTCCATGTCAGCTGAAACGCTCTTGACTTCCCCATCCATCGAGTATTTGAAGCACTGGTGAAGTGTGGAAGGGACTACGCCATATGTATGGAGCCATGGGCGTCCTAGGAGAACATTGTATGAAGTGTCAGCATCGATCACATGGAATATGGCATCTGAATATAGTTCCCCTATTTCCACTTGCAGTGCGATAGAACCCATGGCTTTTTGCCCAAGTTGATTGAACCCTTGAATAGTCAGCATAGATGGAGATAATTGTCGGGCACTCATCCCTATAGCATGAAGTGTCTTTAAAGGGATAAGATTCACAGCCGAACCACAATCTAACAAGATTCGATTGATGATCGTGCCTCCAACTTCGCAAGAGGTCGATTATGGAATTTGGATCCAAGTAAGAAGTCATCTTCACCGAAGGTAATTGCTGCCAGACACGATGCACAAAACTTCGAGGTTTCAGTTGTGTGGACCTCTACTGATTTGAAACATGATTTGTACAAATCCGGGCTCTTTAAAGCCATTACAAGTGCTTCTCTAAGCTCTCTCGACATTTGTAAAGCGTCATAAACACTTAAAGGAGCGGGGATGCGCTTAAGATGAGCCCAGATATCATACTTAAGTGCATGTGATTGTGAAGGCTCTTTTGTTTTACTAGTGTCGGGCTCAAGGTCTTTTGCTTTTGAAGAGGACGGTGGAACTTCCCTTGCAACAGCTTTTTCCGACAAGGAGACCTTAATCTCTTTCGCCTTTGACTTCTTCTCGATTTTAAAGGGATCAGCTTCCTCATTTTCTTGTTGTTTATTGGCAGATGGGATGCTCCGACCGGAGCGGAGGTTAATCTCATCAATCTCTGTGTCAACCTCATATTCTCCCACAGAAACCATATTGCATTGGATAATTTCTTCCTCAACCTCGGATTCACTCGAGAAGAACTCAACTGGCAAGAATTCAGTGAGTGTGACAGGGACCCTTGCGGGTTGCTCATATTCATCCTCTTGAGGGATATGAACCTTCTTTTGCACCTTCTTCTTCTTCCTTTTATTTTTTAAGGCTGGCATGCCTCGAATCTTGACACCAGGACGAGAAACAGATTTGTGATTGGGTGGGAAATGTTTGGCCATGTGCTTGGCTCTTTTAACAAATGTCTTCCACCCCTCAGCAGATTCGTCGGCCGAAGAATCTTCCCATACCTCTAGACTGGGTGCAGTCATAAGCTCATGAAGAGCGGGAATTTGAAGATCACTAAACCACGGTGCATTTGGATAGGCATGCACAATTGTACCCTCATTGTCAGTATTAATACCTGCAAGTTTCACTCCGTCTAGTGGTGTAGTGGTAGGTGTGAGCTTTTCCACTATCATATTTGCCGCAGCTGAATGATGTTGGGGAGAAGAGTCTATCACCAAGCCACCATTGTTGAGGAGCTCTTGAATTTTGTCTTTCAGGATATAACAATCCTTGAGCGTATGACTGATGAGGTGATGATACCGACAATACCTAGGGTCATTTGTCTTGTTAGCCTCAGCAGGACGCTTTGATTCTGGCAAAGCAATACCATTGGAGGCCAAAAGTTGGTCAAAGATTTCTTCTACATCCTCATCGTTGAAAGAATATTTAACCTCTTTGCGCTCTTTGAGAGTGAGCCTTTTGGGTGGGTCTTTGCTTTGGCCTTTGTCATTTCTCGTTTCTGTTTTGACAAAAGTGGCCAATGACTCTCCCTTTGCAGACTTCTTGTCATTTTTCTTCTCCCCAAATTGAATTTTTTGGGTCGCGGACTTTTGACGAGCAATTTGTCTTTCAACATTGCTCGCCTTTGACACCAAGGCATCAAATGATTGGGGTTCAGCAGTGGCAACAAAAGTCGCAATATCTGGTATGAGGTTGTTATAGCACATTTGCACGGCTGATTGCTCAGTAATTTTCTCCGGGCATTGAAGATTGAGGCTCCTCCATCTCATTATGAAGTCATTAGCACTTTCCCCTGGCTTTTGGGTAGTTTGGGCTAGGTCCATGATCGAGACCTTCTTCTTTGAACTCACAAACTGTGCCAAAAATGCTTTTTGCATGTCGTCCCATGTCAGGATAGAACCTGGTGGCAGTTGTGTATACCAAGTGAAAGCTGACCCTTTTAGGGATTGGACAAATTGACGCACCAGAAAAGCGTCTGACTGAGATGTCTCGCCACATGCTGAGTAAAAATGTGCCAAATGTTCATGGGGTGAGCTACTTATGCCATCAAATTTATCAAATATAGGCCGTTGATAACCCTTCGGGAATGGTATGGCGTCATAGTGAGAAGGGAAAGGTTTTCGATACCCTTGAACAGGAGGTGCTATAGACAATTGGAACTCACGAATTCCTTCAGCAATTAACACCTTTATGTCATTTGGGGAAATTGTGCTCGTAGAGCTTTCTGCTTTTTCCTCTTTTGTTTGTTGTTCTTGGGCGGTCGATTCATTTGTTTTGCTCATGTCTTGCTCACCTATGATGTTTTTTCCTTTCAGCCGAGCGGATAGTAACGCTATTTCCGCGTCTTTTTCTGCCAACTTCTGCTGCATTTCCCTTCGCAGGTCTTGCATCATTTCTTGGATTAAAGGTAACTGGTCCTCAGTATTAGAAGTACCAGTCATCATGACTTGCATGCTTTCCACTCCCTCATGAAGTTTGGCCCCTTGGGATGATATACAATCATTCTCTTGAGTTTGAGATACAGGATCATCATAGAGAGGATTCCATTGCAAATAATCAACCAAGGTTGAGCTTAGACTGGATAACTCGGGAATAATCGTCCCAACCATGTTTCGGGATTTAGAACGAGTCAATGGACCCACGTAGGTCCTCGACTGATCTTGAGGTTTTGGGACTCCCCCTTGTGATACGGGAATCTGATCCCTTGAAACATCAGTTATCTTCACCTTTTTCACGCGTTTCCTTTGTGGATGAGGTATGTTCACCACCTTTTTTTTCATGACGGTGGCTCTGCTTTTACCCTTAGAAGAACATGGGTAAACCTCTTGTAATGTGGATTCCACAACATGGGCTCTAAGGCTTGATGGAGGTTCGGCCTCTTGGACCTCGACGTTCTTCACGAAGTCGTCCTTTTGACCTTCATCTCTAGCTTCGTTGGTGGAAGTCATCAGAACAGAATCTGTAGGATATAGGTTGACTGGAATTGATCCAATCATGATTTGGACAAATTGGGAAGTATTTGTTCTCTTGGGAGTCGGCACAGCCAGGGTGGTTAAGGTGTTCTTGCCCTCAGTCATTATTGGGCTTGTCCCAGAAAGCTGGGATAAGATTGCCTCAATAGACTCCTTTTTTGCTTCTTTCTTTCTTAAAGCACGCGCAGCCCTCTTTCTTCCATTTCGGAGAGCGTTCTTGGACGCAGTTTTCTTCAATTGGGTCTTGACGACCTTAGGAGTGACCTGAGGTCTGGCCCTCTGAATGGGCTTTGGCACAGTGCACTTGATGAGGCTCTCACCAACAATGAAAGTCTTTTTGAACCCTACTCGTTTGGTGCACGCATTCTTGGTAGTTTCAATTTTGTGAAAGAAAATCGTTACTTGTGGTGCCATCGTATCTGGTTTTGTTAACCTGATGAAAAACACAAATAAATAAAACAAACATTAGTCACTTTATGATTGGAGATGAAAAGGTAAATGGGTCCCACCGGGCGTGCCAAAAATTATGTTGAAGGAAAATGGTGATCTTCCTAATATAATTTCACCACCACTAATTAAATAATGGGGTTTTATTATTTTAGGTTCGACCCATTCGAGACGCAAGTCTCTTAATTACAATCCCTTGCTTCAAGGGAAAACCCTTTGATTCCATCATAAAGAAACAGAACGTGTGTGTTTTGATTTTGCAGCTACTCCCAAGTCCAACCTCAGGATGCCTACGTATCCTTTGCAGGAATCAAGCCACTCGTAGTTCAAAGATTCATGATGAATAAATGACTCATCACAAAACGAAGAATTTGAATGGGTTTAATTGAGGAGTTTGAGTGAATTTAGCTGAATAAACCAGGGATTCGATATGGAAATATGTTTGGGATGGTTGCATCAAGATTGAATCTCTAGATTGCCTACGTACCCTTTTAAAGGGATCAAACCAACGTAGTTCGAATTTGATTTGTGTAAAGGTAGATATTTGATTTTGGGGGAATTTGGTTGATGTAACCAGTGATTCAAATTGGTTGCGGTTGCGCCTATTGAGATGTTAGACTGCCTACGTACCCTTAACGGGGATCAAACCGACGTAGTTCCAAAATTTAGAAATTAATGGGTAAGTGTGGCCCAATAATTTAGAGTTGGTGTCTTTGAGACGATTTGAAGATTTTCATAAGTAGATGACCTATGAGAAAAATTGAAAATTAATGGGTAAGTGTGGCCCGCTAATTGAGAATTTGTATTTGAGAGATTTGGATTTAATCTCATTGAAATTTGCATGGGTAGATGACCCATGAGAAAAATTAGATGGTTTTGTACCATTTTTCTTATTGTCAATGTCCAAGAAAAATAATGAGCCATTTTAATGAACCCACTAATTTTCTACAATTGACAATTGCATTTGGGCCCAAATATGGCTATGAGGATTGTTGAATTAATCCATTAACCATATGATAGGAAATAAGAAATCTAGACCTCTATAAATTTAATGGGTAATTATTTGGCCACCCACTAAATATATTGGGCCTTTAAGAATTACAGGGTATATAACTTAGTAATTTGACTATGAGCCCTTTAACACATATATATTTTTTTATCTGTTGGTTTGTGCTCATTTGGTTTATCGAAAACCAATCACAATTGAACTAGGACTTCAGAGATAGAGACTGTAAAGGACTCGTAATTTCTGACTTGGAGAAGAGTTACGCTACTGCCAAGACACTTCTGCTCTATTTAGAGTGCCAGACTGACCCTGGCTCAAACTTCATGCCATTAACTATTTACTGCCTCACTGTCAGACTTTTTCACAAGAAAACCTCCACAAGGTACGGCTCTTCTTTGTTGGTCACAGTTTACCCCTTCACCTAAACTGACATCTTTTCCTTCCTGTTAGCCTGACCTCAAGGCTTCATCCATGTGCAAAATAACCAAAGTGGCGTACAGCCACTCCCCTTTTCTTTTCTTTTGTTACTTGTTGACTTTTCTTCTTCTCTTTCTCTGCAACACCAAGTCTTTTGTCCCATTTATTTTACTTTTCTTCCAATTTCAATAAGTGGCGTCAGCCACTTCCCTTTTCCTTTTTTTTTTGCTTGTTGGCTTTTCTCCTTCTTTTTCTATGGCTGTAGCAAAACTTGTTTTTTAATTGTCATATATCATGCTCTGCACTTTGGCTGTTTGCTAGGAAACCAATGAATGGGGGATTCAATGCATGGGCAACGTGGCCCTTCCCAAGTTGTGCTCCTTTTAACCCAGCGAAGTGGCGTACAGCCACCTTCTTTCCTTTTCTTTTCAAAGCTGCCATATGGAACTGCCAACCAAAACGTGGCCACTCTTTTTTTTTTTTAAAATTTCTTTCACACACCCAGAGCCCAACTAGTTTTAAGTTTTGTTTGTTGTGGCCAACCGTACCCCCGAAACTTTCTCCCCTTTTCTCTTTCGACAGGAGTCTTCCTTCTTCTTTGTTATTTGCTGCTGCTATCTGCAGCATCAGGCCGAGCCACAGCCAACATGGTTGTCTTCCTTTTCAAGCACAGTTTATTTTTTATTTGCTGTGAGATTAAACCCTCAGTGATTTTGTTTGTGGGTTTTGTACCCAACCTGGATTTGTGCTCTTGAGAGAGGCTGTGACAGAAAAATATGGCCTCTATTTTCTTTCCCCTTTGTTTTACAGATCTCCATTTTTTCTCTGCCTATTCTTTTCTTCATGACTAACATCCTTTACATTTTTTTGATGTAGTTTGCTCAGAGAGAAAAATATAGGCCTTCTTAAACAGAGATGGAGAGGAGTGGTGAGAAAGCCCAAGAGGTAATTCACGCTCTCTTGTTTTTTTTTGTACATTTTTGGAATTAACCCTCCAAACACCATCTCCATTTCAAAGGATTTCCTCTTGCTCGGCAGAGCTTTGTTAAACAGGAATCCTTTCATGGATTTATTGTTCATGATTTAAGGGTTGCCACCCATTATGGATTTATCATCCAAGAGTTTTATTTGAGGGTTGCCACCCAATATGGATTCATCATCCAAGAAAAAATGATTTGAGGGTTGCCACCCAACAAGAATTAATTGACAGGATCCAAATACCTGTGAAAATCTCCTCTTGTATTTGTGCTCCTGCAATTTTCCTTCTGCAACAGTTTTCTTCTTCTGTCGTGTTCTCCTCTTTTTTTTCTCCTCCCTCCTCCTTTAATGCAAAATATTTATACTAAAAACTGGATAACCAGCTCCCCCAAAAATAGGAGCCACTAAACTCTTTAGACCCCCACCTTTTTCCAAACTTCCCCCCACTTTTTTTAAACTTCCCCCCACGTTCCAATATTTTGTGATTTTTGTGATTTTTTTATTCCAACACCCACATCCCTAATTGATGAGAGAGACCCCCCCAATTTACTTCGACACGGACCCTGCCGAACGGCAGGGACGTCACACCTTCTAATCGGTAGGCCGTTGTCCGAAGCTATGGGACAACCCAAATCCAACTCTAACGACAGCAAAATTCCCTTGGCAACGTGACGTCACACCTACCGTTCGGCAGGCGTTGTGCTGAAGGTAGGAGATGACCCCTTCCAAACTCATCAAATTGGTATGGTCTGCCACTATTTCAAAAATAAAAAAATAAAAAATTATTATTGTTTTTCCTAAATAATAATAATTCCAAAAAAAGGGGACACATATCCATTTCTTCACTTCAGCACCCTCGTGCCTTCGGCATCTCCTTTGCCTTACCCCCGTGCCTAAGCACATTGTGCCACCTTTGACATTTTATCTCATGAAATGCAAGTCAAATGCCTTCGGCAATTTCCTTGCGACATGCAAATGTCTTCGGCACCCCTTGCCCTTTGGCACCTTCTTTTGCAACACGCAAGCTTTACACCTTCGGCACCCTCGGGCCTAGGCACATCGCCTTGTGACATGCAAGCTTTGTGTATCCTTCGGTAACTTCGTGCCTAGCCACATCGTCTTGCGACATGCAAGCTTTGTGTATCCTTCGGTACCCTTGTGCCTAGCCTCATCGCCTTGCAACATGCAAGCTTTATGCCACCTTCGGCACCCTCGTGCCTAGCCACATCACCTTGCGACATGCAAGCTTTGTGTCTCCTTCAGCACCCCCGTGCCTAGCCACATCGCCTTACGACATGCAAGCTTTGGGTCGCTTTCGGCACCCCCGTGCCTAGCCACATTGCCTTGCGACGTGCAAGATTTGTGTCGCATTCGGCACCCTCGTGCCAAGTCACATCGCCTTACGACATGGAAGCTTTGTGTCGCCTTCGGCACCTCTGTGCCTAGCCACATCTTGTGTCACCTTCGGCACCCTCATGGCCTTACGACATGCAATCTTTGTGTCGCCTTCGGCATCCCCTTTGCCTTCGGCATTCTCTTGCTTAGCCACATCGACCTGTGACGTGCAAGATTTGTTGCAACTTCTCTTCCTCCAATGTCCTTTCTTTGCTTGTCGAGAACTAAGGCCACACCCGCCAAACCCTGCAACAACAAAAACTCATGGACTCAGCCTATTTGCTGAAACAACACACTTCCCAGCCCACCCTTGTCGAACAGCAAGGGTTGATCAGAGAAAAACGGCTTCGCAAAACTCTCGTCTCAACAAGACCTGGCTACAAGCCAACCTAGCTATGCTTGCCAAGGCAAAAAAAAAAAAAAAAAGAAAGAGAAACAACACAGCCCCAAGCTCTCACCTTGAACAAATCTCGGTTCTACAGAAAATTTTGAGCCACCCTTGCCATTCGGCAGGGGTTGAAATGAACCAAGTGAAGGGCTTGAGTAATAGCCGAAGACAGATTTTCGCCAACTCCCTTTTTGCCAAACAACAATGTCGTTCACATGAGGGGTCTCCAACTGCCGAAACTTTCTTCCAAAGACTTCCTGCACGGCCGGTTCTAAAAAAAAAAAAAAAGAGAGAAGTACACTTCCAAAACCCTAGCTATTCACAACACACCAAGGGCCCAGCCCCAATGGTCCAACCCCAATCGCCCAGCCCCTTGCCTTGCAGCAAATTGTTTTTCCCAACATCATCCTTGCTGAACGGCAAGGGCTATGTAATGACTAACATATGCTCACTCCTTTTGTAAGCCATTTCTCCCAATAGGCCCGACTCCAAGCACATACCAAAATTTCTCACTCTTTGACCAAAGGCCTAGTCCTATGCGCACACCTTCTTGTCTCCAAAAACACCAGCTCCAAGCCTTGCTGAACCAAAGGCCTCCTACTAACGGCCCAGCTCTGAACACGCCACTCGAGACCCTACCGAAGCTACAGGCAAAAGGGGTGGACCCTTCTCAATCTCAAACCCTAGGCTACTGTGCGGTCCGTGTCATGGCCCAGCCCACTCTGAAAGGGCCCAGCAGAAAAGGGTCTAGCTCCCGAGCTCCCCACAAAAGAAAAAAAAAAGGGCTAGGACCTTGCCGAACGGCAGGAATCGTGGACGGAGACGAGAGCCCCCAAATTTTCCAAAGCCTCAGCCTGCCGAAGGTCTAGCTGCCGTGTTTCCCACCAAAAAAAAAAAAAGGACTAGGACCTTGCCAAACGGCAAGGGCCATGGAAGGAGAAGACTTACTCACCCAATCCTTCCCTTGCCAAGGCTTAGCCCCTAACACCCATGGACCCAGCTCCTAGCAGCCTACCTGCAGAATGCCCAGGTACCCAGCTACCAATAGTTCTAGAGGCTCACACAGCTTGTATCACACATTCCATGTGTTGACACAACTCCTAGCTTGCCAACTTGGGGGACTAGGGAGTGCCCTACGGCTCCCAATGAAGCTGGAATGCTCGGTCACGATTGCACAAAAACTCACAAGTTCCCAACCCAGAAGTTACTTCTCGACCGCGAACTTGGGGGACTACTGTTTACACCATAGTGAACCGAGCAGACCCAGCATCAAAGCTACTAGCACCAAGGCAGCCACGCCTTCTTCTCTGCCGAAGGAAGACACACTTTCGATGTGCCAAACACCTGCCGAAGCTCTCAACTGCCAAACCTAATCTCCAGGACATGTGTCACCACCACCACGACTTGCACAAAGTCCTACATTGAAACTTTGTGCAAACCTCCTACTTTCACCTCCCTATAAATAGGGAACAGTACCCAAGTAAAAAGGGGTAACTACTTTCTCACTTACTGTTACTCTGCCAAAGTTACCACTTATAGCTGACTTAGGCATCGGAGAGCCTTCGGCCGGCACCACACCGGTGTCCGAAGCTTAACGATTGCTTCTACCATTTTGTCTTCTACAGGTCTCCCACCAGCCTATTTCACAAAGGGCCTCAGCCCTCTTCCCTGCTGAAAACTCCACATACCTCATCACCAAGTTGGACTCAATATTGGCCAGGCCATTTTGAGCATCAACAGTGCTCCTTCTCTACGGAGGTCTTCGACAATGAGGTCTTCCCCTCAGCCCTCGCATCCATCGCTCCTATTCTCCTCATCGCGAACGAGATCAACACAGAGCGTCCTCGCGTCTACGTCTCTGTCATCTACAAATCAATCAATAGCATTCAATTACTAATATCTTAATTAATTATTTTTCTCAAAATTTTGAGTTGATTAGTTAATTAATTCTTAATGACTGTCCGTTTGAATGAATGCAATGTGTTTGTGAAAATGTTGTTTTTATAGAAAGAGAAACCATAGAATAAAAAACGCATACAGAATGACATGATACACCAATTGGATCTCAGCTCCAGCGACCGTGGTACAGGCAATTCAAGACCTTGCTGCTCCAACGACTGGAGGGGGTAACCTGGTTTCTCATGTGCCCCTACACCTAATTTGTCTTCTTTTTTCTGTTTTTTTTTTCATATAATAAAAATAGTACAAATCTCATTTTCATTTTGGGATTATTGGATCATACATTAATTTTTAATTATTGATTTATCACCTGGGGGGTTGGTTTTATCGGACACTAAGATGATTCGATGAACGAGCAGAGAAATATACATATATGTATATATTTGAAATTGATGCCATGGATAAAACTCTAATGCTTGATATCTACGTCTGTGTTTGCGACGAGAGTGTCGGCTTGGTTGGATATACATGTGTTATGGTCTTGGAGTCGGTCTTTATCACATTTGTATTGCATTGTCAATTTCAATAGGTGTTACTTTTCTTTTCTCTTCTTTTGAATGAAGGAATTGAAAATTGCATAGAATTCTAAAATAACGGAATAGATTCCATCATTTCAATTTTTGGCAATTGAAGATTTTAATATTTGGATTTATGTATTCCTCATTTAATAAATTATGTGCTTAAGTTGCTAAACAAGGGAATTGTCAATTTCTCTTCTTATTAAATTCTCGACTTTTAGTGGAATTATTTTTCCTTTTTATTTATTTATTTATTTATTTATTTTTTTGAGGACCTTTCCTATTGAGAGGGGCGATAGCATATTAAACTCACACACACTACACGAATGCTAGGACTCAAACCCAAAACCTTGCCTGAGAAAGTAAATACTCCATACCACTGCACTAGCGGATCCTTGGCAGTTCCTTTTATGTTGCCATGGTTGGCACATTATTTTTCATCCCATAACTATCTTTCTTATTTCCCTTCGTACATTGACTCTGACCACATGCATAGATATGCTAATCCTTTGAGGAGAGTTTCTTTTCTAGACGGGTAGTTAATATACAAATAAGGATGAAGAAAATCATTTGGGAACGTCTAGATTTGTTCTAATGAATTAACATAAAACACGCGTTCAAGGGGTTGGTAGAAACCAAAACCGGATAAGATCTGTGCAAACCTAGTCACGCCCGCAGATTAAAAGCCCATGATTTTTTCAAAACCACCCTTCTAGACCCTTCCTCTTCATCGATCAAAAAATGACCCAAAACCTAGTTCACTCACTCTTGCACTCTTTTTAAGAAACTTTTTTGAACCATTGGATTAATATTCAACAGTGAATTACCACAATCTCTTAAACTCCTGTGTCTAAGAGATCGTAATTGTTTTACACATTACCAAAATGACATATATCGATCTGTAATTGCTTTACATTTTGATTTCTATGGAGATGATGTTGAAGGTTTTTGGGTGTCTCAAGATAAAGACAAAGATGAAGCAGAAAATAGTGCTTCCTCGTTAGGTATAACATGGAGTTCTCAAAAATGGAATTGATGATTTACCAGAAATATATGTTACGATCACTCTTATTAATTTTTCTGGTCTTTTTTTTACTACTTATTTTTAACAATGCAAATAACAGTTCTTAGGACTCTAGTATTACACTTGACTTTCATTTTAATTAATTACAATTTTTATATTTTTGGAATTTTGTTGCAAAGTAGAGTTATAAATAATTTCATATGTGCACATCCATATATTTTTTAGAGAAAATTTTCACACATTTTTTATGTCCTTCAAGAATCACCCATACAAAAAATTAAGGTTAATTTTGATTTAGTATCATGAACTCTTACCCTTAAGGCATGTTTATCTTTTCACTGTCAATTTTAACGATTAAATATCCTAAGCTTTTTAATTTTGCAATCTGGTTTTGGGGTTAACTTTGACATCAAAATTTTGGTTAATTGCCTTTCATGGCATCCATGGGTCTCACCTATTCGCTTATTTCGATGTCAGTTGAAGAGTATTTTAGGATAATTGGTGTCTTCCAGCTCATGAAGAACACATTACACGCATTAATACCAAACCATTTTTTAACAAAATACCCTTCAATTGACATTAAAAGAAGTGAATAAGTGGGACCCAAGCTTGTCACATAAGCAATTAACGGAATTTTTAAAGATAAAGTTAACACCGAAACCAAATTGCACAAAATTGAAAAGATTAGGGTATGTAATCCTTAAAATTTAGAGAGCAGGGCAAAATGTGCTTTAAAGATAAAAGTTCAAGGTACTAAATTGAAATTAACCCCAAAAAATTAACAAAACCGAAAATCGTTTCATTTTTAGCGGATGAACTTTGTTGTCTGGACAATTTCAAGTGATCCAACAGTGTGATGATGTGGACGGTAAAAAAACTGTCATTATGTATTGAGCAATAACCTTGTATTCCTACGATTTGTTAGAGGCTGTTACAATTATAAGATTGATATGAGGTGGTTTTGTTTAGGTTTGGGATGTGGTGGACTAGAGTCCGTGCCCTTTTTTGAGAGGTGAACCACTGACGATTTTTGGTGTTTCGTTGTCTCTTCTTGTGTACATTCAATGTTGGGTGAGTGAGTAGTATAAGTAAATTTGAATTTCTCTTTCTACAAAAGCGAGAGGAGAAAATCCAGTGTGTGAAATCTCTCTTGATTAATTACAAAGAATGCCAAAAACACAAAGCCAACTATCGATTTGCACACGTAATCTGTTCTTTTCGATACATAAAATTGCACAATTTATTTTGAAGAACAAAAAAATCTAGAATTAAATCTACCGTACAACCAAGAAAATCCACAAATACATTTCTCTAGGAAAGAGATCCAAGAAAAGAGCAGAGTTTGCCTAAACAAAATGGCTTCATCAAGATCTTTCATGTTAGATTCTCTTTACTAGTTATTTTGCCATAAATTAAGTTCCATAATGTTTCTATTTCTCTTAGGGTGGATTAATTACTCACCGAAGCGTATTAATGTTATTTGTAGTTCCAATGTTTTCAATGCATATTACTACTTGCAAGTGACGTAAATAATTTTTGTTCTCCAACATCTTTGTTCTCGCATATAAATAATGAAAGCTTTCGTGTAAGGTGGCATGCAATTTCTCATAAATATTATATAGACTGAATTGTTTTTCACCATGCAATGCAGCAGAATAATATATTTTTTCTGCAGAAAAGGATCGAGCTACTAACTAGGCTGCGGTGGGAGAGCAACGATGAAGGCAAATGAAGTCTCCCTTGCCTCCACATCATCAAATGATGTCGTGCATCAATGGAGCTTGGTGTGGTGGAAATCTCCGGAAATGGAAAGGTTCTTTCTTTCTAAAGGTTTGTAGAGTCGTTGCAAATTTCGGGACGCAACATTTTTCCCATGGATGGCGCTCACATCTGGTGGTATTGGACATTCTGACACACACAAAAACAACATACCTTACTTTATGTAAAATTAGATCATAGGTTTTATGTTGGAACCCTATAGTATTTCAGTCATTTTTGACATTGATTGGGCTTGAATTCATCATGGGCCAAATTGTAGTTTCATGAGTTTTTTAATTGATTGGACCTGACGTGGTTTAAATTTCTTTAAGGTTGGCTGAATACCTTTCATGAGTTTTGACCCAATGAGTTGAAACATAATAGGAATGAAACTTTATTCCAAGTATCAAAATAGTCAATGTCAGTCAGCGTGGTTTGCTTGGATTTGACCCAGATTCTTGGTTTTTCTGAACAGGAAATAAGCCAGGTTTTGTAAATTTGCATTCCACGATATCCAAGCTGCCAAGGTGTGTTCACTCCTATCAAGTTAGGTCAAGACCCTTTGTGTAAAGAAAGCTCAAAGTTAGGATCATGGGCTGATTCCTTCAAAAAAAATTTCAATATATATATTATTTCATTCAAGTCAAATAAAAGAATTTATATGGAGTAACTACCACACTGGAATTCATCGTGCCTTGGCTTGATTAGAATTCAAGTTTCTTGAGTAATTGAAAAATCTATCCTTTTTCATATTTATTTCCTGTGCTTACTTCCTCCCTTCATTTGTAAATATATGATATCAAAGGATTAACAGAGAAAAATTTTTCATTTTATGTTTCATTACGGTATTGTTTCATTTTTCTACATTCTGGTAATTTTATTTATATAACTTTTTTTTTTCTTTTCAAAATACGATATTCTAAAGGGAGTTAATTTTTCCACTCATCTTTTGTTCACTTACACTCCCTTTATTAGAAATTGTATGTTCCCGCTCCTCTTTTATCCACTTACACTCCATTTTTTGTTATAGTAAAAAGTATTTTTTAAAAAACAAAAGGGAGTGTAAGTAAACAAAAGAGGAGGGAGAAAATCACCACTCTATTCTAAACTAATGTAATGTACGTGAGGAGGATCGAACTCAAATTCATAAGGACAAAAACATTGTTTTAACCAGCTAACCTAATGCACGTAAGCATTTCTTTCATATATATTCTAAAGGATCCATCCTAACATGAATTTGGGGCCATCATTGCATGAATGTATTAAATCATTGACCGCAAATATAAAAATCAACTACCCACTAATCTCTTAGATACCTCTTTCAGTGTTAGAAAATGTCCCAAATTCGAATCTTTTCACGTGTTATGTGTATATGTAACATTTTTCGTATTATTGCATACCTAAATCATAGAGAGGGAAAAGAAACGGTAGAATGGTGTGGTTGAGTCAACTGAATCACAAATTAAAAACATATTAATGCATGCATTAATTAATTGTTAATTTTATGCAGTTTTGACATGATTCTATAATGCAACCACTTCATGCTAACATCTACCTGTCGCACTTTTCCACTTTGTGATTAATTATAGGACTGGTGGAAAAAGATATCAACGACTTCTCTTCCCTTTTTATTAAAAGGAAAAGCAAGACGGAAAGAAATATCTTACTTGAGAATTCTAAATTCGACTTCCTAAACTAAACCACATTTTGCCACTCCATATATAAAACCCCAACCCATCAACAGTTCAATCACAAAAGCTTCTCCATATCTCTTCCATTAAGTCCAATTTTAACAGTCCTTTTTCTGAGCCAAAATGAAGAGCACTAGCGGTGATTCAACCACAATTAACATTTCAGAGTCAAGAAATAAGACGGTTGCTAAAGGAGAAACGCCATATGTGAGGATACAAGCAGCTCATCCCATGCATGATCAAAAGGGAGGATGGAAGAAGGGCATTTCCATTTTCGACTTCATTCTCAGGCTTGGCGCTACCGCGGCTGCTCTAGGCGCTGCCATTGCCATGGGGTCTAGCGAGCAAACTCTTCCTTTCTTCACACAGTTCTTCCAATTCCAGGCTAGTTATGACGACTTGCCTACTTTCATGTACGTCCCTCACTCTTAAATATCTTTCTATTACAAACTATATTTACGTATCACATTGTGAACAACACTTCTGTTAGTAATATGGTCTAAAATAACGTGTGGTTTCATAAAATCCAAATTTGATCAATTTAACTCATATTTATGTATCCCCAGCTTTCTTACACCATTTGTGCATGTACTATAATATAGAACACATTAAACACTCTGAAATTTGGATATGTAAATGCAGGTTTTTCGTCATAGGAATGGGGATAGTGGGCGCCTACCTAGTCCTGTCCCTACCCTTCTCCATTGTAACCATTGTTCGTCCCCATGCAGTTGCTCCAAGGCTTCTCTTGCTTATTTTTGACACTGTAAGCTACCTCATTTTCTTACACATTAGTCCCTAACCCTAAGTGTACGTACTTTTGTTTGGACATTCCTTCAGATATATATATATATATATATATATATATATGTTGACATGGAAATTCGTTGATTTATGTGATAGCTGGCGCTTACGTTGAACACTTCTTGTGCTGCTTCTGCGGCTGCCATAGTTTACTTGGCTCACAATGGCAATTCAGATGCAAATTGGCTTGCTATCTGCCAACAATTTGGTGATTTCTGCCAGCAATCCAGCGGCGCTGTGGTTTCAGCCTTCGTCGCGGTTGTTATCTTTGTAATCTTGATTCTGCTGTCTGCTTCTGCACTCCGAAAAGTTTAACTTCAATGGGGTCGCTTGTTTAAATCTGTAATATTGATGTTGTTTTTGGCTATGATCTTGTTGCCTTTCTTCAAATTGTGGAGTTATTTTGCGGAAGAGGATCAATCGATTATACGATGGTCCATTACTTTAATGAAAAGCCCTTTTCAGGTGTAATGGGATTGTAGTAATTTAAAAATGTAATAGAAATTGTATAAATATACATACAACTTAATAAACTCCAATATCCTAACAGTCATTAGCCTAAATCCTTAAGAATTAGGGTAAATAATTGAGTTTAATCAACTTTTGGGAGTTTTCTTAAGATGGGAGGTTCCCGGTTGTCAATGTTAACTAAATCGTGTTTTTTTTTTTCTGTGCAGTTGAAAACAGTTTTAAAATTTCACTTTCGAAACTAATTAAGATCTAACATTGCTTTGCTAAGATATATCACTTAATCAGACGCCATTAGGGTTAGACATATCTTACAGTCAAGTTCGTATATTGACCTAGCAATCCAATAGATCTAGACAAACACATAAACCTGACCTTGTGATTGTTTCTAAGATCGTTGTAGCTTCTTGGGATTGAACGTCTACGAATCTTCTTATGTAGAATAAAATAAGTTGAAACCATTAAATGATGATGTGGCACTTGTAGAACTCATTTTTTTAAGCGAATTCGAAAAAAATTATATATATATATATAACATTCAAATTTCAATATTGAAATATAAAACATGAAAACCCACAACCACTTCCTTCCTCTCTCTTTATGTCTCTGCAGCCCTCCACCCTCATCCCCAACAATGCCAAGCACCTCAACCTAACCAGCCACAACCACCAAGAGCAAGCCCACCCTTGAGCCCGACACCATTATAATGTGCAATGAAAATCCTATGTCGATAAGGGGTCGTTTGGTACGGCGAACTGTTATAGATGGGACTAAATCCTGGGACTGTCGTGAATTAGCTTGGCTTGGTTTAAACTGAATTAAGTACCTACGTTTGGTGCTACTTCGGACTGAAAAGCTGGATAACGAAAATAATACTATCCCGTGTTTGGTTTATGCTCGGACTGGGACAAAATTTTTAAATTTTTCTTTGAAATGATAATATTTTAATTATCAACTATTTTTATTATAATTCCAAGGCCAAAAATTGGTATTAATTTTTCCAAAACTTGCCTATATTTTAAGAACACTTCCTTATGCAAATTGCCAAATCGTCACTAAGTAATTGAAAACACAACATGCAATTGCAATCACAATTTGCAAAAATAAAATGTATGTTTGTCAATTGCCGAACCATTAGCCACAAGACCTCTACCCTTTTATTCTTCCTTTCTTTGTTCATGGTGAGACAAGATTCTGCTAAAATATGAAAACTATGAGAGAATATTTGTTTGTGGGAATTTTCTGTGTATTCTTCTCCTTGTAGGAGGTCATATTTATAATACAACGAAACCTGAATGGGCAAGTAAATAATAAATTCCTAAATCTATTTGCAGTAGGAAATCAGGAATTAAAGTAAATCAATTACAATTATAATAGGAATTCTTGGTGTGTAAGGAAAGTAAGTCAATATCCACAAGTCACGCCAACACTCCCCCTCACGTTGGTGCATAGATGTCGTCAATGCCCAACTGATCTAGTGAATTGTGGAATGCTTTACTGGAAATCGCCTTTGTTAAAATATCCGCCAATTGATCCTCGGATTTCACAAAAGGAAACTGAAATACTTTAGCCTCAAGCTTTTGTTTGATGAAGTGTCGATCCACCTCAACATGTTTAGTACGATCATGCTGAACCGGATTCTGTGCACTGGCTATAGCAGCCTTGTTGTCACAAAAGATATTCATTGTGGATGTAGGTTTATACCCAAGTTCAGTAAGCAACTTTCTTAACCAAAGAAGTTCACAAATCCCTTTAGTCATGCCTCTGAACTCGGCTTATGCACTGGATAAAGCTACTACATTCTGTTTCTTGCTTCTCCATGTCACCAAATTACCTCCCACGAATGTGAAGTAACCCGATGTGGATTTTCTATCTGTTACATTACCTGCCCAATCTGCATCTGAATAACCATCAATATTTAGATGACCATGCTTTGAGAACATAAGTCCTTTTCCAGGTGCAGACTTCAAATATTTAAGTATAAGAAGAACTGCATTCATATGGTCTTCACTTGGAGAGTGCAAAAATTGACTGACAACGCTCACCGCATAAGCAATGTCTGGTCGAGTATGTGACAAATAGATCAATCTTCCCACTAACCTTTGGTATCTTTCTTTGTTAGTTGGAACTTGATCCGGATATTCTCCAAGATGATGATTCTGAACAATAGGAGTGTCCGCAGGTTTACAATCTAGCATTCCTGTGTCTGTCAACAAGTCTAAGACATATTTCCTTTGAGAGAGAAATATGCCTTGCTGCGATCGAGCCACCTCAATTCCCAAGAAATACTTGATTCCACCTAGATCCTTCATCTCAAACTCTGTAGCCAGATAGTCTTGTAGCTGTGATATTTCATGTTTATCATTCCCAGTAATAATCATATCATCAACATAAATTATTAATGTTGTTACCTTCCCTTTTCGATGTTTCAAGAACAGAGTATGATCTGAGTTGTACTGTTTGAAACCATTGTTCTTCATTGCCATGGTGAACCGTCCAAACCATGCACGTGGTGACTGTTTCAATCCATAAAATGCTTTTCGTAACCTGCAAACTGTTCCAGTCTGAGTAGTATTATATCCAGGAGGAATGTCCATGTACACCTCCTCCGTGAGTTCGCCATGTAGAAAAGCATTCTTTACATCAAACTGGTAAAATGGCCAATCCAAATTAGCTGCAAGGGACAATAAGACTCTGACGGTGTTTAACTTTGCAACGGGAGCAAAGGTTTCTTCATAGTCTATACCATAGGTCTGTGTGTACCCTTTTGCCACAAGTCTTGCCTTGTATCGCTCGATAGATCCATCTGTATTGTGTTTTATAGTAAACACCCATCTACATCCGATAGTCTTTTTTCCTCAGGGTATAGTCTCCAATGTCCAAGTCTGATTTTTCTCAAGGGCTTTCATCTCCTCTTTTATAGCTTGGACCCACTTAGGATCTTTCAATGCTTCAGAGACCTTGGTTGGAATATGGATAGCAGACAACTGATGCACAAAAGCCTTGAGTGGTTCAGACAGCTTCTCAGTGGATACATGATTTGCAATTGGATACTTGGATGTCTTGCCAATATCAGGTGAATAACGGTTTGGTGGCTTCCCATGATTTTGCCTGAAAGGTAATTGATATCCAATAGTTTCATCATCTAAATGCACAAGTCTAGTAGGAGTAGTTACCTCAAGGATATTCTCAGGAGATTGGTCTGTTGGTACTATTGAGTTAGAGGGGGGGTCTTCATCTCGTTGTTCTGTATTGTCTGTAGGTGTGAGACTCAGATCACAAATATCTTCGCATGGATCAGGTGGGTCAGGCAATTGATCGCTATGAATGGGCGATTGGTCGCTTTTCGACAGAGAGTAATCTCGTGCTCCAGACTCAGAATGATCAATCATTTCTGTACAAAGGAGAATTTCTTGATTTTCCAAGTTGCTCCAATTCTGCTCTTCACTTCGTATCTCCCCCTGAAGTGTAGAATTGGATGATGAGTCATGGAAGAACAGCTCAGATTCCAGAAAGGTCACATCCAAAGTGACATAGGTTCGTTGGGTAGGAGGGTGATAACAGCGGTAGCCTTTCTGATGAGTGGCATAACCCACAAAAACACAACGAAGCGCACATGGATCAAGTTTGCTACGTTGATTTTTGTGGAGATGAACGAAAGCCACACATCCAAAGATTCGGGGTGTGAGTACCAAAACAGAAAGCAGAGGTCTGTGTTCTGCAAGCACCTGTAAGGGAGTTTTAAAGGTCAGTACACTAGAAGGCATGCGGTTGATCAGATGAACTGCGGTGACAATAGCATCACCCCAGTGATGGCGAGGAACATGAACGTCAATCAGAAGTGCTCGGGCGGTTTCAAGAAGATGTCGATTCTTTCGTTCAGCAACATCATTTTGTTGTGGTGTCTGAGGACAAGTCGTCTCATGGATAATTCCATGTTGTTGGAAGTAAGTCTGAAAGTCATGATTGACAAATTCTCCACCATTGTCTGAGCGAAGAATCTGGATTTGAGCATTAAACTGAGTTTTCATCTGTTTGTGGAAGGACTGAAAACAGGAAAACACTTCGTTTTTATTCTTCAGCAAATAAAGCCATGTCATCCGTGTACAAGCATCGATGAATGTGACAAACCATCGAACACCAGAAGGAGCAGTGATAGGAGAAGGTCCCCAGACATCAGAGTGAATTAACGTAAATGGAGTAGTACACTTGTTCGTACTCAACGGGTAGGGCACACGGTGACTCTTGGCCAAAATACAAGTATCACATGTGAAGTCAGAGTCCTTGAAACTTGAGAATAAATCTGGTATAAGATGCTTCATATAACTAAAAGAAGGATGTCCCAATCGACGGTGCCACAACCAGATTTGCTTTTGTTTGCTATCAAAGGGATGTGTCACGCTGTTAGCCATGCCGGGACTGAAGTCATCGACATAATATAGCCCCCTCTCTTAGTACCACGACCAAGAATCTCCTTAGTGTGAATATCCAGAAGCAAACAAAAACTCGGGTAAATGAGTACACAACAATTCAATTGTTCAGTAAGCTGACTAACTGACAACAATTTAGTGGATAAAGATGGAACAAGTAAAGTATTAGACAGTGTGAGAGAGGATGAGAGTGCAACAGTGCCAGCCCCTGTCACAGGATAAGTAACACCATTGGCATTTGCAATACAAGTTCGTCGAGGTTGTGTAGTATTCAGAAAATCATCAGGATCAAAGGTCGTATGATCAGTTGCACCGGAATCAATTATCCAGCTCCTGGAATCAATCTTATCGGAAGTATGGAATCCATAACCAGTACCATTACTGGTCATATTGCATTGTCCTCGATCAATAAGAGTAGCCCACCAATTGGGGTAGCCATGCGATTTAAAACAAGTCTCACAAGTGTGTCGTGGATCCCCACAATATGCGCAATCTAGTCCACGTGTCGGGGTCGTTAGTCTAGAAGTCATAATTTGTGCAGCGGAAGATGCATAGGATACAGGTTGAGTAGGAATTGGGATCGGAATCTGAGCCTAAGTCTGGGCCGGAGTCGGAGTCGAAATTGGGATCAGGGTCTGAATCAGAAACAAATTCGGGTTTGGGGTCATCATCGGAGTGGGGGTCGGGGTCGTCTTCGGAGTCGGGGTCGGGATCGTCGTCTTCGGAGTCGGGGTCGGGATCGTCGTCGTCATAGTCGGGGTTGGGGTCGGGGTCGTCAAAAAAAGATCCTGATTCTAGATCGGGTTCGGGGTCAAAGTCTGCATCTGTAGGAGCGGAGCCATCTGGGCACTCAACTCAATGATGGTTGGTGGAGAATGAGAGAAGGAGTCGGTGGTGCTACCTCCATGAGGGTTGAAAAAATCATCAACCCCCATAGCAGCGGTGGGGGTTTGAAACTAGAGTCAGCAATTCCAAGATCGCCGCTCTGATACCATGCTAAAATATGAAAACTATGAGAGAATATTTGTTTGTGGGAATTTTCTGTGTATTCTTCTCCTTGTAGGAGGTCACATTTATAATACAACAAAACCTGAATGGGCAAGTAAATAATAAATTCCTAAATCTATTTGCAGTAGGAAATCAGGAATTAAAGTAAATCAATTACAATTATAATAGGAATTCTTGGTGTGTAAGGAAAGTAAGTCAATATCCATAAGTCACGCCAACAGATTCAAACCATCCCAACATCATATCAAGCAAAAGTCATATAATATTTATAGATGCAAACGTTAGATATTTTATATATATATATATATATGCAAAAGTCATCCACATGGCTTGAAACTACAAATTCAAGTTCACATATCACTTTCCACAAGCTCACAGACTAACAATAATAACAATAATCTACCAAAACCCCACATATAAAAATAAACGTCCATAATTCCAAACTGAGACTAATAAAGCAGAAAAAACAAAAGCAATAATAGCAGCTACTTGTGGTGTTTCCAAATTATCGGATGTTGCCTTCTTCAAGCATTTTCATTGAGCAATTGCTCAACAAAGGCTTTTTTGATATCAACATCAAGTGACTTGAACAAAGATATTGTTGAGCTTAAATGGTGAAGAGTTTTCAACCATATCAATATGGCTGAGAATAGTTGCAAACAATGCCATTATAAACCCTGCAAGCAATACAAACAATCCAAACAAGATTGCCAAAATCCTAAGTTCTCTGACTGCAAATTGAATTAATTGATGGCAAGAAGCAAAATCTTGTACAGTTACACTTTCCAAAAGAAAACAGAGTTATGGTTTGGATAACAAAAGGATTAAGCTTCTTAGCAAAACAAAAAAGGCAGAGGTGAATTGGAAACAACATTTTTAGTTTAATGCAGAATAATTGTTAACTACTCTACAAAGATGATCGATGGTGGCAATTGATGCTCTAGCATTCTGATGAAAGGTACCTCTCTTGTTAAGATATTCAATCATCATCATATGCATAATTGTCGTAATTGATTCTTGTAATTGATATTTACTTAGTCTGGAAGATATGATTGCAATAGTTTAGGAACCATGTTTGGTAAATAGCTAATTCTTAGGATCTGTATTGTTGTATCAGGCTTATATAAGGACATCTATGTATCTTCGTTAATTACATCAATGAAATCTAATTCCCATATACAATTTCTCATGGTAGCAGAGCTTATCTAAGTTCTGCGTCTCTACCCAACCCCCGTACGCCTATCATGGCCAGAGATGACACCAGCGAATCAAAGTATGCTTCATCTACTGACATCTATTCAAACCCAGACCACCCATATTACCTATACCAATCAGACCACCTAGGAGTGGTCCATGTGAAGACACCCCTTTCCACCGAAAACTATGGCAACTGGAGCCGGCTGATAAAAAAGGCTCTAAGCAAGAAAAACAAAACTGGTTTCATCGATCGTTCTCTTGAGCCACCATCGGAGTTGATCAACCCATCGAATTCAACCGCTAGAAAAGATGCAACGATATGGTTCTATCATGGATCATCAATTCATTAGAACTTGAGATAGCGAACAGTGTCGTCTACACCGACTCAGCGCATGAACTCTAGGTCAATCTAGCAAAGAGATTTTCGGCCATCAACGCCGCCCCCCCCCCCGCGGGCAAATTTTTTCAAATAGAGAGAGAGAGAGAGAGATTGCAACCTTAATGCAAAGACAAACGTTCATCACCTCCTATTACACAAAACTCAAAAGCTGTTGGGATGAATTGTCATCTAACAACCAAATTGATACATGTCCATCTGGGAAGTCATGTGGTGCTACAAAATCAATTATGGATCGTGCAGAACAACAACATTTAATGCAACTCTTGATGGGACTCGATGAGTCATATGCAAGCACTCGAAGCAACATATTGACCATGACGCCGCTGCCCACAGCCTCCTCCTCCAAAATGAAAAACAGCTCCAAGTCGCTACTGTTTCCACCGGTACCAGCGAGAGCATGGCTATGCTTAGCATTTCTAATAACAACAGCAGGAAGAATAACACAGCAAAGGAAATTTCTTCAAATCGATCACCTTACTCTAACAATAATGGCAGCGCGTCACGCAACAATCAACAAGAGCCCAAACACTGTGTTTACTGTAATGGCGACACGCACAATATGGAAAAATATTTTGTCCTCAAAGGTTTTACTCCTGGACACAAGTGGCATGGTAGGGAGCCACCTACACCTCCACCCCGATTCAATGGCAGCGATCGTGCACATCAAGGAAGGACCAATCAGTTCAACCAAACTGGAAATCGACAACAATTCACTGCCAACTACATCCAGGGCTCAAAACCACCAACTCACCACCTTTAGTCCATGGCGCATCACCTCTCCCTTGACCAATGTAAGCAAATAATGGATGCCGTTGGTAAGGAGAATGTTAATCCAACACAAGCAAGTTTTGCATATCTGAATTCTTCTTTTTACTTTAGTTTTCATGCCAAAACATGTTTACCGGATGTCTGGATCATAGATAGTGGCGCTACAAATCATATTACACACTCTCCTAATCTTTTTACCACTTTGTCATACACTTCTCTTCCACCAGTTAGGTTGCCCACAAGGGACAAAGCACAAATAACTTCAATAGGCACTATACAATGTGATGATCTTTTTTGCATTATTGATGTTCTATGTGTTCCTTCCTTTAATTTCAATTTTCTGTTTGTACCACGTCTTACTCGGTCGCTTCACTGTTTTGTTCGTTTTTTTCCTACCTTTTGTTATATATAGGACTTGCGCACGCAAAAGATGATTGGATTGGGTAAGAGGCATGGGAACTTGTATTACTTTGATCTGCACCACCTCGCTTCGCATCTTCACTCTTCTTCCACCTACCATGCAACTGTTCAAAATAATGTGTAGCACCTCCGATTGAGACATCCTTCCAATGCCAAACTTCATTTATTATCCAAGCAATTTCTAATATTTCCCTTCCTAAGCATATTCTCAGGCCCGCACTTGGACCGGTTCAATACTGGGCTGGGATTGCGACATCTCCCAGCCCATTGTGTGAAGTCAAACAACGATTAATTGGCCGGTTTACTATATATGAGTATTTGTTGTATCCCGACCCGTTATGTGATTTCTAATGAGGGGCTGCTAGAATGAGGACCAGAGTTAAAATTAACTATCATAGAAACTACCAAGAACTCCTATCTCATCTCTCCCCTTTTCTTTGCCGCACGAAAAGAAAAAACTATGACACTCATTATGGAGGACGCTGAAGGAGGAGGAACAAGGATTTAAGTCCATATCTCAATTTTTTCACTGGTATGTGATTTTTTCAGCCCCATTGCAAACTTATTTCACAAATATTCTATTTTTCAGTTTCTGAGTACGATTTTGTTTTTCCAATTTGTGAAATCCCTGTTTGAGTGAAATTTCTTTTTTTTCTTTCAATTTTAGTTCTTGTTAAAAGGTTTATATTGCACGGTAGCTTTCTTCATCATTCAAATAATAGATTAGTTTAAGGTTGAGTTTGACATGCCCTCATATTCTCTGTTTTAATGGTTGGTCAAATGTGTCCACCACCTGCTCACAAAATTCCCTAGTGGTGCTATGTCTTTTTTTATGTTAAGTTTGTAGTTTGGGGCACTATTTATACACGCATGTCTGTAATCGCGAGCAGCACTCAATTGAATGCTTGAAATATTTGTTCTCTTTTGTTATTGATTTTGTGTTTCTTATTGTTGTTATATATATATATATATATTCAGTTTTTATCAAAAAGTTGTATTTCCTACAAAGAAATCTAATATGAGTTAAAAACTTTATTGAATTGCAGTCTGATTTAGTTCTTTTCACAGGCAGGTCCATTCTACCTGATAATTCATCTACCTAATGTTTTTCAGTGCTTCTCTCACTTTCAATTTCTAGCGCCTTCACTTTCTTGTGTTTCCCTATTGGTGACTAAGTTACTTTGGCATATATGAAAGATATCTCTGTTCATGATTGACATAGCATTGGCACACACCACATTTTTCATTTGCATGTTTGATAAATTCATGACATGCCCCTAAGTGTTGTAAAGGTTAAGATAAATAAGTTATCAGAAAAATGATAAAATCAAAATCTAATTTATTTGTTAAGATAAATCCATGACATGCCCCTAAACTCTAATTTATTTGTTAGTTCACTTGGTTCTCTAGTTTTCGAAAATCTAGTTGGATTTCATTTCCGAATTTCTTAGTTCATGTAGTTTATGTGTTTTCATATAAAAATGATTGATTGGATGCCTAATCCTATGCTATCTTTATATATTTTTTGTAACTTTGCTGTAGATGGAAATCCAACAGATTTTTTTTAAGTACATCAGAGATGAACACGAGAATAATAATTCTGTTATTAAGGTTGTTGGCACTCGAGTATGCTTTTACAAGTTTAATTTCGTAGTAGGGAATAATAGTAAAGACAATGCATATAAGGGTGGTTTATATTATGAGAAAGATGGTGAAATCACTAATGTTAAATTTGTTAAAGTAGATAAGGAGAAGACTGCTAGAAGTGCTTTTAAATATTCTTTAAATATATCTGATGAGGGGATTTTGCGACTGTGATTTTATGTGTTTTGTAAGCAGAAGTGTTTTAGGAGTTTACCTTGTAATGAAGAGTTGGTGAAGGATGTTTGGACCGTTCGTTATGACCACTATGATGAGTCTTTATATGATTGGGTTAGAAAAGTGGCGTGTGATACGAGTTCTTCCTATACTGAGAGTAGCACACTCCCCATTAAGAATGCAAGAGACTGTCTTCATCCGTATTGGATAGAAACAATAAGGTAATTTTTTTACAAACCTTATCAATCGTCACCCCACACCTGTTTTAACCAACAAAACACCCTACGAAATTCTCTTTGGACAAACACCTTCGTGTGTTCGGTTGCTTATGTTATGCCACTAACCTCCAACCCACTAATAAATTCGACCCGAGCTCGTAAATGTGTCTTTGCGGGCTACCCTTTCTGGCAAAAGGCATATCGTTTCTATGATTTTGACAACCACAAGTTTTTGGTCAGCCGTGATGTTGTTTTTCACGAAACAATATTCCCATTTTTCACACCTAACACCAGCACCACATTTCAACCCACTCACTTTACAATTCCACCAACAGATCCTCCATACACCTTCAATTCGACCAGGCCCACAACAACTGCTAGCCCACTTTATATACCACTTACTAGGCCATTACCCAACCAAACCATTGCAATGCCAACCTCACCATCCCTTATCTCCCTTATACCTACTTTCCTCAACACACCCAATGCCACCTCTCCTCCCTCCCATCCCGAATGCCCAAACACCACCTCCTCCTCTTCGGCACTCTGCTCGCATCCCCCAACCCTCTGTTCTCCTCAGAGATTTGAATGCAACACTACCATGTCCACCGCTGATTCCGAATTATCTTCTGCCATCACAGGAAGTAAGAGTTCTCACTACCCACTTCTAATTTTATTTCTTATCACAATTTGTCTTCTACTCACCATTCCTTTGTCTCAACAATCTCCAAAATTATTTAGCCCATTACCTATGCCCAAGCTTCCGCTGATCCTCTTTGGTGTGAAGTTATGGCAAAGGAAATACAAGCATTTGAGCAAAATCAAATTTGGATTATCACATCTTTACCTACAGGCAAACGACACATTAGTTGTAAATGGGTGTTAAAAGTCGAATACAACTCTAATGGTACTGTTGAACTATATAAAGCCCGACTTATTGCTAAATGTTACACGTAAAAGGAAGGGCTCGACTACACTGAGACATTTTCTCCCACTATCAAACTCGTAACCTTCCGCTGCCTCCTTGCCATTGCAGCCGCTCGTGATTGGCCTATCCACCAACTCGATGTGCAAAATGCATTTCTCTATGGCGACTTAGATGAGGAAGTTTACGTGGTCCTTCCTCCCGAATTTAGTTAATGAGTGGGGAACTTAGTATGTCGGCTACAAAAGTCGCTCTATGGTTTAAAACAAGCAAGCTGTAATGGGTTTACAAAGCTCACACTGCCCTCCGAGAAGCTAGATTTGTACAATCTATGGCTGATTATTCTTTATTTACAAGGTCCAAAAAGAACTCTTTTACTACCATTTTGGTTTACGTTGATGATATTATGATTGCAGGAAACAATCCCCAAGCCATTCAATCCATCAAGGACTTTCTCAATCACCATCTTCGCATCAAGGATTTAGGACTCCTGAAATACTTTTTGGGCATAGAAGTGGCACAATCCAAAAGATGGATATTTATTTCATGACGCAAATATGCGCTTGAATTACTTCATGACAGGTTTGCTGGGAGCACGTCCTTCATCCTTCCCCATGGAACAAACACTAAGACTCAAGCCAAACGAGGGAAAATTACTCTATGATCCCACTAGGTACCGCTGCTTGGTCGGACGTCTCATATACCTTACAGTGACTAGGCCAGACATAAGCTTCGCTGTCCACATGCTCAACCGCTACAGACATGAGCCGCACCAGCCACACCTTGACGCTGCCTTACGGGTGTTGTGGTACATTAAAAATTCACTTGGACAAGGTATCTTTTTTCCATCACAAAATGATCTTAAACTCAAAGCCTTTTGTGACTCAGATTGGGCTACTTGTTCTACCACAAGACGTTCTGTGACGAGTTATTGTACCTTCATTGGCAATTCCTTGATTTCATGGAAAACAAAGAAACAAAACACTGGCTCACGATCATCAGCCGAAACAGAGTATCGGGCTATGGTAGACGCCTGTTGCGAACTCAAATAGCTTAGATACATACTCAAGGACTTGAATGTTCCACATCCTGAACCTACAGCACTTCATTGTGACAATCAATCAGCTCTATATATTGTCAACAATCCTGTCTTCCATGAAAGAACAAAACATATTGAGCTCGACTGCCACCTAGTGCGACTACATCTTGTTTCTGGGCTAATTTCAAGTGTACACACCCACAAAGATGCAATTGGCTGACCTATTTACGAAACCACTAGGCAAGACACCATTCTCTTTTCTACTTGGCAAGTTAGGAGTGTATGATATCCACTCACCAACTTGAGGAGGCGTGTTAAGATATTTACTTAGTCTGGAAGATATGATTGCAATAGTTTAGGAACCATGTTTAGTAAATAGCTAATTCATAAGATCTGTATTGTTGTATCAGGCCTATATAAGGACATCTATATATCTTCGTTAATTACATCAATGAAATCTAATTCCCATATACAATTTCCCATCTCTCTTTCTTTCTCTCTCTCTCACTCTCTCTCAGATACCATCAAGAGGAGAATGTTGTTTCTCTTGATCACTTCGATGAAGTTTTTATTTTTGTTTTATATTTCATAACTAAATGAGAGAGGGAGAAGAGAGACCTAAAGGAGAGTTTTGAGAAGATTTCAATTATATTTATAAAAAAACAGATGCAAGAGAAGATGAAAAGTAAAATAGAACTAAAATGAAATATTTTTTATTTTAAAAATCATTTCCCTCGGAAAAAGTCTTCAATGGAGGCGGGTACAATGGGACCACCTCTTGCATTGTTTTTGTAAGTGTGAAACTCATTGCAAGGCTGCCACCTCTGCCGCAAGTTGGGTGAACGTGAAACCCACAAACACCAAAAAAATGTTAAAATAGCAGTCCATAAGTGAAACACAGCGTTTCACTAACCCTATCTTCACCTGTTTTTTGGATGAACCCTACCCTCAATAATCTCTCATCTCTTCGCCTGCATCACTTCCCCGTCTCTTAGCCTTCATTTCTCTGCCTCCATCTCCTCTTGCGCACCCTTGAAATAAGGTGAGCCCAACAACGGCTATGAATAAAAGAAGAAAAATTCAAAGATACCTCTGATGAGTAGAGAAGAAGCCATCGTAGCCACTAGTTAGGTCGAAAAGAGTAAAGAAGCAGCCGCCCGACCCACCTAAGCGGCCTAGGCGAGCGCCCAAGCTCTGCCTAACTCCCTTACGCCTACCCCTAACGTTAAGGGTGAACTCACAGCGGTGTTCTCCCGCCTACCACCGCCTAGGAGCCGCCTAGGTCAATTTTTCAAAGCTTTTCTTCTTCTTATTCTTCTTCTTGTTGTTGCAAGATCATCATGTGTGAACCTACAAAACGTGCAAAACGTAGGCCAGCGTCCCTGCAGGATCATCATGTGTGAACCATCAAGTGTACAAAATTTGAAGGTGTAGGGGTCTTTTCGTTCTAGCAACCTGACGAATGGGCTTGGACTGCTATGAGAAGAAAACGAACAAAATTCCCCCAGAGCCTGAGTTCAAGAACTAAGCTCCCAAAAGAGTTTTTGAAGAGTTTGATGAAAGTCTAGAAAAACTCTCTTAGGTTCTTTTCACCAATAACCCAAATAAACATAACAAATTAATAAGTGACTTGGCTTGAGGAGCTTGTGGCATGAGAGCTAAGCTTTCACAGGTTTAGCAATTTGAGAGAGAGAAAGGCATGAGTTTCTTACATAGCACAAAAGGTTTGCAATAAGGCAGAGAAAAATTAGAAAGATTTCTATCTCAAGGAGAGAAGAAAACAACAGAAGAAGAAGAAGATTGGGTGGCTTGAGTAAATTCCCAGTTGCTTGACAAAGCTTGGTCAAGCTCTGGATAATGATCTTGCTGGGTAGAGGAAGCTCTTTTTTATAGGCATAAAAAACTCTAATTCCATCGATCATCCATTCCAACTTTTCCTTTGCTTCCTTTCATTTACCCTTTTTGGTGAAATTTCCTTAACCAGGGATCCTGGGTTGCAGGCTCTTTTGGGGTTCCAAGGGTTTTGTGTGGCTGGACCTTCCCATGGGGGTGAGGCGCCACTTGCTTTCCTTCTTGATTTTTAAAATGGAGCTTTTGCAGAGGAAAAGAGAATGGGTAAAGTCTTCTATCCAAATGGTATTCCTCCTACATACATGGATTTCCTTTAGTTCCTGCCATGGCTCGCCGTTGACCATCTTGGGGTTCTGACAAGGGTGGAACACGATGCTAGATTTTTACAAAATGTTGGGCTAGGCTTTATGTACGGTATTGGGCTATTGACATGCTATTTCCAGCATTCAATGGGTTTTCGTCAAGCTGCTGGAAATAGTCTGTTTGTTTTATTTTTGGGTAGCAGACTAGATAATCTCCTAAGGCATTGGATTAATTTTCTCCCTCTCTCATACTAACCTATGTGTTTGGGCACGAAGAACAAGCTTGAGTTTTAATGCTCCTAAGTGGCATTAAAACTTTCGTTCCTCGAACCCTCAATGGGCCCTGTGATTGCTTGTTCCTGTCCATACCACAACCTTCTCAGCAAGCCCCGGGTAATTACGTGACTTGGGCCCACTTAAACTTGTAGCACGACTTGGTATTAGAATAAGGGTTCATTATGTGGCATCGCGTGTTTATTTAACATGGTTGTGCTTGAATTTTATTGTGCCATAATAAGCCATGGTCTAGCCAAGTAGCATCGGATAAGTTAGTGAGCGTGAATTTATAAAGCTGGTGCATGTTTGCCTGGCATGGCGCATGGCCCACGGCTTATGTGGGTGCATCCTCCAATTTCTCTTACGTCCCGATCGAGCCTCTTTTGTGATTAATTACTTGCTGGGCTAAGAATTAACCTGGGCCTAGCCCTTGGATTTTTGGGCCTCAACAGAAGGTAATGCAGTTCTCTGTTTTCTAACATCTACATGGAGTTGGAGAATATATCAAATCTATAGCAATTCATAAAATATAAGACAAGAGAATATATGTAAGCTTACTAAGTTACTCTCCCGTTGAAAGGCTAAAACCTGAAGGGATGTTCATCTGCAACTCCAGGGGAAGAATAGTTAATAATAAATAAATAAAAGTACATGAACCATTAGCGACAAGAAGACAAAGACCAAATGCAACCTATCTGGATATCGTGTACTAAACAATTTCATCTGAGAGGGAATTCAGCCAAATGCGGGTTTGCGTGTCAATGAAAATTAATCTTTAACTGTGCTGCAATTACCTGCAAAGTTTCACAACACAACTTAACTCTCAGATCTACCAAACAGTCTAGCCTATCATTTAGTGTCATAAACATGACCAAAAAATTACATACCTTAGCACAATCACCAGGCCAGCTCATTATGCCACGCGCAGCTTGGAATAGCTCTCCGAGGGCAGCCAGAGTAACCTGTGGCAAAGATGAAATTTAATAAAGATAATCTAAATTTAATAAAAAATGTTGAGGGACGTTTTTTAATTTTAGCTGATCATCCAAATGATAAAACTAAGAAATTTATGCAGTTAATTCTTGATTCACATATATAAGGATGAAATTTGGTGGCTGGAACACTTAGGTGGTTGTTCACTTACTTTAGCAACATAGCACGCTACAGTGAATAGTAGTCTATGATCGGTAATAAGACCCTACTTTTCTAATCTTCTTTTTATTTGTTCACGTGCCCCAACATAAGTAACACCATATACTGAAGTTATTACAGTCTGCTTCACCAATTTCCTGCCAATCTAAAAGATTCCAAAACCGTACATTGTCAGATATACGTATGCAATATGGGACTTATTTATCTACAAATATTACCTATATTTAATTTTTGTTGTTTATGTGTATGTTTGTATGCGTGTGTGTCTGTATGTACATGCATGAATGCATACATACTTGTACATGAAGTTTAAGTATCCACAGTTGACAAGTAAAAGTCCATTTTATAGTATATTGCAACTCTGAACTCGAGAAGAATCCAGGAAGAACAACCTGATTGACTAAGATTCTGGCTAATAAAGCGTTTCGACTCGTAGTTGGGTTTTTATTGCTGCCTCTTTTCATAATCTCATGTACTCTGACAACATATATATACAGAGAAGATAAGCCTGAGTGAGAGGAGCTCGCAGAAGAAAAGACTAATAAACAGATCAAGAACGAAGCAGTTATTCTATGAAATATTGCAAGACACAACACACAAGTTCTTTATCTTGTTTCTCTCTCTCTCTCTCTCTCTCTCTCTCTCTCTTAAACACTACTTCACGGTAAAAATCTATTCTAAAGAATTGGAATGAATGATTGAAGTAAGAAAGGTTGATACTTATAGGAGCGGCTACAGATATGCAACCAACAAATATTTTAAATCACCAAAAGATAAGATAGAAAAGTAAAAGAATAATGTTACTCATCCCTCATCCTTAGTCAATTTTGTTGTTGTTAATTTTAATGGTGTTTTATTTGTGTATATGCGGCCTTTGGAGGTCTAGTTGTGAGGGATAGTTACCGTTTTAATGTTTACTTCCAAAAGAGTTAAAGTGATTGTCAAGAAGATTATAAAATTGCATATATTATCATATATTCTTTTTCCAAGCATGCATGGCTCTTTTTGGCACTTGGATTCCGCCAAAGCATGTATTAGTATATCTTGTAAATACCACTAAAACATAATTACGGACAGCAAAGCACGCATTAGCATAGAATGCAACGATGCAATCTATGCTTGAACTTTTGTCCTTGATATTATCAAGAAAAGCAACATGTTACAACCAACATGATACGGCAAAGCCATGACTTCATATATCCAATAACAAAAGTCTCACCGATTGAAAAATAATAATAAAATCAGTCATATTGAAAGGGGGTTTTTCATTTTTATTTTTTAAAATACAAGTTTTAGTCTAAACTACATGGGAGAGGGGGGGTTTCTCACACATGCATTATCACACAGTGTCATACAGATTTGAATTTAAGACCACTGATTTGCAAACCAAGGTTCTTTTATCTGAATTAAACCTCATTGGCACCTTACTTCAATTTTTTAATTAAGTGAAGTTGCCGTGTTCTTTTATTTATTCGATTTGACTTATTTATCCGAGGAATGGTATTTGAACATGTTGTTCCTATTAAATCGCACTAAAACTCTATTTTTCATGTATGTTTGTGTAGGATGAAGAAAAAAAAAACAAAAACAAAAATTCTGGTGTGGAATTTACTCTCTATTTTCTTAACGAATCACATAATATGAAACATTTGTGTTCTTGACTTGGGCTAGGATTGTGGGAGGTGGAAGATAGGCTCCAATTCGTATGTGGTCAGCTCAAAAACAAGGGTCAATTATTTAATAATGAAAAGAATTAGCCGTGTGCGGTGGTTTCTTCCTAGCAGGCCAATGAGCGTGTTGACTAAGTTCTCCATTGGACCAAGCCCACAACAAGAGACTTTGAAAGTGACGAAATACCATTGGTCAGGCCGCGAACGACTTGACGTATTGATCTATGTGGTCCCTCCCATGATCCCATCTCCTACTTCCGGAAATACCCTCATACTATACTTAAACTCCACTTCTACCATTTTCTAATTTTGACCAATTCCATCAACTACACAAAACTCCGTTTTTTAAGTTCACATGAAATACCGATGATTTACAAACTTATTATGTTAATTAGAAAATAACAAGTGATTAATTTTTAGTTTTTTTTATTTTAAATACTTTTGTATATTATGTCCGACTAAAATAAGTTTATTACTGAAATTCTCTTTTGAATTATCAATAGTTCATAAATAAAAAACTTGAAAAATAAGTAATAATTTATTTGGCGAGTTATCTGTAATTTACTCTAACTAATCCCAAGTTTTTATGAAGGAAAATTTTCTCATTAATGATTGGGATTAGGAAAATCAATAACCAACCTGCTAAATAAGTTAGAAAAAGAAATTGATGATATGGTGGTGGGGACAGGGTTAACGACTCTAATAAAACTTGCTGAATAAGAATATAAATGGTCCTTTTGTAAACTTCGAATAAGGTGAGATTGTGATGCAAGGGGTATGGAATATATGGGCAAAGTCAATAATATACATGTACACTTTTCAATTTTTCATTAAGAATGCTGAGAAGAACAAATGGCCTTAATAAAATTCTGGAGTATAGAATTTGAGGACTAGACTATTCTTATTGTGTAACATTATATATTTAAGCATGATAGTAAGACGAGCGATTAAGAGAAAGAGGATTTACACATAAATATTCATTAAGTGCTTAAGAGTTTCGAACTTCTATCTACATACATGAAAGTAGAAGAGTTTAACCAACGTTTAAAAAAAATTTAAATTTAAAAAAATCTTTATAAATTATCTGAATGAAAATATTCCAATTAAAAATGATAGAGACTCAAACATTAAAAATAAATAAATAAATCACAACAGTTGAGAAATTCCACAAATGCTATAAAAATGAGGAGAAAAAAATAATAAGTATAAAGCATCATTCAGAATATGTTATCTCCCTATTTACTCCATAATCAATATAAACCTTGACTCTTGGCAAAGAAATAGAAAAAAAAAAAAAAAACCATTGACTTCTAAAGAACCAATACATTGACTTGGTTGGTTTCGTGGAAACTCAAGGGTAATCTTGTATCATAATGTCCAACCTACTTTCCTATATACCTTCTTCCAAAACATTTCTTCTCCAATATCCCAATCTTTTCTCCTATCCCCCTCCTCACATTTCTCTCTCTGAATCAACAACCCAATTGAAGAAAAGTCCCCATGGATAGAGAACAAGATGAACTGCAATTTCTTGGGATCTTTGGCATCTGCAAAGAAGCCTACAAAATTGTATTTTCATGGAGAAAAATCTTCAGCCAAATCACCTTAACCCTGATCCTCCCTTTGAGCTTCATCTTCTTGGCTCACATAGAGCTCTCAAACATCCTTCTCTTAAAGATCATCCACAACGAAAGAGTCTTAGACCGAACAAACACCAACAGTCCAAGATATCAAAGAGTATCGGATGTCATATCCTCTGAGTGGGCAACTTTTTGGCTTTTCAAAGCTGTATACTTCACTTTCTTGCTCATCTTCAGCCTCCTCTCCACCTCGGCCGTGGTATACACGATCGCATGTATATACACGGGGCGAGAAATCACCTACAGGAAGGTGATGAGCGTCGTCCCGAAAGTGTGGAAGCGAGTCATGGTGACGTTCTTTTGCACTTTCATGGCTTTCTTTGCCTACAACATAGTGGCTTTTATTGTCCTAATTATTTGGTTAGTTTCGGTGGCCCTTACTGACGCTGGTGGTATTATTGGTTTCTTTCTGCTCATCTTTTATTTCATCGGGTTCGTTTACTTGTCCTTAATCTGGCTACTGGCGAGCGTGGTCTCTGTGTTAGAGGAAGCAAGAGGGATCAAAGCCATGACCAAGAGCAAGGCGTTGCTAAAAGGAAACATGTGGGTGGCTGCAATTATTTTTTTCATGCTCAATGTTCTGGGCGGCCTTCTGCAGTTTGCATTTCAAAAGCTAGTTGTGCATGGATATTCATTTGGTGTGGTGGGTAGAGTTGCTTATGGATTTATATGCTTGTTGCTGCTGTTCAAGCTCATCTTGTTCTGGCTTGTCATCCAAACCGTGCTCTATTTTGTCTGCAAGTCTTACCACCATGAAAACATCGACAAATCTGCCCTATCAGATCATCTGGAGGTTTATTTAGGAGACTATGTTCCTTTGACTGCTAAAGATGTTCAGCTTGAGCAAGTTAATGTTTGACCAAATATTAGTCCTTGCCCGGTGATGATGATGATATTAATTTCTTTTGTAATGCCTACTTGTCTTGATTATTATTAGGTAGAACCATTAAATATATCTATGGTTATGTAATCATAAAGTAGTTTTTGTAACCCCACATGTGATGTTCAAGCTTTTGACGTTTCCTCTTCTCTACCTAAATTTTTGGGTAATGCTTAAAGCAACACATAGGTTGATTGATATTGATGTGATCACATGATATTTTATTTGGAAAATTTTGGCAAGGACATTTGAAGTGGATTTTTGAGTTTTGGGGTCTCAAAATTTATGGCAATGGGGCGAATCATGGATGCGTATACTGTTTTCATCCTCATTCCCGTTAAGTATTTTTCACATCTCATTTAAGGACCCAAGCCATACTTACCGTAAAATTCAGGAGGCAAATTGACAAATTCCTCCTTACAGATACTAGATTCATAGAATGATGAAGCTTATGAGGTTTGGGCCGTTTGATTGGGCCGTGGACTTTGATTAAAGCAGGTAGGCTTTCTAGCATGAGGGTGGAGATGTCTTTATTTCTATTGAGAATAACTAGCTCGGTATCTCGGCCCATATTAATCTGTGCTTAGTTTGGGCTTCGGCCCAAATTGGTGGTGGTGTCGTTGTTTTGGGGAGGTTGCTATTGAGGGAGATTGGGGTGGGGCCGGACGTCTTGAGAAGATTGAGGCCGGAAGTGGGGACGGGAAAACAAGGAGGAGAGATTGCGTGGGGGAGGAAGGTGGCAAGAGGGGTTGGTGGTGGTTGAGGTTCTGTTTCGGGGATGGTTGGGGGCAGGAAACTTTTCTTTTCTTTTCTTTTTTTTTTCTTTAAAAGTTAATTTATTGGTTTATAAATTGCATTTCTATTTTTTTTTTTTCCGTCTTTGATAAATTAGAAGGAAACAATCCCCTTTTTTATTGAGGGATTCAATGATACTTTGTATTTTTCAAGTCTCCATTCATAAGTAAAAATTTGCACAAATTAAAGGTCATTAAGACTTCTAATTGTGACTTAAAAAATAACAATCATGGTGCTTCAAGAAAATACAAAAATAACAACCATTAATTAAGTTGTTAAATGATTTCGAATTCAAGTGATTTTTGTTTTTATTTTTTGCATAATGATCTTTGAATGAATAGATAAAATAGACGATTCTGATCCTTTAAATACTATGTGTGTCGGCCCCTACAAGGGTGTCACTCACATTATTTAACCTTATTTGAGGGATTCCTCAATTGAAGCTTTCTACATATAGAAACTACTTCCCTCCTTTCCCTACAAATAGAAACTCTTACTTTCTTACTAATCACACTATATAGAAATTTCTCTTTTTGTGTTTTTTTACAAAAATGAGGAATGTCTCCATATAAGGAATGAGACGAACAATATCCTTTTGATATTTTGTGGTATTGAGCTTATGAGCTTTTGTGGAGTTGTTATTTTTTAACCAAATTTTAAAGAATAATGTTACTCTTACCACATTTGTATACCACATTCTCATACCACCTTATGTGGCAGATGAGGTGAACAGCCACATCAATTAAAAGTATTTAATATTTTCTTTTCTTTTATGATTGATTAACACTTTTAAAAAAATGTTAATAAAACTCTTTATTAAAATGCACTTTATTGATTTTAATTAATGTTGCATATGATATGGACATGTCACATCATGTGGTATAAAAATATGGAATAAAAATGTGGTAAGTGTAGAGCATTATTCAATTTTAAATTAGTCTACTCACCACCATCCCCCTCTCTATTCGTCTAGGCCACACCATATTTTGGAAATGCCTAAAATGAATTTTGTTTTCCGTATTGGTAGAAAAAATTGCCTTTCCATGACCTTAACCTGTTCCTAAATTTTTAAATTTGATAGGATACGTAAGTTTAATAGGTAAAATACAAGTGCCACCTGACTTTGGAAATGCTTTCTAATTGTTAATATTAGAATAGATTAAACCCTAATTATTCTAATATTTCTCTCCTCTCCGTTATCCCCCTGAACTAGCAAGAGATTGAACCCTTAACATATTATAATCTTAACTTGTTTCTTCTATCCTCTCCTTGGCCCTTTGCGCTAGCCCTAACCCCGAAGGAGGTAAACTTGACATTTTTGCGTTTGAGTTGACAAGTAGAGGTCTTGGTTTTCAGTCAAATATCCATCACAGATAATGTTATTTTAATTACTTAGAAAGGCAAAGTCATGCCAAACACCCCAAAATCCATGCCTTGAGAAGAAAATCAAAGAAAAATATAAATCTAAAATCAGCTTGTAAATATAGTCAAGCTGGTCAGTTAACTCTTTTTCTTGTTCTGATCCAAAGCAAAGCTAATGTCGCTTATTATCATTCGCGCATCATGTGAAATGCCAAATAATCCACGCCTAGAAAATCCAGCACAGTAAAGACCGTTCTTCCCTTTCCAGTTATTTGGGAAACTTTGTTTCGGCATTCCATCGTCATTGAAGAGATTGTGCCCATCCTGCAACATTTACAAGTACATCACCAAATTAAAACGTAGTGCAGCTTTATAATTCCATCAACATACTGCCCTAATTTGATCACATCATCGTGAGAATTCGACTCTTATTCTACTCTTTTAAATTAGAAAAAGAAAAGGAAAATGTACAAAATGATAAGTAATAACCTTGAGCCAATTTAGCACAGTGCTTTTGTAGCCAGTAGCAAATACAATAGCATCAAAGCGGTCTTTGCAGCCATTCTCAAACTCGATATTGTCTCCTTGGATGCTTGTGATGGATGGAACGACCTGTGTTATCATCACCAACTCATGTTAAGGGATTACAGAATAAAGAAGGAATCATGGTGAATCTACACACACAAACTTATATAGAATAATATTCCCTTGTTAGATTGTCTATTTGAAATACTAATTAAATAAAAAAATTATTAACCTCTAAAATAGATAATTTATTTTTTTAGTACAAACGATAATTTAAACTATAGAGTTTAGAGAAAGAGGGGGATTTTTCATATACACACAACTATGATGCTATGAGGATTTGAACCTAAGACCTTTGGTCTACAAGTGAAGGCCCGTAAAATCTGTCGTGCACTGCTATACCTTTCAGAAAAATTTATTAAAGACAAAACTTAATTTTTGTTTAAATGTAGGTTCCGATATTTCAAAAGAAAACAGTGATTTATATTTGCTTATGTATATATATAATTTATATTTTAAAAAATGAAGTTATTTTATTCATTGCATATTTACCTTTAATTCTCCGGTCCTGATCTTGTTAACGCTCCCTACATCAATGATGGGGGCTTGACCCTTTTCCTTGAGAAAAAAGGGTCCACTTTTGGGCCTTCGAATTCCATACTTGGATAAATCTCCAAACCTTAATTTGCTTAAGATAACCATAACGTTGTCGACCAAATTAATAGGAATGTATTTTGCCATCACCATTCCAAGGAACACGATTTCCTTGGTGAGAACATGTATCTGAAAATTTATATATGTGGTAACAAATTAGGTGCTAATAAAGAAAGAAAGAAAAATAATAATATCTAAAGAAGAATTTTATTTGGAAAAATGTTACTCTTACCACATTTGTATATCATATTCATATACCACTTTATGTGGCAGATGAGGTGAACAACAACGTCAATTAAAATTAATTTTAACATTTTATTTTATTTTATGATTTATTGACACTTTTTAATTGATATGGTTGTCCACTTCATCTATCACATAAGGTGATGTACAAATGTGGTAAAAATAGCATTACTCTTTAATTTGTATGTGGAGATTAAAAAGAAAGAGATACAAGAGAAAAGTTTTACCGGAGAACGGACAACAATGGAAGTATTTGCACCCGAATTTGATAAATCATAAGCAATTTCCATGCCTGAGTTCCCACAACCAACAACCAAAACATTTTTTCCACTATATTTCTTGCCATTTTCGTACTTACTTGAATGCATGAACTCCCCTCCAAAGCTATCCAGGCCTTGCACTTGAGGAATATAACCCTCACTATTTTCACCACTTGCAACCACAAGAAACTTACCAAGGTAAATTTCTTGAGCATCCAAAGATGTGTTTTTCACAATGACGTGCCATTTTTCGACATCTGCGTCGTAAAAAGCAGTTTCCACGACACGGTGGTACAGAGGTTGTATCTTAAAATGAGACACATAAGAATCCAAGTATTCAACAAACTGATCCTTGGGGACATACTTTGGTGCATTTGGAGGAAATGGCATATGGGGAAGCTCGCAAAATTGCTTTGCCAAGTGAAGCTTCAGACGATCATACGACCTTTTCTTCCAAAGAGAAGCATAACAATCTTCTCTTTCAAGTACAACGTTTGAAATATTAAGGCGGTTGAGACATGCAGAGGTTGCAATGCCGGCAGGACCAGCACCTACGATCACAACATCCACTTGCTCCATTTTTGGACAGCAGAAAGAAAAAAAAACGACAATGAAAAATGTTTTCAAATTCGATTAAAGGGTTTTCGAGGTTTGCAAAAGCAAGAAGAGACTTTGAATCCAGGTGGTTTATAGATTTGAGTTTCCTATGTTTATATAGCATATACCGTTGGATGATATATTTGGCATTTAATGGTAGTTGGTAGCACAATGTTTTCTTGAGCTTCCATATATATAATTATCCAAATGCAATGTACTAAGATAATTCAAGAAAAATATATGAAATTATTACTTTGCAATTTACAATATTATACCATGTATGTGTGTAACTGGTACATTTTACAATTTCCTTTTTATCTAAATAAGTCGATTATCAAATTGTACAAGTGTTTCTAAACTGTGATAATCACCTTAATTAGAGACGGGTCATAATAAAATAGGCCCTTACAATTTAAAAACTCTAAACAATAACCCACTAATAATACAATGTTTAAGTAAAATCCAATTTTAAATTATGATAAAATTTGTTCATGTAGGTTGATTTATTTACAAATCATGCCACTAGATCTTTATTTGGTTGCTAACCATTTTTCAATCACCTAATTAAGGCAAATAAATAATACCTCACTGCATATTTATGTTTCCACTCCCATAAATAATGGGCTACAAACCTCCTATAACTCGAATAAATGAATTTTATTATACCTAATATGCTATAATTATATTTAACATTATCTAATATCCTCTAATGATATAGATATATATGTATAATATATATTCTAACGGTAATGCTACGAGCACCAATTCTTTTTCCAACTTTTTGTTACTAACTGACGTGGCATATGACATGTCAATCCAAGTCATGTGCCGCATCCTCATTTTATTTTGTCTTATTTTTTTTAAACCCTAAACTCTAAATATGTCTTCTTCTTTTTTTCATTAACCTGGTATTAATTTTTATAAATTTTATGTGTTTATCTCCTCAACAATCATCTCCACCATCGTTCATCCATGGAACCCAGCCACGACCTATGAACGGTACGCTCTGCATTGCCGCTCCACACAGCTCCTTCATAGCCTCTTTCGTAGTCACCACCACCATCACTCAAAGTTTTCAGAAAAATTTAAGGAAAAAAATCCAGATGGAAGAACACCATTAATTAATTAATTTTTATTACATGAAAGAAAAGAAAAATATCAGTTGCATGGAATACTCGTCTATACATGAAAGATTAATTACCATAGATCCTAGATGAGCAAGTTCGAAAACATTTTTTTATTATTTTAAGTTTAGTTAAAACTTTAAATTTTGGGTAATTAAAAAGATGATGTGGCAAATTACATCTATTGCCATGTCATATGCCACATCAGTTGGTAACCAAAAGTTAGTAAAAGAGTTGGTGCCCGTAGCATTACCGAATACAATAATAGTTTAGTTGGGGGGGGTATTTTAGGAATTGAAAAAGTATAATAAATTTGCTTTTGCGCTTGATTAGGTAACTTGCTGAGTTGAATCCTAGTCATTAAGTTTTATTTAGAAAAAACATGATTTTATTCAGACATACAAAAAAAAAAAGAGTTGTAGTTGAGGAAAAATGACTTTCAAAAGATTAAAGCTAAATGTCCTATAAATTATTCACATTATTGGTGGGGAAGGAACCTAAGCAGTAAAATATCTCCTTTGGAATGGGTGAGATTCATATTTTTTTGCTTGTTTAGAAAATTCATGGTTTCATGGAATCCATAGTTTCACATATATGTTGGAACGGTCGAAGAGAGTTTTAAATGGCTACAAAACTTTGATAAACTAACATACATGCACTTGAAATCAGTTTAACAATTTTCGACCAAAAAAAGAAAAAAAAATCAGTGTAACAATTTATTCTTTGATTAATTAACATGCATTGCTAGATGAACTCGTGACTTTGCATGTATTCATATATCATTAAAGAAACAATTAATTAGTTTAATTATCACATTACACATGACAATCCAAATTAAGGTTACATAACATACCACAATTAAAGTAGCCATTCTCAAATTTGATTATGTTCCTTCTATGTTTGTTATGGATGGCAAGACCTGATGAGGAATATTTCATCAATTTTTATTGAATATTGTCACCAAACATGACAAAGGTAATCATGTCATATTATATACAAAATTAATGCGAGATAAATTCGATCATCAATTAAGGAATTGATATGAAAATATGAAGATATAAAGATATAAATTATACATGCATGTGTAAGTACCCTCATTTCTCTAGTTTTAATTTTCTTAACGCACACCCAACGTGCGGGGGCTCAACTTTGACAAAGTGAATGACAACCCAAATGCAATGGAGATGGAGGGTGATGTACAAGAAGAATATCATATTACTCAAGGATCCGGAGTACAAGAAGTAGAAACATTAAGGGACAAGATTGTTGCAAGTTCAATGCATGCATCTTTTTAGACATTTTCTATATTTCCATGTATTTAAGTCTAGTTTCAATTTTTTATTATTGCTATAATTTGAACTTTATATTAAAATTTTTTTTTTGGGTATTTAAAAATTCTGACATCAGTAAACCTAGGCAGTAGCCCAAGCAAGTCTTGCTTTTGGGCTTGCCCAAGTTGATAGAGCCCACTTCTTATCCAGGCTGGCCTTCACCGATGGAGTTGGTTTTGGGGGCTAAGAGGCCTTCTGCCTATGCTGGCCTACACGGATGGAAGTGCTCTTAGGATTTCTTTGGACTTCTATATATAGCGGCGTGGAGTGGAGGGCTTTATATAGAAGCACACGCAGCAAAAAGAGTAGACCGCTCATTGCAAAGAAATCTTCTTGACATATTTGCAAGTCTACAAGGAAAATGGCATCAGTGTTAGGGATGGGTAAGGTTCAGGTTGGATCGGTTTTTGCCTCAAATGAGAACCGATCCGATACTATTCCCCCGATTTGGTTCAGTTTGATTTTAATTAAAAAAAATTCAAAAACTGTCCGGTTTGGGTTGAACCGGTTCTAGTTCCGGTTAGATTTTGATTGGGATTTTTAAAATTGTTTTTTAACACAATTCTCAACTGATTTTTTTTACTTGAAAATTAACAAATTATTCAATTTCATATTAAAAAAAATATTAAAGTTAGAAAAAAGAGATATTTTGAAATTGAACTTGGATAAATATTAGTTTTTTTTTTTTTGGGTGAAATTAAAAATATAGCATTAAATATAAATATATATTAAAATTATATATATTTTTAATTTGACCTATTCTATTTGGCCTGGTCCGATTTTTGAAGACATGGAACTGGATCCAAAACAGGTCCGGTTCAGTTTTTGATTTATTTTTGACTTTTTGGTCAACTCAGTTTTTTTCCGATTTGGTTCGGTGCGGTTCGGCTCGGATTTTCAGTTCGTCGGTTTGAGTGCCCACCTCTAACCAGTGTGGCCAGGGCTTGAGAAACCAAATGGTTTTAGAGGCGTAAAGAAAATGGCACCAGTGTGACCAGGGCTCGAGAATCCCAAAAATTTGGGAGGCCAAAGAAAAAATGGCACTGGTGTGACTGGGGCTTGACAACACGACACCAGTGTAGCAAGGACTCGAGAAACTAAAGGAGTTTGGTGGCAAAGAGAAAATGGTGTCGGTGTGGCCAAGGCTCAAGAAATCTAAAGATTTGGCAAGGAGAAAAAAACATGGCGCCAGTGTGGCCAGGACTAATACATCGAAAGACTTGGTTGATGCAAAGGGAATTGAGATATGCCAGTATCCGGTGTGGCGAGGACGTGATGGACTGGCGCAATCGTCCAATTGTTTTGTTGTTGAGTTCCCATCATTTCCCTTCTAATGTAATTCCTTCTTGTGCACAAATACGTTATGTTTAGTTGTTCTCTCATTCTCAACTTTCTTTTTCTTTTTTAAGATACATACTAATTAATATTCATTTACACCTAATTAATCTCCTCTCCTTTCTTGAAACTAGGGCTATATGTTTATCTTGTACATAACGTTTTCACTCATGCTCATCATGTGTGTTTTTTTGAAAATGTGTTTCCTTTTCTTATTCCTCACCAATCCGCTGCGTCCCCACATCATCACCATTTGCCCAACCTTTCTTCCCCTCACCTTGACCCGTCCTTACACTTTGACATGGACTCCCTCTCCCAAGCCCATCTGCCTTCCCCTACTGCTGAGCCCATTCCACCTACCGGCCCACCTGATCCCACTTTACCCATCACACCTACTGCAGACCTCACGGATCTGCCTTCTTCATCCCCTAATACCGATCTCACCGCCCTGCCTTCTCATTCCCCATCTTCATCGCCCACATCTCCCACCATCGCTCCGTGCCGCAGCAGTCGCTCCACTCGACCGCCTGCCTATTTGCAAGACTTCCACCTCGAGTCTGGCCTCCCTTCACGACCCGCACCAATGTCTTCCACGAACTTGGTCATCCCTTCAGGTACGGCCCACCCCCTCTCTCAGTCCTTGTCTTATGCTCAACTTTCTCACTCTCACAAAACATATCTTGCCCAACTTACCCTTCTTCAAGAACCTACGAGTTTCTCTCAGGCAGTCCAAATTCCACAATGGCGTGCCGCCATGAAATCTGAGGTTGATGCATTACAGGCTAATGAGACTTGGAGCTTGGTGTCGTTGCCCCCTCATAAACGACTGATCGGCTGTAAGTGGGTATATAAGGTGAAATTGAAGGCCGATGGCACGGTGGAACGCTACAAAGCCCGCTTAGTGGCAAAGGGTTACAGTCAAGTGGAAGGCATTGATTACCAGGAAACTTTTGCCCCGGTTGCCAAATTGGTGACCGTCCGTGTTCTCCTTAGTGTGGCATCCCTGCGTGGCTGGCATCTCCACCAATTGGATGTGAACAACGCATTTTTGAATGGCGACCTTGATGAGGAGGTGTTCATGTCCTTGCCTCCTGGTTTCGGATGAAATGGGGAGAATCGGGTCTGTCAATTGCACAAGTCGTTGTACGGTTTAAAACAGGCATCTAGACAGTGGTTTATCAAGCTGTCTACTGCCCTCAAAGCCGCGGGATTCCAACAGTCACGATCCGATTATTCTCTGTTCGTCCGTCGTCGTCAAGGTAACTTCCTAGCACTGCTTGTATATGTTGATGACGTCATACTGGCAGGGAACAATTTGGAGGATATAGAGAACACAAAATTATTCTTGGCCAACCAGTTCAAGCTTAAGGATTTGGGGCAGTTGAAGTATTTCCTTGGCATCGAAGTTGTCAGATCACGGCATGGAATCAGTTTGTCGCAACGTAAATATGCCTTGGAGATTTTGGATGATGCTGGATTTTTAGGTGTCAAACCTTCTCGGTTCCCAATGGAACAGAATTTATCACTCTCACAGTTCAATGGAAAATTACTAGATGATGCTTCGTCATACAGAAGAATGGTTGGGAGGTTGATATATTTGACCATAACTAGACCGGACCTGACTTATGCCATACATGTACTGAGCCAGTTCATGGACAAGCCACGGCAACCGCATTTGGAAGCAGCCCATAAAGTGCTTAAGTACATTAAGCATACACCGGGTCAAGGTATCCTACTACCATCTACAGGGTCACTCCAATTGCAGGCATTCTGTGATGCCGATTGGGCACGTTGTAAAGACACAAGGAGATCAATCACGGGGTACTGCATTTTACTTGGGCAAGCACTGGTCTCTTGGAAGACTAAGAAACAAACAACGGTATCGCGTTCAAGTGCGGAGGCCGAGTATCGCTCCATGGCTACCACTTGCTGCGAAGTCACATGGTTGAAGAACATTTTGAAGGATTTGGGAGTTGATCACACACATCCAGTAACCTTGTTTTGTGATAATCAGGCGGCTATACACATAGCATCGAATCCGGTGTTTCATGAGAGAACCAAACACATAGAGATAGATTGTCATCTGGTTAGAGAGAAAATTCAGAAAGGGATAATTCGGACAGCTCATATTCGAACTGCAAATCAGCCAGCCGATTTGTTCACTAAGCCATTAAGCTCGGCATAGTTTGAAGTGTTACTTAGCAAGTTGGGTGTCATAAACATACACTCCAACTTGAGGGGGAGTGTTGAAGGAGAACGAGCTTAGAATGGAATGTTGATTCTATCAATATTGTAAATAACTTCTTTCCTTATTTGTGAATGATTTAGCTTGATCGTAGGAACCATATTAGGATGCTTTTGTATCTATAAGTTTGTGGCTTTGCCTCTTGAATAATATAACACAAATCAATTACATATCAGTTTCTTACACCTCTCCTTTCTTGAAACTAGGGCTATATGTTTATCTTGTACATAATGTTTTCACTCATGCTCATTATCAGTTATCCACTTGTATCGATAAGATATGTTTTATGTTCCAAATATTTACATATCTTTATTATAATTCATAAGCTCCCTTGCCATCCAGAAAAATAAAACAAAGACAAATGACATGACATTTCTTTACTTTCTTTTTTAATACAAAAACATTATGTATCTTTCCGGTCCATTAGGATTTTGACAAAAATCATAATTTTTAAATTGAAAACCAAAACGTGTTTGGATATTAAAAAAAAAAAAAGAAATTTAAAAATTCCATGTGAGAAAAAAAAAAAAATTTGAAAGTGACAAATCTCAACTTTAAATTCTATCTAAATAGTTGTCATTTTTAAAATTTCAGAGTACCGTCAATCTTCCCCACAATTTTTTTACCTAAATTTGAACATGGGAAAAAGTGACCCAAAATTGTATAGGAGCGATAGTCAAAAACTTCGTATCAAATTTCCTGATATTTTTCTGAGTCTTTTATATATTATAATTCTTTTAAAATATATCTCAAATTACACTTGACACAATTAGCATAAACACATTTTGAATTGAGCCAAATTTATTTTCTGGGTCTTATGATTGGATATGGCATGACTTGAGTAGTACCATTTCTTTTCACATATAAGTGCTTGATGGGATTACTTAATTATGCTTTGTCATGATCAATTTAATACTTGATCGGAAAAAAAAAAAAGTATCTTGTCATTCTTACTGTTCAGCGCGCTTTCCCAAGAGGAGTTTTCTGCTTTGTCATGATCACGAGAGTAAAACAGTGACAGGCCTATGAATTTCCTCTTCTAGAGAGAGGAGTGAAAGAGTGAAGCTTTTGTGTTGTGCAGAGAGAGAAGCGTTAAGCTTTTGTGTTTTGCAGAGAGGGAAGAGTGAAACTTTTGTGTCGTGCACAGAGAGAAGAGCGAAGCTTTGTGTTGTGAAGAAATTGAAGAGTGAAGCTTTTAGGTTGTGAAGAACTGACTTTCAGGTGAGAGAATATAGCAAATATTCCCCATCTTCTCTCCCTAAGCTTTTGGCCTTCTTCTTTAGGGGGGAAAAAAAAGAGAAAAGTTTTTTCCTTTTCTTTTACTCGTTTGCTTTGGCTCTGCAATCCTTTCTCAAATTAGAGACAAAACAAACAAAATAAAGCAGCTTGCAATGATTGCATTCTCTGTTTTGCATTCCAACGGGATCAAAAGCGAATAATAGCTTTCTCTGCACTTTTTCGGTTTGTAAAAGTATTGAGCTTTCTCAAATCCTTGTATTTCTTCAAACTGACTGTATTTGTAGAAATTAGCCCGCATGCATCTCCTGATTTTTGTTCTCATTGTCATTGTTTAACTGGTTGTGTATTGTGTGACTATTTTGGGTTTGAAAATTTGCATGTCTTGGGTTCTCATTGGGGAACTGATTGGCTTATCTTGCTTTTATCTTTTGCCTTTTCCTTTTCTCGTTTAGAATATATAGATCATATGAACGTCATGTGTAAAACTGATGTGGGTTTGTAGATGTTGAAGTGATTTGGGTTCCACAATGAGGGCCAAAATCATAAGCAATTTTCTACTATTTCTGTTGTCAGTAAGGTCCTTAAAAGCCTTTTCCACCACTTTCTTCTTCCTGCAGGTTAAGCTAATCAGCAATAGTACTCAGTCTTGTATATTGTGTTGATTGTTATACCCAAAAAATGGATATTGAGCAGGCACTTGATGGCATAAATAATTTGAAGGAATGGAAGATTGACAAAAGAGTTAAACAGAGAATTAAAGACTCCGGCTTTGATGGGTTACTGAGGCTCACTACTTTTCCAGTGAACCATGATTTACCCCTATTATCTGCACTTGTAGAATCCTATGAAATAAAAAGTAGATGTTTCGTTTTTAATGGTCATAAACTTGTTTTTGGTTTAGAAGATGTATTGTATATAACAGGGTTGCCAGTAGATGGTAATCCTGTGACGGGTATTGATTCAAAAGGGAATGAGCTTTGTATGAAATACTTAGGCCGTAATGTTTGCGATAAAACGAGAACTGGTTTCACTAATTCAGCATGGCTTAGGAAGAATTTTGAGGTAGTTCCTGAGACTATTGATCAAGATAGTCCTGAGATTGAACCTTATGTTCGAGCTTTTCTGCTGTATCTTATAGGCTCCATAGTTGTTCCGAGTTATTACGGAAGTAATGTTCCTGTTATGTATCTTTCTCTTATGGAAAATCTTCAAAGCATAAAGGATTATGCATGGGGTGCTGCTTTATTAGCTCATCTTCATCTTTCCATGGAGAATTTTAAGCAATCTTATTCACCACGCCGAAGAAACATATTGATCGGACACAGCTATTCTCTTATGGTAAGCAATAATTTAGTTGGTGTTAATCGATTGTTAAATTTTCATGTTCCAAATCGGATTAACAATTTTATTATTTTCATTTTTGCAGGTTTTTGCAATGGAGCGTATTCCTAAGCTGCTGCTGAGATTTTGTTTGAATGGAGCTAATCCGGTGGATGATTATCTTCCAACAACGTTTCCTTTGTTGGCAGGATGGACAAAACTCCTGTGCGAGCACTCCAATACTGAAGAAAAAATTACTAAACAAGAATATCTTGAAATTCTGGATGGGTTAAAGGAGGATGATGTTAGTGTTTTGGCACTTTGATTTTCCTTTCATTGATTGGTTCTTCTTTCGTTTTACAGGCTATTATCTTTTCGTTTTCTTGTAGATTGTATGGCAGCCATACAAAAGGCTACCTTGTGATTTTCTTCCACAGTATTGTGCCGGGCAGGAGAAAATTGGCATGTCGCGGACAATCCTCCTTTGCTATGAGAAGGCTGTGTATCATCGTCCTGATTTAAGTCCAAAGCAATTTGGCATTCAGGAAGTGAACACCAATATATTGCGCCCCCTCGTTGAGTTGGAATTGGGTTCTCGGTTTGGTCGGAAAGGAATAAATTGGGGAACATATGGGAAGTATGGATGTTACAAGGAGGAGTGGGAAAGTAGGGCCAGCTGCCTCATAATAGAATCTGCTGAAGAGGATCCTGGCCCCCCCTCGTTTGAAGGTAATTATCTACTGAGTTAGTATTGCTGAACATAATTATTGAATTATAATTATTTTTGTCTTTAGATCTTTTGCAAGATATGGCTTATAACAATCTTTTTTCAATTTTCTTATGTAGATATCATAGGAATGCTGTGATCATAGCCTAATATCTTGTACACGTGTGCACCCCTTTCTATGTAGTTTTTTGCATGCTGTACAGCTTGTTGTGTGCTAATGTCAATTCTGAATTTTGCTATGTTATACAGTTGAATGAGCTCTGTTTGGTAAGAAATGTGAAAGAATGGCTTCCGTGAAACTTTTGAAATGTCATTTTCACTTTTTTTAAAATTTTTAAATACAGCTAATTGCATATAAATCTTACAGTGATGCAATCGTTGTCTTATTGTCGTAATGTTATAGTATTAGTCCTTTGTTTTTATAACTTGTTCTTTATAATGGGATAAATAAAAGGCAGAGGCTTTTTTATTTGTGTTTGTAGAGTTTCTAATAAGAAAGAAATCTATCTGCAGCACTTACTACTTTGTCCTCTCAAACCCCTAATGACCTTGACCCACAGTCAGCCAAGAGGAAGACAATTGATCATGCCAGCGACAAGCTCAAGGTTAAGGTAAGGATTTCTTTTTAAGTTGCAGACTTTCTCACCATATTAACAGACATTCCATTGTTTCAGACAAAGAAGACCTCAGGCATCCTTGTAGATACTTATGGGCCCACCAACTCCTTGCCATCATGGAATGCTATGCACCTTGAGCCCCAGTTGGTCCCATCTATAGAGTCACGATCATTTGACCTAATTGATGTGGCTCCTTTGGATGCGACTCAGCCTCCATCTACTGGGGTATTTCTAGTGGAATCTAACCAGGAGGTAAATACATTCTCTGTTTCTTTTCCTTCAGGGTTTATATCTTCATATTTTCCTGTCATAATACAAAATGTCGTTGTTTCTCAAGAGGTATTCTTGACGACCTATTTGTTAATCCATACCATGCTGTCACACAGCCTTCCACTTGCCTATGTGTGTTAGTCTTTAGGTTGATGTTCTTAATTTTCAGGAGCCTGCAACCATTTGTCCCTCCAATTCAAGTTCAAGCTTGCTGATTAACCATTTTCATTCAGAATTATTTCCTACAGCCGGATCACACAAGGTCGGTTGTAGTTCTTATCTTTTATTTTTGGTTGGCTGTGTCATCTACTAACTTTGCTGTATCCCTGTAGTTGTTGGATGAGTTGAGTTCATTAGAGGCTGATGTTATCGATCTACTTCGGGGGTCTGTTACCCATCATTCTGATGTTCAGCCAACAACTATGCATGCACCTGTGGAGTCTGCCAAGGAGACCATTCGAGGAATCCTTTGTCAAGGCTTTGATACTTTAACGAATTCTGAAATGCAAGAAGCTTTTTTTGCTTCTTCAGAGGTTCTTTTGTCAGCCGATGTCTTCCCATGTGCTCATTTGAAGACTAGGTTGACAGTGTTTAGGAATGAGCTCCGGGAAAATGCTACTGCCTTTCTGCAAGCACAGACAGTTATTGATACAGCTTCAGAGTTTTCTTCTCTTCAAGAATTCTTGGAGGTGCAAGCTGTTAAAATTCCAGCCCTTCAAGAACGCTTAGGCATGGCTGCCAAGAAGATAGCGGATCTTAGAGCAATATTAGACGCTGCCGTTGAGAGACAAACTAAGATGGATGAGGTTCTTGCTGCCTTTGTTGATAAGACTAAAATTGCCAAGCAGAAGTTGGCCTCCTTGAATCCTCAAGCAGCTGACATCAAGTCCAAGAAGCAGGCAGCCGTGAAGGTGGTCGAGCAATGCAAATCATCTTGGGTTGACCTTAGTACTAGTTTATTCAGATTCTTGTAACATTTAGTTATAAATGAACTCTAAAATCATATAGCTAAGGTGGCTGCTAACACACAAAGCAACTTGGAAGTGACATTAGGAAGAAAAAGAGAAGCTCCGCTGCTTGATAGTTTGTTTTAATCTGGTAGGTAATATGTGACTCCTTTTGCCTATCCTTCATTATGATTGTAATTATGACTTTCCTTTAATGAATGGAAACTAGCTTTTTCGTTCCTAATCGGGATTATTTGTGTGTCCATTGTCCAATAACACTTTCTGTGTTTTCAATAACAGCAGGTTCTGCACATGCGAACTTAAAAAGTAGTTCTCACTTTTGCTCTTGTGATTGCAGATGACCTGACTTTTTTCCTTAAAGAAACTATTCTATTGAAAACACACATTCCAATGGACTCATATATATTGTTGAGATCAAATTAAAGTTCATTGCATAAAATTAATTTTTCATACTAAGATAAATCTACTAGGAATGTCTGTAACAATAGAGACCCTTGATAATTATGTTGTGGCGATAGAATTGAGACCCTTGATTCTTGAAGGACTTGCCGTTATAATGGGTTAGATACAAATTGTCTTATGAATGTCTGTAAGAATCCCGAATGAAATTATCAAATGTTAAAGTTGCTATGGTTCACTATTTTTCTTTATGATTCACCCTAATGTTTTTTTTTTACGTCAATGGGATCTAGCCCATTGGAAATGGGCCTTGACTTGCAGATCAGAGGTCTCAAGTTCAAATTCCCACAACATCATAGTTTTGTGTGTGTGAGAAATCCCCCTCCCTTGTAATTAGATTATCACTTGTATAAAAAAAACAAATATACTGAATGTCCGGATTGTTTAGCATGCGGACCTCAATGTTTCTTCAGTTTTCTCCTCTTATATATGCTGCCAAATCAAGCCACTACATTGCCATATAAAAATATCCAGTTGGTGCTGTAGAAGTACACATCTTCAAATCATTTTTTACAATGAAACACAGCTGCAAACATTGGAATCCGCACACTAAACCATCTGGATGTCTGGATAAGAGAAAAATCATATATATATATATATATATATATATTACAAAATAGGAAAAAGAGAATGTTACAATTTACATCTTGCCCTACACCCAACCCCCTAATGGTAGTTCTAAAATCAAATGTATCTCATTCACAATCACACTATGTTACCTTTATTATTTCATGCTACAGCCCTAATCCTAACCACATAAACCCTAAACCCCCTTAAAACGTTGTGAAATCCCAACAAACCACCCTAGAAACCCACTAAACTATTTATCCATCGAACAAAAAAAATAAAAAAATTATGGAACCTTGAGATAAGAAATCAAAGTTAAGAGAGAGAAAAAAAGGCTTATATATCTAGTCTATTAGGTAAGTGTATGAATGTCTGCAAAGTAAAATAATATAAAATATAACTGTTATTTTGAATGAAAATCTGAGTGGGTTTCTGGAACATGTTGAAAAACAATTAGAATTTTGATAAAAATGTTTTCTTAGGATGATTATTATTATTTTGATAAAATATGAAGACTCAAGAATTTACAGATATTTGTCTAGAAAATACAATTGCAATTGCTTTGGAAAATGTTAAAACCCCGCGTATCCTTAGACGTGAAGTTTAGGAGACATATCATTATCTCCTATTTGCCGTGCATGTAAATGTTTAATTGGGATTTCTACTACAACTAGGATATGGATTTATGTTGCAACTTCCTACATGATTTCGGATTTCTTGGGACTTCTATAAATAGAGGCGTGAAGTGGAGGTTTCATATAGAAAGCATACACACTAAAAAGAGTACAATCCTACTTTGTGAAGCATTCTTCTTGATAAATTTGCGAGTTTACAAGAAAAATGACATCAGTCTGGCCTGGACTTGAGAAACCCAAAAATTTGGAAAGCCAAAAGAAAGTGGCACCTGTGTGGCCGGGACTTGACAATTTGACACCGGTATGGCAAAGGCTCGAGAAACCTGAAGATTTTGGAGGCAAAAGGAAAATGGCGCCGGTGTGGCCAGGGCTCGAGAAACCGAAAGAATTGGGAGGCAAAAAGAAAATGACACCAGTTTGGCCAGGGCTAGAGAAGCCGAATTTGGTCGATGCAAAGGACAATGAGATAGGCCAATACAATTGTTTTGTGGTTGAGTTCCCATTAGTTTCTTTCTAATGTAATTCCTTCTTGTACTGTAAAAGTTGTGCACAAACACGTTGTGTTTACTTGTTTTCTCATTCTCACTTAGTATCAGTTGCGTGGGAACTAAACAAGATTAAGAAGTCAAACAACTCCTGTTTTTTCTCACAAGGATCAGATATTCACATTTCGTACATGTTTAAATGTGGCTTTCTTTAGCAAATGACAACGAAATGATCTGCTCATCTGATGCTTGACAAAATACATACAGGAATAGGACTGGACCTCTTGATGTTTAAGAGGGTTTGTTTAACACATCGCTTAAGAAGTTAAGATAATACAAATGGTTTTATTGAAAATTAAAATATGATGATGACAGTACACATCTTGATAAGCATACATTAAACTAATATTATAACATTCTTAATTGGTTAGGTTGGCTTGTTTATATTTTAATTAAAGATAGATAACGAAAAAGTGACGTAAGAGTGAAGAAAAAGATTATAGATGCAAATGAGGGAAAAAATGTATATGTAAATAATTCATAAAGTAAATAAAAATAATAGTATATGTGAAATGGAAATTGCAGACAATCTTTTGGCTTGGGCCACAGAATTAGCAAAGAGTTTTTATCAAAAATAGCCAAAATTTACCCCATACTTTCATAAATGTCAGTTTTTATAAAAACTTTCAAAAATAGATAAAAATGCACTTAAATAGACATAAATGTCCTCAAAACTAAAATTCACATAAATAAATAAAAGAAAGTCAATCAGATAAATAAAGAGTGTTGCTAAACGAACCCTAAAATTAACTGAGTACACCCCTTGATCTAAATACACCATAATATTTTAATTCAAATGTAAAATTAATTAAGTACACTATATTTAACTACCAAAAATACCCCTGGTACACCCTAATACACTATCACACACACCTTTTTAAACAAATACTAACCATTAAATTAATCTAATGAATTCTAATAAGTCCACGACACCATAATTGTATCAACCTAAAACTCACTCACCATTTGCACATTCTTAGCCAATACTTATGAAATTAAAAATAATAAAAAAATATTCCAGCAATAACTACCTCCTTCCCGACCCAGCCTCCTCACTGCCAGCCATGGCTGACGCCACTCACTGTCTCCACTATCAGCCATGGTCCCCGCCCCTCACACTCTTTCGTTCTCTCACACAGACTTTCCCCCTTATGTACCTATAGTTGATAACCAATTACAGTACTTGTGGCAAATTATTAGTGATTAGAATTTGATAAAATTATTCACTATTATTGCAGAAATGATAAGCTTTATCCCATAGAAATCAAAATTGGATTATCACTAGAGGGTGGTTTTGGAGTTAGGAGAGATTCCGAATGATGGATGACTTCAATTTGTAGCCCTTGTTGAGAGTCCATCATCCAAAATTCAGAGAGAGAGAGAGAGAGAGATAGAACCACATGGCTGGCTAGTAGTGGGGTAAATGGGTTGGGTCGGGAAGGTGTTTATGTTTGATGAGATATATATTTTTATTATTTTTTATATTTCAAAAGTATTGGGTACAATGCAAATTGTGAGTTTTATGTTAGTACAATTTGCTATGTGGACTTATTAGAATTGATTAGATTAATCTAATGGTTAGTATTGGCTTAAATGCGTATAAATGCACTGATACTAAATGCAGAGGCTCGGAATCCGTGAGTAAGGTGTACTTATTAAAATCATATTTGTTTCACAATTCAATTTATTCTTTTTGGTCATTCTATAATAGGGTAAATTAGTAATTTAATAAATAGTTTGACAGTATGGTGTACTCAGTTAATTTTAGGGTTCGTTTAGCAACACTCTAAATAAAATAAAAAAGAGTATTCCAAGAAAACTTGATTTCATATCTAAGCATATGATTCGACTACTATGCCAAATAGACATCTCCACCTGCGACCCTTTCAAGCATCAACTGAAGAAGATAACAAAAAACATAGCAAGTCAGAAGTATACAACTTTTGTTTTTTTTTGTTTTGTTTTGTTTTTTTAGTTTTTGCTTTAATAACTTATTGGTCTTCAAAAATGACAAGGTTCTAAACAATTGGAGATGACAATAGAAATAACCTAGGATTACATCATCAACTAAGAAAAATCAATCCAAATGTGATAATAAGAAAAACATGGTAGCAAAGAATATACATTTTAACTACGTGCAATTTCCTGAATGTTTGATCAATCAAGCATTGGATGAAGACACTTATTACTACTACTTAGACTCACAAGTAACCCTGAGACTAAACAGAATTTAAATGAGGTTGAATTTAGTTGTTTGGAGCAAAAACTTATAAAAGGGGAATGCAAAATAGCAAGTGACTGAAAACTACTAAAAGGGATTGCAACATAGCAAGTGACCAGCAAGTAGATGTTTAGAAAATTTAGAGACAATGAAACAAGCACTAGGGATTCAACTTCACCATGACATTCCAATTTCAAGCTACAAGTTAACAATCACTTAAGTTGATTAATTCAATTTCTGGAGTTGTTCTTTCTTATATATGATTGTCCATATGGTGTTTGGTTTTAATCATGTACTCAGAATACACAATTTAGCTATAGTGTTTAGTCTAAACTATGAATCTAAATACATTAAGTTTAAGAAGAACACTAAGGAACCAAGTAAGCATTTAAACATGGTGTTTTTCCTAAATGCATACCCACTCATTTACTAATAAGTTCAAGAGTCATATGGTGTTTATGTAAACTTGAACTAAATAACCGACATGCAGGTGTTAATAGTAGCCAGCTATTTAAGCATGCATAAAGATTCAACTAAAAACAAGTGAATGAGACCAAAAAATTAGAATCAACAAGGAGTAACATTAACTTGAAAACATGAAACTGTATTGTCAGGCTACAATGAAACCCTAGCTATGGTAATTAGTTACACCCCATTAATGGAAAATACAATTGAATCATAATAAAAACATGAAGAAGGTAAGAAAAACCCGAGAAGAACAAATTATGTTGTTGAAGAGCTCCTCACAGCTTCCACCATGTATACTTGCAGCCAGAGATGAAGAGTGGTGTGGATGTGTGGATTGTGTTTGGGAAATGATGGGGATATGAAGGATGGAGTGGTTGCTGGGAAAGGTGTATGAGGTTGTGATTAATGAATGTTTGAGTGAGAATTGTGCTGGAATAGGTGATCTGGTAGGAGTTGGAAGAGAGGGATTGTGAATCCCAGGATGTGATTAATGAAAGTGTTTGGAATGGAAGTAGTATTTACAGGGAGAAGGAAATAGGACCTCTGATTTCAATATGACTTCTACCTACAACACTTGCAATTGAAAATCAGTTTCTTGGCTGCTGCACTTCACCAACAAATCCCACTAGAAGCAATATCTCATGCATAGCTCATCATGAACAAGCATCAATTATGTCATGCTTAGGTCAGAATGATGAATAACTTCTTAGGCTCACGAATTGGGTTTCTCTCAATCAAATAACGACTTTGAGCCCACCATCTTCGAGTTCAGAATGTCTTCTTTCCAACCACATGTAATTTGGCCTAATCCAAGCTCATATGAAGAAGATAAGTTCGAAACGAATTTGTAACTTAGTCTCCAGTCTTTGCACGTTTTTGCACCATTTTGCTTCAAATGCCTAAAGTGGTACCTAGAGCTCAATAAACTGAATAACAAATACAAAATAGATTAAAAGCACAAGTTTTAATTTAAAACATAACCAAACAATAGGGTAGAGTGCTACAAAATGATACCGAATTATGCATTGATCATGAGACATAAACATATAGACAAATGTAAATAGAGAACTATGAAAAAAATGGAAACATAGAAAATATATATATATATATATATAATTGACAAAAAATTCCATATAAAAAAAAAGACAAAATAAAGTAGGCTCATTTAGGCCCAGCCGAATCGATGGGCTTTTTCAAGCCAGGCTCATGGGATGGGCTTGGGCTTTGAATTTTCTGAAAAAACTCAATCTGGCCCATTATTTTCTCTCTCCTTTGTGAAGTCCGGCCCGACTTAACCCAAGCCCATTAAATTTGGGCTAGACCCATTGACGAGGCTTAATCAGACAACACAAGAAAAAAAAAATATATTACAATACCACAGTCTCGATCTCTTGGACCACAGGAGTCCAAGAGATTGTGGTCACCTACTGTTGGATATTAATCTAATGGTTCAAAAAGGTTTCTTAAAAGGAGTGCAAGAGTGAGTGAACCGTTGAATTTACATCCAATGATGAGTGACCACAAATCTCTTGGACCCCTGTAGTCCAAGAAATGGAACTATACAATACCAAAAATCTATCTTCTTCTTTTTATTTCTAAATATTTCCAACACATAAAGCTCAGAAGTTCACAAAACAAAACTTACCAAGAAACTACTCGCATTTTTTTCAAGGATAATATATATGTTTGTTCTTTTTTACGTTTTAGTAAATCAGCATCATCTCCATGAATTCCCTTGTCTAGATTTGTTTTCTATGTATCTCCCAACCCTTTGACCTGATATAAAAAAACAAAAAACAAAAAATATAAGCAGCTTAAAGATCAATTTTGACAATAAAGTAATTCCTCGAAATTAATTTCGTTTCTACAATAACTTAAAGATCATTAACCTTCCTTAATAGTACTCTCTCAAATTTCCATAAATTTAAAATATGATTTTGGAGTTTTAGTATTGAAGATAATGTCGTAACAATTTTGTATCAATTTTTTGGGTATTCTTCTAATAGATATTTAATTATATACTTATTCTTAACACTAGTGATATAGATAAACCTTACACTATTTAATTTCTATAAACAAATCCAAAAAATAACAGCTGGTCCTGTTGAATTTAATTTTGATTATTAAATTATTTTGATGCATTATTGAGTGTTTTGGGTATTTTTATAAAGTTTTGGGTTGAGATTGTTTTAAGAAAGGGTGGTGATTTTTCCACTCCCCTTTTATCCATCTATACTCCTTTTTGTTTTTTTAATATTTTTTACTATAAGATAAAAGGGAGTGTAAGTGAACAAAAGAGAAGTGAGAACATACAATTTTAAAAAAATGAAATGTAAGTGGATAAAAAGGGAGTGGAAAAATCAGGATTGCACTTTTGTAATTTATAGAAAGTTTGAATTCTCTTTATTATGTTGTACATGAACTTTGGGTGTGTTTCTAAAAAACCTTTTCATGTAGGGTTTTTCTTTATAATTTAGGACTCTATATTGGGCATAATAATAAATCCCTCTTTTTCTAACTCTTATACATTTATGCTTTTTTAAGATTAAAAAATAAAAAATAATCTCAAATAACACGTGGCACAACTTCAGGGTACACAAACTTAAATTTTGACCCAAATCTAAAATCCGGGTCTTCTGATTGAGATATGGCCTGAGGATGTCAGCACGGAGACAAACTATGATCGATGTCAGCAGCTTGAGGATTCATGGAAGCCAACTTCTGCTTGGCAATTTTATTCTTATCTACAAAGGCAGCAGGAACCTCATCCATCATAGTTTGTCTCTCAACGGCAGCGTCTAATTTTGCTCTAAGATGCACTATCTTCTCGGCAGCCACGCCTAAGCGTTCTTGAAGGGCAGGAATTTTAAAAGCTTGCACCTCCAAGAATTCCTGAAGAGAAGAACTCCGAAGCTGTATCAATAGTTGTCTGTGCTTGAAGAAAGGCAGTAGCATTTTCAGGGAGCTCATTCCTAAAGACTGTCAACCTAGTCTTCAAATGAGCATATGGGAAGACACTGGCTGACAAAAGAACCTCTGAAGAAGCACAAAAAAAATTCTTGCATTTCAGAGTTCGTTAAAGCATCAAAACCTTGACAAAGTTTCCCTCGGATGGTCTCCTTGGCAGACTCCACAGCTGCTTGCGTAGTTTTTGGTCGAACATCAGAATGATGGGTAACAGAACCCCGAAGTAGATCGTTAACGTCAGCCTCTAAGGAACTCAACTCATCCAACAACTATAGGGATACAGCAAAGCTAGTAGATGAACACAGCCAACCGAAAAAAAAAAGAAGATAAGAAACACTACAACTGACCTTGTGTGATCCGGCTGTAGGAAATAATTCTGAATGAAAATTATTACTCAGCAACCTTGAACTTGTATTGGAGGGACAAATGGTTGCAGGCTCCTGAAAATTAAGAACATCAACCTAAGACTAACACACATAACTATTATGAAATGCCATAATTCAAAGAAAAGCATTTATATTCTTCACTGGCTGAGGACGTGAGAAGTTCTCACTGAGAACTGAGTTGTTGAAACACATAGGCAAGTGGAAGGCTGTGCGACAGCATGGTATGGATTAACAAATAGGTCGTCAAGAATACCTCTAGAGAAACAGTGACATTCTGTATTATGACAGTAAAATATGAAGATATAAACAATGAAGGAAAAGAAACAGAGAATGTATTTGTCTCTCAACAGCAGCGTCTAGTATTGACCTAATGAATGGAAACTAGCTTTTTCGTTCCTAATTGGGATTCTTTGTGTCTAATAACACTTTCTAGGTTTTCAATAACAGCAGGTTCTACACATGAGAACTAAAAAGTAGTTTTCCCTTTTGCCGTGGTGAGATGGCACTTTGCAATTTGGGTTTTCAGTGGTTTTGAAGCAAAATTAACATCAAACAATAATCAAATGTGGGTTAGGTTAGTTTGTCTAGACGTCCGCCCTCTTGCATCTGAGTTCAAACCCTTTTTCATACATTAGAGTAGTTTAGAATATTTTCAAAATAATAATAATAATCAAAGCCATAACGAATCATATTCTCTGTCAGTTAATATGAGAAAGGTGAAGCAGAGTTTGTAAGAAATGGTGGTAAATTTGATCCGCATAAGTCCGAAATTCAAAAGGTTTTTTTTTATTTTTTGGTTCTTTTTAACATATTTCATGCCTTGGTTTAAAGTTTAGGCATTTACTGCTTCATTGGTTAAACAAAATTGTGTTCAGTCGCAAATTTTTCTAAGAATATTCACTAACTGCTTTAAGAAGATAAAGAAGAACAATTTTATCTTCTTCAACCAATACGTACTCCCGATGTTCTAATTAAAATGTACATCAAAATGGCACAAACCTCATTGAAGGTTAAAACCACTATTAACTGTGGATATAAATAGAACACATTTCATATGTTCTAAACTATGACAAATAAGGGAGGAATTACCTAACTCAAAAGTCCAAACTTTGTAATGCTTGCCACAGTGTAGAACTAGGGCCGGGCTTAAAGTTTTTATACACAAGAATTTCTGTCAAGGGGAAAACATTGGGATATTGAGCACAATATGGAATGTATCTCCTCAAACATCTGCCAAGTTCTAGGAATTCTCGATCTCTTTCTAAGAAACAAAACATCGTAGCTCGAAAGAAACATATCGAATATTTCGGATGGAGAAGATGAAGGACTTTAACTCCAACTGAAGAGGAGGGTGGAAGAATGTTTGAAGGAAGAGAGGGAGAAGGAGAATCTTTTGCTTGAACTAATGAGACTAGGATAAGACCCATTATTATCACCATTTGTACTCTGATATGATTTTCCTCCATTAGTTTTGAAATGTACAAGCTCTTCTTTCAAAGTTGAATAAATATGTGTAAAATGTAAACCCTTTGACATACTTTAATCGTCAAAAAAAATTTCAAATCTATAATTTGGGCTGCACCGTAGAAAGAAAACAGAGAAATTTTAGTTCTTAATTAGGGATTTTAAATTAACCAGCCAATGAAGAGAGAAACAAGAATAGGAAGAAGAAACGTCACAAACTTGATTGTACGGCAACTTGGTTACGTTCCTATAAAGTTGAATTTACTATTCGCTGTTGAATTTTAAGTCACTATTTATTTATTTTTTAAATTTAACCACACAAACTTAAAACAAAAGTTAACTCAAATTTTCAGACTTGTGGGGTTTAAGGAAAGAAAAGAACTGTTTGTGACCTTGTGTGCTTCAAAAATTTACATATCTGGAATTTTATGTCCATGAACCTCAAATGCCATTGAAGGAAATGAGTAAAAGCAGCAAACTCCTCTTTTTTTTTTTTTTTTTTTGGATTTAAAGGCGAAGGGAGGATATGCGAAGCAGTTTTGTTTCTCCCAAAGGGTGTTTATAAAAAGAAAACTGATCAGAGAATCAGAAATTGAAAGGTCTTGCTCTTGACTTGAGAATTACAATGTACGCAAATGTGAATTCCGGTTGGCCAGGACAACCCCTTTCATCCGAATTTGATTACCTTCTCCGTAAATTAGATAAGTTAGGCTATCACTTGTAACCCCAAAGAATAAAAGAGGGCAAATGCATGACACATAAGAAAATGGTATGATAAAAAAATCAAACATATTATGGAAGTGCACATTGAGTGTCTAAATCAGTGAAATCACACTAACTCATCAATGGGATATTAATTAGCCACTAGATGATTAGCCAATGATTTGCATCCATCTCGGGTACCTATTTGACCTTGCATCATAAAAAATTGCAAAATTTAACCAAAATAAGGAAACAGAGGAAAAAGTAAAATTGCATACAACTAACAAAAATCGTCTTACGCCACCACTCTGTTTACATGCCAAGTTCAATTCAAACATAAAGAGAGTACAAGAATTTCAAAGTTTATGTCCTAATTTAAGTACACCTTTTCCAACCTCTAACCATTTGCAGGTATCTAGATGGGCTTGCTCATCAAACTCTTAAATATTGGCATACCTACAAAAATATAACAAACCTTGCACAGGATCGACCACGGAGAGAGAACTAGAGGCCAAGTGCTGAGAGAAGTTCACGCCATCTTGGAGTTTCTTCATCAAAAATGTAGGTCAAAGGGGAAACTAGAACCCCGCTGCCTCCAATCTGCACCAAATTATAGGAGATTAAACCCCAGTATCCAAGGAAAATCTTAAATGAAACATGGACCTAGATTCAAAATTTAATATACAAAAAATACGCCTTTGTGTACAAGAGGCAGGCACAATGATATCTGCAGAGAAACTCCACATCCAAGGTTTAAACCAGTTCTAATTTAGAACCATTGTTCCAGCATATTAAAAAAATGACCAACTGAAAACTAGAAACTAGTTCAAACCAATGTTCATTTGTCATTGTGAAACAAATAAAGGGCAGAGTTGGCTGCTTATGTATCTAGGTGGCATGTCTGTCAATTAACCAACCAAACAAGAGCATGTTGTTGTGCACAAAACAAACAAACTAGAGAAGCTCCTAGCCAATTCAAAATATTTTCCTAGTCCCAGCAATATTTAAAAAATAATAATGACGAAACTGTCTGATTGAACAGTCCAACTGCCATCCTCTGACTTATTATTTATTTGTTTCTTTTATATATACTGTAAAGATAAATACATAAGCCAGAAGAATTTCGCTGCATGAATGTGAGGGTGCTGGTCAACAGAACAAGCACTCTCATAGCATTTGAGAAGCGAGGATTCATTTTACATAACATTGAACAATGCTTATAATATATTATCATGGCTCACCGCTCTCAGTTGTTGTACAGACTTGTAGAGCGCCTTTTTGGGTACACATATGACTATGGCATAGTAATCAGAAGAAATTTGCCCATCACGTTTGCAAAAAACCGGACTTATGGTGGGTCCCTGCACGTGTTACCATGTAGATTATTTAGAAACTCATCAAAGTGAAAAAGGGTCAGTATATCACCTTAAAAGACCAGTTATTAGTGTACACTGCAACTTGAACTTAAGGCTCATGGTTAGAGAGTAATGCTTTATTTCAAACCTCACCTGCAAACCTGATAATGATGGCTGGCTCAAGACACGCTCAGCCACTTCCTCTGTACTACTTCCTCTCATATTTGCAGTTACCTATTATGAATGCATGAAAAGAAAATTTAAAAATTATGGGAAAAAAATCCTGAAGGTACAAAAACAGGTTTCCAGATACGCACCGTGAACTGACCCTCAGCCCTTAGATGTGCCTCCAATCTTTCAAGAATCTCATGTGTTGTGTCCAGTGCACTTTTCCTTTGGATCAACGATCTCTTGCTTGCAACAAGAACTGCCTAAAGAAAATCTAATTACAAGCATAAAACAAGATATGGAAAGAGCAGACAGTTGAACAAGCTCCTTCTAAGTAGCATGCTTAAACCTACAAGATCACATGCTAGGTAAGATGAGCCATAAAGCAAGAACCATACCTGGCTTCGCAACACAACTCCCCCCTCGATCTCTTTCAAGTTGTTTTCTTTCAGTGTGATCCCACTACTCACAAGGTCCAAAATTGCATCAGCTATCCCCATCTAAATTCAAAAGAGAGACAGGTGGCAATTAATTATTTTCTACTTTTATTGATAAGTTAAAAAAAACCTTAGCTTCAAATGCCAAGGTCAACATGAAACTAGATTGTACAAAAGATTGAAGACCATCCCCATGAAACAACTAGCTAAAGAGTCATTTGAATGTATGGTCATCTAGAACTTAAGCATGGATTCAGTCTCTTCAAGAAATATCATAATATTAACTGCAGCAGCTAGAATCCTGCAGAGTTCTGGACTAGTATAACGTTGAATGAGACGACTTATGGGTTACATATTGATACACAAAATTATTTGAAACAAAAACTACACGATAAAAACCAATAGCCTATGTTTCTCCTCAAAAGGAATCAGTAAACAATGAATTGAAGATATCGCTAATAATGATACATATACTGGGAAATATGCATCATGCTTTGTATTATGCTGGGAGCAATGCAACTACATTCAGACAGCAGGCAATGCTCCTCATAAGTTCAAGCAACCTCATCAAATTTTACTCTGACAAAGCATTTTCTTACCGCGGGAGCTGCCTCAAGTGCTCCATCGGCAGTTGAAAAGCTCACATGGTTCAGTCCATTTTCTTTCATAAATTTCGGTCCCAGCTGCAGTAGAAGACAAAAGAGAAATTAAATCCAAACAGAACCCTTATTTCCAATAAGATAACAAAAGAAACTTATTCCCAAAATGGAAAGTGATGAATAATACGGTGAAAAAATCTTAAACACACTGCGTACATAGGTGAAGCCAGTAGCAACTCGAAGAGGTTTCTCTTCAGTCCATTGAGGCATTTGTGCTAAATCCTTCAGTGAATTTATATTCTCAAAAATCCCATATTTTGGAATCTGAAAAAACAAAGGATATTTGAAGGCTATTAAAGGAAATATGAGTGAGATAATTGGAATTGGCTATTTGGGTAATAAGAAAGTAACTCACTGCAAGGGATAAGCGGCAGTCCCCATAATCAAGAGCATCATGAACAATGATAAGATCTTCATTCCCCTAAAATAGAACTTTAGATGATTAGTGTTCTGTTCTCTTTGAACAAGTAATACAAGTGATAAGCTTTAATTATCAATGCAATTCTTCATATTCATTTTGGATAAGAAAAAAATAATAAACAATGAAAATATCTTTAATAGAAGAACAACATGAAGTAATTTTTCTGACACAATATGCAGAATGAAAGAGTGCAAAAGAGGACAAATAACTTATATTTAAAAAATAAAAGGACAGATTCTATGAGATGGCCTGCTTCCAAAGTTTTATCTAACACTCAATTCTTAAATATAATACAGCTGCAAGGGGATTGTAGCTCAGTGGTTAAGAACATTTACACTTGCACTTGAGGTCTATCTCTCCCCCAATATCCCTTGTATCAACAAAAATATATAACAGAGGTCTTCCAAAAGAATACACTGGTTTACTGGTCAAGTAACTATGCTGGACTATCCAAAGGTCTCAGAAGCGATGAAAAAGAAGACATAGCCTATTGCTTTATGAGTTGTTACTCTGCAAGTGCATGCACATTTCCATCTGTTTCTGGCTCTGACTTATTTCCTGGTTGGTCAACTACATTCACAGGTCTGACGTCAAGGGATTAAAACAGGGGGAAAGCCTACTATAGTTGGAGGCTTTCCTTCTCTTCTATTTGGCAAGTAATCCAAATGATGATAAGTTTTAAATATCAATGTACTTCTTCATAGTCATTTTGGATAACAAGCAAAGGAAATAGAAAATATTTCTTCAAGAGAGGGACGACATGACTGCAGGTAATTTTTAAACATACACAAATTACTAAGGAAAAACAGTGATGATCTGTTTATTAATCATTTTAAAATGTTTCAACTGAATATTGATTCATACCTTTTGGCAGAGGTATCATGGCAAAACCAAAGGCAAAACAAGCAAGCCATGATTGGTCTGAGGTAAGTATCAAGAAATTGAGAGATCATGATTGAACGATGACTAAAATCACAAATATCAACGTTTTTGCACACAGTAACAGCACATGGGATGACTCATGACTGTTGGTGTCAATTATATAGCTTTCTCCATTGTTTGGCCCAACGATTACAAAAAAATAATGATAGCAAGTTATGAAAATTTCTAAACAAATTCCACACCAAAAGAAAAAGGAGTACATTCTAAGAAATTTTTTTAATTTTTTTTTTCATCTGTTTTAAACAAAGGGCCAACTTCATATCTATAAATTTGAACTTCTAAGTAAATACATTCTGGGTTAAGCATTCCAATATCCAAGATACACAGCTAGCATGGAAGACGACATCATTAGTTTCTAAAGATTTGATGATATTGAGATGGAAATCAATTTTTCATGCAGAATTTTATAGTGCTGAATAGAACCCAACTACATTTACAATTGTGCACCCTAAATCCCAATTACATATACAACTGCACACCCTAAAACCAATAAATTGAATGAATAAGATATTTAGGTGATGGTTACCTGCCCATATTCGCTGACGGTATCAAAACCTGCTATGCCAAGGTCTAAGTCTCCAGACAACAATTTCCGTACAATGTCTTTGGGCCGTTGAAACCACACTTCCAAATCCGAAAGCTGCAGTGAAAATTCACGGAGAACTGGATTTCAATTCTTTTTTTCAAAAATAAATAAATAAAAGATAAAAGATAAAAAATTTGAATGAAAGAGAAGGAACCTGTGGGATTTGTGCAACATATTGGCGCGGATTGACATGCTTGACGGACAATTGACAATCCTTGAGAAGATCAAGAGTGTCGGCGGCCATGCGGCCTTTGCTTGGCAAGCCAAGACGAATCTCGTTCCTCTCGGGGACTCTTCCATTCACCACTTCCGCCGCCGATTGCAGCTGCGAAACGCTACATGTGATGTGGAAAGACCGGGAGATGGGAACGTAGCGAGTAGGAAAGAACGGGCACTTTGTTAGATTTGGATTTGACGCCAACATCTTCCTCTTTGTTTCAGATTTTGATTTTGAAAACGTTAGCAGCCGAAAACGGGACTGAGGGTGAGAGAGTTCAGAGCGAGAGACAGAGACTGGGAGAGATGGGTTGCGGGTGGGCTGATGGCCGAGAAATTTCAAGTTAGGATATTATGTTAGTATTTATATGAAACTTAAGTACAAGAAATAATATATTTAGTCCTATTTAGTCCTCCTTTGTTGAGCTGGGCCCCCTACCTATTTTCTACCCAAAATATAACAGTGTATTTATACTATTATTATTGCCGACTTTCAAGTAAAGAGGTCTTGACTTAAACGAGGATGCCGACATCTTTTGTGACTCACAATGCACTTTAAATTTGGGAGTTTTTGACAAGTTTAACAAAATAAAATAAAATAATATTTTCATGTGCTCATCTCTACATGTGTTTGTTATGGTTGGAGTAGAAACTTTATATATAACCCGTGTTGTGGTCTTTTAAGATAATATTTAATTTAAATATAAGAAGTATAATTGAAGATGCTCTTAGTGACTTTTGATAAATAATGTAAACATGACACGTATGCAATGTTTTCTATATTTTTAGAATGCTGATATTTCCACCTCCTGTCCTATTTTCTCACTCACCCTACTTCCTACCCACCATGTAAATTTGAAAAAATAAAATCCTATCTTTCCACCCATCATTATTCCTAAAATACCATTTAATTTTTAATTCAAGAAAATTCTCTTTGCTAATCCATTAGGGATCCGGATCCTTTGCTTTGGTTTTTCTCATAATTAAAACATACAAATATATTTTCCTTAAAATGTAAATTAATTCCCTCTCTCATCCATTATTTGGCATCTCTTTGTTTAATTAAGGAGTTTTTTTCCTTTTTAATTCTTATGAAATTGAGTTTTTATTTTAGGGTTGATTTTTTTCCTTAAGTCCTTAAAAGTCATTTTGCAAAGGGGTAAATTTGTATATAAAATTTTGAAAATAAGGTGGGTGGGAAAATATGACAAGTGGGTGGAAATAGCAGCACTCTATTTTTATTACATTTACATGTAAAAAATTATTATTTACACGACCCAAAATTCAATACAAAAAATGTTACTATCACTCCGTTGCATGTGAATATACATGGTTGCTACCTCACAAAAAGGGAGTTGATTTTTCAACTTCTATTTTGTCCACTTACACTCTCTTTGTTGGAAATTGTATGTTTTCACTCATATTTTGTCCACTTATATTCTCTTATTGGAAATTGTATGTTATAGTAAAAATTATTATTATTATTATTATTTAAAGGGAGGGTACGAGGACAAAAAATGGAGTGAAAAAATCAACACCCCATAAAAAATGTTATATTTTATTTTAGTCACTCAAGTTTGACACCAATTGCAATTTAAAACCTCATGTTTAAAACGTTGCAGTGTTACTCGACTTCATATATATATATATATATTATATATATATATATATACCACATTGTCGTACTACCTTAGTATTCTATAATTACTTTGTATAAGGTGCAATGTCAATCCTTCAACCATCATTCCGTAAGATTCGCAGTAATACAGAATGTCAGTTCAAAAATATAATATTTGAGTTTTTATGAATAAAATATTATTTTAGTTTGAAATCGCAATTATTGTCAACTTGAGGGGCTAAACATTATGCCACACATTTTTCATAGAACACCATTATTTACTTTGTACAATTTATTTCCTAATTTTATGAAATATAATATTTATATTTTCAAGTCTATTATTGCATTTTTAAAGGAGTTGATTTTCTCACTAATTTTTTTATCTATTTATAATCTCTTTATTAGAAATTGTACATTCTCACTTTTCTTGTTTATTTACACTCCCTTGTATGTTATTAAAAAAAAAAATTTAAAATTTATTCTACTTTCTTTTGGCCTGAATTTATCTTACTTTTTTTTTTGTTTTTTTGCAAAGGACTTACTAGTGCAGTGGTATAAAGTATTTACTCTTTTAAACAAATTTCTGAATTTAAATGATAGCATCCGTGTAATGTGTGTAAATTTAGTATAATATTATCCCTCAATAGAAAGCGACCCTGTCGACAAAATTTCCCTCCGTTTATTTTAAAGCGATACAGAGTTACAGCAGGGCATATGAAATTTCATTCAATCAAACACGTTACGGAAAGAAGAAGCTACCACGTTGCGTCAATGTCACGCCACGTGGTGATCCAACGGCTGGTAATGTCGGTAGCAGTATAAATGCCTTAATCCACCGAATAATCAATCACACTTTCTTTCTTCTAAGAAGACTTCAGAGCCTTCTTTCTTTTTCTTCTTCTCTGCAACAACTACTCCTCCTTTACTTTCTTTTCCAAAGAGCTTCGGTCAGGCCAATCGTTGTACGATTTGTAGGGTTTTCGTTTTCGAATTTGATTTTGATGGAGTCGGCAACGACGTCGTCTCGTGAAGCGGACTTCGAATACTTGTTCAAGCTGTTGCTGATTGGGGATTCTGGGGTTGGAAAGAGCACCCTTCTCTTGAGTTTCACTTCCGATACCTTTGAGGATCTCTCTCCTACTATTGGTGACTTATCCTTCCTTAAATTTTGTTTTTTAAAACTATTATTTGTATTTTTTTTTTCTTTTTGTAATTTTGCTTTTTATATTTTCTTTTTGTAGGTGTGGATTTTAAGATAAAACATGTTACTCTTGGTGGTAAAAAGTTGAAGCTTGCAATTTGGGACACAGGTAATGAGTTGTGTTATATAGTACTTTTTCACCTTTGTATGGAGATTAAGTTTATTGTGCAACATTGTGAAGTTCTTCAATTAAAATTATGAATTGCTTGATCATATACCATTTTTTAGATTACTCAACACATTTTCCAAGTGGATGATCAGTTCTTACTATTTTGGTGGTTATATGGTTTCTACAACCTTTCGATTTTTTGGTATTTGGTGTTTCCTTGTATATGATTACTTATTTGTCATCAGAAAATGGATTACTAGGTTTGATGGTGCAGAAGTTTTTCAATTTGATATTGTTTGCAAGTTTCACACAAATTCACTGACATAAAAAGTATTGTTCATAATGCAGCTGGACAGGAAAGGTTTAGAACTCTTACTAGTTCATATTACAGAGGAGCTCAAGGGATAATATTGGGTATGTTTGTCTCTTTCGTGTTTATCCAGCACACATTTTTCTCTTGTTAACTATATTGTTTATAGGTTAGCTGTTGTTTGAGAATCTATGGGACTTTGTACTTATTTATTGATCTGGTGCAGTGTATGATGTGACGCGAAGAGAAACATTTACGAATTTGTCTGATATATGGGCTAAAGAAATTGACCTGTACTCCACAAATCAAGATTGCATCAAGATGCTTGTTGGAAACAAAGTCGATAAGGTATGTACTCTCTCACTTTCAGTTGTTGATTATTTCATTAAGTATTGCACCAAGGTTCTAGGGCCTAGTTGGTGTTGTATATTTTATTTTTTGGATCGGATAGTTGGCGTTGATTTGGTTTAGAAGTTATCCATTCTCTCTCGCGCACTCATTAGACACTTAGAAGTCTTGAATCATTAGAAAAGAAGGGAAAAGTAGGATTTCCTCGATCTTGACCTTTTCATTTTCTAATCAATCTGCCAGAGGTCCCCAAATCTATTGCAATTATTTGTATAGCCAATATGACAATTAAAAGCCTAACCATAGCTATATAAATAACTAAGTGTAATTATTTCCTGAGTTGTAATTCTGATAAATAGAAACTAAAAGCAATCTAATTCAAGCTTGCGATCATTGCTAAGACAAAGACAAGTTTTATTCATGTTTTCATCATCAACAATCCGTGTTCAAGTTTATTCATGTATTCATCATCAAGAATCCATGTTCAGGTTATCTTTTTTTTTCCCCCCAGGAAAGTGAAAGGACTGTCAGTAAAAAAGAGGGGATGGACTTTGCAAGGGAGTATGGATGCCTTTTCCTTGAGTGTAGTGCAAAAGCTCGAGTAAATGTTGAGCAATGCTTTGAGGAGCTTGTCTTAAAGGTATGCAAAATGGTGGCTTCCCTCTTTTTTCTAAATTACTTATGATTATGAGATGTCTTCTATATGGGTTCTCTGGGATGGTACTGGTTCAGATAATGGTTTGTTTTCTAGATTTGCTACCACAATTTATGGGCACTGGGTACTTTGGAAATGATTGTTGTCACCATAATTTCATAATGCTTCATTTCTCTTAATGGCTTTGATAGTGTTGAAGTTGGTTTGTATTTACAAGACATTTTTCATATTAAAGTTACTATTCGTAGATCAATGTCAACTTGGATGTTTGATGATTGCATTATGATAATCTGGCAGGCCAACTTATCTTTTTGGTTTAGTTGGATGTTTTCTCTTGTGAATCTGTGATGATGTTATTGTACCATTTGATGCAGATATTGGAAACACCAAGTCTCCTGACCGAGGGCTCAGCAGGTGTGAAAAAGAACATTTTCAAACAAAAACCTGCTGAATCTGATGCTGCATCAACAAGTGGCTGTTGCTAGTGGTGATTGGATTTTGAGATTTCAACATATGTTGGCATATTACCCATTTGTCTTCTTTTTACCAAGGCTGATTCGAAATTCTCGTGTATCATCATCAAATTTAACGGAACTGTGATACGGTGATATTTGGGGTGATATTTGGTGTGATTTAACCCGACAATTATATATTTATAATTTCCAGAGCTGAGATTTCAGGGTTTCCGATTGTTGTCTTCTTCTTTTCCTTATTTGTTTCAGTTACCTCTTTCTGAATTTGAATGTGAAGCTTGATCGAACAAGTACTTCTGGGTTATAGTAATGATTCCTGATTCTCCTATTTTAAATGTGATCAACTACATTTTGTACATAGCATAGCAGCCTGGAAAGTGAGTGAGTTTTACCTGCGCCGTATGGTAATATCAACTGATAATTTGATACACCGATCCATCGGAGACATGCAATGTTATATTCGTAAAGAGCAGCAAACTGCTCTTTAAAGTGAAATTGTAGACCAAGTTATTACACGTATCCATGCCACGGAAGTGGCTTGTAAACCAACAATTTGTTGTTTGAGGACAATTACTCAGGACCCGCTGTTATATTTGGTCGGCGTGATGCATCAGTAATATGATATCGAAATCAGAAAACAACAAACGATAGGGTGAAGGAAACTGCATCCGTATCTCATCAAAAAAATAAGACCTAATGAAAACCAGTAGTTACTTATATGGTGGCGCAATGCCTTCTCTACTTTCTCAACCTTGCAAGCTAGAATTCAAAACCAAGTTTACAAGACTACAACAAAACTATTCGCCAAATGGCCATCCTCTGTATGATTGGAGAAAGCAAAACGCCATAAACCGAACAAACAGATAAAATGGAACCAACGAGCCTGAAGAAACTAGGTTGAATGTTCAATGGTAAAAGAGAGCTAACAGAAGCATTACAATCTGCAAACAAGGTTCCACCATAATGTTATCTAGTCATCAAGCCATGGACTTTCGCTTCTCTTCCTCCAGTCGCTGCAGCTCAGTCAGTCTCTCAGCCCATGCTCTTTCCCTTGCCACAGCAGCCATTTTGTTCTCAATTCTCTTTATATTCTTCTTCCTTTTAGCCTCCTGCACTAGAGCCTTTCTTTTCTTCTTTTCTGACTGCACAACCTCGAAAGTAGTCCATATTAGAGGAAAAGCATATCTACAAAAGGGATTTCAATAAGGACTGAAGTTCAAATTAAAAAATTGTATTTTAGGCAAGCAGGAGGAGGAATTAAATTCCATCCCAACCTAAGGATTGTTCCAGGCCAAAACGATTCCAAACCGTGTAAGACTATTGCATATGCCTTGGCACAATATCCTATATTCACTACCGTTATAATCTATGCAAACCAAGTAACCAGCTAACCGAAAATAAATTATAAGACCAGCTAGAGAACTGTATCATCCAAGACAAAGGGACAGGAGATTTGGACAATTTTGATTTATTTTTTCAAGCAAAATCATCTCAAATATATGAATATTTGCATCACTGAATATAATTCAAGTATGTGTTACTGATTTTTATAGCGTTGAATTGCCCAATTCATTCTACTGTATCAAGGATTCCTCATCCAACTACCCCATCTAAATAGATTGTAAAGAACGAGCAATTTCTGAATTATTATAGTGAAACAAACAAAGTCCTCTCTATGGTAAGCTTTAACAGGAAAACTGAGCATTTTCTGAGTAAGACATGACACAGTTTGTAACTGAAATATAAAATAATAAAATAAAATAAAATTCCCAAACAAAGAAGATAAGACTAAGTTCCCAGTTATCTTCATGACAATGTACTTAGATTTCTATTTTCGTAAAACACCCTAGTATATCTAAACCATTACAGACAACAGAAACATAATAGAGAGACGAATAAAAGAGTTCACGAAATACACACCAATATAAATGCGCGGCGCAGCCTCATGCGCTTCTTCTCATTCCTCCTCTTCACACTTCCTTCATTGGGTCTACTAGGAACTATCGGTTCACCAGGAGCACACTGAATCCCAGCATACGGTCCTGCATTCAAATAATAATGAATATCATGAATTTTTTATTGAAACCAAATCTCTAACTAAACTATTTCCCCAAATCCTAAATGTAAATCAATAAATTAAGCATTAGTAGCACTTGACGGTTAAGACTCTGTTTTTTCTTTCCACAGAAACCAAACATGAAATTTCCAACAGTGCAATCATATCCAAGAGGTAATTAGTTAATAAGAGTTCACCTCAAATTAGGAGAGTCAGGTTTAGGATGAAGAAGCTACCTGGAGGTCTTATGCTGGCCCTTTTTCGACGAGACTTGAGGCTGGGTCGCCGCTTTGGGAAACGAGTATCTGTCAAGCTGTGGAAATGATTCGAAATCAGAAAAGACCACGGAGCTTGGCCACCAGAAAGGAAGCGGGTCTCAGGTTTTGGGCACACAGAACTGGCAGCAAATGAGGTTAAGGAGCATGTCGAGGTGCGGGATATTAGGGTCCGGGATAAAGGCCGCACAATGGACCTTAGGGCTCCAAATACCATCTCTTTTGTTTGATTTCAAGTGTTGATGAAGCAGTGATGATTATTTTTAATTATCTGAAATCAAGTTATTCATTTTAGCAAGTTTAAACAAAAACCCTCAACTTATGACCTACTAGAAATCACATATGAATCAAAAGCCACCCGATATTACGTCAATGCCATGATAATTCAAATACCCATAAATCAAGAACCCAGTATGATTTTGTTCATACATTCATACATTCAGTAGTGAAAATAAAAAATTTCCTGTTAAAGCACATGCCAAGTGAATCAAATTGAAAAACTCACACAACAATACACAAACCCAGATGAAATAAATTTTTTTTTTTTTTAAAAACTATTAATTTAAGCTGAATTTCTACACTTCCAGCAATAATGTTTGCAAAAACGGAAAGATTCCATTACCTGCAAGAACGTGAAACTCTCTGTGTGTTTAAAGCTATTGCGTTCGCTTTCCCGCAGCCAGTGTTGGGTACGTTGAGAGAGCGAAATGGCTAAGAGCGAGAGAGAGAACGGAGAGATGAAGCCGAGCAGAGCAAAATTTGGGCCCCAATGGATCCGGTCGACCATTTTGCGGACTGGGCTAAAATGTAGTGGGCTGGATTAAATTCGGATTCTTTCTGGTCCGAGGAATTAAATCTGGTTCGGTTGCATATACAAAGGTGATGATTTTGGCACTAAAAATCTCACATTCCACACACCTCTACTACCACTCACACCTAGGGGTGGCATTTTAAACCGAAAAACCGAAAAACCGCAAAAACCAACCGATATTTTACCGCAATAAAACCGCAATCGCGGTAAACCGAACCGCAATCGCGGTATTAAGAATCGAACCGCATTTACGGTTGCGGTTGCGGTATTTGATTTTCAAAATTTGCGGTTACCGCAAACCGCAAAGTATAGCCGCACGGCTATATTCTATGAATAATTAAGTAAAATTGTAAACCCTTCTCTTCTCTTGAATTGGTGGAAAGGGAACCAAACAAGATATCCTATTCTTTCACAAGTTCCCAAGGATATCTTTGCAATTCCAAGTTCTACGGTTGCTAGTGAAAATGCTTTTAGCCTAGGCAAGAGGATTGTGGATCCTTTTAGAAGCTCTTTGCATCCTAAAATGGTAGAGGCATTAGTGTGTACTAGTGATTGGCTTAGAGCGGACGAATTTTCCTTTTACAAGGAACCAACAGATGATGAGGTTGAATTCTACAAGGAAATGGAAGATATGACAACTTGTAAGTAATTAGTTTATTTATGCTAATGTTATTTATGCTTCTTCTTATAATAAAATGTACTAAACTATGTTGTTTTATTTGTAAATAGCATTGGTGCTCAAACAACACAAAGGGGTTCTTCAAATCCACTCACCACTAACACTTGAGTTTGTAACATTGGTGTATTGCATTTTTCCTTTTAGTTTGTAACTTTAATTAACTGTGAATTGGAATTTTCTTTTTGGTTGTAACTTTAATTCATTTTGCTTTTGGTTTGTAAATTTAAAGGATTTGGAATTAGAATGCTTGAGAAGTTTAACTTTAATTGGAATATTTGGAATTGTAACTTTAATTTTCTTAGGTTGTGAATGCTTGAGAATTGGAATCGATTGTGAATTTATATATGCTTGAGAAATTGAGGTTGTGTATTTATTTATTTAGGTTGTAAATTTATATTTTTGTGAATGCTTGAGAATTTGCGGTTTTAAACCGCAAATTCGCGGTAACCGACCGCATTTTTGCGGTTTACCGCAATGCGGTAAACCGCAAAACGCGGTCGGTTTGCGGTTTCAAAAATCACCAAACCGCAAATAGTCGGTCGGTTTGCGGTTTGAGTAAAAATTCGCGGTTACCGAACCGCAACCACCCCTACTCACACCTATAAAAAGGGGGCGCCAAGATTATCACAATAATTAATCACTATGTCAATCACCTTTAAACTTGGCACGAAAATTTTGTAAGACATATAAAGTTGGAATTCTCTTTATCAAGGGGGAAAAAAAAAATATTTAGGGCACATTTCATTTAGGCATGCGGTTCGGTTTGAATTGATTTCACTTTTAAATTACAATTAAATTAATTAATTGTTAAGCTGTTTGATTTTATTTGAGCTAAAATGAGGAGAGAAGTGAAAACAAAACCACTATTATAGTATAAAGTTATATCATTTTTATAGGGTTTTCATTTTCCAAAACATGCATTTGCACAATTTCTAAAACTAATAGTTATATGAAATGAAATATTGTTATAAAAGTCTTGAAATGGAGCCCACACATACTGTTCATTACTGTACATTACTGTTCATCACTGTTCATTTGACGGCTTTGATACTGTTCATTACTGTTCATTACTGTTCATTTGGCGGCTTTGATAGAGTTTGTCTGTCACGGGTGAACAGTGATGAATAGTGATTAATAGTGATTATTTCAGCCTATAAATAAGAAAAGAAGAAGGAGAAGAAGAAAGGAAGAGAAGGAAGAAAGAGGAAAGAGAGAGCAGAGAGAAATTCTCCTAGAGAGAAAATTCAGTGAGCCACATATATTGTAAACACTAAACTTGTAGCTCTATCCTTTTACATAGTGGAAAAGTTACTGCTGCTGCTCTCCGAGGACGTAGGCATAGCCGAACCTCGTTAAATGCTGTGTCTCATCTACTTTACGTGCAGCTCAGAATTATCGCACATATCCCAGGTTATTTTTATAACACGTTATCAGCACGATAGTCTCTCCTTTTATTTCTGAAATTTTTCAACTAACACTTTACTTTATGTAATTATTAACCATTAACAAAAATGGACCCTTGGTAATACTAAACATATTATCAGTGGGAGACCGTTACTAATGCTAACACTTTACTTTATGTAATTACTAACCATTAACAAAAATGGACCCTTGGTAATACTAAACATATTATCAGTGGGAGACCGTTACTAATACTAACACTTTACTTTATGTAATTACTAACCATTAACAAAAATGGACCCTTGGTAATACTAAACATATTATCAGTGGGAGACCGTTACTAATACTAACACTTTACTTTATGAATTTATTTTACCGCACATTTACATTTATTTTAAAGGGTGGTGCGGGTTTATCGTCCACGCCTTTGCTTTTATTTAAATGTATGGAGCAGAATTAGTGCCCATACAAGCACACTTACTTTACCGCACATTTAAGGTATGGTGCGGAATTAACGTCCATACAGCAAGCAATTTAATTCATGATTTTATTTTTATCATCAATTAATATACCTGAATAATGAAATTCCTATTAATAAGTGGCTTAATATCTCAGATCTCGAACCTAAAATTTTGGACAGCAAATTCATGACACTTTATCATCAATTAATATACCTGAATAATGAAATTCCTATTAATAAGTGGCTTAATGTTCCAGATCTCGAGCCTAAAGTTTCAGATGGCAAATTTGGTAAAACTGGAGTTTGCTGCCTTGGACCTTTCCGGGGACAACTTTTTATCATGGGTCCTGGATGCCAAAATTCATCTACGAGCCAATGGCCTCGGACAAACAATTGTAGATGAGAATGATGCTTCGCCTGAAGAGAATGCGAAGGCCATGATCTTTCTTCGCCGCCACATCCATGAAGCGCTGAAAAGCGAATATGTGGTGGTTGATGAACCGTTGGTTCTGTGGAAAGCTCTAGGTGAAAGATACGATCACCAGAAGACGATGACTCTCCCAAGAGCTAGATACGAATGGACCCACTTGAGATTTCAAGATTACAAGTCAGTGTCCGAGTATAACTCTGCTATACATAGAATTACCTCATTAATGAGGCTATGTGGGGAAAATATATCTGAGGAGGATATGCTCGAAAAAACTCTGAGCACTTTTCATGCTTCAAATGTCCTCCTTCAACAGCAATACAGACATAGCGGTTTCAAGAGATACTCGGAACTTGTATCTTGCCTCTTGTTAGCTGAGCAGAATAATGAGCTCTTATTAAAGAATCACCAATCTCGCCCAACGGGCTCAGCACCACTTCCTGAAATAAATGCTGCATCTCAGGAAGTGAATGCCACTTCATCTCGTGGTAATATCCATAAACGTGGGCGATGGGGCAAGCGTGGCCACTGGCAAGGAAGTAGAAAAAATCATGGTGCTCGTTTAGAGGGTTTAGGACCAAGGAGTGGTCCATCCACGAATGGCAAATATGCATCCCGTAATAAGGGAAAGGCACAGATGAGTCATGTGCCTAGAAATGTTGAAAGCCCTTGCCACAGATGTGGAGCAAAGGGACATTGGGTGCGCACTTGTCGTACGCCCAGGCATTTGGCGGATCTCTATCAAGCTTCACTTAAGAACAGGAAAGTGGAGATAAATTACATTGATCATGCTCCGCCAGCCACAGATGGCTCATCAGAAATATCACGTCAGCAAAACAAGACGCATCTAGATGTTTCTGATTTTGTTACTAAAAGAGGGAATGAAGGTTATGAGTCCGAATTAGATTAAATCCCTTAATGTACTATTTGTATTAGCTGAAGTGTTGTTTAAATTTCAATCCAATAAAAGTTGTAATGTTGTCTTCTTTTTGATCCCAGCTTATTTTACTTATTTGGTGGCATGGATGTAAATTATGGATGCCCTCAAAACAAAGGCTATAGCAGAGATATTTGTCTCGCAGACAGCGCAACTACTCATACGATCCTTCAAGATCGGAAGTATTTCTCAAAATTAATGCTTACAAAAGCAAAGGTAACAACCATATCAGGTCCTGCAAATCTGATTGAAGGTTCAGGAAGAGCCCAAATTATGTTACCAAATGGAACAATACTGTCCATTCCAGATGCTTTGTATTCATCTAACTCCAGAAGGAATCTGTTGAGTTTCAAAGATATACGTTTGAATGGCTACCATGTTGAAACAAAGATAGAGGAAAACATGGAATATCTTTGTATTACCTCCAGTGATACCCAAAAGCGTATACTGGAGAAGCTTTGTGAGCTCTCATCAGGGTTGTATTACACAACCATACGGACAATTGAGGCACATAGTGTCATGGACCAAGAGTCCACTGGCTCAAATGCTTTTAAGCTTTGGCATGACAGGTTGGGTCATCCTGGATCCACCATGATGCGCAGGATCATCACCAACTCTAAAGGACATCCCTTATTAACTAAACACATTATGTTATCAAGTGACATCTTTTGCCAAGCTTGTTCACAAGGGAAGTTGGTGATCAGACCATCACAACCAAAGGTTGATGTTGAGTCTCCATCATTTTTGCAAAGAATTCAAGGGGACATTTGTGGACCTATTCACCCCCCATGTGGACCATTTCGGTACTTTATGGTCTTGGTGGACGCATCTACCCGATGGTCACATGTTTGTCTTTTATCTACTCGGAACATGGCATTTGCTAGGCTTTTGGCTCAGATAATTAAATTACGAGCTCAATTCCCAGATTATCCCATTAAGTCAATCAGACTCGATAATGCTGGTGAATTTACATCTCAGACTTTTGATGACTACTGCATGTCACTAGGCATAGATATTGAACATCCTGTTCCCCATGTGCATACTCAAAATGGCTTGGCAGAAGCTTTAATTAAACGCCTTCAATTGATAGCACGCACTTTGCTAATGAAAACAAAGTTGCCAGTTTCTGCTTGGGGATATGCCATTTTACATGCAGCATCACTTGTGCGATTAAGGCCCGTTGCCAACAATCAATGTTCTCCCATACAACTCGTATTAGGAAATCAACCAAACATTTCACATTTAAGAATTTTTGGGTGTACAGTATATGTGCCCATTGCACCACCACAACGTACTAAGATGGGCCCTCAACGCAGATTGGGAATTTATGTTGGTTTTGATTCACCATCTATCATCAAATACTTAGAACCCCTGACGGGTGATATTTTTACCGCACGATTTGCGGATTGTGATTTTGATGAGACAATCTTCCCACCATTAGGGGGAGAAAAATCTGTGTCTAAAGAACAAGGCAAACTCATTCCTGAAAAACGATGTGAATTATCATGGAATGTATCCACATTGTCTCATCTCGATCCTCATACTGCTCAATGCGAAAACGAAGTAAGAAGGATTGTTCACCTCCAAAGTATTGCAAATCAGATGCCAGATGCATTTAATGATGCAGCAAAGGTGACAAAATATCATATCCCAGCTGCAAATGCACCCGCACGGATTGATGTCCATAATGGACAAAGCAATGTGCCAGCAAATGGTTCATCTGCTGCACGCCTAAAACGTGGCAGACCACTAGGCTCAAAGGATTCAGTTCCTCGAAAGAGGAAGTTGATGGACAAAATGAATCCAAATGAAATAAATAGAGAGCCCACAATTCATAATTCAAATGCCCCTAAAGAGGGACATGTACTTCTTGACAAGGAAAACGTCATTGGTGAGACAAGTGCCCCTAAAGTGGCAACCGTACCTGAAAGTCAAGAAATCTCCATAAATTATACGTCCACTGATGAATTGTGGAGTAGAAATGAGATGATCATCGATGATATATTTGCATTCTCAGTGGCTGCTGAAATAATAAAAGATGATGATATTGAACCACGCTCTATTAATGAATGTACACAGAGGCAAGATTGGCCCAAGTGGAAGGATGCAATCCAGGCAGAATTAAATTCTTTGGAAAAAAGGAGTGTTTTTGGACATATTAGTCCAACTCCACCCAATGTGAACCCTGTAGGTTATAAGTGGGTATTTACAAGAAAGCGCAATGAGAAAAATGAGATCTCAAGGTATAAAGCGCGACTCGTTGCGCAAGGTTTTTCACAAAGGCCTGGAATTGATTATGTGGAAACGTACTCTCCAGTAATGGACACAATTACATTCCGTTACCTAATAAGTTTGGCGGTTTCAGAAAAACTTGAAATGAGACTCATGGATGTTATTACCGCATATTTGTATGGAGAATTGGATACAGATATATACATGAAAGTTCCAGAAGGATTCAGGTTGCCTGAAGCAGCCAGAAACACACCACGGGGCATGTTCTCAGTTAAATTGAGAAAATCATTATATGGGCTAAAACAATCTGGACGAATGTGGTACAATCGTCTCAGTAAGTATTTACTGAAGGAAGGATACACAAATGATCCTGTTTGCCCATGTGTGTTTATTAAGAAATCAAAGTCTGGATTTGCGATAGTGGCAGTATATGTCGACGACATGAATCTAATTGGAACTTCTGCAGAGCTTCAAAAGACTGTTGATTATCTCAAACGTGAGTTTGAGATGAAGGATCTTGGAAAGACAAAATATTGTCTTGGCTTGCAGATTGAGCACAGTGCTAATGGAATTTTGGTGCATCAATCAACTTATACTGAGAAAGTATTGAAACGGTTTGGCATGGATAAAGCCCATCCACTTAGCACTCCAATGGTCGTTCGATCGCTTGACACTAAGAAAGACCCATATCGTCCAAAAGGGAATGATGAAATGGTCCTTGGTCCAGAAGTACCATATCTTAGTGCAATAGGTGCTTTATTGTACCTCGCACAATGTACCAGACCAGACATATCATTCTCAGTAAATCTGTTAGCAAGGTACAGTTCTGCTCCAACAAGGCGACACTGGACCGGCATCAAACATGTTCTACGATACCTTCGTGGGACAACAGACATGGGGTTATTCTATTCCAGTGAATCGACCAACGCCCAGAGTATTATTGGTTATGCTGATGCAGGATATCTCTCTGATCCACATCAAGGACGATCACAGACTGGGTATGTATTTACATGTGGAGGAACTGCGATCTCATGGCGTTCAACAAAACAAACATTAGTGGCCACATCTTCCAATCACTCGGAAATACTTGCCCTCCATGAAGCCAGTCGTGAATGCGTTTGGTTAAGATCGGTAATCCATCACATCCGAAGCACATGTGCCCTACCCTCAATAACAGACACTCCAACAATTCTGAATGAGGACAATGCCGCTTGTATTGCTCAGATTACAGGAGGATATATCAAGGGTGACAGGACCAAACACATATCACCAAAGTTTTTCTATACACATGAGCTCCAGAAGAGTCAAGAAATCAAAGTCAGACAAATCCGCTCAAGTGATAACCTGGCAGATCTCTTCACTAAATCATTGCCGAAATATACATTCCAAAAGTTAGTACATGGCATCGGATTACGACAACTCTGCAAGCAATCAAGTTGGAGCATGCAAAATCAGGGGGAGCATTCAAGAGTCCTCTAACATAGGACATATGCACGTTGTACTCTTTTTCCTTTGCTTAGATTTTCCCACTGGGTTTTTCCAAGCAAGGTTTTAATGAGGCAACCAATCTAGGGTCATGTGGTCTCCAAGGGGGAGTGTTATAAAAGTCTTGAAATGGAGCCCACACATACTGTTCATTACTGTACATTACTGTTCATCACTGTTCATTTGACGGCTTTGATACTGTTCATTACTGTTCATTTGGCGGCTTTGATAGAGTTTGTCTGTCACGGGTGAACAGTGATGAATAGTGATGAATAGTGATTATTTCAGCCTATAAATAAGAAAAGAAGAAGGAGAAGAAGAAAGGAAGAGAAGGAAGAAAGAGGAAAGAGAGAGCAGAGAGAAATTCTCCTAGAGAGAAAATTCAGTGAGCCACATATATTGTAAACACTAAACTTGTAGCTCTATCCTTTTACATAGTGGAAAAGTTACTGCTGCTGCTCTCCGAGGACGTAGGCATAGCCGAACCTCGTTAAATGCTGTGTCTCATCTACTTTACGTGCAGCTCAGAATTATCGCACATATCCCAGGTTATTTTTATAACAAATATAACAATTTTATACTTAACAAAATTTCCTTTTCAGCATGTGTGGTGTGGGTAGGTATGAGACAATTAAATAAGAGTGAAAATAGTCAGACTGAAAACAATAATTTTCTTTTACCCAAAAAAAAAAAAAAAAAAAAATTTCTAAAAATATGTGGGTGGTTTTCAGCAATCGGGTGGGTGTGGCAATAAAATTCCCCTCGGTAATGGTAAGTCATCAGATTCATCACTTTTTTTTCTTCAGTCTTTGAAAAACCACCCCTCTTTTTTATATGCAACAAACAACACAACCAAAACAAAACATGGCAACATCATGAACACAACTACACAAGACTCTGATACCACCACAAGCACCACTGCCTCTGCAGCAGCCTCTTCTGAGGCTGCCCTTGAAGAGGCCCCACCACAACCACCGCCACCACCAGCTGCTGCTGCTGCTGCATCAGCAAAAGCAGAGCCTCTCATGTTCTCCAAGGATCCAAATGCCCTTGAAAGCGGTGGTGGGATCAGGTGAGGTTCCTTCTCATTTTTCATAAACCCGATTCTTACTATTTTTGTTTATAAAATTTATTTATTTATTTTTCATAATTGCTTGGTTGTTTTTGATGGGTCACTCTTTGTTTTTACTGGGATCGCTTCCTGTCTCTGAAAACATATCTATGTGGTTTCCTTTTGAATTGATCAGTTGAGGTGTTTCTTGTGACTGACTGAGGATTGAGTAATATGGTTGTGGTTGTTCTTATTGGTTTAATTTGTTTAAGATCTTTTTATAAATCTTGGGGATTCTTTCTTTCGAACCCAAGAGGGTGTTTCCATTGGGTTTCAAAAAAATTCTTTTTAATGTTTTAACACTCTTTAAATTCCACTTTTGTCTCCTGATAACCTGTTAATGTTTGATAATTCCTCTACAAAGATTGTCAGTTGATGAATGGAAATGAAGATTATAATTGAGTTATTTTCTTACAGTTTGAAATTCAGTGCAATCTTTGAAGTTGTTGAACAACATTGAAAAGAGAAGAAGTTAGTTTCAAACCTCGGAGTTTAAAAGTTTTGTGACTTTGGTTAGGGATTGTTGGACCTGCGGCTTGCACTAGGTAGTTCTTAGGCGCACACGGCCAATGAGTTCGCTCTTGAGTAGTTGATTATGGCTATCATGCAATTTCCCTTACATTTAACCTTGTTTCAGTGGAGCTATTTGAACGTACATCAATCTAAATAAATTAAAATATGCATCAATTCTGTGCTCGATATGTTGTTCAGCTTAGTCAAAGTGATCACATAAGGAAAATGCTGAGGTTCTTTATATTTTGGTTGGGATTGAGTTATATGTTAGTATGATCTTTGACTCAAACATGTGATTCTGTTTTCGTAATGTTTGTTGTGCTTTCACAGTTTCAAAGTATTGTTTTAACTTTAAATATGACTTGGATGGGTGATATTATAGTTACACAAGATATTTCATCAGCCTTTGCTAAAGGAGCCATTCTGCAGTGTATTTGGTATCAAAATGCTGATAATTGTAATTTTCATGTGTTATGTGGACAACCTAATTGTTTTTCTTCTCTTTTTCTGTTAGCTTTCTCACTGGGAGCCGTAATGCAAGGTTCAGCTATGGATTTTCCAGTTTCAAGGGTAAAAGGCCTTCGATGGAGGATTATTTTGAGGCAAATATATCTGACGTCGATGGCCAGATGGTTGCATTTTTTGGTGTTTTTGATGGTACAATACAAGTTTCTATCACCTATCCCTTGTAGCATGTTCTCTCATCAGGCTCAGAGTGTCAGAAACTACAGGCTGATCGTGTTTTATTTCTGCTTCTTCACATGTTCCCTTTGTCTAGGTTGTCCATCTTGATGGTTAATGTATACTAATGACGAAAAATAAAGTTAGGAAGGAAGAATATAGATGGTTGCTTAACAACCCCCCCTTGTCTTATTCTCTCTCTCTTCTTCTGCGTTGATGGATTTTGTGCTCATTTCTCAGGTCATGGAGGTTCAAGGACTGCAGAATATCTAAAAAAGAACCTTTTCAAAAATTTGAGTAGCCACCCAAATTTTATCAAAGACACAAAGGCAGCTATTGGTATGAAGTGAGCTATTTCTTTTCCTTCTGTTTACCCATTGAATTCATTGTTTCATGTTAAACTTTCTTCCCTGTGATCATGAGGCATGAGGCAGATCTGTGTTTATGACTGCAGTTGAAGTATTTAAACAGACAGATGTTGATTACCTTAATGAGGAGAAGGGTTATCAGAGAGATGCTGGCTCAACTGCATCAACCGCTTTGCTATTAGGTGATCGGCTTTTTGTTGCAAATGTTGGTGATTCAAGAGTAGTCGGCTGCAGAGCTGGTTCAGGTTACTGTCTTCTCTGCTAAGGGTGGGACTTACGGGGTTATAAGAGCTATAAACTGTATAATGCAAAAAAAATCAGGGCAATAACCAAAATTACTGAACAAAAAAGCTTAGTTTGGTTAATGTCCTTGTCATATTCTGTCTACTTTTACTGACTCAATAAGTCAAGGACGAGCCTTGTCAGGATACATTAAGTTAACATAATAGTTTTTGTTTTTTCCTTTTTAATCAAAGTATATGCAAATAACTTTTTCTTTTTCTTTTCTACTAAATAGTTGTGACATCATATATTGTGTTTCACTGTAGCTATTCCCTTGTCCATTGATCATAAACCTGATAGATCTGACGAACGCCAAAGAATTGAAGAGGCTGGAGGTTTCATTATTTGGGCAGGTAAGTACATTTTCTTGAGTGTATGGTTTCAATTGGTCTATGTGATGTATACTTTTATAGTGGTAAGGCTGCATTTTCCCAATATTTGTGGCACCTGTTGATTATGGCATTAATTTCAATGACTAGAACTTCAATCAGTAACTTAAATTTATATATATTTTTTCTGGATTGCCATAAATGAAGTTGACTTTTTAATTTTAACCCTTTATGACTCAAGTGTACCACCTGATATAGTAATAACACATGCGTGATAAACAATTATAAAAAATTAGAAAAAAGCTGCCAAAACCAAGCCATTCGAATGGTGGATTTTCTTTTACAGATAGAGCTTTTTACTCATTCCCATCCTTTGCTCCCTTTTTGGGATTATATCAGTTACCTTCTATCTTGTAGTACTATCAACAAACTAATGAAATATCTGACAGAAATGTTCTCTTATTTAGGTTCAGAAAAGAATATTGTCCAGCTGTGGGACTGCAGGCTAAGATGATCTCCCTGTAATTGTACTAATATTGTTGAGAATATAGAATCTCTTGTCACGAGTTCATAGCCTTGCATGACTAAATATAATATCTTGGGCGTCTCCACCCATAGCCAATTGGTTTCGGGTTGATGCTTTAACTTCAACATGGTATCAGTGAGGGAAATCCACTTGTTAGGCCTAACTGTCACATATGCTCAGGTCACCCAATATAATTGATCCGTGTGTTTGGTTCAGTCATGCCAGGGGCGTCTAGAGAATAGAGAATCTCACATCAAGAATCCATAGCCTTGCATGAAAATATATAATATCTTGGCCTCTAATCCCATTGCCTATTTGTTTTGGATTAGATGCTCCCAACTTTAACAAATATCATATGTGCCCAAGAGCAGTCTAGTTAATTTTTCCCAACTTCCGTCCTTTGATGCAAGTTGTCTCTGTATGTTGCTCCCCTTATCTATGTGTGCCAGATTATACTATGTGATTACTCTACCTTTTTCCATCCTAATTTGTTAACTATATAATTATCTATAATGAAAACATAACAGTGATGAATACAGAATTATCCTAACTATCGGTTGTACACACTGATGGATCCAGAATCATTCTATCTATCTCTGTAAAATCCAGATCAGATACTTTTTTTATGTTCTTTAACATCAGTGTTCCCAGATGACCTGTGCATAAGTCTGGAAACAATTTCAATCCCAAACTTATGCTTTGTGTTGTTAAACTTGCCAGGAACATGGCGGGTTGGAGGTGTTCTTGCCGTTTCCCGTGCATTTGGAGACAAAGTACTGAAACCATTTGTTGTTGCAGAGCCAGAAATTCAGGTAATCTGAAATTATAAGCTTGCTACTCACTTTCTGTCTCTGTGTTTACACATATACCTCTATGTGTGTGTATCTGTTCATATGCTTATCTTTCACTCTTATGCTTAGGAAGAAGAAATTGAAGGAGTAGACTTTATAATTATTGCAAGCGATGGACTTTGGAATGTCATATCAAATAAGGTGAGTGCATGTATTGAATGAATTACACTGCTCTTAGATAACGAAATTTTTGAATTTGTCATCTTAAACTTTTGAAAGAGATATTATGGGTCTTAGTATGTGCAGCATGTGACTGTCGCCATATCTATCATTTGGCTTAGTTACTAAAAGTGTAATTTTTCTCTTCTGTGTATGGCGTATATCAACTGCAAGTGAGTCACTCAGATCCTTGAGAACAGCTATTTCATGCAATGCCAACCTAATTTCCCCTCCTAGGACATTGTCTTGATGGAACCAATACTGATTGATGGTGTATTTTCTATTAAATTGCCTTTAAAAGTTGGCATTATGTGGTTGTTGATGTCTTACTGTGGGGCATTATTGGTTACTACGATTGCAACCCTAGGCGTCTTGTGATGATGACTAGATGATCTAGCCAGCCATTTGGAATGGTACAGATCTTATCATGTACGATGATTTGTTCTCGCATAATTACTGGTACAAATGCGAGTTGTGTATAACTAAAGAGTGCATCATATCATGTGATTTGATTAGCCCTTAAAGCTGGAAAAAGGTACTTGTCTTAGCTTAGAAACTAAGATCTTGTGCATAATACTTAAGTGGTCAGTAAGCTCTTCCATTGTAACTCCACCACTCTAGAGAAAGATATAACAGTTCCAGGTTGTGGATTGGTCTGGGAATCTATTTTGGGGGACTTGATTGCTACTGGGTTCCCATTCTACATGTATGCCTTACACTTCTTTGGATTATAAATAATCCTTACCACAAGAATTACACTTACATCTAGGTACACTGGGATCACAATTTTCAATTTCAATGATCTATATGGTTAATGGTTGCCTAGATAACTTCCTCTTCTTACCACCCATGCTGGGTGGAGGACATGAGATTGATATGTACCTCTTGTGGTGGTCTCCACAAAATTATCATGAGCTATTGAATTCTCATCCATCAAAACCAAACATTTTGTGCAAGAAACCTGTGTGCAAGAGCCTGCAAACATTGGAACTCAAACTAAAATGTTGAAATCTAAGAAAATAGAAAGCTAAACTAAAACTATAAATCAAATTTGTGTGCCAAACCCTTCAACTTTGTTGTTGAAGGATGTATATTTTACTGCTTAGAACTTTGAGTTTTGCTAGCATTTCAAACTCGTGAATCCACTTTCTATGCACCAAAATTTGAAGTTAGATTATCTTCTCTATATCTCGGATCCCTTGCTCTGTTCGTCCATTTTTATGGAATTTCTTAAAATCTTAAAGTGTAGTCTCTTCTATATCCAGGATGCTGTGGCTTTAGTGCAGGACATAGCAGACGCAGAAGAAGCGTCTAGAAAACTCATCCAAGAGGCTTTTGCACGCGGTAGCTCAGACAACATAACTTGTGTTGTTGTCCAATTTGGTATTTCGGAGTAGACTCGTTAATATTCCAAGGTAAATGTTGAGTTAATGGTATGTGTATATGTGTGTAGATTTATATGGCAACACATGCACATGCATGCATGCGTACCACATATACACACACATGGAATTTCATTACTAGTTGGTAAGCATTTTGATTTGCAGTTTCAGCTTACTTATTAAAACGGCATCCAAGCAATGTGGAAAGACTATTGAGGCAATAGTTTCCTGAAATTGTCTTTAACTAATTAGTGTATTGGGCTGACAGCTCAGTTTTCAAGTTGTAAGTCCTGAACTCCTGACTGTCACCACAACCCATAGTGAATTGTCATTTGTTGCTTCAATGTAGTTTTGAATTTGAGTTCTTTTTGTTGTGAAAATGAAAGCTTGGATGCCTTTCAAATGGCCACATCCAAAAGAAGGAAAAACCTCGGTGTGTTTTGTATCTCTGTCTTCAAGGACTGGTTATTGAGGATTGACAAATGATACGAGTTCATACAGGTGCTCGACCTGGTACATACCGAAGTCGAAGCATGTCATGCTGCTTTTTGGTTTAGTTTGACGGGTGTTTGAGAGATGATTAGTCTAATTGCTGATCAGGTGACATGATTAGTCTAATACTTGCATCCAATCCAATGGTTGACCTTGTATTAAATGGATGGCCAAAAGAGTTGATGTTGAATTCAACCGAGGAAATGTTTGTTACCTAGGATAAGGATAGGAAGCTTGTCTGCGTTGGTTGTGAAATGTGATGTGACTGCTGTTCTTTCCCCTTCCAAAATTAGAATCTATGAGTTTCTTGGCTTAAATTGCCGCTAGCATTTGGTTCACTTAATATATGCAAAAAGGAAACAGCCAAGAGTTCAGCAAACCGACTTGAAACACAAGAAAATCAAAATGCCCATGAAATATGAGAGCTTCAAATTTTCATTATTGTTAGGCAGAATTAAGCGAGTGAAATAGCATGGTGGTTTGTCTCGTCCATCCGAACCATTTTCTTCAATTCCTTTGGTAGTTTAGATTGGTCTAAGCTAACATTCACCCAAGTCCACAAAGGTAACCTCCATTTTCAAACATAGCTCTTTTTCCCATCAATTCAGATGCTGATGCTTTATTTCATTACGAGTTCAGATTTAATTAGTATTTACTTTCGAGTGATCTAACAAGTAACGAGTGATGAACTTGTAAAATGTATATACATCTGTTACATGCAAGTCTTTCTCATATCGAGATATGAAAAGAAAAAGTTAAGCGAAGTAGCATCGTGGAGTAGTCGTATGATTGCACGGTGTCCCTCAAACAGTAGAGGCTTTGTTATTGGCCTTTTATGTAAGGTGTTATACATTTTATTTTGGTTATTTTTTCAATATAAACTCTAAATATCAAACTTTATACTCTATAAGCTTTGATTTTATATTTCTAAAACCGTATGGAAACATTATAAACAAAAGAAATGTCAGTACAGAATTTTGAGGTTCCTCTATCGTGAAGGTTGCCTAATGCCCACCTCTTTTATTATTTTTGAAATTTAAAATTTTAATTTAAAAATAACAAAACAATGTTTTTGAAGTGTTAGTTTCCAAATGTTTACAATTATTCATCTCCTCCATAATTCATGGTTTAACAATATAGTACAAAAACAAAAGAGAATCGTTGAATTATGAGTGATTTAAAAACAAAAGAAGCAGATAGAGCATATCAAATTGTTAAGAGGATATGGTAGAATCTCCCCTTCATGGGGAGTTAGATTTTAAAGGCACATGGAAAAGTAAGTAGGGTCCTAAACTCAATCAAAACACCATTTGGGCCCATGTGAAAAAGCCCGGATCAAAGCAGAACCTGGCCTCACACACGGACCCACAGTGGAAAAAGAGGCCCACACCAGCAAAGAACCCAACCCAGTGAGACAGTGACATTTCTGGAACTTAAAAATTGGAAAGCAGTTGAAAATATTGTCACTTCAAATTCGTGAACTTAAGACATGATTTGTATTTTGGTTCTCCAATTTGCAAAATGATTGTTGTAGTCTTGAAATTCCACTTTCATTAGCAGTGTTGATCGAGATTTGTTGAATTTTATGTCATATTTTAGAGGTAAAAAAGGATCAACACTGATAATGAAAGTGGAGTTCAAAACAAACTATTTTACAAAATTAAGGATCAAAATACAAATCGAATGTAAGTTGAAGACCACTACAAGTGAAAAGCCACATGATATAATAGAAAAAGTATGCAGATGCCTATCCCCCGTCATAATAAGCGCCACCATGGGGACACTTCAAAAAAGTAGAACTGTTGTGCTCCCGCGAAAAAGTGGTTTTCAAGCCTTTGTTTATTCCTCTGTGGAACTGGAAAGGTAAGTCTGCAACTCACTCAGTCCACACCAATCTCTCTCTTCTTTTTGCGAGCTTAATTTTCACGTTCAGCTGAGCTCTGGGAGATTCTTCAGTCAAAAGCAACTAATTTAGCAAGAATGGTGAAGGAAACTGAGTTCTATGATGTCCTCAGCGTCAGTCCCTCAGCTTCTGAGGAAGAAATTCGCAAGGCTTATTATATTAAGGTTCATTCTTTGATATCTAATTTTCTTAATTTGATAACTTTGATATGTTTTACATTTATTAATAGTTTTGCATTTGGTTTTTTATTTTTATTTGTATAGTTTCTTTTAAGTGCTGATCATCTTTCAGTCGTTTTTTGGTGCATTGGTACGATCACATACAAGAATGAATAAATTGAAATATAATAAACATATCTTGGTGGTAGATCCTGATTGACTGGTTACCTTTTGTTTTGTTTTTTTGGGTCCAATTGGAAACATTAAAGATTGAGAATTGGAGAATGGGAATTTGATTGAGTTTCAGAAAAGTATGAATAATTAATTGTTAAATTGTTAAGGGACCTGAATCACCTAGTGTTCTTTGATTACTCATACAGTCATCTTTACCATATTTCTTACTATCATGCAGGGATTTATGATTTATTTTGTTCAAATCTTGGTGAACTAATGCAACTTTGTATTCTGAACTTTTCTATGTACTAGTAAACTTTTCTGTGTTTGAAATTCAAGTATCTGATATGGAGAGGCTAATATTGGTGCAGGCAAGGCAAGTTCATCCGGACAAAAATCCAAATGATCCTCAGGCTGCTGAAAGATTTCAGGCATGTCCACTACTTCTAATCCTTCTTTTTATCGTTTGTTTATCGGTTTTCGAGGTAAAGAAAGTTTCAGTCCTCTTATGAATCAAATGGAGCCTTGCTCTGTCAATTTTTTTTTTTAAATCTCTGGAGATGGGTTGCTGCATATAAGTTTTCATGAAGACGTAGGCGCTATGATATTTATCTTGTTGACACATACTTGTGTGGTTGTTCTCTTACCTTGAGGTTTAATAAAAAATCTTCTTGTTACCAGGTACTAGGTGAAGCTTATCAAGTTTTGAGTGATCCAGTGCAAAGAGATGCATATGATCGAAATGGAAAGTATTGCATATCTAGGTACAAATACTTATATTTGACATTTGCTTATGCTCATATGCGCACACACATACACGTAGATATCGAGGTCATCCTATTACAGCTTTTGTTACTTGAGATCTTTCTCATATAAAGAAAATGAGTTATGATATAACTGCAGATAAATTATACTGCTCCCAATCCTTCTGCCTTGCCATTAGTCATCTAAACACATTCTTGACATAAATTTTGGCTTCATTTCATGAATTTGATTTCTGACATTCTACTGGACCAACTTACCTTTGCATAATGTAAAATTCTAACGCACTTATAGGGAAAAAAATCCATAGTTGTGAAAGACTTTGTTGTTTGGACACTTTCTCTACCCTATTTGATTTGTCTATGTGCAACGCAAGTTGATAGTATTGTTGTTATATCGTTATGAATTTAAGTTGTGCATTAATCTTGTTCTTAGAATATTTTCTCCTAATATCCTAATAAGTCAGTGTTTTTCTTTGAAGGGAAACCATGCTTGACCCCACAGCTGTCTTTGCTTTTCTTTTCGGAAGTGAATTATTTGAGGACTACATAGGACATCTAGCTGTAGCATCAATGGCCTCTTCTCAATTAGCTGGTGAAGGTGACAGCCCTGAAAAAGTGCATGATAAATTGAAGGCAAGTAAATTCCAGAACTCATTAGATTAAATACCAGTATCTTTCTCTTTAGCGAGGCATGTTGTTCATTGTGCTCATGTTCGCGAATAAAATGGAATATAAAGGTCTGGCTTCTGCAGTCACAGGCTCACAATACATACTCATAAAATTACACAGGGAGGGGCAGTAGGGTTGCAGAACTTCTGCTCCCATAAGGAGACTCAGTCTGAATTGGTTGACCATTTCTCTTATGTTTTAAATAAGTCTAAGTATCTTTCAGACAATCTTTTAGGTATTGTGGTAGTCCGCTAGAGCACATTTGCTGCTTTTCAGATTTTCAGATTTTCATGTCTCAGCGTCTACTTCTATTCAATGTAACCATTGAGATTACCTAGGTGTGACTTTAACTTGATATCATTGTTTCCTCGAATTTTTATCCACTTGGTTCATTTCCTTTAACCTATAACAGCATCCATAGTATGGATTTATTTTTTGCAGGCTGTCCAGAAAGAAAGAGAAGAAAAGCTAGCAAAATCACTCAAGGATTTTCTTAAACAATATGTTCAAGGTGACAAAGAGGGATTCTTACAGCATGCTGAATCTGAAGCTGGACGACTTTCTGATGCAGGTCAACTAATTTGCATCTGGCCTGTTTATGATTTCAGTAACCATTAATGAACCCATGGGACAAATGTTGCAAACAGAAAGTCTAAGTGTTTTAAAATTTGCACAAGAACTTTGTATCACTTCAAATGCTGTGACCATACTCATAGCTCAAAAGATTTATACCACCTAAATTGAAAGATTCCCCATGGTTTACAACTTCAATTATCTTCTGGAATTACCAAAGATTTAAAATCTATCAAAAATAGGGCACATATAGTACAGGGAATTTCTTGAAATTCTCTCCGTCTTTTCTTTTGAGTACTCTGTAATCTGCTTCATGCTTGATATCAGCATAATGTATAAGATGAACTTAAAGATTATCGATATATCTTCACTTGATGTTTTTAAAGTAATGCACTTCATAGTAGTTGATCTTGCAGCTTCATTTACTTTGATTATGTTTAAGCTGTTCTGCCTGATATACGTTAGCTATTTAAGTGCTTGAGTTCAAGTTGATATACTGGTAAAGTTTTAACTGATAAATTAAAAAGAAACCGTGTCTTATTTATTCTTCTTGACGACACTCTAATGTCAAATATCAGAAAACATCAATAAATCCTTGAGGACATAGTTGTGCTAGGAACTTTAATGACAGCTTCTAGCTCCTAATAATCATATATCGAACCTAATTTTTATGACACTAAGGGATGAGTTACTGAAACTGATAGGACTTAAAATTTTGTATGCTTTGTCAAATACAACAGACTTTGATTCTTGTAGGCATAAATTATTGACTTGTATTTTCTCATATGACACCCCATCTGTTCTTTGGCTTCACAAATTTATGTAATTGTGATGATATATAGTAGCGTGGACTTTGTAAGTTTCATGAAAAAATTAATGATGCATTAGCCTGTCACTACTTGTGCATGCTAAACTTTCTACTCTTTCTCAATTGCAGCCTTTGGAATTGAAATGCTACACACTATTGGCTACGTATATTCGAGACAAGCAGCACAAGAGCTTGGAAAGAAAACCATATTCCTAGGAGTACCATTTTTGGCTGAGTGGGTACGGAATAAGGGACATTTCTGGAAGTCACAGATGACTGCTGCAAAAGGTTTGCATATAATCATCCAGGACTCTACCCCTCATTCGGTGTTAATGTCGTGTTTTCTACAGGGAAATTTAATTCCTCTTTTAATCTAATTATATCTTGAAAAAAATGAATTCAGGTGCTTTTCAGTTGCTCCAACTTCAAGAAGAAATCCGTCGGCAATTTAAAATGGATGGAAGCGGCCCTGAAAATGATGTTGAATCACATATACGCTTAAACAAAGACACACTTTTGAACTCATTGTGGAAATTGAATGTGGTGGACATTGAAGTAACTCTCATGCATGTTTGTCAAATGGTTAGTGATTTCTTACAATCAACAGTAAACCTTTCTTTTTCATGAAACTGGCTTTGCTTTTCCATCTCCTGCAATGCATTTTGACACCTGTCAGATAACTGGAGATCCTTCTCATGATTCCAAAATATGGTTTCAGGTTCTACGGGAAAATAACGTTAGAAAAGATGAACTTAAAGCTCGTGCTCTGGCGCTCAAACACCTTGGAAGGATATTTCAGGTGTGTAGTTACGATTTATGCAAAATCTTGTAGAGGAGCATTTCTTGTTTATTGCATTTTGGTGCATTCTTCATCTTGAGTATAAACTTGAATGCAAAGGTTCTGCATGCCCATTATAGTACTTCCTTATTAATTTTGGATGACGATTTTCACACATCATTCAGTCCCATTTACATTGCTCCCTCTTATTTTTGTGCTTTGGTAACCGCGTAAACAAAAGGAGAATCAAAGCATGAAAACAAATCTTTTTAAGTGATGACCTGCTGACACTAAATACAAATTTTTCTGGTTTTAGGAGGAAAAGCAGACACGAAATGGTGGAACTTCAAGAAGGAAAAGTTCAGCTGACACAGACGACGACGGGAGCAGTTCCGATAGCAGTTCTGAAGAGGATTCGCCACGACCACTTTCATATAGAACTCCTTTTCTCACTCAGGCATGTTATAAGATTCTAAACACCTAATGAAATATACCAAATCACGCTAACCGGTTAATGTAGCTGATGTGTTCCTTTGCCTTCTTCCCTGGCAGGGTATTGGCAGGCTCTTCAGGTGCCTTTGCAATCCAGCATTTGATGTTGATGACGAAGAGATTGTTTACAAAAGCAAATGATATGCAATGCATGAGATTATATGTAAAAGAAGGAAAAGTTGACAAGCGTACGTGAGATGGCAAAGCATATATATAAGTTATAACAGAGGGTGAAAGCTGTCGTGGTAAATCGAGGATTTTGTTATATTCATGCTAGAGAATGGCGCAAGCCAGTGTCGTGTGTCAAAATGTATTTATTCATTGCCCTCATTATTGTGGAACAGTTCCATTTTCAAATATGTTCAATTTTTACAGTGATATATATATGTAATCGCAACAACGAAGCTTTCTCTTCAGTTTCAGACTCTCTTTAGAGTCTTCCGCGTGGACGAGGGCGAATATATCTTGTAAACAGATGTGAGAAATATAAGCATGATTGTCACTTGGTCAGTTTTGTTAGAATTAGATTTCTGAACGGATTGCGATTTGTCCAATTATATTTTTATTTTATTACAATTATATTTCTGAATGGATTCCTACTTACTTGCAAAGATGCTGTTTTCATTTAAATACAATACCAAGTAGATTTCTTCTCCCCATCAATCTCCTATTATTGACTTGACTATATATATTATTGGTTGAGATTTTCAATTTCATAAACAAATTAACCCGAGAGAGATGAAGATTGAGAGTCTCTTCTGTTGGTTCAAAGGAAAGCTGTTATAAAAAATAATAGTTTTCCTCTTTCCGTAAAGCTAAATACAAAATATTTATATCATAAATAGCATATAAACAAATTGGAAAGCTTTGAAGGTATAATAAAATTGAAGAAAACAAAATAATATGTAAGTAAAGGAAAATAAATAATAAGTAAGAAGGTGAGTTTGGTACGGTGAAGCACGTCAAAGATGCTGTCCTAAAGCCTTTGTAGCCTCCCTACGTGCAGGTACTGACGGTCTACAAGACTCCAAGATACGACCCCTTATACACAAACTCAAGATCCGCTATGAGCACGTTCACAGACAGATATAGGTATCCAAGTCACATAACCATTGCCCAAAATAATAATAATAAAGTAGAGAATATATGTAAAAGTAGAAAATGAGAGAATTAGAATGTGTATGTGATATTCTGATAGTGTATTGTATATATCGTGTGTTATTGTGTGTTATTGTGTGTTCTTGTGTGTATTGTGTATTTTTCAAATGTGAAGGAGGAGTGGCCTTTTATAGGCATCCAAAAACATGTAACCTTCACCAACCATAAAAGTTCACCAACCAAAAAATTAAAACTTTTACCAACCAGAAATAAAACCTGAATATTAAATATTTATAACCCCCACAATAAATAAAATAAAACCGCCAAAATAATTAAATAAATAAAACGGTTAAATTTTTAAAACCTTTTAAAATTCCAACAATCCCCCACAAGGTTTTCAAAATTTTACCGTGACAAAAAACAGTTAAAAATATATAATATATATGTGGGCAATATAATACTATGTAATAGGTGTAGGTGCCTTCCGGGCTTGAACCTTCACTTAGTGATGATAGTCTCCATTTGAGGAACCTGAGTGTACACAGTATTGAACTCGGCACCTTTGACCAAACTTCAACATATCCCACACATAGTATTAGTTGAGACTTGGATGCGGGGTAGCGCTATTTATGGCCATGCGCTAATCTTGATTCTCATGAGAGTTACTAGAGAATAGCCCAATTCTCATAGTCGCGGCCTCACGACGTCTCTCACTTAGGTGAGTTCTCCAAGAGTACATGTGACCTGCACCCTGCGGGAGTTTGCCCGCCTTGAAACTCATTCAGGGATAAATCCCTTCCTAACGTCACATAAAATAGCACTTTTGCCTTAGGGATGAGCAGAAGAATATCTCAAGGATATCTCCATAGTTTTATGAATGCTATATGAGTCACGCAGTATGGATTGTTTCTACCACATTGAACTTCCTTCATGGGATCTCCAATCACAGAAGTTGGGTTACCTCCCTAGGTGACTCCCTTATGGGCTTAAGCACATCCCCCTCGACATTTTGCATTAATAGCCTCCTCCACGAGGCATGCATATCAAGACTAGCATTCACAAGGCATATATAATGTAGGTCATGTCTTTGTTCTCCATTTTAGCGCGCTTTAAACCTGTATGTTATTTGAAAATATTTCCTACACAATCTTGCACACAAATGATTAGTGGATTTCACCTCAGTATAATTGTAAATTAAATATGCATTGGTATACATTTAAGTATAATAGAAATACATCATACATTAAATCTTATGATCAAGAGTACCTCTCAAGTCCATGAAACTTTGAGTACACCTGCTACCACTTATGAACAATAATATAACAATTAATTCATTAAATAAATTTAACTATAAACACTGAGTAGTTCAAGATACCCTTACTCCCTTTTGTGCATTCCAAATGGCTGAAATCGTGATCACATATCCAAGTTGAAATTGTATCTTGTTGATTCTCAATAAGAACCTATAAGACAATAAGAAGTCTCTACCAAAATTGTATAACAAGGTAATCATTAGTTGCACACATTTTCATAAAATTGAAGACAAGGTAGTCTCATAATAAAATTTGCATAATGAAACGAATTTCATACAGACACAGTATGTTTGTCAATAAAATATAAAAAGTATTATGTCACTAAATGAATCTTTCCCATGAGAGCATAAAGAAATTGAAAACACACAAAAATATGGGAAAGAGAGAAAGAAAGCCTACATAAATGAATCTAATATTTTCAGCATAAAAGCAAAACTGCATAATGTTAACAAATAAATTACAGCATTAAATTTCCCATTTAAGAAAATTCAACTTCCACAAATTGGTCCACATGTTTTAAAAAATATTAATAATTATCAAAACGCAAATAACGTAAGCATTGAGCGTTAATTAAAATAGAATAAATATGAATAAAGGAGATATGAAAACTTATATAATAAATGTACAAAATAAATTCAGTTTTAAAGAGGTAATCAAATCACTCAAAACTGGAATATTAAATTAAAAAAATAAGTATTGATATTAATTTTGTATTTGAAATACCCACAAAAATTCCAACAAATACCCACATAGTTAAGGAAAAACTCAACCCCCACAAATTAGGGAATTCTCAAAATATATGAAGACGGTACTAAAATTTATTTAATTTTAAATTCATAAGGTATGTACTCACAATGATCTTGATAGTCATTGTAAATATAACAAAACCATCGAAAGCCTCAAAAGAAAAAAATGCCTCAAAAATTTAGGGTTTGAAAGCCTTACACCAAAACTCAAAATTAATGCCACTTACAGTGATATAATTTATTATTTCATTTCAGTTTTCTCAGGAGGATTCCACAATGTATATTTCATGTTAATTAACTCAATGTGGCAGCTGTCAAGACTTTATAATCAAAAGAACATTAGATAACTCAAGAAACTAATATGAAGGATTGCACAATCGAAATGTATAGGCGTTGGCAACTTTAAAAGGAATCCAAGGCATTAAAACAAAGATGTAATTAAATTGCATAAATGTTCAGAACATTAAAGGCAATAATCACCTAACAATATCAACAATTTTACTGCCAAAATAAAAGCTCTAAATGTCATGAAATTGACATTAAAGTTTTGAAACTAAAGCTGCATAAATTAAAAAATAAATAAAATCTCGTAATTGAATGTGAAATGCAAAAGCTTCCAAAAGAAGTTAAGAGCAATTAACTAATTCTGGAATCAAAAGGAGCTAATGTCCAAGGTGTTAAAGTGATGCATTTATACTACAAAAAAAACTATAGGTTTTTCTCCCAAATTCAAAGCAATGACAGCCATCAAAATAAAGAATAATTAGGCTCAATAAAACTTGCAATAATGTCACATAAACTCTCTACACGTTTTCGCAAAAATTAGTAGATATAAATGAAAATAAGAATCAATATAAAATTGGATACACAAATAGCCCAAATCTAAAACTGACGTAATATTAGATTTTGAATTCAAAATTAAACTACAAAAGAACGGTTTGCACTTTTTTCGTTTTTTCTTTCAAGGATTTGAAATCAAAGTAAATAGTATACTATACAGAATTGCAAAGATGCAACAATTGAATATTCAAATCAAATTTATCTTCATAAAAGGAAAACTTAATTGTGTGTTGACCAATAATGCTTTATTCCTTCATAATGCATTAAACCACATAAAGATAGTGTATAAAAACTCAATATTAAAACAGTAATTTCAAACACTAAACTTTAGTGCTAAGAATATATTATAATTGCTTCTTACGTTGGTATGAAGGACTTCCAAAAGTAAGAACAATAAAATGACATTAAGTCCAACAAAAAATAAGGGACCGTTATATAAAAGAAGATTGATGGCAACCAAAATCAATGAAGGCAAATGTAAAAGGCCCAACACAATAAAATCAAATATACCAAAGAATTTGAAACACTTCAACGTTTCGGTTTTAAACACTTCAACCATTTAACATTGGATGTTTCACCGCAAATTAATTAATGAGTAATAATTAATTAATCGGTAATAAAACAATACAAGCTATTTAAAACAAACAGTAACTTAGAAAACGGACACACCGCATAAAATAATAATACATTGAGCTATAATAATAATACCACATAAAGTAGTCGGTAGGTTTTATTTTCAAACACTAGCAGTAATTTCCCAAACGTTAGCACCAAATTATAAACATATAAATGTACCAACAATATTTAAAGCAGTTGAAATTGTATAGACAACATAAAAGCTTCAAACTGCATCTACCCAAAATAATCGTAATTTTCATTTTGAAAATCCAATACAAATGTAAAAGCTTCAGTCAAAGAGTTAAAAGATATTAAAGCTAGGAATACGGGAAGAAAACAACTTTAACTTACAAAGGCTTTAGAATGTTATAAAAAATAATAGTTTTCCTCTTTCTGTAAAGCTAAATACAAAATATTTATATCATAAATAGCACATAAACAAATTGGAAAGCTTTGAAGGTATAATAAAATTGAAGAAAACAAAATAATAGGTAAGTAAAGGAAAATAAATAATAAGTAAGAAGGTGAGTTTGGTACGGTGAAGCACGTCAAAGACGCTGTCCTAAAGCCTTTGTAGCCTCCCTACGTGCAGGTACTGACGGTCTACAAGACTCCAAGATACGACCCCTTATACACAAACTCAAGATCCGCTATGAGCACGTTCACAGACAGATATAGGTATCCAAGTCACATAACCATTGCCCAAAATAATAATAATAAAATAGAGAATATATGTAAAAGTAGAAAATGAGAGAATTAGAATGTGTATGTGATATTCTGATAGTGTATTGTATATATCGTGTGTTATTGTGTGTTATTGTGTGTTCTTGTGTGTATTGTGTATTTTTCAAATGTGAAGGAGGAGTGGCCTTTTATAGGCATCCAAAAACATGTAACCTTCACCAACCATAAAAGTTCACCAACCAAAAAATTAAAACTTTTACCAACCAGAAATAAAACCTGAATATTAAATATTTATAACCCCCACAATAAATAAAATAAAACCGCCAAAATAATTAAATAAATAAAACGGTTAAATTTTTAAAACCTTTTAAAATTCCAACAAAAGCAAGCTCAATGCGAAAAAGAAGGCAAGAGAGAGCAAAACAAAGAGTACATAAGCCAAAGGACCAGTTGCTGCAATAATATGGGGTGGCAGACAGTGCCTGACGATATCATGGAGATTATTTTAAAGCACTTGAATTTAGGAGAGCGTATACGCTTAAGAATCATCTGCAAGTCTTGGAACTCTCTTGCTATGCGAAGTGTTTGTACCATAACTGACCGAGCAACTAGCTAGGCTAGATCATCCGAGTGCTATGCTTTGAGAGGTCATCACCTTAGTCAAAGAAGTATCACCATAAATCACAACTCTAAGCAAAGCAAGAGGAGTCCCACATCGGAAAACTACAAGAGATGGAGACTCCCCCTCACGTATAAAAGAAGACTACTCTCCCCTAAGAAAGGGACTCTCTCTTCTGGATCCATCTCTGGGCTGGGCTTCTCACTTGTTATCTTTATATTTGGGTCTAATCCCCTTGTACAAATGTAAACAAACATTATCATAATGAGAACACCCTTCTCCGTGGACGTAGCCCATCATTCGGGTGAACTACGTATATCTTGTCTTCTATATGTTTATCGTTTGCCCAAATCCTCACACACTTGGTGAAGGTCCTCACCTTTATCCATCATCCATCACACCTCATCACTAAGTTGGACTCAACATTGGCCTAACCATTTTGAGCATCAACACGAAGAGACTTTTCTAATGCTCCACAACTGCCTTGGTTACTGCTTCCTCAGGCTTCCAATAAGTACTTGAGTTTTTCCAGTGTCTTAGATGTCAAGTTTCACACATTGATGCTACCTAAGCCGGTTCGAGAAGGGCTTGGTACTTGAAAAGTCTTCTCCTACCTTGCCGAGCAGTCTTGGTTCACCCAAGAGAAACACAAAGGCCTCAAAAAAATTTCACACGACCCTTGCCGTTCGGCAAGGGCTATGCAAAAGTGGCAAAGAAGCTGGCGACCCTCCTTGCCCTTGTCAAATCCATAGGTTCCGAATGCCAGAACCAAAGACCCAGAACCTTGCCGAACCCCCGACGCGCTGCCGAAGCCTCGTCCAACTCACAAAATCCCTTCAAGGGCTTCAAAGGCCAACCTTGCTAAAAGACCCACGAGCTGAAGAATTTTTACCAAGCTTACCCTTGCCGAATGGCAAGGGCCGTGTGAGAATTGAGGGGAGGGTCACAAAAAACACGGTTCCAAGTCAAGCTTGCCGAAGGCCTAGCCTTTTTTACCAAAATATCTTAACAAAGCCCAACTTGCACAATCTTGACCCCCTTGCCGAACGGCAATGGTCATGTACATGGCCCACCTGCCAAGCCCTCACTACTTGCCTCAACTCTCCACACCTGGGCTCACGCAAGTTCAAGCGGCCCAACCTCCTTGCCAAAAGCCTACACTTTGGCCACCATCGTCCTAGCCTCTTGCTATACGCCAAGCCAACTAATGCATGGTACCCTTGCCGAACGACAAAGGATTCGCTCAGGCAAAGTGATGTGCTCACGGGTCTCTATCATTGCCGAAGCCAATATCAGGCCCAGCCCACCCCACTTGCCGAAACATCGGGCCACAGCCACAAGGTACCTAAAAAAATAATAATAAAAAAGCTATTATTATTATTCTTTCCTATATAATAATAATGCATTTTTTCCCTTCAGCACCCTTGTGCCTTTGGCAACCCTTTTTGCCTTCGACACCCCTGTGCCTAAGCACAATGCCTTGCGACATGCAAACTTTGTGTATTGGGCAACCCCCTTTGCCTTCGGCACCCCCCGTGCCCAAGCACAATGCCTTATGACATGCAAGCCTTGTGTCGCCTTCGGCACCCCCGTGCCTAGCCACATTGCCTTGCGACATGCAAGCTTTGTGTTTCGGCACCCTTGTGCCTAGCCACATCGTCTTGCAACATGCAAGCTTTATGTCGCCTTCGGCACCCTTGTGCCTAGCCACATTGCCTTGCGACATGCAAGCTTTGTGTCACCTTTGGCACCCCTATGCCTAAACACATCACCTTGCAAATATGCAAGCTTGAGTCACCTTCGGCATCCTCGTGCTTAGGCCCATCGCCTTGCGATATGCAAGCTTTGTGTCGCCTTCGGCACCCCCGTGCCAAGCCACATTGCCTTGCGACATGCAAGCTTTGTGTTTCAACACCCTCGTGCCTAGCCACATCGCCTTGCGACATGCAAGCTTTGTGTTTCAACACCCTCGTGCCTAGCCACATCGCCTTGCGACATGCAAGCTTTATGTCGCCTTCGGCACCCGCATGCCTAAGCACATTTACTTACGACATGCAAGTTTTGTGTCACATTTGGCACCCTCGTGCCTAGTCACATTGCCTCGCGACATGCAAGCTTTGTGTCGCCTTCGACATTCCTTCGCCTTCAGCACCCACATGCCTAAGCACATTACCATGCAACATGCAAGTTTTATACCTTCGGCACTCTTGTGCCTAGCCACATCGCATTGCGACATGTAAGCTTTGTGCCTTCGGCATCCCCTTGACCTTCGGCACCCCCGTGCCTAGCTACATTACCTTACAAACAATCACGCTTTGTGTCATCTTCGGCACCCTCGTGCCTAGGCACATCGCCTTAAGACATGCAAGTTTTACACCTTCAACACCTTGTCTTGTAACATGCCAGTCTTATGCCTTCGGCACCCCTTGTGCCCAGCCACTTTACCCTGCGACATGCAACTTTGTGCCTTCGGCAACCCCTTCACCTTCGGCACCCTCGTGCCAAGTTCTCTCCCTTCCAAATGTCCTTCTTACCCGAGGACTTGGGGGACTATGGGCAGTACACTATACAGCTTGGAAGATGAGCTATGGCGTTGCTCGGGCAGTGCACTTAAAATTACAAGTCCCCAACCAAGAAGTACCTTCTTAATCGAGAACTTGGGGGAATACTGTTTATACCATAACTGACCGAGAAATTAGCTAGGCTAGATCATCCGAGTGCCATGCTTTGAGAGGTCATCACCTTAGCCAAAGAAGCATCACCACAAATCACAACTCTAAGCAAAGTAAGAGGAGTCCCACATCGGAAAACTACAAGAGGTGGAGACTCCTCCTCACCTATAAAAGAAGACTACTCCCCCCTAAGAAAGGGGGTCTCTCTTCTGGATCCATTTCTGCCCTAGGCTTCTCACTTGTTATCTTTATATTTGGGTCTAATCCCCTTGTACAAATGTAAACAAATATGATCATAATGAGAACACCATTCTTCATGGACGTAGCCCATCATTCGGGTGAACCACGTATATCTTGTCTTCTATATGTTTATCGATTACCCAAATCCTCACACACTTGGTGAAGGTCCTCACTTTCATCCATCATCCATCACACCTCATCACTAAGTTAGACTCAACCTTGGCCTAACCATTTTGAGCATAAACACGAAGAGACTTTTCTAATGCTCCACAACTGCCTTGGTTACTGCTCCCTCAGGCTTCCAATAAGTACTTGAGTTTTTTCAGTGTCTCAGATGTCAAGTTTCACACATTGATGCTACCTAAGCCGGTTCAAGGAGGGCGGGTTTGTGGTTGTTCTAAAGGATGGTTGGTTATGATCAAAGAAAAAGTATTAAACTCCAAACTGTATCTCGTAAACCTAATTTCAAGAGACCAACACCAATTTCTATCTTTGAGAACAATTCCATCTTTCCATAAGTTTGTAAACACAAACAAGTCGAAATGTGGCGGTGCATTGCTTTTCTGTAATTCATTCGCGTTATCTACGGAGGATGTTAAATCAAACAACTGTATTGTTGCAGCAGTTTTTGATGAGTTGACGTTGGGTTTATGCAGACCTGGAGACAAAACATGGAGTGTCTTCTATGTATTAGATGAAAACGAATATCTTGCTAAATTATTGTTTTCTTCTTCCGGCATGCTATACGCCTTAGTTTTTTCGGGTAGTCTTAGTAAGAATTGCATCGTTATTGCGTCTCACAGCTTAAACTTCGGAGATGATACAGTGAAAATTAAATTGGTATATGACAAAACAAAAAGCACAAGGGATTTAAATCCAAGCATTGAGTATCGTGATGACTTCCAGATCTTGTTGAAAGGAATGTACGCCTCTTATTTGTTACAATCAGCAACAAATAATGAAGTCTTCGTGATCCATCAAATACTAGATTGCTTTTTAAGAAGGGATGGTGATGTTGAGGATGAGGACGAGAATGAGGAGGAAGGGACTAATGATGAGGATGAGGAAGGGATTGATGATGAGGAAGAGGCTGATGATAAGGATGATGAGGATGAGGATGAGGATAAGGACGAGGAAGAGATTAATGATGAGGATGAGACTGATGATGAGGACGAGGAAGAGACTGATGATGAGGACGAGGACGAGGAAGAGATTAATGATGAGGATGAGACTGATGATGAGGACGAGGAAGAGACTGATGATGAGGATGAGGACGAGGAAGAGATTAATGATGAGGATGAGACTGATGATGAGGACGAGGAAAAGACTGATGATGAGGATGATGAGGATGAGTACGAGGATGAGGATGAGATTGATGATGAGGATGAGACTGATGATGAGGATGATGAGGAAGAAAAGACTGATGATGAGGAAGAGGAGGAAGATAACAATAATGATGATCAAGATGAAGGAGTTAACAATGGTGAATTTCGCCGCATCGATATTGCTTCTGAAGATGCATTTGGCTCTAAACCATATTTGAGGACAAGTGAATTTAGAGTATACAAGCTTGACCAAGAGAATGACAAGTTTGATAGGGTACAATGTTTGGGGGACGACCAACTATTCTTTTGCTCTGATGCTGAATGCGTGTCCCTGCATCTAGCTAGTAATATCCAAGGATTTGACGGAAATTGCATTTATTTTGCAACAAACAACATATGGAAGTTACATTGTTTAGAAACATATGCATCTCGTGAGATTGGTGTATTTTACCTAGATTCTAGGAGAATTAGGCGACCATTTCCAAGTGTTAAGTTGTCAGTACTGACCAAACCCACTTGGTTAACTCCAAGTTTATAGTAGTTTGGTAAACATGCACATATGAAATTGTTACTTAACAAGTCTTGTTTTTTTCATCTTCATTTTTTTTTATATCTTGAAACTAGGGCTATATGTTTATCTTATACATAATATTTTCTCTCATGCTCATTAATTATCCACTTGTATTGATAAGATATGTTTTATGTTCAAAAAATTTACATATCTTTATCATAATTCATAAGCTCCCTTGCCATCCAGAAAAATGAAACAAAGACAAATGACATGAAATTTCTGTACTTTCTTTTTTAATACACTTGGCACAACTAGCATAAACACATTTTGAGTTGAGCCAAATTCACTATATTTATTTATTTTGTGGCCTTGTGAATAGAAGGATAGTATATAGAGCTTCAAAAATTTACATATCTAGAATTTTATGTCCATGAACCTCAAATACCATTGAAAGAAATAAGTAAAAGCAGTAAACTCCTCTTCTTCTTTTTTATTTGGATTTAATGGCGAAGGGAGGATATACGAAGCACTTTTGTTTCTCCCTAAGGGTGTTTATAAAAAGAAAATTGATCAGAGATTCAGAAGTTGAAAGGTGTTGACTTGAGAATTACAATGTACGCAAATGTGGGTTTCGCTTGGCCAGGACAATGTACCTACCCCTTTCTTCCGAATTTGATTACCCTCTCCGCAAGTTTAAGCTACCACTTGCAACCCCAAAAAAATAAAAGAGGGCAAATGCATATGACATAAGAAAATTGTATAACAAAAAAATCACAAACATATTATTGAAGACATTGAGTCCAAATCAGTGAAATCACACTAATTCATCATTGCGATATTACTTAGCACACTAGATGATTAGTATAGCCAATGATTTGCATCCATCCTGGGTACCTATTCGACCTTGCATCATAAACAATTGCAAAATTTAACCGAACTAAGAAAACAGAGGAAAAAGTAAAATTGCATACAACTAGCAAAAATCGTCTTACGCCACCACTCTGATTACATGCCAAGTTTTCAATTCAAACATAAAGAGAGAGAGTACAAGAATTTCAATGTTTAAGCCTAATTTAAGTACACCTTTTCCAACCTCTAACCCATTGCAGGTATCTAGATGGGCTTGCTCGTCAAACTCTTAAATATTGGCACACCTACAAAAATATAACAAACCTTGCACAACATCAACCACAGAGAGAGAACTGGAGGCCAAGTGCTGAGAGGAGTTCGCGCCATCTCAGAGTTTCTTCATAAAAAATGTAGGTCAAAGAGGAAACTAGAACCCTGCTGCCTCCAATCTGCACCAAATTATAGAAGATTAAACCCCAGTATCCAAGGAAAGGAAAATCTTAAATGAAACATGGCCCTAGATTCAAAATTTAATAGTAAAAAAATACGCCTTTGTGTACAAGAGGTAGGCACAATGACATATGCAGAGAAACTCCACATCCAAGGTTTAAACCAGTTCTAATTTAGAACCATTGTTCCAGCATATTTAAAAAATGACCAACTGAAAACTAGAAATCAGTTCAAACCAATGTTCCTTTGTCATTGTGAAACAAACAAAGGGTAGAGTTGGCTGCTTATATATCTAGGTGGCATGTCATGTCTGTCAATTAACCAACCAAACAAGAGCATTTTGTTGTGCACAAAATAAACAAACTAGTGAGGACTAAACCCTATGACGAAACTAAGTCTCTGATTGAACAGTCCAACTGCCATCCTTTGACTTATTATTTAATTGTTTCTTTTACATACTGTAAAGATAAATACATAAGCCAGAAGAATTTCGCTGCATGAATGTGAGGGTGCTGGTCAACAGAACAAGCACTCTCATAGCATTTGAGAAGCGAGGATTCATTTTACATAACATTGAACAATGCTTATAATATATTATCATGGCTCACCACTCTCAGTTGTTGTACAGACCTGTAGAGCGCCTTTTTGGGTACACATATGACTATGGCATAGTAATCAGAAGCAATTTGCCCATCACGTTTGCAAAAAACTAGACTTATGGTGGGTCCCTGCATGTGTTACCATTTAGATTATTTAGAAACTCATCAAAGTGAAAAAAGGGTCAGTATATCACCATAAAAGACCAGTTATTAGTGTATACTGCAACTTGAACTTAAGGTTCATGGTTAGAGAGTGATGCTTCATTTCAAACCTCACCTGCAAACGTGATAATGATGGCTGGCTCAAAACACGCTCAGCCACTTCCTCTGCCCTACTTCCTCTCATATTTGCAGTTACCTGTTATGCATGCATGAAAAGAAAATTTAAAGATTATGGGAAAAAGTCCCGAAGGCACAAAAATAGGTTTTCAGATACGCACCGTGAACTCACCCTCAGCCCTTAGATGCGCCTCCAATATTTCAAGAATCTCATGTGTCGTGTCCAGTGCACTTTTCCTTTGGATCAACGATCTCTTGCTTGCAACAAGAACTACCTAAAGAAAATCTAATTACAAGCATAAGATAAGATATCGAAAGAGCAGGGAGTTGAACAAGCTCCTTCTAAGTAGCATGCTTAAACCTACAAGATCACATGCTAGGTAAGATGAGCCATAAAGCAAGAACCTTACCTGGCTTCACAACACAACTCCCCCCTCGATCTCTTTCAAGTTGTTTTCTTTCAGTGTGGTCCCACTACTCACAAGGTCCAAAATTGCATCAGCTATCCACATCTAAATTCAAAAGAGAGACAAGTGGCAATTAATTATTTTCTAATTTTATTGATAAGTAGAAAAAAAAAAAAAAAAAAAAACCCTAGCTTCAAATGCCAAGGTCAACAACACCACATCAAACTAGATTGTACAAAAGATTGAAGACCATCCCCATGAAACAACTAGCTAACAAAAGAGTCATTTGAATGTATGGCCATCTAGAACTTAAGCATGGATTTAATCTCTTCAAGAAATATCATAATATTAACTGCAGCAGCTAGAATCCAACATAGTTCTGGACTAGTATAACGTTGAATAAGATAACTTATAGGTTACATATTGATACATAAAATTATTTGAAACAAAATACTTTGAAACAAAAACTAGACGATAAAAATCAATAGCCTATGTTTCTCGTTGAAAGGAATCAGGAAACAATAAATTGAAGATATCGTTAATCATGATACATATACTGAGAAATATGCATCATGCTTTATATTACGCTGGGAGCAATGCAACTACATTCAGACAGCAGACAGTGCTCCTCATAAGTTCAAGCAACCCCACCAACTTTTACTCTGACAAAGCATATTCTTACTGTGGGAGCTGCCTCGAGCGCTTCATCGGCAGTTGAAAAGCTCACATGGTTCAGTCCATTTTCTTTCATAAATTTCGGACCCAGCTGCAGCAGAAGACAAAAGAGAAATTAAATCCAAACAGAACCCTTATTTCCAATAAGATAACAAAAGAAACTTATTCCCAAAATGGAAAGTGATGAATAATACAGTGAAAAAATCTTAAACACATTGCGTACATAGGTGAAGCCAGTAGCAACTCGCAGAGGTTTCTCTTCAGCCCATTGAGGCATTTGTGCTAAATCCTTCAGTGAATTTCTATTCTCAAAAATCCCATATTTTGGAATCTGAAAAAACAACGGATATTTGAAAGCTATTAAAGGAAATATGAGTGAGATAGCTGGAGTTGGCTATTTGGGTAATAAGAAAGTAGCTCACTGTAAGGGATAAGCAGCAACCCCATAATCAAGAGCATCATGAACAATGATAAGATATTCATTCCCCTAAAATAGAACTTTAGATGATTAGTGTACCGTTCTCTTTGAACAAGTAATACGAGTGATAAGCTTTAATTATCAATGCAATTCTTCATTCATTTTGGATAAGAAAAAAATAATAAACAATGAAAATATATTTAATAGAAGAACAACATGAAGTAATTTTTCTGAAAAATATATTTAACCATCATTCCGTAAGATTCGCAGTAATACATAATGTCAGTTCAAAAATATAATGTTTTTTTGGATATAATATTATTTGAGTTTGAAATCCTTCAACCAAGTAGTCTTTACCGTCAGGTTCCGTTGAAAAATCTGTTAGATTGATGATGTGGCACACATGTAGGCCTCACATATCCAATGATACGACGCCACGTGTATTAAATAAAACATAAATTTTTTAAAATTGAAAACAGTATAATAATAAAAACTGCACTTCTCTCCTCTCTTTCCTCTCTCCTCTCTCCTATCTCCTATCTCCTCTCCCCATCCTGACCCACCCCCACCTCTTAGCCTCCACTCTTGCGAGCACGCATATTAATCTTTAGAGTAATCGAAGAAACAATAATTATATAGACAATCAAAGAAATCAATTATATCTATGTCGTATCCAATTATCCAAAGTTCCAAGCAGGTTATCTAAAAAATATTAGGGTATCCAAACAGGTCTAAAAACATGAAAAAATTATTTCTTATCTAGAAGAATTGTATGTATTATTGCACTATTCACGAAACATACATCTTCATCATGCATCTTGGAATTGCTCAGGAAATGGTGCACTTTTCCTGAGCAATTCCTTGTTTTTCTTCATTGTTATTCTATTTCTGGTGGTATGGTGCACTTTTTTATTTATTTGAGGCATGATTATGACCACCTTAATTTCGAAATTTATAATGACCACGACCACGGCCACAAGCATGACTACAACCATGACAACTACTATGACCATAACCACGACCACGACCACGACCACGACCACGACCACGACTATGACCATGACCACGACCATGATTGCTTGTATTCACTTCAAGGAATGATGCATTTGCATTTGTTTCAGGAAATGGTTTTGAGCCAGTTAGGTGGGAATGATGGTTTTTCATCAAAAGCTCATTATTTTGTTCAACAACAAGGAGACATGAAATCAGTTATGAATATTTTGCAATCCCCTTTGTCGGTATTGCTGCTGCATGACCATGTTGGATGCATGAAAAGTTGTGAACGTTTCCTCCAACATATCTTCATCAGTAACTGTGTCTCCATACAACCTCAATTGAGAGACAGTTTTGAACATTGCTGAGTTATACTCATTCATTGTTTTGAAATTCTGCAAGCGCTGGTGCATCCAATCATAACGAGCCTTTGGAAGTAATATACTCTTCTGATGGTCATACCCTTCCAAATTTTTCTATAGGATAGCAGGATCCTTCATCCCAAAGTATTTAGATTTCAACCCCTTATGAAGGTGATGGCGAAGGAAAATCATAACTTTCGAGCAATCGTGCACGGATGCTTCATTTCCTTCCTTGATGGTATTTTTAAGATTCTTTGCATTTAAATGAATTTCAGCATCAAGGATCCACATCAAATAGTTCTTGCCAGAAATGTTAAGTGCAACAAACACAAGCTTCATGAGATTTGACATTGTTGAATACGTCGAAAAAAATAAAAAAAATAAAAAATTTAGAATTAATTAATTGTAAACATGAAAAGTTAAAATATGCCTCAATAATAAAAAGGTGATCATATTACTATAAATAAATAAATAAATGTACATATGCGTAATTAGTCACTCAAATCTACAGGTTTGAGTTCTATACATTTTGGGCTTCAGGCTCTAAAATAATTATATAACTTAGAACTTCGGGTTCTAGAATTATTGGATTTCTTTGATTTAAAACTTCAAGTTTAAATCATTAGGATGTGAACTTCGAGTTCTAATGTATAAATAAAATTCATCTTTATAAAAGTGCAACCGTTTATTTATATATTATAATATATAAAAACATATACATGTTATAGTGTATATTAAATAAAAGATGAAGACTGTACAATTGGTTAGAAAAGAAAAACGAAAAACATGGTAAACTTTGAGCCATAGCATCCTTCTGTATTATAGTCAATCAACATGTGTGGGACTATGTCTCAAAGAAACTTAGTTAGCGAAATAAAAAAAACATCAATCAAAATAAAATAGGAAATTAGATAAGAAAAATTATACAAAGATCCTTAACTACTAATAGAGTCGTGCTAATAACGTGTTGTAAAAATAAATAGAGAAAGTATATAAAAGGTAAGAGTAGTTCTCAAGAGCTCAATGCTCAAGTGTTTTATTTATCTTTAGTGCCTATTATTAATAAGCATAGGAAATACATCACCATTTACCAACCTTAATTTGTAGGTTACAAATTATAATAACCAATGATAAATATAGTATTTAGTGCATAGGATACAACTCTACAATGATAAGTATAATTATTGGTATAATGAAGGAATTACAATAAACTTATTATGGGTATCCATAACCTTTGAGTTTACAACATTATTATTATTTATATTAAGAATTCTAGTTCGTTATAATGAAAGAAGCAAATTTGTAATGAATGAAACGCTTCTCCTTTCAAACAAAGTATAATTATGGATGGTTGAGGGTCAGTTTGGTTTTTCTCTTTTTATTTGGTTATGTTCCTATTTTTATACCAAAGACAAATGAAAAGATGGCTCTAAAATGAAGTTGGCAGTAAGGTAATGAGTTCTAATTGTTCTAAAACATGAATATTACTAAGGATATTGAAATTGAAATGAGTTCATTTCATCTAGCCTAAAAAAGAAAGAGAGTTGATTGAATAAAGGTTAAGAAGGGTTCGTTAGAATAGCAATATGAAGAAATTATTATAGAGTATGTAGTCATGTTTGGGGCTTTCGGGTTTGGGGTTGTAAATTGCATTTGGGGTTTGAAATCAAGTATTTGTATTGTGATTCTAACTATTTTTCTTTCATTGATTGACAGACATCGGAAAAAAAGAGTTGTTGTTGTGGTTATTGCTTTGCTAAGGAGCTTTGAGGCAGATATTGAATATGTTAAATTGTTTTATAAACTGTTTTGGTGTGTTTTAGGTTTTCTTAACTTGTTTATAATCATTTTTAGGTTGTTTTAAGTATTTGAAAATTTGTTTTGATGTTTTTGTCTCTATTTTAGATTTTTTTTAGTTGTTTAGAATATGTTTTAACTTGTTTAGAATCTGTTTTCATGTGTTTGGCTATGTTTTAGATTGTTTTAAGTACATTTTTTTATATGAAATATTATAGCTGGCTATTGGTTAGATTTTTAAAGTTGCATTTGCTTTGTTTGAAGTTGTTTAGAATGTTTAAAGTTATGTTATAGCTGGTTGATTAGTTAGGATTTTGTTTGATTTATTATGTATGATATGAAAATGGAGTCTAGCCAATCAAAAAACACTTAATGCCTCAATTAGTGCACATTCGATTCAACCCCAAACACAACCCCAAGGGCAACCTCAAACATAACCTCCTCAAACATAAGACCAAGAAGAAGAAGTTGTGTCATCTCATTTGGGAGAGGGAAAAGGAAATTGAATGAGAGTATCGTGTGGGATCACTGTACAAAAATTATAAAGAAGAATGATATGGGGGTTAAGAGAATAATTGGGCTTTGCAATTATTGCAAAAAGGAGATGCCAGTGGATCCCAAGAAAAATGGGACAACCGGGTTGAAAACCCACTTAGAAAGGAGATGCAAGTTATATCTTAACTATAGAAAATGTGATGCAAACCAATTGGTGTTGGCACAAGAGGGGCAATGTGTAGTGCTTTGGTGCCTCACGCCTTCAATCAAGCAAGATCGGAAATGAAGTGTGTGAAGTACATTGTCAAGGATGAGATCTTTTTTAGGGAGGTGGAGGGGACGGGGTTTAGGGATTTTATTCATGATCTTCAACCTGGATTCATGATCCCTAATAGGAAGAAGGTTGTTAAGGGAGTGTGGGATTTGTACTTAGCCAAGAAGACTAAGATTATGAGTGTGTTAAGTGATCAAAGAGTAAGTATCACAACCGATACTTGGACCTCTATCCAAAACATCAACTACATAGTAGTCACCGCCCATTTCATGGATCATGAATGGAAGTTGCATAAGAGGATAATAAATTCCGTTAAGATCACAAGTTACAAGGATGATGACATTAAGAGGTGTTTAGATGCTTGTTTGAATAGTTGGGGGATAAAGAAGGTGTTTAGCATTACGGTAGATAATGCTAGAGCAAATGATGGGGCGGTAGAGTATATGGCCAAGAAGTTGAAGTCATTGAACACTCTTATGCTTGATGGCAAATATTTGCGTATGAGGTGTGCTTGTCATATTCTTAATTTGGTTGTTAATGATGGGTTGAAGGAGCTTTCTAGCTTAATTGAGGGGATTAGAAATTTTATGAAGTACATACATTCTTCACCATCAAAGTTGGATAAGTTTAAGTATTTTTCCATTTTAGAGAGCATGAATATAATGGCAAACATTCCTTTGGATGTGACAACAAGGTGAAATGCCACTTATAAGATGCTTAATGGTGCATTTAAGTATAAAAATGTGTTTACTACGATGGCGGAGGAGAATGCTTCATTTGTTGCTTACTGAGCTTGAGAAGGATGGAAAAAAAAAAAAAAAAAAAAAAAACTTGTGAAGATAGTTGGGCCACCAACCGAGTCGGATTGGGAGAATGCACAAGCCTTTGTGCATTTTCTTAAAAAGTTTTATGAAATCACCATAAAGCTTAGTGCCACCAAAACTTGTACATTCAATATCATGTTTACCGAATTGGTTGGGTTGCAAGTTGAGATTGAAAGAAAAATTAAAGATGAGGGGGGATGAAACTTTGCAAAAGGTGGCTTCTTCAATGAAGCTCAAGTGGGATAAGTAATGGGGTAGCTTTGAGGGTGTCAACAAACTTGTGTTTATAGGGAATGTGTTAGGCCCTAGATGGAAGCTTGCCTTTCTCAAGATTAGCCTCCGTAATCTTGGAGCCGAAGCTTCAAAGGTTGAAGCTATTAGGGATGAAGTCAAAAGTGCCTTGCTCACTTTGTATGATGAGTATAGAGGGGTTGGTAACTTGGGTGCTCTACAAATACTAGATGAGGGGGATGATGATGGTTTGGAAGATGAGTTTGATGGTGATGATGCTCATTCTCAAATGTTGAGAGAGATGTTGCTTAAAAGGAAGAAGGAACAACAAATGGAGATCTATAATGAAGTTGATAAATACTTTGCCGATCCATTTGAAAACCCAAAGAACAAAAACTTCAACCTTTTGGATTGGTGGAAAGGGAATCAATCAATATATCCAATCCTTTCCAAGGTTGCCAAGGATATATTTGCAATCCATTCCTCTACGGTTGCAAGTGAGAATGCCTTTAGCCGAGGCAAAAAGATTGTGGATCCTTTTAGAAGCTAATTGACCCCAAAAATGATAGAGGCATTAGTGTGTACTCATGATTGGCTTAGGGCGGACAAATTTAACTTATACAAGGAACCAACGGATGAGAAAATTGCTTTTTATAAAGAACTTGAAGAAATTCAAGCAAGTAAGTATTTCAATTATTTATATTTAGATTTTATTGATGCTTTGATGGTTTAATGCTTCTACTAATATGTACATATGCTTATTTATTTTTTCATGTAGTGGCCGCTAAGGCTCAAGGTGGTAATGCTCAACTTTCTACTTCAACAAGCATTTCGCCTCCTTCAACTCCATGACATTTGTAATGCTCAAGTGAAGTGTGCCTACTTTTGTTTGGGTTGTAAACTAATTAAAACTTCTACTTTATTTTGGGTTGTATACTAATTCAAACTTAAACATTTTTTTTTTTTTTTGGGGTTGTAAAATAATTCAAACTTCTTCTTTTGTTGGGTTGTAACTTAAGTTTAACTATGTTGTATTTTGCATTTGGATGTTTAGTTTTAGGCTTCAATTTATGTTTTGAGCATGTTTAATTGTAGTTTTAGCTTTTAGGCTTCAATTTCTCATTTTTTCATGTTTGGCCAAGTATAACTGTCCAAAAATAGTCCTTAAGACATTGCCCAACAAAACTGGACTTAAAAACCGGATTCAATTCTTAAATTGCAGCCCAGAAAATGTGAAGTGGGGTAAAAAAATTTGGTCAAAAAAGTCCAATTTGTTTGTTTCGGTAGGCCAACCACCGAACCAGCTCGACCGCTACTTGCGGTATTACCAACAGTCAAATCATCGACTGCAAATCGATTGGTGGCGGTTTCTTAAACCAACTACCCTCAGTTAGTAACTGAACCGAACCGATTCCAACCCTAATGAAAGGTTCATTTTCATCTCCTATTTCTCCATGAGTTAGGAAACTTTTTCCCATTTCTTGTTGGTAGTCCTTTTTTCATGCGGACCTAAAACGCCTGAATTTGATTATTCCACCATCTTTAATACCCAAAAAGTTCCCTTTACTAAATTAAAAAGAAATAAAAATGAAAAGGGCAAAAGAAAATCTCGAGTGTCAGCATCAAAAAATAAAAAATAAAAAAATAAAAAAATAAAAATCCAACAGTTTTCCCACCACTAAAGCAATCCTCACATTTTTATTATTGGGAAGTGCTAACAATCTTCTCTCTAACCTTCTCTTTTGGACCTTCTCCCTTCTTCTCACTACAACTGTCACTTTCCTTACACTAAAAACAATGTCATTAATGCATCACACAAACTAGTTTTTGTTTTCCAAGTTTACCCTTATTAAATGTATTAATTTTTTTTTTAATAACAAGCTAAATTTTTTTTTTTTTATAACTTTCTTACCACCTTGTTAAAAATTAAATAAGAAAATAAAAATTGAAGTTTTTTTTTTAATTTTTAATTTTTCCAAAGAGGCGCGTGCTTTGTTAAAAACAAAATAAAGATGATAACAATGTCATAAAACAAACCTTATTTTTATTTTTAAAAAATATGACGTTTTTTTTTTAATTATTTATTTTTTTAACAATATGCTAAAGAAGTTATAATAAAATTTGAATAAATTGAAGGAAATATAAAAGCCAATACATTTTAAAAAGGTAAATTTGGAAAACAAAAACTAAATTGTGTGATGCATTAATGGCATTGTTTTAAGTGTAAAGAAAATGACACTTGTCATAAAGAGAAGGGAGAATGTCCAACAGATAAAGGAGAATGTTCAAAAGAGAAGGTTAGAGAGATGGTTGCTAGCATTCCTCTTTATTATTTTTTAAAAAAGAAAAAGTGAAAACCAAGTTTTTTGCAACGGGTCTGATATTATGCTCTGTTCTTTTATTTTTTGGTAAGAACAAAAACCCTAACACTAAACCCACCGTTTTCCCTGTGCGAGTTCCATCGTCAGCTTTGCTCCTAACGCCAGATTGCAAAGGAAGCTCTATCCTCAGCAAACCTGATAAAGTGGGTAAGTTTACTATTAACCCTTTGATTAGATTATTCTTTCTGTTTAAAAGCTGCGATCATCAACATATTCTAAGTGTTTCTTCTGCTTAGGAAGACGTTTCTCTTTCGAATTCTCAGCCCCAGTCATTTGAAAAAGAAGTTTAAGGAGTCAAATACTGTAGGGTGTGTGATTTTGTATGAGAATGACTACTTTCCAAACCATTTTTTGAACTCTTTGCATAGTTTTTTTGTTTATAGAATTAAAGTGATATACCCATGTGTGCATTTATGCATATTCGTTTCGTTTGTATATTAAACTTGTGCTCGCCGCTCATAGTTTTGTGTGAAATCTGTAGGAGCTTGTGCGGCAGGCTAGTATTTGGAAGCCAAGATGCAGGCTTGTGGTGGAGCTGCAGTGATGGGTTCTATTCAACAGCCCACTTGGACCAAAGGAACAACTTTTCCAAACAAGGGGCTTAGCTTTGGTGGATATTCACATCAATTAAAACTCAATTACGTGAAGACCCGTAGATCTTATTCTTACATTGAAGGAAGCTTGGTTGCTGGAAGGCCATCCTCTTCTGTCTCTGTGCCTTTGCCCGAAATTGGAGGTAATTATACTCCAACCATTGAGCAGTTATCAATTACTTCTATGTAGTTGTGATTCCATTGGTAAATCGTATTGAAATGTATTTTAAGTTTTTGTTTTTTGGGATTTCTTTGTTAGGAATACTTCTGGGATTGCAAAGGTTATGGTGTTATAATTTTTAATGACAGTTTCACTTAAAGAAAACATAAAAACGAAAAGAAGGGGTAACCTTTTCCTTGGCATCTGCCAGAATGCTATATGCTTTGCGTATTCATCTTTGGAGGTTTTGTAATCACTACTTTCAGTACAACTGCAGAGTTTCGTTACTCAATTTTTTGAAAGAACCATCTTTATAAATGAAAAAGCCTTTTAAAAAACCATATATTCGGCTTGGATTTTTCCAACTTCTGTTGAAGTATTAAAGGAGTCATTGGTTAGTAGCAGGAATTATGTCCGACTTGTTCTAAATTTGATTAATTGATTTACAGCCGATGGAAGCAGTTTTATAGATAATGGGTTAAGTGAGGCTGACCCTGAGGTGCGTGGTATTATTGAAAAGGAGAAGGAGCGACAGTTCAAGAGCCTTGAGCTTATTGCCTCAGAAAATTTTACATATCGGGCAGTGATGGAGGCAGTTGGCTCATGTCTCACGAACAAGTATTCAGAAGGATTACCAGGTAAAAGGTACATATACTCAGACCCAGAGTAATGTGAGTTCAACTGGTTACTTTTATTAAAACGATTATGTTTGGTGGAGCTCATAGTTTGACAGTACATTTCAGGTACTATGGTGGTAATGAGCACATTGATGAGCTTGAAACACTATGCCAAAAAAGGGCACTTGATGCATTTCACTTAGATGGAAAGAAGTGGGGTGTGAATGTTCAACCATTATCTGGTTCTCCTGCAAATTTTGAGGTTTATACTGCAGTTCTTAAACCTCATGACCGTCTCATGGTATGTTGTTCTCTTGGCTTTGTCTTGCTCTTTTTTTATTGGTGGCTACTAACATGTGCATGTACCTTAGGGTTTGGACTTGTCTCACGGGGGACATTTGTCTCATGGTTTCATGACTCCTAAAAGACGGGTATCAGGCACATCCATTTATTTTGAGTCCATGTCCTATCGACTAAATGAATCCACAGGTGCTGCATTTTGTTTCGGGATAAGAATGATTCTGTGTTTCAGATTTACTAAAGATGTAACGGTTATTCTCTTGGGATGATGTTGGACTTTTTCCTTTAAAAAAACAAAAACAAAATCCAGGTCTCGTTGATTATGACAAGCTTGAGGAAATGGCTGACCGGTTTAAACCAAAACTCATTATTGCCGGGGCTAGTGCTTATCCTCGTGATTTTGACTATCCTCGCATGAGGAAGGTTAGTATTTTATGTCTTCATTCCATATAAATAATTTTCATTCACACAATGATATGAAATTCATTATCATATATAAGCACTGTGTCTTTCTTTGGCAACTGATCTATTACTTCTAATCTGCATGGGAAGATTGCAGATGCTGTTGGTGCTTTTCTTATGATGGATATGGCTCACATAAGTGGTCTTGTTGCTGCTTCTGTGCTTGCAAATCCTTTTGACTACTGCGATATTGTGACCACAACAACACACAAGGTATTGTTCATACTTGTGTAACGTATTTATACTAAGCTAAATTTTTCCAAATTCTGAGATTTCTCATAAATGGACTTGTGTAAACATGTGCAAATGTCGATTTGTTTTCCTCTAGACTCAGTATACTTCATAAATAGCCTTAGCATGTGCTTTCTTTTTTGTAAGCTACATTTGGATGATCTGACATATTTAATACATTTCTCTTTAGTCTTTAAGAGGCCCAAGAGGTGGAATGATCTTCTTCAAGAAAGATGCAGTTCTTGGGGTTGATTTAGAATCTGCCATCAACAATGCTGTTTTTCCAGGTTTACAGGTTAGTAACAAATCTGAACCATATCTAATCTGTAAATTCAGTATTTATTTTTTAAAATTAGATATGAAAGGATAAAAGGCTGGAGTTCTTTATGCAGGGTGGTCCTCATAACCACACTATTGGGGGCCTTGCAGTGTGCTTGAAGTATGCACAGTCCCCAGAATTTAAGGCTTACCAGAACAAGGTACTGAAATTATACTGTCCTCATGTGAAAATGGTCTAAGGCATGTCCTAATTTAGTGTGGCTGCTCTACCTTGTAGGTGGTCTCTAATTGTAGGTCTCTTGCAAGCCGATTGACTGAACTTGGATACAAACTAGTTTCTGGTGGAAGTGATAATCATCTGGTTCTTGTGGATTTGCGGCCTTTAGTAAGTTCCTAGATTGTTTATTAATTTATTTGTTTTAATTTTTCGATACAGATTTCTTATTGCTGCTTAAATGAGAACTTGTCCTAAAATGTGGAGCTTTTGTTTTCTATTTAGCACTTTTTTCTTTTCTTAGAAGGCTAGCATTTAGAGGTTATGGATAGAACAAAAAATATTAGTGAGATGAGTTATGAGTTCACCAGTTTTTGTGTTTACGGGCCTTTGTTTTGGCTTGACAAGGGTTGGTTTTTTCTTTTAGGGAATCTTCCTGTATCCTATTCGTTTACTGTTTGAGCTACGTTTTTCTGTTTTGTTTCTTTCTCATGTGTGGATGAAAATATAAGGTTCTGTCATCAGAGATCATAATTATTCTCATATTATAAGTTATCAAATTTAGAGTGTTTTCGATAATGAGTTAAGCAATAAAGTTGTGATTGGATTAGTTCATAACCATATTTTATTTACCAATGTTATTTAACATTTCCTTTTTTAACAGGGGATTGATGGAGCTCGAGTGGAGAAAATTCTTGACATGGCTTCTATTACCCTCAACAAGAATTCAGTACCTGGTGAGTCTGAGGGTCCATTTGGATGAAATCATTAAAAGAACATTGTATTTGAGAATTAGGTTGAATGGAAAAACATCTTTAGAAAGCATGTATTTGAACTAGACACAATTTATTTGCAATGGATTCAAAATAGCTATATACAAGGAATCATACAAAATGCATGTGTTTTCTTTTAATCCAAATCTACGCATATAGCTTCTTACTCTCTAGTCAAGCCATTTAGCTGTATAATTTTACCAGATGGGCCCCAAGTGTCCAGACCTTTATTTTTGGTTTGAGGCCCTATCTTATTTTGTTTGTGTAGTTGTTGTCTTTGTTTGTCTTTCAGCCTTTTTTCCCCTTGATTTTACAGCTGTAATGTTTGATGAAATAGGTGATAAAAGTGCTGTAGTGCCCGGTGGCATTCGCATCGGATCACCTGCCATGACGACAAGGGGATTCACCGAGAAAGAATTCATAGCAGTTGCGGACTACATTCATGAGGGTGTGCAGATAACAATTGATGCTAAACGAGCAGTATCAGGATCAAAGCTTCAAGATTTTATGAGGTTTGTTGCTTCCCCTGAATTCTCTCTAAAGGATCGGGTGTCAGATCTGCAGAGAAGAGTTGAAGGGCTTACCACCCAGTTCCCAATACCTGGAGTATAAATCGTATAGTTAGACACATGTGGTCAATGTTCTTATAATGAAATGCGAGTTTAATAACTTCTGTTGTAACATGCCTGCACAACTATTTTAAGGTAGCATGTGGACGGCTACCTTAGAGTTCCGGCATGGAAAGTTTTACAGTTAGAATGCTTTTTCTCGTGTATTAGTATTCATCTTCAATTTTGTTCTTGTGCGAAGATGAGTAAGTGAGAGTTAAATGACTTGTGTACGTGAAGAGTAAGTACTACATATCAATGGCTTGAGACAGTTGACTTAGAATTGATGATCACTTGATAAATCTGGAGTAAGGGCCTATGGTTGCAAGTTCTGCAGCACTAAAATAGCTGCAACAAATCTTTTTAATGGTTTTGTCCTAGGAAGTGATTTGGGCAGAACGCCTCAATTAAGACTATTTGAGGGACATTGTTGTTCAGCCTTTTTTTCCCTTGTCACAATTTGAAAATCGTCACAATTAGATTTTCTAATAGAGATTGATTTGTAACTTTTTGCAAGGATGATTTTCAAATGATGTCCTCATTTAAATTCAATGGGAAGTAGACCTCACACTGCATCTTACTTGAGGAGTACTAGTCGTCTTGATGGAACAGAAGGGTGTCTACCTCAGCGTTTGTTGCTGTAATGTTTAGGTTTTCAAATGAATTTTTTAGACTCTCTGCTTAAAGAAAGATTTTCTTCTAGGAAATGCAGAGCCAGGAGTTAACGAGTAGGCGCTCTTGGAAACGAACAATCGCCAAAACCATGAGGCGAAACCAAGTTTGTTTTCCAGCAGCCAAAATGCTGCAAAAGTCATAATTCAAAAGCTGATAACACAAGTCAAGATACTTCTTAAAGTCCCTAGTTCCAGGCCATTGCCCATTTGCTGCTGATTACATCTCAACACAAACATATATACTGTGGCTTTGGGTTCTCGGCCCTTCCACACACTTTAGTTTGTTACCCTAATCCTCGTTCCTCTACTCAATGAGCCGAATGAGGAAAGGCGCTAGCCGTGGGGTGTGCTTGGACAGCACAGGCACAATGTACTTTAATGACTAAAGAATCCATAAATATCATTCGTCATCAAGACTATTGATGGAAATATGCAACGAAGTAAGGATATTTAAAAGATAAAAATGTGGGAGAAAACTTCTCCAATATGAGAAGTTTTGATCCAATTGAAGGTTTACTTTTGAGTTGACAAGAAGGACAACAATTATTTACTCGATTCAACAAAATTATCGCCTCAGTGGATTCTTAGTTTAATAGGCAATAAATCTTTGACAGAAAATCTGTAAGTACCCATTCATATTGCACAATGACCATCAACACTAAATTGGAGTACTTTCTAAACCATATACCAGAAAGCCAGAGCATGGCGATATTTATATACAGGGCCATATTCTAGTGATCTTTATTGCATGGAAAGGTTCAGTTGGTCCTTTAGTATTCCTACTGCAGTCTCTAGCCTATTTCAGTTTGGCCTGCATCACCTTCCAACTTGATGAACATGTAAGTACGCATGGTTACGGGCAACAATCTTCAAACTGCAAAAGCAATTGCTTTGGAGTGTGGCATACTTGCTGATGATAAAGATGCTACTGAACCAACTTTGATCGAGGCAAATGTTTTTCGTGAGCTTTCTGATAGGGAGAGAGAAGATTATGCTGAGAAGATTTTGGTATGAAACTTGTGTATCATTCATATGGTTGCTGGTGTGCGTGCTTAAGAATTAAAGTCCCATGGCATATTTGTAGAGAGTTCAATCTTTGCTTTTTAAACGTGCAGGTGATGGGACGGTCTTCACCCAATGACAAGCTTCTGCTTGTGCAAGCATTGAGGAGAAGGGGACATAGTGTTGCTGTCACTGGAGATGGCACTAATGATGCGCCTGCACTGCTTGAGGTATCTCAGATGTTTTTACTTGCTTTTTCTCTCTTTTTATTTTATTTTATTGAAGCAGGTTACAATCATCGTAGTACTATCTTTGTAGTTTATTGGTTCTTTTGTTTCCTTTTTAAATATACTTGTTAATGTTTGATGTTTTGTTTGGAATCTTCCACGTTTGAGTTCAGGCCGACATTGGTCTTGCTATGGGTATTCAAGGGACTGAAGTTGCCAAGGAGAGTTCAGATATCGTTATATTGGATGATGATTTTGCTTCAGTTGTGAAGGTTAGGAATACCATGCAGTCTTTCTGAATATTATTCGATGATAATTTTTGGTTACCTTTATTTGTTAATTACTGTTTCCTTCTGTATTACTTCTTCTCTCTCACCTGGCACTGTCTTAATTTCTGGCACGTCCCTCTTACTGTTTTAATGTTAAATTCACACATGACTCATTGGTTATTTCTGAATGCTTTAGGTTGTTAGATGGGGTCGATCTGTACGTATATGCAAATATTCAGAAATTCATCCAATTCCAGCTTACAGTCAATGTTACTGCACTAATTATAAATGCCGTGGCAGCAAGTTTCTCCAATGATATTCCACTAAATGCTGTTCAGGTACTCTCTCTCTCTCTCTCTCTCTCTCTCTCCATGCATTCGTACACCTGTGGACTCTTTTTTCCTTGTTTTTTATGCAGCTTTTGTGGGTGAATCTTATCATGGATACTCTTGGAGCACAAGCGTTGGCTACTGAGCCTCCTAACGATCACTTGATGGACAGACCCCCTGTTGGTCGAAAGTAAGATTTCTGCAATGGTGGCCCATATCTATTGTGTTATTGTTTTGAATATGGCTACCTCTATTTGGCCCATTTCTATTGAATCTCGATATCATTAATCGAACTGACCAAATGTGGATGGCATATTTGTTTCTCTGATGGTTATAGTAATGCAGTTATAGTTACATTGTTTTGCAGAGATCCTCTTATAACGAATATAATGTGGAGGAACTTGTTGCTTCAGGTACATGCTTGTTCTTGCGTTTATGTAAACTAAAGTATTATTGTTCTTTACCATGTATTGTCGTGCTACATAATCTGCCTCCTTGTTTGTATTTTTGATAAGTTGTCATTGAACTCAGGCTTTCTACCAAGTTAGCATCCTGCTTGTCCTCAACTTTCAAGGGATAAATATACTGCATTTGAACCATGATCCCAACATAGACTATGCTCACAAGCTGAAGAATACACTGACATTCAATACCTTCGTCCTTTGTCAAGTAAGTCATGACCGGTTAACAGAGCAGTAACTTATGTTTGTTATCTGGTGTCTTCTCATCTATTTATGATTTTTGTTCTTCTTTATCTAAAAGATCCTTGACTATGGTATCTTCTCATGTACCTCAAATAACTTGTTTCCCATGTTGAGTTCTGCACTTAATTTCTACCAAAGTGAAGTGAAATTGTTTATCTGTCAAACATGTTATTTAATTTGTTAGTTCTGATGCAAGGGACTTTGTGTGGATTTGTTTACCTTTAGGTTAACTATATTAAACTTCCCACCTTTTTGTTTGTACCTATAGGCATTCACTTGCTTTTCTTTAGTTTATCATCGTGGAGTTTCTGGGGAGGTTTACGTCAACTGTCAAACTCGAATGGAATCATTGGCTGATTTCCTTTGTTGTTGCCTTTATCAGGTGAGTCCGTACAGATACTGTTAAAGTTAGATTGATGTTACGGTATTATTGGTTGTGTAGTTGTCTTCTTTTGTTGCCCTTAACACAACTTTGTTCCCCTTGCAGTTGGCCTCTTGCGGTTGTTGGGAAACTAATTTTTCTCATCAAGGCTTTGGCTAAACCAATTTTTGTCTCATTGTAGCAAGGGACACTTGGGGAGGATGAAAAAAGGCAGAAGGTTAAACGGATAATTAGAAAATCAGCACAAGTAATTCATTTAAAACGAATGTGTATTACATGACTCATGTTCTATTGTTCTTCTAATTTATGATTTTTCCCGAGCCACAACTGAATGGTGATTTTCAAATTGGAAAAGCCGACCTAGTTGCACTGACGAAGGAGCATAATTTCCCTGCTCTGCAGAATTATGGGGGGGCAAGTCTTCTAAAGAACCTCTTTTGTGATTTGACTTATATACATAAACATCGTATCTTACAATTTTTTTTTTGGCTGTTGCCTGAGATACCTCTTTTGTGATTTGACTTATATGCATATATGTTACTTGAATTCTCTCATGAGTTTTTCCTGCATTGTTTTCCTGCAGCCATTAGTGATTACAGAATCTCTCAAGTTCCAGAATCTCAATGAGGAAAATAGAAACATACATTTGGAGGTGTGCTACCCTTGTTGCTACCTCAAATGTGTAAGGATTCTATTTCTTTTCTTTTACTAGATTTATCTTTGGTGTTAGTGCAGGTCGTTAGGGGTGGCAGAAGAGTTGAGGTCTCTATTTATGATATTCTTGTTGGTGATGTTGTATACCCCTTAACATCGGCGATCAGGTATGGGTGTTTTTCAGTAGACTTTTGTTGTATATTTCAAAAGTGCATATCAAATGAAAATTTTATTAATCTTCTGATTTTATCTTTGGGTCCCTGCTGATGGCATTTTAATAACTGGCCACTCACATTCAATAGATGAATCCAGCATGACTGGAGAGAGCAATATTGTGAGCCTTTATGCCTATTATGTACCCTTGTTGAACATTGCCTTTTCCTTTTTTGTAAATTATATTCTTTTTCTTTGCAGGTTCGTAAGGACTTCCAGCAACCATTTCTAATGTCTGGGTGCAAAGTAGCAGTTGGCTATGGTAGTATGCTGGTAAAGATTCTGATCTCTCTCTTTACCGTTATCTCTGCCTGCAACTATTCTTCCTTCTTTCCTGAAGTGTACTGTCTTGAAAGCTATGGAGTCATGTCCAGGCTATTAAAGGCTGTTTTGATCTTTGCATATGATGTGTGGGTTATATATATATATATATATATATATATAGATAGATTATTTCTTATCTTTCATCTTCAATGTCTGGTACTTAGTTTTTCTAGAGTCAATCAAGAGCTTATCTGAAATTCCTTGTCTACCTGCTGATTCTTCTTTTTTGGAAGGCTTGTTTTTATTTGCTGAACGTGTGATGTGGAAATAGAACTTTCATTGTTTTGTTATTACTGTTTCTTCAAGTAACCAGTGTTGGGGTTAATACCGATCGGGGATTGCTCATGGCTCGTATTTCGGAAGACACTGGTGAAGAAACCCCTTTGCAGGTCAGCTTTAACGAACTGTTACATTGAAAAAAAATTCTCTTTTCATGCATGGCATGTTGTGCTGAACCATATATGACTATGAATAGGTGCGCTTAAATGGGGTGGCTAATATCATTTCTATTGTTGGACTCAAAGTAGTCGTTCATGTCATGGGTTTTCTATTGCTCAGGTAAATTCTGATATTCACTAGTGACCCATTCTCTATGACATGATAGTTGATTTACAATATATAATTTGTATAGACACTTAACACTCCATACAAAAAATGCAAAAGGAACTGCTCAGATTGAGGCCGGAGAGACTGACTTTGGAGATGCCATACATGGAGCCACTAAAATTGTTTCAACAGCAGTATGTCTAAAATTGGTACTTAGGTGGCGAGGGGTAACTTTTACGACACTTAAACAAACCGCAACAATCTTCACACACTTTAGACGTTGACCAAATACACTTATGACTAGTCAACTGTTAGTTATGAACAACCACAATCAAGAATACACATAGAGCATGCCACAACCCATATGCTAGCAACAACTATATATGGTGAAAGTGTGTGAAATCATCATAATTAAGAAAACACCAAACAACATATCATGATGACTAGTCAACTACAATGACACAAACCCAGAATTCATACAATGACTAGTCAACCATCAAGAACACAAACCCAGAAATCATACGATGACTAGTCAACCACCAAGAACACAAACCCGGAAAAACTACAGAGATGCAAATCAGAAATTGTTCACCCAGAAACCCATCATTGGGAAAAACTGAGGGTCATCAACCGACCAGGCAATTCACTAAGTAGAAAAAGATTCTTACAAAGGAACATAAGCAAGCTCAAGAAAAACCTAGATCTATTTAGGAAGATGAGCTATACCTCCTTTCTGCAATCTTCTTCTCCAACTTAGCAAAGCTTGAAGCTCAGTTCTTCATGGCAATGGCAGCTCCTTCTCCAGCTCATTCATCCCATGACACTAGCTTGCAAGCTTTAACTCAGACAGAAACCAAAATTTGGATTCAAAGAAGAATGACCAATTTCTTTAAGAAATCATACTCTTGAAGAAATCAATCTTGAATCTAATCTAGATATAAATGAGAAAGTGTTTTAAGTAGCTAGATGCAGATTCATATTTCAAATGCATTTTTTCAAAAAGAAATCAATTTGGAAAAACTCACAGATGAAAATAAGATGAAAATAAGATGGTTCTCTCTTGAGGAGGAAGAAGAGAAAGATGGCAAGCAAAACTTTCAAAAACTTCCACGCAAGAGTGACAGTAGCCAAAAGAGGAATTCTGTGGCCTTTACACCCAAAAATTCCTTAGGTCAGAATCGACACATGGCAGCAGAGAGAAAAAGGAGAATGAGACAAAAAAGTTGATTATCCAGCTGGAAATCCTACAGAGCAAGGATGACTAGTCATACGAGAAACAAATAACTAGTCATCATTTTATGAAATCAATTTAATGCAATGTGATGCAATGCACAATTTACCTTTGTCAATTTGCTTGAACCTCCATAGGATAGTTGTTAGTTAAGAACACCTAGAGAAGCTATTCTTAATCTAAACTTGAGCTTGATAAAAACAATAAAAATCCTATTACAAAATTGTCAAGGGAAGCAAAAACAAAAACTCAAAATGCATACATTAACAATGTCAATAACTACTTGGTTATTTGCAGTCAATATGTGTCTGTCTACCTGGTTATTTACTGTAAATACGAAAGTGTGATTTTGACTACTAAGAAAATATTTTAGGTTGCTATTTCTAAAGGGCTTCACTTAGCTGTTACCTTGACGCAAGTGTGCTCATTTTTTCATGCCAGAACTATTTTTTATCTTTTCACCTAAGTAACCTGATCTCAATAAAAGAAAGAATAATATCTACTACACTGACGAACTTGATTTTTTCTTGTTGTAAAACATATATTTATTGTTTGCATTCATCTTTCTACATTCCTCATTTCTTTTCCCTTTGGCTATGTCACAGGCTTGCCTACTTGATGAGAAAAATGATGGCATATAAGGCCTTGGTATGTGTAATTATGTTCATTTTTATTCCTACATAGATTTTGTAGTTCATGTACTTTGTGGTTAAGCATATAATTAAATGGGTACGATGGAATTATAAATGTAGGTACGAAGGCTATCTGCATGTGAAACCATGGGCTCTGCCACAACTATATGCAGTGACAAGACTGGAACCTTAACTTTGAACCAGGTGGTTTATAACTTACAATAAACTTTACTTTTTGCCTTTTGTTCTTCATGCATTTTGGGTGGAGGGAGCTAGGTTAGAATATGATAGAAGAAAGGCTGTCTATTTCCTTGTTGATTTATGACAATGAAGCTGGCAAGTTGTTACCAAGTGGATGAAAGCTAGTTTGAGGTTTCAACCCAGCCAAAGTGTTGCCCTAGTTTAAAAACAAATTGAGTTTAGTTAATTTGTTTGGTTGTTAGAAAAACGCTGGTGGATGTGAGCAAAACAAGTGTTATGGGACTTCTGGGAAATTTCTTTTTATTTTGCAGAAATCGGGCCAAGACGCTGGTGGTCTAGGCAAGGACTGCTAATGACTGATATTCTTTTATGGTATTTTTTTGAGTATAGAGGACTCTGGTTGAGGCTTTTGTTGGTGGGAGGAAAATTGATATCTCTGACAATAACTCAGACTGGTCTCCAATGCTATCGGCTTTGCTTAGTGAAGGCATCGCACTGAATACAAATGGCAATGTTTATGTGCCCGAGGTATGCTTAAAGTGTTTGTGTTTCTTTATTAGTAAGATTTGTCTTGTAGAATATGCGTGAAAAAGAATTGCACTCAATACCATTTGCCATTACTGCTTTTTTGTTTTTGTAGACTAGTGGTGATATAGAGATTTATGGTCCACCAATTGAAAAGGCAATTCTACAATGGGGAATCAATGTTCTTTCTTTTGGTTTTCCAATTTCATCTATTTTGGCCATTTCTAATGGATTACTTCATTTTTGAAGTTATCCATTAATTACCATTAATCTGTTTGCAGCTTGAAAGGAATCTTGAAGCCTTGAAGTCTAAACACATGAAGAACGGAAAAATGAGAATTCAAGGCTTCAAAATCACTTCCAAGCTGCAAACAAATTAATAGTAAATAATGGAAAAAGTCAAAAGAAAAATAAATCAATTAACCAATTAAAGTGAGAGGGTTAGGTTTAGGGATGGCAACAGGTAGGGTGGGGACCGTGTATGACAATACCATCCCTGTCCCGCTCTCCATCTCCTCCCCCGTCCCCGAACCTATCCCTTTTTAATAGATTTCAGAGAATCCCCGTTCTCATTCCCATCGGAAGACTATCCCCCATATCCGTCCCGAAGCCCCAATTTTTTGTTTATGCATAAAAAATATTTATCATACATTTTAACTTAAGTTTCATATTAAATTATTATTCAACACATCCAAATTAATTATAAAATTCAACTTAACTATTCAAAATCACATCAATATGAAATTCTAAAGAAGATTAGAAAGAATTAGAAAAGGAAGGTTAATTTAAAGTTAAATATAAATATTTTATTTATTTATTTATTTATTTAAATATAAATAAATATATTTTCAGGTCGGCTTCGGGTATGGGAACGCCAAATTGCTTGTTAAAATGAACAAAATTAAGTTTGTTTTCCAGCAGTCAAAATGCTGCAAAAGTCATAATTCAAAAGCTGATAACATGAGTCAAGATACTTCTTAAAGTCCGTAGTTCCAGGCCATTGCCCATTTGCTGCTGATTACATCTCATCACAAACATATATACTGAGGCTTTGGGTTCTCGGCCCTTCCACACACTTTTGTTTGTTACCCTAATCCTCTTTCCTCTACTCAATGAGCCGAATGAGGAAAGGCGCTAGCCGTGCGGTGTGCTTGGACAGCACAGGCACAATGCACGGAAGTCAAGTTCAAACAGCCGCTCATAATGAGGGAATGCCTTCCAGAGCAGGTATGAAGTGCGGGAAATGAGTCGCACACCGCCTGAACAGCAGAAGGGGTGAGTGCTGTGCATTGGCTGATGTTGAGAGTCTTGAGCCCTTCCTCATCATTCTTGGGTTTCCTAGATTCCCACACTGCTGCAGGCTTGTTCCTCACTAAACTCTGGGCCAAAGAATACATTGCTCTGTCTGTAATGTTCTGACAGTAATAAAGGCCAAGGGATCTCAGATGAGGGCACTTGTTTGCCAAAGCAATCACACTGTCATCTGCAATGAAAGAATAAAGGCATCAGAGATGATCACTATCCATAAACCAGGTAAACTACATTTTGTGTTCAATTCCTCATGCTCCAATTATAAGGGCTCTCTTTCAGTTCAGTGCTATTTTTGGCGCATTCTTTCATCAAGATGGATATGGGTTAATTATTTCAATTGGTAGCAAATGGAAGGCATAAAAAGAAAAGGACATGAAAGGTTAGCCTAAGCATCTAATAAAAAATTTCATTAAGTCATTAGGCATTTTACTGAAGACAATGCTAAATCGCTACTATAAGGTTAATGATGGATAGTGATTGCCAACTCTGAAACAGCACAGCCAATACTAAGCAACTTGATAATAGCAGCATTGATTCCCTTGCAATGCACCTATTAGTACATACATGTGCAAATACGAGATTTGAGAAATACGACTGCCAAAGCCAACTGTAACAAGGAACAGGTACTGTAACCAAAATACCTGTTATTTGGAGACAGCCACACAAATCAACGGTTCTGAGATCAGGGCATCCATATGCCAAGCTCATAACTCCAACATCACTTACATCCTCACACCAACCAAGATTCAGACACTGCAACTGACTGCAATAACGACCAATAGCCTGCACATGATTTTACGGTATTAATAGAACTATCTTAGTTAAGACGTGGGAAAAAAAAAAATTCAATATCTTATCTTTACCTGCAATGCCCTGTCTGATGCAGTTCTGACACATCCACAAAGATTCAGAACTTTCATTTTTTGGCAAAAGCTAGCCAGATACTCAAGAGCACTGTCACTGAAGGCTGTACACCCGCTAATGTTGAGTTTTGTAAGATTAGGGCACCCATGAGCTAAGGCATACAGGGAGCGGTCACTGAGCTTGAAGCTTTTGCTGAGGTCCAGGACCTGCAGATCATGACAGAAGTTTGCAATGCTCTCAACAGCATTATCCTCAAGTTGGGGTTTATCTTGACGTAGAATTAGAGTCTGCAATCTTGTAAACTTAGGAGCAAGAGATAGGACCAAGTTGTTCATGTTCTTGGTGCACCTGAAAAGACAATTGACAAGCTAGTAATGATTAAATTGGCATTCAGAACCTTTTTTTCTTTCTAAATCAATGCACAAAGCTTAAATCAAGTCATAGACAATCTCTAGAATCTTTTCATGTCACTCATTTACTTTCTGGAAACAACAGAGAAAGGATTTGGCATCTGGGAAAATCTTAAGTTCCCTGTACCCAAAAGCATAGTCTTACGCTTTTGATATTCCAAATTTCCATAGGATCTTTAGCTCCTTTCTCAGCCGTCTTTGATTCACCTTAGCAAGCTTTCAACTCTGTTAGTTGAGCATCATCAATGTACTTACATTCTCTCCTTTTGTGTTGGGTTGGCAAGGGTAAGGGGAGAGGGAAGAAATAAACTGAAAATAAATATACTAATGATAACCAGAAACATGAAGTACCAACAACTAACTAAGTCGCACACAGTTGGTAACAACGTGGATCTCAAAATACCCCATGATTTCACATTGAGATTGTATGCGCAATACTAACAAAAAGCTTAAACTGACTGTATAAACATAATGCAGCAACCCTTATCAACATCTTTTCCTTCCAATTAAATCTATTTCAAAAAGATATTCATGATGAAATTCCTCTCATAAAGATTACAGACATTATGTCACAAAAAAGAGAGAGAATTGACTTTCAAAAATTGAGGAAGATAAATATATCTCCATTCTAACATAGGAGGCCAACTTAAAATCAGGAACTGTCTTGGGAGAAAAAATGTAACTCCAAATAACTTCAAATAATTAGCTGAGATGAAAAGAGCCTTGCGCAGGGAACAAAATAAAATTTTACCAACTCCAGGAAGTGAATCTAGACGTAATCTTACAACTAGACAGCATGGGCAAGCAATACAATTAGTCTGATCTGGAACACTTAAAGCATCATTTTCACATAACCCTATATACGCTCTTACAAATTGAAATCATTTCTCATAATACCCTTACAGAAAACAATTTTTGAGATGCATTTTAATTAATAAAAACCATTGGAGGAATCATATCGAGTTCTAAAGAGTAACAAAACTGTCAAAAGGGATTACACAAGAACAGAGAATGGTTTATCAAAGAGGACAGGGCAATATTTACACACACATTATGTCAACATATTTGTTTCGTTATTTGTATCATCAAACAAAATATTTCAACTAGTTTTGATGCCACAACAACAACAACAACAACAGCAACAGCAACAACAACAAAAAAGGATGTACAGAGGGCAAAGCATATACCATGAGAGGGAGAGATAGGTAAGGCCCAAGCAAACAGCATCTCTCCAGCCACGACAGACTCCAGAAGCCATGATCACCGTCTGATCATCGACAAGTCCAAGGATTTGCAACAGGAGCTCCATGGGAATATCCTTCCAATCAGTAATAGCCCTTCCTTCCATTTTCACTTGTCCACCACCAAGCGCAATAGCACCAGCACTACCAGCACCAAACATCATGAGTTTCTCAAAGCACAAGTTCAAGTCTTCAGTCTTGAAGTTTTCTTTTCCTACCATTTCAGAATCTAATCTCAGCCCAAAACTCACCGCCTTAAACAATATAAAAGAAAAGCTCCTCGTTTCTGTCACCAGCTAAAGAGAGAGAAACATGGATAAGTCAGTACAAATTCCGATACAGAGAAAACAAAGGTGTGGAAAAACGACAACAAAATAGAGTACCAACACAAACCCATGTGTCAACACCTTAGAAACTTGCAGAGAATCATGTAACAGATATAGCAGAGTAAATCATGTTCAAATTAAAAAGCCATTGTTATTTTGTAAATATAAATAAACCCATTAGGTTGCTTATAATAACATTGAAATATTACAGCTTTCAATTTTTCTAAGCAAAAAGGAAATTTCAACAATCAAAGAGACCCTTTCAATTTTTCTTTTTAATTTTTGAAAGAAACCCATTTCAGTAAATTGAAAGACAGAACTGGTATCAGTTCAAGCAAGCTCAAAATCAAATTAGAAGAAAGGAACAAGCTTGACAGTGATGATGAAATGAAAAATGGAACCTCAACTTCAAAGAACATAAATTTGAAACACAAAAGATTATATTTGAACTTAGAACACAAAAGGTGCAACTTTTAGAGGAAATCAAAATAATAGCTCCGCAAAATGACACCAAATTGTTAAATTTAGAAAAAAGAAAAACTAATACTGAAAAATTGAACTCATCAAGACCAAGTACTTATAACAAAACAGAGCAACATACAGAAATTCTTTGAAAAACAGAGAAAGTTCATGCGTTGATCATATACCTGAATAAGGTTCTTGATCAAAACAGTATGTGGGCTTGTTTTGTTTTGGTCTCGGTTTGATGATTTCGTGAAGCAGAGAAACAGAAAAACAGAGAGAGAAAGAGAAAGAACATTTAATAAGTATAAAAGGAAGAGAGGAGAAGCGTCTAGGCAGAGAATTGAAGACGTGTATGGTGCCACGTGGCAATACACCATGAATACTGATTTGATATGATGGTGGGACCAGAAAAGTGGGACCCACAACTGCGGTCCTGATTTATTTGATCAGATCAGAACTCTTCAGAGAGAGTGGATGACCCATTTGGGTCAAACTCAAAACCCCATTTAAGCCTTTACGAAGGAAAAAAGATTCGTGACAAAGAAAATTTTAAACGGAAAAATGTTATAGTGAAAATTTTCATATATAATTTTTCTTTAAGCCTTTCAAAAAAAGAAAAGAAATGTGACAAAGAAAGAATATATGAAAAATGAAAGGACGGAGTTTTCCAAGACCTGGAGAAGAACTAGAAGGTTCCATTTGCGTATAACCGAAACCGCACTCAAAAGCAATCCCACCCATGAATGATTCATGTTACATGGTTTGATGTACCTTCTTTTCACCACAAGTGGCCCTTTTGCTATTTATCGTTTTTATCATTGCCCTCATTAGTCATTCATATCCAATAATATTCCTTTACATCTCACTACATCCAAAGATAAAAAGGTAAGTTTAGGACAAGGATGTAAATTTACTCGCCAAATGTCACAACTTATATTTTTACGGACTAAAAATATATACGATGTATGAAATTTGTAGCTAAAGTAATTAAGAGTATTTACTTATATTGTACATATGAGATTTTAGATTCGATTTTTCCACTCCCATATCACATGTATTAACATGCAAAAAAAAAAAAATTCCTAATCAATTTATGTTGGTATAAATAATTCTGATAATATATCAAAGGGATAATTGTAAAAATGTCATCTAAACTTATACATCAGTTTTAATTTGTCACCTTAAAGAAAAATTTAAGTAAAATGTCACCTTAACTTTTCAAAATGCTTAAATTTTTCTTTAAGATAACAAATTGAAATTGATATATAAATTCATGTGACATTTCTATAAAAATTCCTATATCAAACTACCTCATAAAAGAATATTTCATTTAGTACACATACAATTATCTTGTTATATAAGTACAAAGCCGGAACCCGGATCATATTTCATTAGAATTCGACCATTCATTTCATCACGAAACAATTAATATAAATTATATAAAACTTAGAATATTTGTAATTTACTATATAAAAAATTAAAATATTCCTAAAACACATTAATATACTTTATACCTTAATTGTTACACCTCATTCAAATATTCAATCTCATTGTATTCATCCCTTCATAGATGCACGAGTTTTAATAATTAATTCTATATACATTGATTTATAAGGTCAAAATCGAGGTAGATGAATTTGAATAATATGAATTCAATGAGGAGCCGTATGAGGTGAAAATCTCATGTACGGTTCTGTAGAGTGGCAGTAAGGGTAACTTAATGAAATCAAATATATGTATCTCTAAAATTAGATAGTCACGTGATAAAAGCGATATAGAATAATGGGTATATATAATAAAGTATAAGAAAGTTTATCCCTGTTATGTGATCCCTCACTACATCTACATACAAAAGTATATTTATTTTGTGGAACATATAAAAATAAGTTATCAAAAGTAAAAATGATTTCTTTTAGTACGTGAAGAATGTTACGTGTCTTGATGGAGTTTGCCTTTTTTCTTTAAATTAGGCTTTTAAGCCATGTTAATCTTTATGGGCCCAGATGATCTTCATCTTAAATCACTAATGGTGGCTCATATTGAACGCCATACACATGAAAAAATTGTTTCTTTTCTGTTTCGAAGCATACAAATGGAAAGCAAGGCATTAGAAGCACTTTTTCCCATTACAAATAAACGAATACGTTTCTAATTTTTTTTTCTTTATATAAACAATAGCTTGAACTACTATAATCTATACGCAGGGAGATCAAACTCGATAATAATGAGACCTATATATTATTAGTGGTGGATTTAGGATTTGGAAGTCAAGTAGGCAGAACTTGCACGTTACATGAATATAGTACGGGTACACCGATACAAGAAATTTCCAAAAACTATAATATGTGCATGGCACTGATATGATGATTAAATAATATAAACAGCAAAATTGATATTGCATCCATCAAATAAGAAAGAAAAAAAAAATCAACTGCATTTTGAAAAAAAAAAAAAAAAAACAATGAATACATGTAAAACAATTAGCATCTATTGCTATAAAACTAGGCTAGTGTTCAAGAAATTGGGCTAGGGTGTAAAAAAAATTGGATGTGCAAATAATTTTACCCAGTTCAAAATAATTATAGAGTTTAATACCATTCATATCTAATCACGTGATTCCTTACCACTTGTGTCCCTCTCTCTCTATTTTTTTTTCTTTTTTCTTTTCCTTGGTCTTGTTGCTTCATATTTACCTATTTTTATTTTCTGAAAATTTTCGGCCTACCCAAAACATGGCTAGATTTAGTGTATACTACCCTAACCAACCGGCCTAACGCGGTTTTTAATTTCTTCCTAAAAAAATTTACGACTGCTCCAATCCAACATTGCCACTTGCCACTTCGTTGCTTTGTTATTTCTCATTTGCATGTATTAATTATGCGTGCTATATAATGCCACCGAGGCGAAATCTCTTAATATTTCAACTTTGCTGCAAAACATCGTCCTTAATTCTAATTTACATTTTGCAGTTGGCAAACAACAAAAGCAACAAAAGCAAATGGCCAACTTGGGAGGTCGCATCCTAGTAATAGTTTACTATTTTCTGGCTTTGCATGACAGATAACGTGAAAATTAGGGAAGCAAAGTATGCGATATATATTGACTTTGTAATATCTCCACACCACACTCATTGTCTATTTTCAGTTATAAGAAGACAACCACAGTAACTTGGGAGCTACTAAATATTAATGTTTTGGCAAAAAAACAGAGACCTTAAACCAATTTAGCTAACCACCATTAGCCATCCTACTTACCAAGTTCACAATTTGCTTATAAAACAAGTTCATATCGTATCCTCATATTGCATCGATACCGTCTTCAACCTAATTGCTTCGAAAACTCGAAACTTAACCGTCCAACAAATATCACAAGAGTACTTTTTCAAATAGAACAATTATATTTAGTGCACAATTTGAAAAGGAAATTGTATTTGATTTACAATTACAGTTACAATTTTTTAAACAATGTTGTTTTGGCCACACATACATTTGATTGATTGTTAATGTACCCCATTAACCCCATCATCAGGATTTGGAACCTGCTCCACCTAGTCGTGGTTTGGGGCCCTCCATTGTCTCTAAGCACATAAAAGAATTCTCATGCAGAACTCATTCATCTTGACATATCATTTGTTTAGAGTTATTGCATCGATATTATCTTTAACTTAATCGTTTAAAGAACTCGAAATTCAATCTTTTAACAAATATCGCAAGAGTACTTTATTTAATTCACAATTCCGTATTTGATTTACAATTACAATTTGCAAAATGGGTGCAGACGCGACAAACCGATATTGATTTTATATTTATGCATCATGATTGGCATCGCACAACTTGTAACAAATTGAAATCAAATAAATCCTGGTCAAAAGTGACAGAAGCGTTCTTATCTCCTTTCACTTCAGCTTTCAAAAATGCATGAGTGGTGGTGCCTAGTGGAGGTCAGAAATCAAATTTAAATCACGTAAGTATCTCTTTGGTTTTTTGTTTCTTCCCAATTTTAATATACATTTTCTATCATATCTTTGTGTTTGTTTCTTTGTTCATCCACCTTCCACACAGAGGGAACACACTTCTTCCCTTTTTCTGAACCAAAAGCCTGCCTTATCTCTTTTAATCCTCTCTGTGCTCATGAATTCTGCGCAGCTTCTCGTCCTGATACATTCTCATCTTCATCTTTTTTTTTTTTCTTTTTTTTTTTTGGGGGGTTGGGATTCTCATCTTCATCTTCACACAGGAAAAAGATTGCATGATTGATCCTATGAAAAGTTAAATTTTTTATATTTATTTTTCCCGAATTTTAGTGACAATTATTGAGTAGGTTACTTGATACTCTTTAGGTGCCCATAATGGTACGTTGACACAAACAATATATTAGTAACTTGTCGGTTACGGGTTGTCTTTTACTTCGTTTATTCTCTTTTTATATACTTAATTTTGTTTGCTTGTGATAATTTAATTAGATTAGTGTTATTTTATTCTTTGCAGTCACTTCTGGAGAATGAGCGAGTCAATCAAGTTTCAATAAATAATGCGTATATTTCATTGAATACTATTTGTCTGCTTATTTATAAGAAGATTTTCTTTTTTTTTATGCGAATCATAATTTATTAAAAATATAAAACGAAAAACTTATATACACATGTTACACTGTTATTAATAAAAATATAAAAATTTCTACTTACCTGATAAGAAGGGAAGTATTTTCTTATTTATTTCAACTGCAACAAAGAATTAATAAAATGATTATTTGGTCAAGTGCATACTTTATGTATTTTGTTTACTTCTTTTTTTTTTTTTCCTTTTTCTGAAAAAAATAATGTTTTCGAAAAATGATTCTACCTCATTCCATAAAATATATGAAATCCTAACTGGCTTATGAATGCTTGAAGCATTCTTTTATTCCGTTTCCTCTATTGAATATTCACGAGAATGTTTCTTGTCAAAACTATGTGCCACCCTTTTACCAACGTAGTGATTGTTTGATTTATAGGTAATCACGGCTACAAGTCTATGGCTATAATTGAAGTATAATACTATTTTCACCACATTTATTTAAATGCGATGTTTATATATAGTTAATTGCATTTCATTTGCCACTATTTTGAGAGAGAAAAAGACAATCGTGTCGTGTATAAAGAGATCGATGTGGTTCAAATTCATCCTTTTGCATACGCAAGCTAGTACATAAATATAGTTTAAGAAATTTGCATTTTAGTATTGGCATTTTAATATTAGCATAATATTTGATAGGCTTAACTTTTGATTTGGCCTATGAACTTATGCCTAATTTTTTATTTATTCATATCTTTTTTTATTTATTATAGAAAATTAAGGATATGAACATTTTTTTCTCGCCAATTTGTCTCCTAACGTGTAAATCCGTAACATTTCATTCAATTTTTTTTTAAATATAAGAGCAAAATTGTCATTTTATACATAAAAAAAAATATAAATATTAAAAAATAAAATAAAAAACTTTAAAATTTTGAAATATATATATTTTCTCTCTCTCTCCAAGGGTGGGTTGCAGGCTGGGTTTTGTGGGGTGGGGGTGGGAGCATGGATCTATTGCCGCCGTCAAAGAGGGGAGGGATGAGTCTGGGGTGGAGGAGGAGGGGCAGGGAAGGAGAAAGAGGGATGGGGGGGTTGGCGCTGGGTTTGGTTCAGTGGGTCTCAGGGAATTTGTTTTCCTCTTTTTCTTCAATTTAAAAAAAAAAAAAATTTTAAAAAAAATTTAACAGAAAACTGAATGAAATGTTAATAATTTATATGACAGCTGGGAAATTGGAGAAGAAAAAAAAATTAATATTTTTAATTTTATTTTTAAAAATAAATAAATAAATATAAAAAATTAGGTTCAAATTTAACGGCAAATCAAGAGTCAAGTCATATTTACTAATGGCTCTTGCGTGGGCCGTCAAGTTATCCAAAAACAAAATATTGTATTGGTTTATCAACTCGAGGCCAGCTAGAGGTTGCGGCCACTGCTTTATAGCTGCTTTCATTGCACGCCAGATGGGTTGAGTGCAAATGATGAATTCATTTGTATTTACATGCTTTTGGCAATAAGTTTGGCAATAAATACATAAAAAAACAAGAAAAATAAATAAAGAAACCAAAGGAGAAAATGTGTGTCAGAGCATCTCCAAAGGAGATGTCTTAATGCTTTACCATCTTTAGGTCATTCTTTGATCTCGTTTAAATTTTGGTCTTGTTGTCTTTCTTTTTCGATTGTGAACTCTTTTTACTTGAATCTCTTTGTGCCTGCGCCCTCATGGATCTAAGTTCTGTTTATTTTTTTGCTTTCCGCATTAAAAAAAGAAATATCTAATACAAAACATCAAATTTGAAAAGAAAAAAAATTATGGGTCTTGGGTTGTTGCCTTGATCGCCTTGGGCCAGGATTTGGGTTCAAATTGATTGATGTAAAAAAAATAGAGTTTAAATATGCATGTATGGTTGGTACATATTTCATAACAACTTGCCAAAATTGCACTTCAAATAACATTGGGGAGGTTTCAATTTTATCTAAACCTAATCCAAAGGCAAAAGAACATGTGGGAAACATGCTCAAAATATAGAGGATCCTCTTCATGCATTCAATAAGTAGTTGCCATTCATGAATGTTTTTTCTTGGTATATAAGAACACATATTTAACCTTTATTCTCCCAGTATCAAAAACCAAAAAAATTAGAAGCAAGCATGAACTCCCATGTTAGAAATGTGTCGTTGTTAACATGTCTTGCAATGTTAAGTACTAAATTTTGACTGAAACAATTGTAGATGTGTCGTTGTTAACTGTTCTGCATGCCCGTTTTGGGTTTTGTAAAATATTTGATGATAAATAAATGATTTATAAACTTAAAATAAGTGAAAATACAATTTGGATTGGAACTAAAGATTTCTCTATTCAGCCCAGTACAAAGGTTTATATGTAAATTGAAGAACTTAAAGAGACTTAGCCTAGCAACTAGGAATTATATCAAGCGTTGGCATAACAAATAAATTAACAGATATCTCAAGAGTTGTCAATTGGAAATTCTAATACACAATGGCGGACCCAGAAATTTTGTTAGAGGTAGGCTAACATTTAAAAATTCTAAAAATTTAAAAACCAAACCCTAATCTTAAAAACCTAACAATAACAATTAAAGAGTTGGTGAGAGAAGGAGCGGTGAGAGTAAGAGAGAGATAGAGGGGGACAAACAATGATTCACACAAAGAGAGGAAGAGAATAAAGCAGAAAATAAACTGAATACAAAGAAGAAGAAAAGAAATAAAGAAATAAAGCAGAGAGAAACAAAAAAAAGAAGAGAAATGCAGCACAAGAGAAAAGAAGTAGAAGAGAAAAGGACGAAGAAGAGAACAAGAGAAGCCAAAATACATAAAAGCAGCAAAATTTGATTGGTTTATTAAATTTAAAAACAAAAAGCAACACAAGAGACAACATGTGGCAAAGAGGGGTAGGCTAATATTTGTGAGAGTAGGGACAACTTCGTAAAATTTGCACCGAAGTCTAGTAACTTTAAATCTTGCACTGGACTGGAGTCTATTCCAGCCTGTACGTGGATCAGCCCTTGCTAATACATGAGAAATGCATTTGAGTTCAATGAGATCAAGTGTTGATCGAGTTTGAAGTCAAATTATTTTATTTTTAATTTTTAATTTTTAATTTTATAAAGAAAAGAGTTGTGTGTCGAGACCAACTTGCTAGTATATATAGCCTTCTTGATGTTTGAAATTGCATGCTTGATGAAGAGACGGTTAAATCTGCTGTCAATCCTTTTTTTTTCGAGTGAGCTAGTTGTGGGAACATATATCTCAGTCAGGGATAGACTTAGAATTTCAAAATGGAGTGGGCTAAATTTACCTTACATGCAAAGTACTAAGTAGATAGAAAATACAACAGTACTATGTAATTTCATTAATAATAAATAAAAACACTTATTTAATAAGCAAGAACAATCAAATCAATTATAAATCCTATTTGATAATTCATAATTCATAAACTGAAACTGATAAGCGCCAATTGTAAATCCCTAAATGATAATTTATAAGTTTCAATTGAAAATCCTAATTAATACTTCATAAACTCCAAAAACGAAAACAAAAAATCCTCAAATTAAAACATCAACAAATTGAGAGAAGCTTATCTCACGAATATATGAACTTGGTTCACTTGAATTGAGTCTTGAAGGTGAGTGCAGCAGTAACAAGTGCATTTTTCTTCTTCTTTTCTACGTGCAAGGATAGGGTGCTTATTTTTTTTTTATATTTTTTTTTTCTTCTATGTGCTGTGTGTGAGTTTTTTTTTTTTTTTTTCCCCTTCTCTTTTTATTGACTACGTGTTGTTCAAGGAGGAGAATAAAAGGAGGCTAGGTTATTTAAATTGGGTGAGCTATGATTTTTTTTTTGGCTGGAAAAAAAAAAGCCACCTGGGCTATAGCCTAGGCTAGCCAAACTTAAGCTCCATGTGGCTCCATGTGGACAATGAGAATATTCCTTAGGTCAACAATTGTGCTCCATTTAATTAGCCAATTGTTTAGACTTAAGATAGGGATATCACCATAACTTAGGGATTTGATTTTCATTAAATCTCCTTGATTGATCCAATCTCTCCATTGGGGAGTCCAATGGCGAATCGGTTGTCGATGAATTGTGGAGCGACGTCTCATTCAACACAACCGTCGGACCAGTAGAAATAGTTTTGAATCTCGAACAATTCTTCACAACGTCTCAACATTGATGATTCATGAAACCTTTTTTGCCTTGGCCCATGGCACCGAACCACATTTGTGCTTGCATAATCTATTTTTAAAAAAAATTGAAATGCAAGAAAATATAAACAAATTGGAAATGCAAGAAAATATTTATATATATATATAAAAGAATATGCAACAAGAAAAAAAGTGACATTAAATTGAATAAAATGGCATTTATAAATATTTTATCTTGTCGGCAAGATTTTGACCGCTTCGAATGTTGTCCCTCGTTTTTGCCAACGCATCTCTCCATTTCCCAAACTCTTTATTCAAAATTCTCAACCTACTAACCAAGGCTATTTCCGTCCGAGGTGAATCCGATCTTTCACAAAATTATCTATGAATTTTTCTCCACTTATGAGAGAACTTCATCTCATTGCCTGTGATCGGGCAATGACCAACTTTCACCCAACACTCACACAACACAATATCTTACTGAGTTGTCCATGTGCCTCCGGCTTCGATGGAAGATGCCATTTGTTTTTTGATACAAATGAAAAGTAGTAGAAAAATTTTGGAAGGAGAAGAATTTGTATGAAGATTTGGTATGGAAAGGGAATAATATTGTTAGGTATTTATAGGGAAAAAATTCAGAATTTTTTTGGTCCGTTGGATTTCTGGAAAAAAAAAAATTGATCGGAGCATCCGGGAAGCGCCGTGTGGCTTCTTCCCCGTTGGTTTATGTCAGCATTGGCGTCAGTCGTGATGTCGCGGCTGAAGTCAGCAGCCTTCGGCCAACAGCCCATTCGATTCTTGCTCATGGGCTTGCTCAGGCTGGTAGGTCCCACACCTTGCTCGGATTGGACCTTGCGCACTGGAGACGGGTTTAGGGCCTGAGGCTGCCTTTTGCCCAGGTTAGGCCCTTGTGCTGGAGGTGGCCTTAATGGGCCACTTTTCATTTATGGTCCAAACAATCTCATTAAACTTTTTCCATTCTCTTTTCGAAAAGATTCCAAATGAGAAAAGTAGGTGTCACACATGCATTGTGAGCTAATTAGCCAAGGCCTAGATGTAAATCCATGTGGTCCTTTCAATTCTTATAAAATCTTTTAAAATTCAAAAGTAAAAAAATCATGATTAAAGAAATCCATAAATAAAATCCTATAAGAAATTACATTCCTAAATAGCTTTTTAAAATCCAAGGAACTTATTTACATTCCTAAATAACTTTTTAAAATCCAAGGAACTTATTTATCTCGAAATTATCTTTTAAAATTCCAATTGAATACAATCATCGGACAGAAATAAAATATGTAGAACCTAAACTCTCTCCCTCTCTTGTTAGTCTCCTTTTCCCTTGCCTAAGAATTGTGCTTTAAGGAATTTGAACATAAAAGGAAAGGGTCATGTTTCTATAAAATACAAAACTAGACATATTTGACTCTGTTTAAGGTATATATAAGAAGCACGTTTTCCCTTCGTTCATACACTAAAACATACAAACAAGCAAGCATGGCTGTCCCTTTTAGAACTGTGGTGGTGCTAACATTTCTTCTGATTCTAAGAACTACATGTTATGCAGCGGTCGTCAATCCTGTAACTCATGTCAACATCATCAACTATTTGCGTTTAGGCGTCGACCTTACGGTTCATTGTAAATCCAAGGATGACGATCTTGGTGTTCACGTAATACCCCCTGATGGATCATGGGAATTCCAGTTTCGACCAAATTTTTGGAATTCTACACAATATTTTTGCAAATTTGATTGGAATGGCGGATCTTATTGGTTTGATATATACATTCAACTGAGAGACAAACCTTACTGCGTGAAGAACTGTGACTGGCTCATAATACCGAATGGTGCATGCAGGAAAGTTGAAGGGGTGCCTCATGCGGTAGACAAGTGCTATCCTTGGAATCCATAATTATAGTGATTATTAATGTATTATTCCTGTTACTCTCCTTGCTGATGAATAATAGTTTTTTCCTCTTGGGAGAATAGAGAAAATCTATTAGCCTTTTAAAAGAAATGTCTCTTTGTTTCTTTGAAAATAAGATTAATGGGAGCCACATTAATGTTAAGCATTATTAGTTTTCTTTGGATATTTCTTCACAATCCTCTTCTTCTAATTAATTATGCAATTCAGTTAGAACCACGACTGAGCTTGTATGTGTAGAGACACTCGCCTAATTCATGACGACCAGGCACGGGCTTAATTCTGTCTAAGTAGGACTGAAGCCCGATCCAAATTTTAAGATATCTTCCCATGCCTAGGTAGCCTAGCCTAACCCTCCTTAAAAAATTGAAGTTGTCCAGCCCATTATTCATTTTCAGTCCAGTTTCATCACCCAAGACAAAAACATAAAAAGAAGATTTTCTCCTCCTCTCTCTAAGCCAGCCCGTGCCTCAATCTCTCCTTCTCCCTCTCCCCTCTCCCTCTCTTCCGCTTCATATGCCCAACTCTCTTCTTTTCTCTTTTTTCTTTTTCTTTCTCCTATTTTTGTTCCTCTTATTATTATTATTATTATTATTATATATATATACAAAATAGTAGAAAACCTACAGAGAAATGCATCTACAAACACCACCACCTAAAACATCCAAAGAGTAGAGCAGGAAAAACTTGCACACACCTCTCTAAAAACATGTTGATAATGAATGATCTCACAATATCGACTAAGCATATGAATATTCTCCAGAGGAGTAGCAATTTTCCAAGGTCTAGAGCAGACACCTTGAATACTGTTAACCTTTGAATCACCTAGTACGTTCCCTTTTTTTGAAACCCCATCAATAGTAAATTTGGGTTTTCCCCTTTAAATTCATTTTTTCTTACCACAGCCCATCTTTTTATTTTTCTATAAATTAAACCCAATTTTTATAAGTAAAACTCGATAATTAGGATCCACCTAAGTAAATTACCTAATCAAGTCTAACATAATAAATGTTATATTTTTTCAATTCCCAAAATACCCTAATTGTATTTTAACCTTTTTTTTTCTTTCCAACAAATTGTTTACTATTCAATGTCATAATGGTGTTTCAATTTTGCATAAGGTGAGTTTTATTTATTTATTTTATATATAATTAAAACTTGGTGTGTAATTAGTGTCGTATATTTTTGAAATTGATTGGTTCTAATATTCCTATTATGTTTTTTTTTTACACTATGATTGGTTATATTTTGTAAACAAAATATATAATTAAAACTTGGTATGTTTTTCCAAATATGACAACCTGATCATATTTTGTTTCAATTTCATATTAATTGGTTTGTTATTTCCTTTTATTTAATCAAAATTCAAATTTAATAATTGTTATGGATTTGAAATTAATTTGTTTTAGGAACATTAAAATATTTTATATACCTATTTTTTCTTATAAATAATGTACCTATTGTTATGGTTTCAATAATGAACCTACAAATATTTTGTATACCTATTTTTACCTGCAAATATTTTGTACACTTATTTTTTCTTATAAATAATGTACCTACTGTATACTAAATAATGTACCTATTTACCTATATTTGCTTATAATGGACCATATTCAATAATGAACCTATTTTTTCTTATAAATAATATAATTATATTTTTGTATATTAAATAATGTACCTATCTACGTATATTGGAAAATTATAATGTACCTAGATATGTTGGATATATTAAGTGTACAAAAATTGTTACACATATGCTATGTCACAACTATCAAAGAGAAAAAAGAGAAATAGTCAACCCTAATTAATGCACGGGTTCAAATTGGGACTCCTACAGGAAATTGATGGATTTAAAAAAAAATAGAAACCACTTTGAATGCCTAGTTAAAAACATTATTGAAATCCTAAATTTAAGGGATTTTTTTAAGGAAAAAAATGTCCAGCAACAAAGAGGGGTTGATGGCATGATTTGTAAATATGTCATAATATATGAACACTTTGGCATCCAATTCAAAATTGGGTTTGATTTAAATGTAATAAAATAGGTGGGTTATTGTCTAGAGTATGTTAGTTGTATCGGTATATTTTGGTCAGACTCGTTGGTTGAACTCTTCCATATCATCCATATGTAAACCCCCCTCTTCCAATTGCTTGTACTAAAAATAATAATAATAATAATAATTGTAAGGTGTTTGGTGAAGTTATGCCTATATATGGAGAATGAGATGTATATGAGGAAGGGCGCCAACTTGTTATACATTAGCTTAAGTTTTTGTGGTTGAACAGAGTAGTTGCCTAACACAAGAAATTAAGAAAGCTAAATGTTTGTACGTCATAATAGTGATGAGGAGGAGTACAATCAAAATGTCAAAAAGAAGTGAAAAACGAAAGGCGTTGTGCAAAGACCAAAAGTTACAAGTTACAAGCATGCATATTATACAAAGTGTACAAATGCAGAAACTGTGTTCGGATAACTTACTGAACACATTTATTCTTCTATACATTTTTAATGTACCTTTTACATTCATATGGACATCATGTCAAGCCAAGAACCTCTCTAACAAGTTCCCAAAGAAGAAGCTTGTCTTGCCCCATCCCTTCGTCTCAGGTGCCTTAGAACTTGTTGGTACTTTCTTCACATTGAACATCGTTGTGTGCCCGATTTCTTTACGAAGTGCTTCGATCGTCTTTATGTCCACTGGATTGCCTGAAGAATCTCTAACATAAAAGACATTCATTGCTTGCTCCCCAATAGTTGTGACGCCTGCTCTTGTTACTGACAACCCATTCTCCCTCAGGATCCTTGTAACTTCAGATAGCAAGCCTACTCTATCCTTTGCACATAGCTCTAGCCTTAGATCCTGAATTTCATGGTAATTTGATACCTTTAAAACGGTCAAGAAAGCATGTCTTTGTTGTATTCGCTATCCATTAATGTTTACAAATATATAATCCTGACTAGTGGTAAATTTACAAAAGTTTTAGTAGTCAATGAGCTGTTCTGTTTACAGAAGTTTTTTTTAACATTACTTGTAAATTGTACTTATCCTATTAACAAAGCTAAAATGAGCGTTAAATGTGGACATATTTTTCACTAACCTCGCTTACTCGTCTCCGAATTGCAGCGTCAATACATTTGATAACCCTTTCCTTCTCTCCTTCAGTATCAAGGGTGCAACCATCCATGTGACGAATAAAATACTCCTGCAATTAACTATATGCATCAGTTCAAGTACTTTAATCAAATCTTCAAGGAGATTTAAGACATGGGAATTCAACGGGTTTCCTATATCTATTGGGAGACAACACACCAGTACTGATTCCAATAGAAAACTAATGAATTCGAGACTTAGCATCAGAGTTTAGTCTAGAAACTCAAGATACCAGATTACGTTGGTGTGACCAGACTTCATTGATCATCACAGATGGGCACATTATAGTAACAATTAATGAGCTTCTGCATTAACATACAAGTATATCATAGATGTAGTCTGTATGAAAGAATATTTCCTTTTCATAATCCAGAGAATAATTTCAAGAAAACAGAAAAGCAACCGCTTAAAAATGATCTGCTGGAGAAACTTAATTTGGAGAACTTGCAGACGAGCATGAAATGCATATACCTGTGATGCGTACGGTCCATCAGATGAAATGGTGGCATGGAAAACAACATATTGCATATCTGTGAGTGTGCATACAATATCAAACATGAGCTTTGCGCGGTCTTTGCACCGGACGCTGACCACTGAGTATCCTTTTTCTTCACAACGCTCAATCGTGATCTTCGGTTGGAAGCAGGGAGGATAGTCATCAACTTCATTTGCTAGTCCACCACCCTCATAATCCCTATCAGCAAACAACATCTGGTGTAGCCGCCTATCAACATGGGTGAACCCCATAGAGAAGCTTGTACGACCAACTTTCTCATCATCCTCACACCCACGCAGGATGTTCTTGAGTTGCTCTTCCATAGTAGATAATCTGTTTGGATCATCCACAGGTTGGCATGTAGAATTATCGTTGACATACACAACGCAGGCTATTCTTCTATTGTGTGTCCATACTTCAGCAGCAACTACATTAAAGTGAAGATTGGCAAGGACAGCAGAGATCTCGGATAAGAGGCCTGGCCGGTCTCTGCCAATGAGCTCAATGGCTGTGTGATCACCAACAGAGTGCACTCCAACCCGTTTTCCTGGCCAGGCCTTCAGTACATCTGTGATATGGCCCTTTGGTCCTAAAGCCTATGCATGTCACAAATCATAGACAACAATTGCTCTTAATATGATCACATGAAACAAACCCTTAATGCAAGGTTTTACAAGCCTCTGCATTTTCTAGTAACGAAAATTATTAAATCCACGTTGGGATAAAGGGGATTTTCATACAGGTGATTGCTGTAAATTTCATACATGCACAGAAATGCATGTGGCAAGAAAGAAGCATCAAGGGTTTCACCAAAAAAACAAAACAAAAAAGAACCACCAAGGTGCATACCTTCTCTATGTAGTCAATGGTTTTGCTGTCTGCAAGTTTTTTTCCTTGTTGATCCGTGACATGAAATACTGTTTATCAAAGAAACAGTCATATTAATTTGATTCACATTGAGAGAGAGATATGGGATAATCAAATTCTTATTTGTTAAAGAGTTTAAGTCAAGAACTGCAGATTTCAAATGGCAATTACTTTCTTTCCAGAGAGGAGAATAACTAACAAGAAAAAAAAAACAATACTTATTAAACAAAAAGTTACATACCGTCCATGAACCATCCGCCATCAGAGGAGATGTAGGCTTTGGTGATTATGAGGTCAAGGTCTGTCAAGATTTGCACGACTTCAAGCAGAATTCCGGGTTTGTTGACACTATCGACCTACACATACATTTCATACCCCCCCACACCAATTTCAACATGATGGCTGGAATATATGTTCACTGAATGTAACATGAAAATGAAGCAAATTAAATCCTGTCTGTGGACGGTTTTTCAGCAGGAGTTCGAAGGCATATGTTCTGTTTCAAGTTAAATTTGCCTCTAAATTTCATTCTGCAACCAGGTATTAATTAGAGAAAGCAATTTTTCCATACAAGACAGGCAAATAGCTAGTGGCATTGTATAATTCTTGAAGTTAACTCTTTGTGTGAAAACCAGGAAACTAATTTAAAGTACCATGCCATGATTCATTGCAAGAACCAGGTGTCAACAGCAAGTCTTATGGTTATAAGTTAAAATCACCTTGACTAGAGTACAGTCACTGCAGCTAGAGTTGTCTATGGATACCCTGCAAAAAATTTATGTAGAGATGTGAAATAACTAGAAGATGATATATATACAATGTAAACAAATGTGCTCATTAGTCTCAGCATTTCATCACCACTTATTAGCACCGGAAAATGCTAAGCGCTGATGGTATCAGAGCACTACAGTTTGAGTATCCAACCTAAAACTAATTGGCAATGAATTGAGTATAGACCCAACATTTTATATATTGAAATGCAAAGTTTACAAAAGCGCGACGAACGATTTCATATTCGCAACACATTCTAATCTATTAACAATGAAATTCCTACTAAAATCATGACAACGGGACCACTAGCTAACTGAAACTGTGAAACACAAACAGACTTTTGATTAAATTGTTCATGCAGAGACTACATTACCTTGGGGGATTGATTCTTGTGCTCAGGTTCTCATACTCAGGATCAAAGTATGGCCAGCAAACTCTAGCCATTTAAGTCACAACTTCTCCAATCAACCCGAAGTTCTGTCACACAGAAGAATTCAGACTGCCATTGCCAAGTTAGAATTTAAATGAGCATCACTAATCATGAATACACGTGCAAAAAAACTTGTGAAGCAAACATAACCAAATTTAGGTATCCTGTATAGTGATACTCATTTCAATTGAATTGCTAAAATATGCAAATACATTACGCATTGTATTTTTGTATCTCTTATTGGTAAGCGTTCGTCTTTAATAAAAGTCCTTCTCTGGAAAAAAAAAAAGAAAAAAAGCCATGACATGCACATCTTCCTTTGTCAAGCCAAAGTACCTAACCCTTGAAAATCAATATTACTTATTCAGAAGAGACAGTGTGAAGGTTTTAATGTTATACCATAATGATCCTCTCCTGTTTTGTCCGTCTCCTTTCAGAAGGTAAGATAAAATGGAAAGAACCCAGATACCATAAAATGCATATTTGTATTTTTTTTGTTTGTTTGCATAAAAAGTGTTAAATTTCAAATAAACAGGCCAGCAGGCCCTTAGTTGTTATCAAACAGGCCCTTAGTTAAAATGAATTTGTAATTGAAATGATTATCAAATGGGCGCTTAGTTGTTAGGATTTGTAATTCCTCGAAAAATTCTTGACTTCAACTTCAAGCCACATTTGTAGCATTGGCAAAAAAGAATATGGTAATAACTTGCAAATCACTTGTAAATTTGTAAGTCTTACATTCTATTTAACTTAATGGTAACACTAATGCATAATGTCAAAATGGAAAGTAATCACCACAATTTTGACCATATCCTCTTCATCTATGTCAAAGCCTCGTTGTACAATGATTTGTCATTACAAAAAAATTCAAATTTTGTTTTTGAGAAAGAAAAAAAAAAACTTATGCTACCAAAGTTTGCATTGTATTTGTGTGTGTGTGTGCGTGTTACTGGTAAATCCACATTAGCATTCCATAATAGCATTACTTGCCAAAACAATACGTTTCTTCCATGCGTCCAAAATAACCAATACATGAAAAATGAATTTTTTTCAACAGAAATTTACCATTAATGTTATACCATAATGACCAATCTCCGGGGACGATGATCTTGGTGTTCAAGTTATACCCCATGATGGGTCGTGGGAATTCCAATTTCGACCAAATTTTTGGAATTTTGAAAATTTGACTAGAATGGTGGATCTTACTGGTTTGATATATACACATACCAAACACGGTAACTTTTCTAATCACTTGTAAATTAGCAGGTAGGTTTAGTTGTGTTCGATGAAAATATGACCCATCTTCTGATTTTGTTTTTATTTTAAAAAAGTATAATATAAAAAATTGTCCCTTTTACTACATTATCTTTATTTTATGAATAATTTATTTGTAATATTTTCATTAATAAGAGTATTTTTTAGGGCCTATTTGGTATTGAACTTGAATATAACATTTTAAATTCAAAAACAGAATTTGAATCCAAAACAAAGAAAACCTATTTGGTAGCTCTATTTTTAAAAATTCAAACTCAAGAACAACTAAAAAACACCCTAATTATTTATATTTAAAAAAAAAACAGTTTTTTCAGTTTTTTTTCAACAACCCATAAGTTCTCAAATTTTTAAGATTAACAGTTTTCAAGTTGCATACCGAATAAGTTTTTGAATCTTAAAAATAGATTTAAGAACTCCTTGTTTTAAAGAAAAATCAAAGTTTTTGAGTTCCCTATTTGAATAAGATACCAAACACTCCCTTAATATTTTGAATGTTTCATCATTCTTTGTTTTTGCGTTATATACATATGCAAACCAAATTAAAAGAACTTCTAAAAAAATCAATAATACGGTTGTATTTGTCGGGTTTGTCATCAAGTGGGCCACCAAATGTGGTGGTATTCAAGATGTATGTTGGCCCACAAGGTTGGGCCTTCAGCTTAAGACCTTTTCCTATCATTACGTACCTAATGATTTGTCCTATCATGGTTAAAACGAAGCATTTTAAGAGAGAGAGAGAGAGAGAGAGAGAGAGAGAGAGAGAGAGAGAGAGAGGGAGTACCTTGCAGGTGCAAAAGAGATAGGAGGGGATGTTTCTAGATAGCAATCGAATCAACCCAGGCTGGTCCCTAATTGTTGATGTTGATAAGCATTCTCACATCTTGGTACAAATTACTGCAAACAAAATGACTGAGAATCAATACTGCAGCTTACGTCTCAGCCGGGTACAATGAACTATTGCTACACATACCCAACCACACATGAATAAGTCACATTAATTACCTAATTTAGTTTTTCAATTGGAATTGAGTTCTATCAACTACGATTTGATATATATGTATATATATTTATGATGAATTTGATATTCAATTATAGTTAATCCATCTTAGTGACGTAGCTTTCTTATAAGCGTATCTTCATAAATATTATTTCGATAAAATTGAAGAACCTCAATTCAATTGCACATAACTTATTTTCCGAATGTTGAAAGAGATTCTGAATTCAAATTTCTTCTTCTCTATTAATAACAAAAAGATTCAAGCCAACAGAGTGTAGCCTAGTTGAAAAAAGGTATTGATTTGTAGACTAGTAGTTTCAAATTCGAATATCCATAGCACCGTGGTAGTGTGTGTGTAAAAACCTTCATTCTCTTGTAATTTAGACTATCGCTTGTATTAAAAAATAACAAATAAATTCAAGTGCAAATAAATTTAAATTAAACTTGGAAGAGAAAAAGGAAAAAAGAGCCTCAAGCAACGGAAAACAAAACTAAAAAAACTTTTTGAGGTGACATAAAGATGTGATTCCAAACTTTATCCACCATCATCCGAATCCCCACCGTCCAAGAGTATCAGTCCACCCGTGAAAGATGTCAATGGATCGAGACCGTTCATTCCAATATTTTAAAACAAAATAATATTTATAAAAACAGAGAAGAATCAGAGAGAATGGCGTAGAGTAAAATTTTGCAAGACAAATTCCACTTGTCCTTATTCCTTTTGAACAAGCTGTGAGGCTGTGAGAGAGTAAGCTCTCTGCACCATAACCTATCATCAATCCAAAACTCAACAGCCGAAACTCTGAAAATTCAGAAAATATTACATACCAGGCATACATTTCTGTTCTTCACCCTTGTAGCTCAAGCAAAAATGGCCTCAGATCCTGAAGCAAACCTGCAAAATCAAAATTAAAGAACATAAAAAATGGACAAATAGAAAGAACCCAATTGACTGAACATCCCTATTTTGATATCGAACTCCTTGAATTGGATTGTCTTTGGAAAATATAGAGGATGCAGAGCATCATGCATTAGCATTAGTGTTGAAATTCTCGAGAACTTACGAAAATACATATTGTTCTTGTCTCTTTAAGGGAAAACTCGAAACTAGCCAATGAATTCATAAGCAAATGAATTAGAATTAGAACAAGAAAAATTGCAGTTACCTTTCTGAAAGTAGTCCAAGACTGGATGCAGAGTAATTGAAAGGCTTCTTACATGATGAAAGTTGAGAGAGAGAGAGAGAGAGAGAGAGAGATGAAGGTGAGGTGGTGTGGAGAGTAATTTATGAGAATTGAGAAGGAAGGAGGGTGGGTGGTGTGGAGAGCAATTTATGAGAATTGAGAAGGAAGGAGGGTGATGCAGAGAGAGAGAGTGCGTTGGTGGTGTTGTAAAGCAGTGTCTGTTTGTTGTGGTGGCTCACTCTCTCTCTCTCTGCTGTGCTTTTCTACGTTGGAAAACCACTCTCTCTCTCCTCTCTCTCTTCTGTGGATGTTGTTTTTATTTAAAATAAAAAATATAAAAAATGAAAGGAACACTTGGGCATGGCGTGGCAAATAGTGGTGGAGAGCCTTTTAAATATTAAATTAATGAATCCAATCATTTAAATTTGTTGGAGTTTTATAAATGACGCGGCCACCAAACAGTTCCTGCCACTGCTTCGCCCACCAAATTTTTGTACAGTCACTCGCACGCCCTTTACTTCCTTCTTACAATCCTACTCTCCACTTATGCGCGTTGGGTCATATAATGGCTCTCTCTCTCTCTCTCTCTCTCTCTCTCTCTCTCTCTCTCTCTAGCTTTATAAGCAAGTTACTGAGTTGGGAGTTGAGATATGTTGTCTTCATTTTCGGTCTCACTTCTCTATTTCTTGCATTCGTGTAAGTCTTAATATGATTTTCATACAACATAAGATATTAAGCTGTGAAACAACAAACCATTATGAATAAACCAATTACAATGGGAGCATAAACGATACGGCTGCTAGTTAGGGAACCTTATTTATATGTCTCAATTAGGTTTCCTCATCAACAAAAGCCTTTATCGTAACATATGTAGAAATTAGTCCAAGCTTGAAAATTTAAAACGCACCCCATAATTAAGGGCAGTTCTACCCACAGAACAGAGTGGGCTGTTGCCTAAAAAAACCTAGCCAAAATAAATAAATACACCTTATCTCTGTCTTCATTGTACTACAGAGTACGCTTCATTTGTCTCATTGAAACTTTTCATATCATGCTTTTCTTGTGGACTAAAACTTTTCTTTAAACAATAAACATTTTCTCTTTTTTCTCTTTCTCCCTGTCACATTTCTCTCATTCCTTTATTATTATTTTTTTTTTTCTAGTCATCTTCTTCCTCATTCTCTCATTTTTCTTTGATGCGTCTCTCTTGTAGAATTTTGGTTTGTTATGATAAATTGAATTTATGGCTTGTCGAATTAGGATTTCTGAATTGAATTGGGGCTTTTGAAATAAGAGCTTTGAATTGAGAAAATATCTAATATGTTCTTTTAAGCCCAAAAGGAATGATTTTTTGTTGTTGTTAGAATGGTTTACTCTGGTTCAAATGAGTGTATGATATTTTTTAATCCCAAAAGTGTTATTCCCTTTATTTTAAAAATTACATATTCAGTGTTGAGTGTATGTACAGACGAGCCACCATTTAGAATTTGGCCTTGGGCCTTAGAAAATTCCGATCGACTTTGTTCACTCGTATCATTGAATTTAGTGTGTAAATTTCGCCCAACAGATTATTAAATCTTAAATCCGCCACTATAAATAATAAACATAAGATTCACCTATTATGTAATGACCAACCCATATCCTCTTTCCTATTAACATATCATGGGTGTAGCTATGGGTTGCACAACTCATATACTAATGATAAAACCCGAAATCTCTTAGAGCATCTACAATAATATACCCTATTTTTAATAGACTTATCTAAGCAGATGCCAAAGCTCTTAGTGAAAAATGCATGCATAAGCAACGAAGTTGACTTTTCTAAGCAGATGCTAAAGTTGAACGTGCTTAAAAGGGCAAGCCCAATGCATGATACATTAAAATTTTCGGTTATTGTTAGGTTTATTTTTAACGAAAAAAGGGAAGGAAAAAAAAAAGCAACTAGGTGCGTTGGTGAAGAACATGTTGTAGATAAATTGGCACTGTGCCCGTTGTTCAACTTTATAATGTCAGAAAATAAATTAAAAAATAAAAAACATTATAATAATGTCAGAAAATTAAAAAAAAAATACAATTCTATGTGTCACAAAAGTCAAAAAATTTAGATTAAAGTTACTAAATTCGAGAATTAAACCAAACTCCTCCATAGGAATTTGGATGTCTTATTTGAATCAATATAAGTATGTTATCTTTGGCAAAAGGAAAATGTTGCATAAATATATCACGTCTGCAAAGTTGGATCAATTCAACATGCACCGTTCATTTAGTGTCTGCGTCCGATTTCCATGGCTTTTAAAAATGGTATTTGATGGTAGGCTACTGTTGTGAAAGGAACTCGTCACACTTGGATTATTATATCATTGATGGATGGTTTAGACGAAAATGGAAGTGGACCACTTCCTAGACAGGGAAATGCAAAAGTAAATTAAGTAGCCCTTTATAACTTAATTGCCTTTGAGGCATTAATGTCAACAAACATGTAGGTGTCTTTGGTACTTTGTCTTCAATTTAGTCATTGTCTCTTGTACAATGGATGAGAAATTGGGTAAATCAATTTGAGTGGGGGCAATAGATCCTCCTTTGTACATTGTTAATTAAGGTGGGGGTTGTGTGTGAGGGTTTGTAGCTCCAATGCTAGTTTGCATTTCTCTTGTACCTCTCATATCTAAATGCAGAGGTTTGGGATCCTCATTCCAATACTCACGTGTTAGTAAACACATGAGAAGCAGAAATTGGAATAATTGCAATATCGATTCCTGATAAGTAACATGTAAGACCTATGAGCTTGGGAAGCAAGATCAATGAGCAATCCCACATCGCTCAAGGAAGGAAAAGTGAAGTGCCTTATAAGAGCAGTTGTCATCTCACCTAGTAAGACACGTTTTGGGCAAGATATCATAAGCTTAAGCCTAGGACCAAAACCCTAAGGGCTTAGGCCAAAACAGAAAATATCTTTCTAGTTGGAGTGGGCTGTGACATAACATGCCATAAATAGAAGGCTAAAGCCAGTTACACAAACGTGAACCCAAAAAATGAGTTCAACCAAATGCAACACAAATAGAATAGGGCCCTCTACCGTCATTAAACTCACGAAAGGCATAAAACCCACATGAAGGCAAAAGCCCACAAAAGGGGGATAATGAGCTAGAAAAACGGACACCAAATCGGGAGAAAACAAACAAGATTTAGGTGGCTGCGACTTCTATGTCTCTAAATCGATCTCTCTCTCTCTCTCTCTCTCTCTCTCTCTCTCTCTCTCTCTCTCTCTCTCTCCTTCTTATTCCTTTTTGATATCTCTCCCTCTTCTTTGTCTCTATATGTCTTGATCTCTCTCTCATCTTCGTAGTACAAGCTCCAAACTACACCGACCATTGTTCTCTCTCACACCGACAAGCTCTAGATCCTGAAACCGAGCGCTACCAATTGAAACTGATTGACACTGAAACAATCGGTAACTGACCTATTGTGGTTCGATGGTAGGCCATTTTGACGCCAGTCGATTGGTCATTGGTGTGGGCATCTCAGTTAGGTTACTGAACCAAATCAATCCCTACTAATACTCATAGGGTTTAAGAGTATTCCTAAACTTAACTAATAAGAAAATACAGACATAGGCTTAGCCAAGTTGGCTAAAGTAAATGTACTCTCCACTCTGCACCCGAGTTTAAATCTCCCTCTCCGTAGTTTAGATTAGATTAAAATAAAATATCGATTGTATTAAAAAAAAACTAATAAAAAAATATTAGAGTCTTAACCTTTATGGATTTTAAGTTTTACAATATTTAAAATATATTTTATTTTATTTAAAGTCACGTGGCTCTATACCATTGGATGTGTGGGCTCCATACATGTGTCACATCAACAATTTAACAGAAAATTCAACAGAAGTTAACGGCAATGACCATTTTGATATGTGGAGAGTAATCTTAAGGACCATTAATGTCACAAAAAGAAACATTAGTGACGAAAGTGATCATTTCACAAGCTTCAAAGACCATTTGTGATAAAAAAAAAAAAAAAAAAACTTTATTTATTTTTTTGAAGAGCACAATCGATTATAAGAGTTTGGTGAAGAATACATGATCATTCTTTTGATCGTTAAAGTTCGGCTTTATATGTGTAACCGAAAATAAAGTTGAGCTTTTTATCCTTTACAATTTGTGCAGATATGGAAAGTTAGCTAGCTGATGTGCACCATGAGAAATAGAATCAAATTCCCACGCCTGTAGGCTTAGGCTATAGCTAGCGTGACTGTGTGCCATCAAAACCTCAGCAACGTCTGCAATTTCATAGGTTCTTAAAGTTTGCTTTTGTCTTTTCAAATACGAGTCGGGATCACATGGTTGATATACGTTCTCCGTATTGTGCATCACAATGATTTGTATAATTGTATTGTACATATATACTTATTGATATACTAGGTTTGGAATATAATAACATATTTTTAAAGAAAAGGGGCATAATTTATTGATTAAGGATAACTAAAATTTTCAAAGAGTAAAATAATATCTGATGATTATATCACTTCAATGTGAAGCAAAACAAGTCAAACGGTGACTACCCTATGAACATTGCAGTGAATATGAGCAAAGCCATCTCTAGTGACCTATAACAACACGACTTGACATCCTCCACCACATCCCTGATAAAAGGTATATCCGACATTGCAGCCTGAAAAACTAAAATGATCTTGAATGAATCACTTTCAAAATACATATTAGAGAAACCCCCAACTCTACCCGTTTACGCGACTAGGCCAATAAACCCAACTTATTTTCTATTTGATTCAATAATGCTTCATTGTTTTCATGATTATTGTTGTACGGGATCCTGAGTCTCCACATTTAGAGTTTACGTATTTATTCACACTTTGCAATGTTTGGATCGTCCAAGCAATCTAATTTTTATAATTTGGTCACACCAAAGGGTAATTTATGGTAACTTGACGCCATTACTCTTATCCCTCTCGTCTCAATTATCTATATCCTCCCCGTTTCTCTTCAAACTCCTCCTCGCCTTTGAGAGCCGACCTAAAGCTTCTTGGACCGTCCATTCTTTTTTTGGTGTTATATTTTTTGTTCTGTCTAGTGTTTTGTTCACATATGTACCTTTGTTTGTATCCCTTCGAACTGTTCATTTTTCTTTCTTAGTTCCAGCCTTTTGGACTTTGTGTGTTCGTTGGTTTTGCCTTTGGGATTCACGGCCGGAACTAGTGCAAGGGCTACACGGAGCTGTAGCCCATGGTAGATTTTGGGGAGAAAAATATTGGATTAACTTCACTTTAGTCCCTGTAGGTTTAGTGTCAGTATCGAAATGGGCCCCAAGGTTTGAGTTTTATCAATTTCGTACCCAATATTTCGAAATATTACCAATTTACACCAGCCGTTACATTGACCGTCAAAGTCAGACGTTAAATGCTGACGTGGCAGTCGTGGGACCCACATCATAACCAAATAGCTGTTAGAAAGCGACGTCACGATGGGCAATTTCGGAAGAAAAAAATCGAAGGAAAGGAAGAGTTCGCTTACCTGGGTTGGAAAAAACGAACCAACTCAGTTTCTGATTTGTGTTCGTGTTTTCGAGAGTAAAGGAGCGAGGAAAAAAGTGGAGGGAAACTGACGAAGAAGATCCGATTGGCTGGGCGAAATGGATGAAGAGGCGCCGATGTGTTGGTGCGGAAAGGCTGCTACAATTCGAACCTCTTGGACAGATTCGAATCCTGGGAGGCGATTTTCCATGTGTGCAGCCAAGGTACGTGAGACTAAGAGGGGTTTTAAGGGCTGTGAATTTTGGGCATGGTTTGATCCGGCCATGTGTGAACGGTCGAAGGCAGTGATTCCTGGGCTTTTAAAATCGCGGAATAAGCTGGAGAAGTCAATGGCAATGGCAAGACAAAGAGAAAAGGTCGTTTGGGTGTTGTTGGTGGCTTCGTGGGTTCTATTTGCAAGCATCATTTTGGGAGGGATGTGTGGATGTGGAGTGAACAAAAAGAGGAGCTTGGAATTAGCTTCTGCCATTGAATGAATGTATTGTTAGTAGCAGTTTGTAATGGTTTAATTGTTATGTAAGGGTTTAAGGGTTTAGGGTTTTAGGATTAAGGGTTATGGGGTAAGGCTTAAGGGCTTATGGGGTAGGATTAAGGGTTATGGGGTAAGGTTTAATTGTTATGTAGCAGTTTAATTGCCGACTTTTTTGTAACTTGATGAAGTGAATGGAATGGCAAAATTTGTAGAAAATGGAATGGCAAAAATAATGTAACAGGGAAGTTAGAAAATGGATGCACCTGGAACAATGAAGTGAATGACCAAAATAATGAAGCAAAGTGGCAACCCAAAAACTCAGAAAATTCTGCATTCAAAATAGCTCAAAATAACCAGATAATAACATTGCATATCGTACATATTTCATGTCCATTCAAATTCATTCCAAAATGGCAGTTTCAGTGGATGTATTTGCATTCACAGTGGTTGAGGCTTATGTGAATGCAATTACATCCATCAAAATAAGTCAGCACTTAGTTATACATGACCAATTTTTCAAAAACAAAAACCTCCTAATCACAAACTGCCAGTCTAACAACAAAACGTGAATCATCAAATAGCTTTTTCAGTGAGCTTCAATGTACAACATTTGATCCTGCAGTTGAAACAGAAGTTGATGCATGAGGAAGCAAAGTTGAGGCTGGTTGTGCTTCAGAAGTGGCATGTCCTTTCTTAGTTGGTTTTGGCTTCCCTTTTTGCACACGCCTTGGAGGCTTGGATCTTTGCTTTAGGGTGCTTGGATCACCAGCTAAAGTGGATGCGTCAGATGGAGTGGTCTACAACATAAAAACTACATCAGTTTGCAACAAACGCTTAGGGTTATTAAGGGATAGAATTGAAAAAGATTGAGTTGCTATACCTGGGTATTTTCAGTACCCCTCTTCCTCTTAGTTGCAGGTTTAGCTTTTGGGGGAAGATTCCTATGGCAAGTCCTCTTATTGTGCCCTTTTTTACCACATTGCCCACATTTGAGAGAGTCCTGTGTGTTAGGAATGCGAGACAATGCAGTTTCAGATTGGTTTCTTGATGCTCTCATCTTCATCTTGCCCTTGTGCTCTTCCTGTTCTTTGGTTCTACATTTTCTTGGCCTTCCAGGCTGTGTAGAGTAAGACGGAGGAAGACATGGTGGAAAGTCACTCTTATCCCACATATCCATCCCATTCATAGGCAGTATGAGATTCTCATATGTCTTCAAGTAAGTTGATTTCAAATAGCAGTCATCCACAAAATCCATGACATTAAAACCCCCTTTATAATTTATGGCTGCAATAGCATGAACACAAGACCATCCCTGCAAATCCCAAGCTCTACAAGAACAAGTTCTCAATTCCAAATCCACAATATATTGTGCATGGCCACCAGCTGACACTTGGAATTTACCTCCACCTGACCACATTGCCACACAAGCACCTGCCTTGGCTTTATTTCCCTCTACCTTCTTAAATATCCTTGGGCAGATAGGCTTGTTCCATGTCAGCATTTTGTCCCTTCTTGCTTGTATTCTCCTCATCAGCATACATCTAATATACTCAAACATTGACATAATTGGTCTATCCCTACATTCCAATATGGTAGCATTGAAGGACTCGCAAAGATTATTCAACAACATGTCACACTTCAAATGAGTGTTGAAGTGTGACTTGGACCAATGCCTTGGAGGTTTATCTGGAGTGGTTAGCCATTCATATGCATCCTTTGACAGTTTTTTCAGGTCTTCCATGGCCCTTGTAAAGTGGGGGACAGTGGTTGCATATGATGCTTTCCAAAACTTGTCTCTGAGGCTTTTTGCTTTGAAAAGCACCCTATAGTTGGAAAACAGGTGTCTTGCACAGAACCGGTGGTCACAATTAGGGACCACTTGCTCAAAAGCAAGTACTAAACCTTTTTGTTTGTCGGATATAAAGGTGAAGCCAAATTGATTCACAATCTCACAATCCTTAACCAATAGCTCCAGAAACCAAATCCAAGATTCCTTGCACTCTGATTCCACAACTGCATAAGCAATTACCCAGGTTTCATTATTGGCATCTATACCCACAGCAGTTAACAGTTGCCCTGCATAAACACTCTTCAAAAAGCACCCATCTAAACCTATAATAGGCCTGCACCCAGCTTTGAAGCCTTCCTTAGCAGCTCCTAAACAAACATACAACCTTT